>NC_058096.1:51615000-52240000 GCF_020171115.1 Neogale vison
TAACTTCACTTCTACTGTAATTTACATTTTAGCATTGAATAATTGAATTTGTATACAAAAAAGGGGGGTACTGCTGTCTTTCACTGAATTGTAAAAAACACTGCTATATAGGAAGACTTTTCATTTTATTCCTCTACTAAAAATATAAACTTACTTTTTTTCTTGAATACTATCATGAATTTTAAATTTGAAGTAAAGTAGGAAGCCAGGGTTGGTAAAAGAAATGCATGCCTGTGTGTGAAATATTCATGAGACTATCTTTGACTACTTTTGTTATGGAGGATTGCCAAAGTCCAACAATAATTATTTTTTATCCTTACTGAAGAAATAACAACTGTATGTAAATATTATAAAATCTAATTGCCCTTGCATTACTTTTAACTTATACATATAGTGTTTGAATTTGAAATTTCCCAACTAAGAGCTTCAAGGTATTTCTCCTAAGTATACATGATATTTGCTTCTTAGGAACCTTGATGATTATTATAGAAAATGTAAATGGCATGTATATAGTCAACTGCCTCACAGGCATATATTTGCTCATTTCACAATCCATGAGATAACTTTTAATTTTTCTAAAGGTTGATTTTATTTATGTAAGTATTTATTTATTTATATTGAGAGAGAGAGAGTGCACGAGCAGAGGCAGAGGGAGGCAGAGGGAGAGAGAGAATTTCAAGCAGATTCAGTGCAGAACCCAATGCAAGGCTCGATTCCAGGACTCTGAGATCGTGATCTGAGTCGAAATCAAGAGTCAGACATTTAATCAACTGAGCCACCCAGGTACCCCAGCGATAACTTTTAATTTTAAAAAGTACTTTTCAAGGGAAAAAAACAATTTTGATTTGGAGTATTATAAAATATATAATATTACTAATTATTAAAACTTCAAATTATATAAAGCACATATTATTCACAGTGTTTCTTTTATAACAGAAAATCTAAAAAGCATCCTTAGTAAAATAACTCCATAAAACGCTATTTGTCTTTGCTTATTCAGATCTGGTGATTTTAGAACATTTTATTCAAAGGAAATACTATGAAATTATAGACCAGTTAATAAAAGTGGACCATTGATTTGCATCTGAGACAAGAAAAATGATTTGTTCCAGTCCAACTAAGATATAATTCAGCTGCAATCACATTATTCTCTTTGGAATGCATTACTCCAGCCGCAATATACTTATATTAGAAATATCACCTTGTTGGGACATTTGAATGGCTCAGTCAGCTAAGCCTCTGAATCTTGATTTCAGCTCAGATCAGGATCTCAGGGTCCTGGAATTGAGCCCCAGGACAGGTTCCCCACTCTGTGGGGAGGTCTGCTTGTCTCCCTCTCCCTCCCCCTGCTTGCAATCTCCCTCTCTCCCTCTCTCTGAAATAAATTTAAAAATATTTTAAATAAGAAAAAAAATAAAATAAAATATTTTAAAGAAAAAATATCATATTTTTTAATAAAAACAACCAAAAATATTTTACCATTTTGTGTCAACAGTTAATACTTTATACATGGGCTATTTTCAACAGAAGCAATAGCTCTGCATAACTCTTTAGATCTTAATGAAAGTCTGCCTTCTGAAAATCTCATGGCCCTAATTTTTAATGAATATAAAATCTGCATTTACCTAAATTTTACATTATAAATTGCAATGCAGTGTATCAGTTAAGTTTTTAAGGTAATTCTGTAAGGAACGAATAATTTAGTAATACAGGATAAGAGTTTTAAAATTATTTGTTATTACTATTTGTTATTATTATTTGTCATTGTTAAAGTTATTAAATAAAAAAGATAATGTTTTACAGGAAGGAATAAAATATTCCTTGGAGGATTTTCACTCTGTCATTTCATATTATGAATTCTGGTCATGCTGCTCATTCCAGGATAGTCCTATCATTTGATACATTAAGATATGATTATTTATATATTGTTCTGTATTATTGTGGCTTTGATAGTTTTATGTGACATAATGTAGCACTTACAAAATTTACTTCAGCTGTATAAATAATATATAAAACATTTAAAGTAAAAAATGCATCGGGGTTCCTGGGTTGCTCAGTTGGTCAAATGCCTGCAACCCAGGTCATTATCCCAGGGTCCTGGGATCAAGTCCTGCATCAGGCTTGCTCAGCGGGGAACATGCATCTCCCTCTCTTTTTTAATCTGTGCTCTATCTCAAATAAATAAATAAATAAACAAATCTTTAAAAATGCATCAAATACTATCAGAACACATTGCGCTCAATTATTTTTCCACATGCATTGAAAAAACAAGAATACTTAAGGTTTTGAAGAGGAAGCACTGAAATTCAATATTAAGTATTATAAGCTACTATTGATTAAAGAGCAGTAAGAAATTAAGGAGCCCCTCATTGGAGGTGGTAATTGGCAGAGAGTCAAATAAAGTGAGAAATGACATGGATTAGACCATGGGGATTAGCAGAGAACCTGGTATAGCTGGGCACCTTTGCCAAGTCTATGGGAGCATGAACATATATATGGACAGAGAAGCCTATTTCACAGCTATGTTAAGAGTTTGGGGTTTATTTTGATATCTGGCAAAGATCTATGAGATTATTTTAAGAAAGGTCATTCATGATTAAATTTTAAATTTAAATGGTCATGTAATGTTCAGCATGGTGACTACAGTTAATAGTATATTGCATACTCAAAGAATGCTAATAGATCATGAAAGTTCTTATCACTAGAAAAAAATGCAAGGTAATGATGTTAATTATAATGGAAATCATTGTGAATATATATAAATATCAACTAGAGAACAAGAGGTGAGAAAAAGGAGAGGGACACAAGAACTTACAAAACATCATCAGCAGTTATGGGAACAGATATAGACAAGGCACAGTAACAAAGCAGCAAGCAGCTTTGGTCCTGGGTGCCAGAGAAAAGCAATAGCAGGAGTGCAGTAATGGTAACCAAGCAGAGTGACGGGAGTCCGGGACACATATGAAATGAAAGCATGAAAGATATACGATTTGAAAGCTCCATGTTTTCTATGGAATGGAGCTTCAGAGCCATGGGGGATATTTGTTGGCATTTCTGTGCTTCACTTGTTGTTTCAAAAATAATTAATTCCCAGTGATGCTGAGAGATGAACTAGTAAATCAAAGAGCTAACACATACCAGCCTAAACATGCAGAACATCCCTTCCTACTTCTCTGAAAGTAATAAAACCTTAGGGACAAATGTCACCTGCACTACAATATTAGCCTTGTCCAATATTTTCTTTGACACATTACTTAATACTTTTGTTTTTCAGCTATTATTTATATAGAATGGAGGTAGTAAGAGCTTACAAAGGTTAGATGCATTAATATATGCAGGGTATATATAGGTGTTCTATAAACATAGCTATCATTATTTTCATTAGAGTTATAATTATTATTTATTATATTATTCAATTAAGAAGAGCTCCTCATTTCAAACAGTAGGTCTAAGCTTAATTCCTATAGGCTTTATGATATGACTCCTAGTTGGTCATTTCATAGATTTCCTTTTTGCATAAAGAAGTGAAATATATATTCAAACATCATCCAATTTATTTTTTAATTTTTTAAAAATTTCTTATTTACTATATGATGGAAACCCAATATTATACAATGAATATTATGTACAAACTCTCTCTTTTGGTGGTAGATTATTCTGGATATTGTTGGATTTGTTTTGGCCAGAATTTTTAATGTTTTCTCTATGCTTCTGATTTCCCGAGAACAAGTAACAGTTTGCAACTTTTATGAAGTATTAGTAAGACTTCTGAGTTAGTCAAGATGACTTTCTAATTTGTATTTTTTTTTACCTTTTTAAATTTAAATTCAATTAATTAACATATAATGTAATATTGGTTTCAGAGGTAGAAATCAGTGATTCAATAGCTTTATATAATACCAAAGGCAGCATCCAGTTTAAATTTGTTTTTAAAGATTGTATTTATTTATATGACAGAAATCACAACTAGGCAGAGAGGCAGGCAAAGAGAGAGAGGGAGAAGCAGGCTTCCTGCTGAGCAGAGAGCCTGATGCAGGGGCTCGATGTGGCGCTTGATGTGGGGCTCAATCCCAGGATCCTGGGATCACAATCTGAGCTGAAGGCAGAGGCTATAACCCACTGGGTGCCACCCAGGCACCCCAGCAATCCAGTTTAAATGTAGACTTTTACCCTTGAAATTGACACATTACAATATTTAAAGTACCTGGGATAGTGATACAAAATTAATATGATTAAGGGCAAAGAACTACCAATTATTTATAATAAACACAACTAAATGTGTATTTATACTGATTATTTTTCTTAACTGTAATTCTGCCCTTATTAATAAGAAAAATCTCAGTCATTTATGTGCAAACGATGCATTACTTATGTATAAAAGAGAGAACACCATGGCTATTTAACTATCCAGACACTGTCTTTGTCCAAAATGAACACACACACGCAGGCACATATGTAATTTACATAGAAAAATGCATACACGTAAATTTACATGGACAGTATTTTCTTAATAAACTTTGTGCTATGCACTCCTCTATGAGGAAAATAAAGTATTTCACATGCAATTTTTTTTCCTTAATAACAGTGAAAAATCATAGGAAACCCAAGAGCAAGATCCAGATAATGGTAGTATTACAGCCTTTTTGATTGTGGGCCACTCTACTGGACATGTACTTTAGGAATAAAAGATAATAATTATTATATAGCATTTACATCTTTCAAATTTATACTTATTTTAAATTTGGAAAAATTTTAGCCTCCCCAAATCTGTGCCTTTATACTGACTATGAAGTCAGTTAATCTAAAGAGTAAGTGAAGTTTTAAATATTGAATTAGTCAGCCTTTCTTTTGGATTAAAATTTTATCGCAATATATGGAACAATCTGGCCATTCTCAAATATAATAAGGTTTATACTGTATCAGGTATTTATTATATTTACTAATCACTCTCCAAGAAGGTTCATTAGTACATAGTGGAATTCAAACAGATTAAAAATAAAAAGTAGATTAAACAATGCCATCTTTAATTTGTATACAAATACTCTTTCTCTTCTATAAACAGAATCATTATAGGTTATATAAGGTAGGAGTCTATAAACAGAATCATTATAGGTTACATAAGGTAGTAGTACAATCATTTTATGTACATATATTAAAATAAATTAAATGATGAATTGTGTCAATGGCTGTTTTTCTGACATGCTTTTAGGTTCTGATAAGGAATCCAAATTACAATGGTGCCTGGGTGGCTCAATCGGTTAGGTGTCTGCCTTTGGCTTAGGTCATGATCCCAGGGTCCTGGGATGGAGCCCCGCATCGGGCTCCCTGTTTGGTAGAAAGCCTGCTTTCCCGCTCCTAGTCGTCCTGCTTGTGTTTCCTCTCTCGTGGTGTCGCTCTCTGTCAAATAAATAAATAAAATCTTAAAAAAAAAAAAAAAAAAAAAGGAATCCAAATCACAGAACTTGCAGTATGTTTCCACCTATTCTGTAAGAGATGGTAATTACTTCCTTTTCTTATCATTTCCTTTCCACACCCATATCTCCTTCTTCAAGAACATCATTATGCCCTTTTCAGTCTGCTCTGAAAACTCTTTCCAAGGAAGCCCCTGATGCCACCTTCTGGTAATCACTGATATAACTACAGGTGCTTCCTTGTCCCAGGCCAAGACTACTGAGATTCTCTTCCCTACTAAAAGACCACACACGGTGATTGCATTCAGGCTCTGTTGAACATGCAAACATAAAAACAGTATAATGCCAAGCAGCCATTTTTTACCATGTACCCTCCTCAACCAGTAAAAAAAGAGACCATATGGAGTGATAAATACCAAAGAAATAAATGATCCTTGACTCCTAGTAGCTCTAATCTTTCTCGTCTTAGTCCTACCAATACTACCTTTGGTAGTATTTTGGAATCACATTAAGACTTTAGATCTCAGTAATCCTCTCAAATTTTTAATAATTATGGTAGTTTCCTTGGTTACTTATAACAAACCAGTATTTATAAGTAACCAATACTAGATTCTTAAAACAAAATGACCCTAGATTAAGACATTATGCATTAGAAATTGGATGTATATTGAATAGTTTTAGGGTTGGAGAAAGAGAAATCACATAGAAAAGTAAAAGTAAAGGACCTAGAATTGATAATGTCTAAAATGTCAGGAAAACTGAACAAAGTGCATAATTTCCAAAATTTGCATTTTGACATCCTCACTCAATTATGAACCCATTAGCAAATTCTCTACTAGGTACCAATGGTTGCTGCTTTTGTCATGAGAATATTGGTGGGACTGTTTATAAATACTGGAAGATCAAACAAGGAATAAAGGATCAGGGATAGGAAACTGGAGTTCTGATGTTTTAAAATAATTATTTTTGATATACCAAGAACAGATGAAGAAGAGCCAATGGAATAAACTTATTTCAAGTATAAAGAAAAATTTGGATTGGATATATTCTTTCTGGAAATCATTATATGTACATATATTTTTCTAGGGAAATGATGAAAAGAAATAAAAGAAAATTAAGACAACATAGTTAAGAACTCAAATATTTAAAATAAGAAATAAAGATGAGCTTCTAAACATTGAGGAGAGGCTAGAAAAGTAGGAATAATACCTTAAGTATGTGACATCATGGAACCAAAAGAAATATAATCAAAGAAGGAAGATAAGGTGCACTGAGAAATCAAAAGGCTAAAACATGTCCATTAGATTTAATGGCACCGATAAAACATGGGAAATTCTGTGGAGTGATAAAATATGTAACAGAATACAATGAGTTGGAGAATATAAGCAGCATAAATACCTATTTTGAAAAGATGGTAATGATGAGGAAAATGAAAAATATTATAATATTAAAAAGAGAATGGGATTAGGAGGATTTACATTGTGTATGTGTTTTTTTTTTTTTAAGATCTTATTTATTTATTTGACACAGAGAGAGAGCACAAACAGCAGGAGCAGCAAGCAGAGGGAGAGGGAGAAGTAGGCTCTCCGTGGAGCTAAGAGTCAGATGCAGGGCTAGATCCCAGGACCCTGGGATCATGACCTGAGCCAAAGGGAGCCGCTTAACCATCTGAGCCACCCAGGTGCCCCGACACTGTGTTTTTTAAAAATATTTTCAGTAATAGAAACTGTGTGTTTAGGGGAATTTTTAAATAATAGGAAGATTTTTACAGAGTAGGAAGTAGGAAGAAGATGCAAAAGAGATAGCAATAATCAATATCAATCAGGTTTCTTAGAAGACAATATATGATGTCATGTACAGCCTAAGAGGAAAGATAGGTATTAAATGGATGAAGACATTTTGGCTCTTAGATTAGGGCTTCCAAGTTTAGCAAATAAAAATACACAATTTCCAATTCAATTTGAATTTCAGATAACCAATGAATATTCTTGGTATAAGTATGGTCCCAAAACTTGCACTAAAATTCTATTTATCATTCATCTGAAATTCAAATTTTAACTAGACATACTACATTTCTCTGGTAACATTAAACTAGATCAAAATGAAAGACTCCCCACCTGCTTTTATGGACATTGTGTTTGGAAAGCCTCTCTTTGGCCCTTTGACCATACTTAACAGCACAAAGTGAGGAGTCCTGGGGACCAAGACAATATAGTCATGTGGAAGACATGCTTAGCCATTCTAAAACAAAAGATGCTGCAATTCCCTCCAAATATGGATGAAAACCTACTTCTAGGCCTGCTGTGTCTCTTCCTCACATCCTTCTTCCCTATAAGGGAAGCACTGGCAGTATGTCACCCAGAACATAAGGTACAGCCGAGGGATGGGTCCTTGTGGGAATGTAGAAACATCCTGGATGTGCAGATGTCTTTCCACATATATGATATGATCTCCAGATGAGAAATTGGTGACAGTTGGTATGGAAAAGGGAGTAAGAAGACAAAGTTGGTGGGGTAGCTTTAAGAGCAAAGGCTTTAAGGACCACTCTCATTGTATTGCCAAGTTCTCCTGAGGGATTCTGAGGAGTGTGAGAAGTTTTGATCCAAATCTGATTTCCTGGTTTTTCTAAAATTACATTTTCTAGGAAGAAGGAGAGAACATACATTGTTTAACAGCTTTCTAGTTTGATTTTGACGTTTCTTTCTCTGAGTTCTGGAAATGTAAGGAGTAGGCCTAGAGAAAGATATCATTTCCATTGTAACCATGTAAAGGAGAAGATGGTCATGTGTCCTTATAAGTTTATAGACATCATGGTGAAATATTGAGAGACACACTCTCTGTTGTAAAATAGCAATGATAAGTTTGATGAGATCAGATATAATTTTCAAGAAAGTATGACTGAAGAAAACTAATTTAATTTTTCAGCTGTTAGTACTGAGAGGACCCAGGTTATGATATTGGATCTTACTTTACAGTGATAATTCAAAACTTCAAATTAGCTTCAATTAAGTTAAAGGGAGATAGATACATTCATGAAAGATCAAAGTTTTACCAGGTGATTGTAATAAACAAGAGAAAAGCAAGAAAGTCCAAGGTACTTGAAAGAGACGATTGAAATGGTATATGATGATATCTAAGCTACTTTTAGTGGAATAAGGAAAACAAATTAGGAAAAAGGGGAGTTGGAGTATCAATATGCTAATGGTGCTGCAGAGAAACATCTCTAATGATTGTTTTTTTTTTTTTAATTTTATTTAATTACTTGACAGAGAGAGACACAGCAAGAGAGGGAACACAAGCAGGGGGAGTGGAAGAGGGAGAAGCAAACTTCCCGCTGAGGAGGGATCCCAATTTGGGGCTCGATCCCAGGACTCTGGGATCATGACCTGAGCCTAAGGAAAGTGCTTAAAGACTGAGCCACCCAGGCACCCCACTAATGATTGTTTCTTAAGTTTACTTTCATTTTTCCTTTCCAAAAGTCCTATAATTAGCACTGTGGAGTTGGAAGACAGACAACAGCATTCAAGTCATTAACTGCTGATTTTAATTTCATGTTTCAAATATTATATGTGATCATAAGCATAATTTATTTGATCCTGTTTCTTCATGTATTAAAATACTAAATTAATACCTGTATCATAGTATTATTATGAGACATTAATGACATACATATCTACTGCTCAACTGGTACCAAAATGCTGTTTGCTTTTTTCTCTCTGTGTATATTCACTTGTATGTTTGTGTGTGCATGTGTGTGTGTGTGTGTGTGTATCTCCAATTGCCCTCATTCATTTCACTTATAGGCTATTTATGTATTTGCCTCCCAGAGACTGAAAGTCTCCTTCTTGAGTGTAACATTTGTATTTCAGCCACCTATGAATTTACATCCTCCCCTGCAATGCTTCACAGCTATCTTCAATTTGAAATTGACTCATTATTAATTTCTCCCAAATCACTTATATTCCCACAAGCTAAGGTTCAGTTTTATCAAAATTTTGCACTGCCACAAACATGCTGCAACATCATCCCTCCAAGTCTTAGCATTTTTTTTTTCTTTGACTTACTGGTAAACTCAAAACAGTTTGAATGCATTTTCTTATAGTACATGGATTCTACCTCTCTCTGAAGTCTGCCAGAGAGTTTTACTTAACCCATTTTCACTCTTAAACAGTTTTGAGTTAGCCAGCTCTGCATTGTGCAATTTGGTACCTAACCCCAGGTACGCACAGGTTCCTGGGGCTCTAGATAGAAATAGGGCTCCATGTTCCTGCTTCACTAAAAAGGATGGATATTTATCAGACAATGCATTAAAAATCACTTTTTTACATATCAATATTCCTTTTAAACCTAACTTTTTAAGTAGCAGTAGATATGTCTAAGCCATTTAACTTTCTAGTAATGATGATGCCAGTGATATCATGATGCTTAAGTAGTAACTTTTTAAATAAATGGGTAAATAAAGAAAAGGATAAAACTCATGGCCTATTTTTTTTTTTATAACTCTTCTGGCAACAGTTTTTCTTGTTTTGTTCCTGGCTTTACAAAATAGTTATACACCCAACCTGCCTTACCCTTGCCAGTAGGCTCAATTCCTGTGAATGCAGAGTTCCCTCTAGGACTTAAGGCATGTGTTAGGTACTGGTTCTTCCATCTCCAGCATATCTTCCACTTCTTCTCACTAGGAGCTTTCTTTTATATTTCAAACTTATAAGTTTATCATTTATAACTTTATAACTTATAATTATAAACTTATAAACCTATAAATTTTTAATAGCTTTGAATGTATGGTGTGGCAAGGGAAATCCCACACTTTTTCTGTTCACCATCATGAAGGATACTTTCCACTTTCTGTCTTCAGTGATAGTTGGGCTCAGTAGAAAATTATAAGCTCAGATGCTGAGTGATATGGAGCACTTTTTCATGTGTCTGTTGGCCATCTGGATGTCTTCTTTGCAGAAATGTCTGTTCATGTCTTCTACCCATTTCTTGATTGGATTATTTGTTCTTTGGGTGTTGAGTTTGCTAAGTTCTTTATAGATTTTGGACACTAGTCCTTTACCTGATATGTCGTTTGCAAATATCTTCTCCCATTCTGTCAGTTGTCTTTTGGTTTTGTTCACTGTTTCCTTTGCTATGCAAAAGCTTTTGATCTTGATAAAATCCCAGTAGTTCATTTTTGCCCTTGCTTCCCTTGCCTTTGGCGATGTTCCTAGGAAGAATTTGCTGCGGCTGAGGTCGAAGAGGTTGCTGCCTGTGTTCTCCTCCAGGATTTTGATGGATTACTTTCTCACATTGAGGTCCTTCATCCATTTTGAGTCTATTTTTGTGTGTGGGGTAAGGAAGTGGTCCAATTTCATTTTTCTGCATGTGGCTGTCCAATTTTCCCAACACCATTTATTGAAGAGGCTGTCTTTTCTCCATTGGACATTCTTTCCTGCTTTGTCGATTAGTTGACCATAGAGTTGAGGGTCTATTTCTGGGCTCTCTATTCTGTTCCATTGATCTATGTGTCTGTTTTTGTGCCAGTACCATGCTGTCTTGATGATGACAGCTTTATAATAGAGCTTGAAGTCCGGAATTGTGATGTCACCAACTTTGGCTTTTTCAATATTCCTTTGGCTTTTCGAGGTCTTTTCTGGTTCCATATAAATTTTAGGATTATTTGTTCCATTTCTTTGAAAAAGATGGATGGTACTTTGATAGGAATTGCATTAAATGTGTAGATTGCTTTAGGTATTCTACATAGACATTTTCACAATATTTATTCTTCCAATCCAGGAGCATGGAACATTTTTCCATTTCTTTGTGTCTTCCTCAATTTCTTTCATGAGTACTTTATAATTTTCTGAGTACAGATTCTGTGCCTCTTTGGTTAGGTTTATTCCTAGGTATCTTATGGTTTTGGGTACAATTGTAAATGGGCTTGACTCCTTAATTTCTCTTTCTTCTGTCTTGTTGGTGTAGAGAAATGCAACTGATACAAATCAAAACCACAATGAGATATCACCTCACACCAGTCAGAATGGCTAAAATCAACAGGTCAGGAAATGACAGATGTTGGCGAGGATGCACAGAAAGGGGAACCCTCCTACACTGTTGGTGGGAATGCAAGCTGGTGCAACCACTCTGGAAAACAGCATGGAGGTTCCTCAAAATGTTGAAAATAGAACTGCCCTATGACCCAGCAATTGCACTACTGGGTATTTACCCTAAAGATACAAACGTAGTGATCCGAAGGGGCAGGTGCACCCGAATGTTTATAGCAGCAATGTCCACAATAGCCAAACTACAGAAAGAACCTAGATGTCCATCAACAGATGAATGCATAAAGAAGATGTGGTACATATACACAATGGAATACTATACAGCCAACAAAAGAAACGAAATCTTGCCATTTGCGACAACGTGGATGGAACTAGAGCGTATCATGCTTAGCGAAATTAGTCAAGCGGAGAAAGACAACTATCGTATGACCTTCCTGATATGAGGAAGTGGTGATGCAACATGGGGGCTTAAGGGAGTAGGAGAATAATAAATGAAACAAGATGGGATAGGGAGGGAGACAAACCATAAGTGACTCAATCTCACAAAACAAACTGAGGGTTGCTGGGGGGAGAAGGGTTGGGAGAAGCGGGGATGGGGTTATGGACATTGGGGAGGGTATGTGCTTTGGTGAGTGCTGTGAAGTGTGTAAACCTGGTGATTCACAGACCTATACCCCTGGGGATAAAAATATATTATATGTTTATAAAAAATTAAAAATTAAAAATTAAAAAAAAAGAAAATTATAAACTCAAAGCTACTTTTTCACTTCATAGGTTAGTGTTCTTCTTCCTCTGACATTTAGGGCTACTGATGACAAATTCACTGTCAACTTTAATATTTTTTCTAAGAATCTGATTTTCTTCTGGTTTGGCTATTTTTTCTCGTTTATACATTGTTTTTTAAAACATGATGATATAGCTAGGTGTAGAGATTTTTTTTTTCCTCATTCCAATCCTACTTGGCATTTATCGAAATGTTAACCGCATAACTCAAGCTGTTCTCTACATCTGGAAAATTCTCAGTCATTACCTCTTCAAACAGTATCCTTCTATCATTTTCTTTCTCCACTAATTTTTAAGTTATTAGTCACATGTTGAACTTTATGGGTCTATCCTCTATTCTTTAAATTTTATTTGATATTTTTTAACTCATCTGGTAATTTTCAATAATGTAATCTTTTACTTTACTATTCTGCTCTTCAACTGAGTATAATATGGTATATAATCCTTCAAGAAAAACACTGACTCCAGAGCTAGAATTTCTACCTATAAATCAATCAACAACTTACCTAAATTCTCTGTGTTTCAGTTTCTTCCTTTTAAAATAAAAGGAATTATAGTACCTACTTTGTGGCATTATTTTGAGTTAATATTTATCAAATATTTATACATACATATTCCCTTCCTTTCTTCTATGTATGTACATAGTCTAGATTTTCAACTTCTCATAACTGGATTATTCTGATTGTTTTCTATTGCATTCCTTGGTGGAAAAAAGTACTTCCCTCTAAAATTCACCTTCATCATATATGTTACTGCCACAACAGGTTATTAATTTTGCACATAATCCATCTATGTGCCAGATTTAAAAAAGAAATCCAGGACTAAGTTATTTTCTCACAATAAAGTTTACATGTGTCAGGGAGGATCCTCCATTAGCTAGACTTATTTCTACTGATTTATATTTTCCTTATATCTCCACTCAACACTTAGATGAGTGTTTCTACTCAAGTCCAACAAACATGTCATACACCACGTTTTTCTTATTCATTAATTCAATCATTTAATTATGTATGCAACCACTATTTATGATTTCATAATTAAATTTGTTGTACACACAAAAATGAATAAGTCATGATTTTTGCTGTATTCTGAAGTCAAAGAAATGAAACGATGTAAATAATTTTATTACAAAGTGATATGTACTGTAATGAAGGTTTTATAACTCTGCCTATACTCTAAAACAAGCTTACATTTCTTTTTAGTAATAAATTTTTTATACATACATAAAGTACAGATAGTGATATAACAAATGCACTTTTAACTACCACTTTGAATTAGCAAGTGTTAATATTATGGTATATGTGTTTCAGATCTTATCATTCTATAATCGAATTAGTTTGGTCCATTTATCTAGTCATTAGAAATAGCCACCATTATAATTCACAAAGACTTTTTTTTTTTTTTACATGTGCTATTGCAAGATATGGAAGAACATATTTATAATTTAGCCAATTCCCTATAGCACAGCTGAGTACAAGTGCAAGTAATAATGACACTTTTTTTAAGATTTTATTTTTTTTTAAGATTTTATTTATTTATTTGACAGACAGAGATCACAAGTAGGCAGAGAGGCAGGCAGAGAAAGGAGGAAGCAGGCTCCCCGCTGAGCAGAGAACCCCATGTGGGGCTCGATCCCAGGACCCTGGGATAATGACCTGAGCCAAAGGCAGAGGCTTTAACCCACTGAGCCACCCAGGCACCCAATTAATGACATTTTTTGTAAAAGTTTGGTAATAGCTAAGACCATATAAATAATCTCCTTTAGGTTGGTTCTGACTCTTCTATACCTAAGAAATTTCCAAGGTTAAATGGCTCCTCATGTATACTTCATCTTCTAATCTTCTAAGACCTGTTACATTTCTTTTTTTTTCTCAATAATTAAACCCTACCAGAATAACTGATATAATGAATTTATTTCCTTCAGAAGAGAATTCCTTTTCTCTCTCCCAATAATGTATTCTGCCTCCAATGAGCCTAACATAAGGCTTAACTATTAAATAATAAAATCATATGTGCCTGGGATTTGGGATGATTCAATTTCAAATAAAATCATATTGGTTTTTCACCATCTTTTCTTTAGTAAAATATGAAATAAAGATTAAGCCTTAATATCCTACCTGTTCTTAGTTCAGTGTTTTGTTTTGTTTTTACCAATATCCTCTTAGCAATTTTCTGATCCCAAAACACAAACTCTAGACACCTACATCCATGCATTTGTATATATTAAAATGGTGGAAACCATAAAAATAAAACAACAGAAGGGAGGAGGGTAGGAGAATGGGGTAACTGGGTGATGGGTATTGAGGGCACATGTTATGACAAGCACTGGGTGTTATCTACAACTAATGAATCACTGAACACTACATCAAACGGTAATGGTATACTATATATTGACTAACTGAACATAACAATAATAAAATGTAGCAGTGGCCAAAAAGCCAGTTTTGTGGAATAAATAAATAAATAAATAAAGCATACATTTTAGGCAAAGTACTCTCAAAATCAAAATATGGTATAAGTTTATTTCCCAAATAGCATATTGAATTACTCAACATAAAGCATTCATATTTACTAGGTTGAACTATGTGAAATTAAGATATGTATTTTCAATTTATTTTTCTCTTAATGTAAATGTGATGGTAGGTTAGTCAGTTTGACTGGACTAAAGTATGCCCAGATTAAAAATTATTTCTGGATATGTGGGTAAGGATATTTCCAGATGAGGTCAGTATGAGAATCAGTGGACTCAATAAAGTAGATTGCCCTTTCCAATATGGTGAGCATCATCCAATCTGTTGAGGACCAGAGTAGAACAAAATGGTGGAGGAAGGAGAAATTCACACCTTTTGCTTCTTGCCTTACTGCTGAGTGGGAACATTGGTCTCCTCCTGACCTTTAACTGAGATTTAGACCATCAGCAATCTTGGTTTTCAGGACTTAGAATTTAGACAGGAATTATACCATTAGCTTTCCTGGGTCTACAGCTTGCAGAATACATTATATATTTATTATAATATATAATATTACATCTCTCTCTCTCTCTCTCTCTCCCATTCCCATTAGGTCTGTTTTTTCTGGAGAAACTTGACTAATATAATGGCCAAATAAGACCATTTTCATATGGTTTAATCTAAGAGTTGGATTGCTTCATTGTATTCAAGGCTTTCTTGAGAACAAAGGTTTGAAAGATGTTTCTCTTTCTGAAAAAAATATTGGGGAATAAATCTACCTACAACAAAATTAATATATACCATCTACCATAAAACACAGGCATATGTTTAATATTTTGAATGAATCATTTTATAGCCTTAAAACCTAAATTATGTCTTTGTAAGCATTCTGTTATAGACAAATATATAGGATATTATAGGAAAAGTACACCCCAAGGTATAACAATGATAGAATATAGTTAAAATATGTAAATATATATATATATATGCTTAAAAGCACCTATGTGAATAAAATAAAACTGAAATCCAATATAATAAACAGAGACTAAAGCCATAAATGTAGGGTTTCTAGGGTAAGGATTTAAAACTGAATGTTTTGAGTGAAAGTACCCAAGACATACACATGACAAGGAACTGGAAAAACTGCATATATGAAAAAATATGTATATAATGTACCAGGCACATATTATGTAAAATAAATTTATATAGTCACATTAATATATGAAAACTTGAATGTAATACAGAATATAGCAATATAATAAAAAAAGGGACAAACATGTTAAGATTATAAATTCATAAACATAAAAAAATCACTAACCTAAGGAACTTAACAATATAAACTTGATAGATACAAAGCAGAATGATATAATTATACAGAAAAAAATTTAAAATTCATGAGCACTGTTGACACTTTTAATATGCTAGTCTCAGAAGCATTTATGCTTCAAGAAGACCAAATTTTTGAAATGAGCTTGAGTGCTCTCTTTGGCAGCACAAATACTAAAATTGAAATGAGGTTGAGATATATGGAAATAATCATTAATAACTCTATAATAAGTAAGATATATTAAGAATTTATGCTGTAGCAAGTACAGATCAACAAAATCATTTTTAAAGATTAATTGTTTAGGCACACTTATCAAAAGACTGATAAGGGGCTAAACAGAATATGCAAGTAAAAAACCCAAACTTCAATGTACACATAATACAAGAAACAAAACCTTAAAATCATTTCAATATAATGTAGATAACTATGCCACTCATTCTGAAAGTGTAGACTAAATGACCAATTACTGAAGAAAAATGCATTTTCAAATTGTTTAAGAAGAAAAAAAAACATGAATTTAGGAATGACCATAACAATTATGAAATGGCTATTAAAATTAGGGAAAAAAAGCTCCTTCTAACTCTGGTGAGAGACTCCAAACTCAAATTATTTTACCCAAATTTTATGAAAATCAAAACATCTTAATCAATGTAAAAAAACTGAGATATGTATGCACCTCATCTTATGAGGTTTGAATTATAGTGGTTCGAATGGTATCCTTCCAAAATTCCATGACCACTTGGAACCTTAGAATGTGGACCTATTTGTAAACAGGTCTTTGTAGATGTAATTCGGTAATATTAAGTCATATTGGATTAGGATGGGCCCTAATTCAATGACTAGTGTCTTTTTTGTTTGTTTGTTGTTTTTTTTTAAATATTTTATTTATTTATTTGACAGACGGAGATCACAAGGAGGCAGAGAGGCAGGCAGAGAGAAAGGAGAAAGCAGGCTCCGTGCTGAGCAGAGAGCCCAACGTGGGGCTTCAATCTCAGGACCCCGGGATCACAACCCAAGCCAAAGGCAGAGGCTTTAACCCACTGAACCACCCAGGTGACCCGGCTAATGTCTTTATAAAAGGAGAGGGACCTTCAGGACAGAGCCAGCACAGACACACAGAGGGAAGAAGGCGATAGGGTGATGGAGGCAGAGATTGGAGTGGTGCAGCTACACACCATGAGCACAGGATTGCCAGCAACCACCAGAAGCTAGGAAGGGAGCAAAAGGATTTTTTCCAAGATTCTTCAAAGGAAACAGGTCTGTGCTCACACCTTGATTCTAGATTTTAACCTCCAGAAGTGTAATGGAATACATTTCTGTTTTTTTAAGTCATCCTGATTGTGGTAATGTTTTTATGGCAGCCATGGGAAACAAGTAAGTGACGGGAGCAAACCTATGATTCTAAACCAAGGTAAGGATAAAATGAAAAAAAAAAAAAATTACGCCAATATTACTTACATTCCTAGATTTAAAAATCTTTCTGAAGAATCAGTTGGTGCTAGAACAATGTGTATGTTAGGGATGCCAACCCTCCAACTCACGATAGAAAACCCTCACATAACTTTTGACTCCCCGGGCACTTAACTACTAATCGCCTACTGTTGACCAGAAGGCTTACTAATGTAACAGAAAGGGTCAATGAATACACATTTTGTATGTTATATGTATTATATACTGTGTTAGAAACATAATTTAAAAAAAAACTCTATAAACAAAATTAAAAGACATAGAGTAGAAGATATTTGCAACCCTAAAACTGAGAAAATGGTAAAAACCAGACTATACCAAGAGGAAAAGAATAAATAAACATTTTATTGAAGATAACCTATTTTCGAACAGTAGGTCTATGAAAATATGTTCAATCTAACAAAGAGAGGCAGATTAAAATAACTCATTCACACCTTAAAAGACAAAAATTAAATTTCTCATAGCAATTATCTAGAAAGATTGAAGGAAATTGGGCTTTGCATACACTTGTCGTAATATAAATTTTAGAATTTTTTAGAAAATATTTTTGCCAAATTAAAAAAATATATAAATTTAAAATATATTTAGGTTCATCTGGGTAGCTCAGCCAGTCATGTGGCTAATTCTTCATTTCAGTTTAGGTTATGATCTCAGGGTCCTGGGATGGGGACCTGCATCCGGCTCTGCACTCAGTGGGGAGTCTGCTTAAGGATTCTCTCTCCTCCTCTGCCCCTCCTCCCTCTATCTCTCTAAAATAAATAAATAAATCTTCATATACATATATATATATATATATATATATATATATATATACACGCGCACACACACATACACACACATACATACATACACACTTTATTTATCTATTTGTCAGAGAGAGAGAAAGAGAGAAAGCACACACAGTGGGAGCAGCAGACAGAGGGAGAAGCAGGCTTCCAAATGAGCAGGAAGCCTGATGCTAGACTTAATCCTAGGACCTGGGGATCATGACCTGAACCAAAGGCAGACGTTTAACCGACTGAGCCAGCCAGGCATCCCTAAAATGAGTAAATAAGTCTTTAAAAAATATTTATCTGGTAATTTTACTTCTAGGAAGAAATTTTCTTTTTTATATATTTATTTATTCATTTTCATTTATATGCAATTTAGTTAATATACCCTGCATTATTAGTTTCAGGGTTAGAATTTAGTGATTCTTCAGTTGCATATAACACCAAGGGATCATTCTATCAAGTGCCCTCCTTAATGCACATCACCCAATTATCCCAATTATCCCATTCCATCCCTCCCCTTCAGCAACCCTCAGTTTGTTTCCTAGAGTTAAGAGTCTTTTATGGTTTGCCTCTCTCTATTTTCATCTTGTTTTTTTTTTTCCTTCCCTTCCCCAATGGTCATCTGTTTTCCTTCTTGAATTCCACATATGAGTGATACCACATGGTATTTGTCTTTCTCTGACTGACTTATTTTGCTTAGCATAATACCCTCTAGTTCCATCCTCATCATTGCAAATGGCAAGATTTCATTCTTTTTGATGGGTGAGGTAGTATTCCATTGTATATATATGCCACATCTTCTTTACCCATTCATCTGTCATTGGACATTTGGGCTCTCTCGGTATTTTGGCTGTTGTGGACATTGCTGCTATAAAATCGGGGTGCATGTACCCCTTCAAGTCACTATGTTTGTAAGGGAGACATTTTCATATGTGGAAATGTGCATGTGTTAATATTAGAATCAATCTTAGAATATAAAACTAAATATATGGAAATTATGGAATACATACTACATGAGAGTTAAAATGAATACACTGTATTTAAATAGATTGCATATTTATGTATCAAAGATATATATGTGTGCGTGTGTGTGTGTGTATGTGTGTATGTATATTTTTAAAGATTTTACTTATTTATTTGACAGACAGACACACAGTAAGAGAGGGAACATAAGCAGGGTGTGTGGGAGAAGGAGAAACAGGCTTCCTGCAGAGCAGGGAGCCCAATGCAGGGCCCCATTCCACAACCATGGGATCACTGACCTGAGCCAGAGGCAGACACTTAACAACTAAGCCACCCAAGTGCCCCAAAGAATATGTATTTTTAAACTCAGTATGTTGAATGAGTAAAGGGCATTGAAGAACAATGCACACAATTTGATATGTATGTAAATTTTAAAGTGATAATATTTTATAAGTTTTACATATACATCTCATAGAAAAAATGTATCAAACATGGATTAAACATGAAATTCCACTTGACAGTAATGGTTTCTCCCAGTGAAGGAAAAGGTTATAGGATTGTATTGAAGGGAAGTAAGGGAAAAGTTAAGTTGAATTCCTATATAAATTCAAAAAGTATTCTCAAGTTTTTTTTTTTTTATGTTCTTTCCTCTTCATAGATATTTTTAATTTTCTTTTTCATATTACACTTTTTGTTTTTTATATACTTTTAAAGTTTTCTCTAATTTATCTGATTTTAAACATATTTTCCTCAGTTGACTCTTCATTTGATACTGTGACACGTTTAGATTTTTTATCATCTCTCTTTGATTTCATTTTAATTTTCTCCTGTGAGTTTTTCAATCTCCTTGAGTATACATAGTTAATGTTATTGAATTCTCTTTTCTGTTTTCTTTTAGGTTTTTTAATTTATGTCTTTATTGAATTTCATCTTAAAATATCAGGAGAGAAAAATAAAACCTGGGATAATTTTCAAATTAGTCACACACCAGGGCTTACATTCATAAACTTTGAGAAAAAATGCTTATTATAAATCATTTAAGTTATATCCTAAAGAAATAGACAGAAAGTATATAAAAATGGATAATGTAAATGTCCCTTCCAATAAGAAGTGAGATACTTGATTGAAGTTTACTCTTCCTTGGCACAGGTGTATATAATGCAGATCCCTATAGACTACTTTTTTCCAAAATCTTCATATATAAATTAGGACATTCCTTTATGTAGTGCAATAGAAATATCAAGGCTCCAAAATTATATTCTATTGACTAATTCACATTTTTATTTTGAATAATCCTATTAATATACTTTTTCCATAAATTTCAAGGTAATTATACACAATCCTTTTCCTGAATTGTTTTGTTTTGTTTTTTTAAGTCCATGGATTTATTTCCTGTGTCCAAATGACTGCATGACATCTTTCTCTTACTCACTGCATTGAAAACTATAGCATAAAAGTAAAAACTATATTTTTTGATGATTCAGGATATATTTATTCTCAATATGACTGATTTTAGTATATTTTCAAAGTATATGTTTTAATGTAATTTCAAAGAATATGATTAACTCACTAAACATACTATCAATAAAATAGAGCCATTATTTAATCTTGGGTTCTGGCAAAACATCATATTAATTAACTACTTAAGCCACAAATCAAATAAAACTACCAGTCTTTTGTTTTCATTACCAAAATTTCTTCAAAACTTTTATGAAAATCCCTTGGCACTTTCCCATTTAGGCTCCTTTTTTTATTTTTTCCGAATTTCCTTTAAAACATAAAGGTGCTCTCTTGGCTTTTCTCCCTCTATTTTTCTGGAATGTCCCCTAACATAAAATCTAGGGTATTATTTCAGAACAGAAATAATAGTACTCTCTCAAAATAATTCTGCTGTATCTTAATTTTACATGAATCCATATGCTTTCCACAATGCACCTATGCTGAGCACGTCACATAACATTGAAACACGTGATATTTACGTGACTCAAACACAGATTTGTTTCTTTGAAGAAGATGTTCTTTAATGTTGTATCCTAGTCAGAAACTCCATTACCCTAGCTCTAGGTGATACCTATGAAATTCTACTCACCTTCTCACTTTAAAATTTTCCCTTCTCTCCAGCATTCACAAGTAATAATCCTGATTCCTATTATCTGGTTTTACTACTAAAAATAGTCTTTCTTCTATAGCATGCATGTAGTATGTCTTACCTTTCTACTCAAATACATGTTTCTAATCTTCATACTACGTAATCCATAATTTATAAGGAGCTCACTTTTTTGATACCAGAATCCATGGAATCCAATGTTATTTATGATATCATCTAACACACCATTTATGCACTTTCCTTTCTAAAAGCATCAATCAGAGAAGAGATAAAAATACTACAAAGGTTTCAAAGATTTTTGATCCATAAGGAAGACTTTAAAGTTTGGCTTGTCATTGATTTCTATACAAAACAACAAAACACTGGTTGTGTTCTAGAAGGGTGATGAGCCTGTAGCCCTTTAGCCTTGTGTTTCTGATGTATAGTCTCTACATTACTGGCACACCGTCTTTCTAAAACAGAAGTCTTATTGTGCCAGTGCTTATAAACACATGCATATGGCAACAAAATATTTCAAATATCTATCTTATTTTTCCTCTTATTTTATGCTTACTTTTTTTTTTTACCAGTTTACCTAGACTGGTATTTTTGTAATCATAAATTGTGCTTACTCTAACTTGTATATCCCTCTTAGAACACACGAATTACTTCTAAAATTCTGTGGTCCTTGAATATTCAATATGTCACGTCACGGGTGCCTGGGTGGCTCAGTGGGTTAAGCCGCTGCCTTCGGCTCAGGTCATGATCTCAGGGTCCTGGGACTGAGTCCCGCATCAGGCTCTCTGCTCAGCAGGGGGCCTGCTTCCCTTCCTCTCTATCTGCCTGCTTCTCTGCCTACTTGTGATCTCTGTCAAATAAATAAATAAAACCTTTAAAAAAAAATGTCATGTCAGGATCTCAAGTATTTCTTTATATGATTTTAGGATGTATTCCTAAAGGCATCCCAAAAGTACCACATAGAAATTAAATCAATACTGTCAAATTATAGGTTCTGGTCATGGCCACAGTTAATTCGCTCTATGTATAAAATAGTGTCACCAATGGAAATTCTCTCCATAGAGAACAGTAACACAGTCCTATTTCTGTCAAGATCTCTTTTTTTGTGACTGGCACAGAGTACTGTTGAACAGAGAACCAAATTAATGAATGGAATGGAATGGAGTGAATAATGAGAGGGTGTGAAGTACATGACATGATATTTCTTTCTGCAAAAACCCCAATTCATTTGCTACAAGAAGATGTTCATTTACTTTGTATCATTCTGACCACGCAGAATTTTCCATCTTTCTCTTCTTTCTCTGTCTTTGGTTCCTTTTTTTCAGACTTCGTGATATAAAGAAAAAAATAATTAAAATGATGCAAGTGACTTCAAGCTTTCATGGTTCATGTCTGTGATTAAAATATGGCGCAGAGCCTACATAAGGAGTAGCAGAAGTATACAACATTGGGATGTTAAAGCTCAACTGGGGAAGCCCAGGGAATGCTTCACAGAGAAAGGTATCATCAGGACATTCCCAGGCAGTTCTGAAAGAGGAGATATTCAATGTGGACTAAAAGAGCATGTACAATGGACTGGAAGGGGGACTCATTCAGTGACTTCATCAGTTCTGAACTGCTAGAACCAAAGACGGCAGTTAAACGAAATAAGGGGAGGATAGGCTCCAGAGATGATAGTGTGCCAGCTCATAAAGAAATGAAAGAGATTCAGTGTTACTTTATAGGTAATTAGGTAATTTTCCAAGCATGGAGTGACATTATTAGCTTTACATTTTAGAAGATAACCCAAGGAGAAGTACACATGATGGAGTGGAGAGTTTGAACACAGATTACTCAGATTGGACATGGTAAAAGCTTGAACAAAGTGGGGTAATTGAAACCAGCTGACTAAATTTTGAGAACTGTGTATAAATAAATGCAAGAGGACACTGAGAAGAAAGCATAGATAATGTGATGTGTTTTATCTATAAACACGTAAGTAGTAGTTCTACTAATAACTTCAAAATAAAAAAAGGAACAAAAATGAGATTACATTTTATCTCCTCTATTTTATTCCCTCTACATGTGATATTTATAATAAAGCATAAACAACTTCTAAATTTTTTCTTGATTCCTTATACATTTACATTATCTCCAGTAGGTTACTAAAATTAATTCTTACTATAGTTAACCCCCATCTACTTCATACAATTAATCAACCGACTGTTAGAAAATACTTCATTTGTTTGAAAGTCACATTTCCAGCTTTTTGTTGTTGTTGTTGTTGTTGTTATTAAGAACCAAAATCAATAAATGAATTTAGGAATTTAAGAGCCAAAGAAGACATGAAATCTGTGGGCCCTGGAATAAGATTAGTGTGTGTGCCTTATGTGCTTGCAAAGATAAATATATGGCATAACCTCATACCCTCCTACAGAATGGACACATAGTGTTCTCAGGTAGATTTCTGATAGCCAAGTTCTCAGCCTTGCTGAGACTTGAGGATACAAATTACTACCTGATTTCTCTCCTCACCCAAATTTCAAATTAAATGAGGAATCATACCCAGAGAGATAAACCCTAGAGTAACATAAATGTGTAGCCATTTGTCTCCAAAAGTAAACTTACTCTCCCAGTCTCAGATGAAAGCTTTTGCTGGTCTTGAGCCTATCCCCTAAGAGCTTATTACTCATAGAAATGGAGAAGTTGGCTTAGTATGGACAGTATACTCCAAAGGAATGAAATCAAGAGACTGAGTAGTACATGATCAGTTCCTTCTCCAAGTCCTTCTTCATTAGGAAGGGATGAGTAAGATGGGGAAGACAGGAAGAACTACTCATGTTTGAAACTTTGAGAAGTAGAAGATACGTATGTCTTCCTATCTGGTGATTTTCAATTAGGTTTAAACTCTATCCCCCCGCAGAGAAACTCAGATATATGCAAAAGCAACCTAGTTTTGTCATTTGACAGGGAGATGCTATGGCATTTGTTTTCTGAATCAGGAAATGTTGCACACCTTCCCACATGCAGTATAAACTGACAAAATTAAAACCTATTCTGACCAAAATGCTAAGTTCCATTTGAGAAACAACACTAGGAACCTAACTCTGAAGGGTCTGTTAGGCCTTGTTAGAGACCATAAACTTCTTGGTTATTTCCCTAACAAAATATTGGGTAGATTACATCAAATATTTTCCTATATTTGTCATGTTTCAGCTCTCTTCTGTAAACTAGACCTGTTATTGGATATATCAAAGAATCTTACAATCTATTTATTTAGAAGTGTCCATATTCTGTATCTATAATTAGGGTCATTTCAGGTACGTAAGATGATTCAGAAATGTGCTTCTGAGATGTGGAAGTTTTAAACATGAGCTAAATAAGGTACAATATAAAATCTAAAAGAATGAAAAGGACAAACTCCTAAATTGAATATGATTATACTGAGCATTGCATAGTCACTTTAAACACCCAGCCCATCAGTGGGAATCAGAGTAAGTATTTTGGAATTCTCTGTGATCAATTCTACTATCCAAATGACTAAAATAAGGTTGTGCTGTGTATCTATTATTAAACTTGTATCAAGCAGGGATAATTAGCTGTTTTGAATGTAGTAATAATTTTAAAATCCTCTTATGAATTAATCTCCTCTAATGGATACAGCTAAAATAGTTAGATAAGCTGAATTAGCTGTTCTTTTCTATTACTCTTATTTTGTTAAGCTTTCCACTGCATTTGAGCACTTGCTTCTTTTTTTACTTTAAACTGATCCCTATTTGAAATGCTTTCTGAGACTGGAGAAGAGTTCTTTACTCTCTATACAAACTTTAAAAAATATTTCCTACTCTTGTGTTTCACAGTTCCATTGATTTTGACTTCAGAAATGTAATTTAAGGTAATTTTAAAGTGACCTGAAATAAAAATGCCTAACATTTAGGATTT
This sequence comes from Neogale vison, assembly GCF_020171115.1. Classification (NCBI taxonomy): domain Eukaryota; kingdom Metazoa; phylum Chordata; class Mammalia; order Carnivora; family Mustelidae; genus Neogale; species Neogale vison. The sequence continues at coordinate 51,640,244 of NC_058096.1, forward strand.
GGACAGAGAATAACATATATTTGGGAAGTTAGAAATTGTTTTTAATTTGATAGATAACAGCAACAGAGGAGTCTGAAATAACTTCAGCAATTTACTTACAGAGGGTAACACAGTCAAGAAAACAACTTTACAGGTTAATTAGAAAGCTCACTAGTCAGCATGTGAAGTCACATATCAAAGGCATCAATGAAAAAGGAAGAAAATATTTAAAAGGTAAAAGGATGAAAGATGTGAAGATAAATATACATATATAGAATTTTAAAATCTCTTAATAAAGTTAGCAATAATAAATGAATTTATAATAAAAATTTAGTTATCTGGAAAAGAACATTAAAATTTCTATAATTTTGCATATTTGATCTTAAATATCTTCATTTTTTTCTCTAATTCATTTTAATTTCATATAACAAAATAGTAATAAAATAAAAATTAGTTTTACAACTATATAATATATATGCATGTGTGTGTATATCATTAAATTCACCATATTGTAGACAGAAAATGGATAATTTTTTTTAAGATTCCTTCATTTTAGAGGGAGAGCATAGGGTGTGGGGAAGGGCAGAGGGAGAGGGAGAGAGAGAATTTCAAGCAGGCTCCCTGCTGAGTGCGAGCAGACACAAGGTTCAATCTTACAACCCTGAGATCATGACCGACCCAAAATCAAGACTCCGATACTTAACCGACTTAGCCACCCAGGCACCCCTAGAAAACTGATAATTCTGAAATAATAAACATTTTGATAAATTGTAGACAACTGTAGATAGGAATACTAGTATTTGAAAGTCTAATGCAATTTCTCCTATTTAAAGATTTCTTGATTTACTCTTAGGATATAAAGTTTCAATTCATCAGAGTCTGATGAATTAATTGGTTAAGATAAATTTTGTTAGACTCAAGAATAATACTATGGATAATGCAAGCCCCATACTTATATATACCCCTATATATATCTAAATATCTAAATTAAAGAATTCAAGACAGCATCAAATTACCCATCAAAATAATCTTCTAAATACAGTATTATCAAATGCATCTAAGAATATAATCAAATATTTGCAATCAATGCACACTCTCTCTTTGAACTAACCTCCTATTAACTGCTTATAGAACCTGTCCCCTACAGGGGGATAAGCAGCCACTTGACTATTCTGCCACAGTGTTTACATTTGTTATTGCACTTAGCCTTGCATTTGAGGAATATATCAGCCTCATTTTTGCCTTTGTAGCTATTCTAAAATCATTATTAGAAATGATAACAGATATTTACATTTCCACAGTCATTAACAGTAGTTACTCATATCGAGTCCGTTTTTGTACTAAAAAAAAGAGAAAAATATAATCCAATATAAGTTTCTATGACCAGAAAATTAGAAAGAAAGTGGCACCATTTTTATAAAAATAAACCTGTTTTTGCAATTTGACCTTCTGTGATACAGCACAAAGTGTGAAAGACTCGAGGAGCAGTAATGGATTTAATCTATCTAGAGGTGCTGGTTTTGGCTTTCTTAAACTTAAACTTAAACCAAACTTAAACTTAAACTTAAACCAGATACCTCTAAGAAATCTACCAGTTGAATACCACTGAAGCAGTCACTGACAGCTAAGCTCTGCTGATATATTGGGACAGCTGGTCCATCTGGATGTTTTTAAGCTAGTTTCAGCCTTCTCAGTATTTTTTCCCCCCTCAAATTTTTGACTAGGTGTATTTTTACTTATGTGAGTGAGTTAGGGTAATTCTTATACATTCTGATTTTCTACATTTTCACATGGGGATGTACGTTTCCATCACATAATTTCAAGGTATCTATTTATTCCATAACCACAGAAAATTATATTATATTCACTGTATAAGTCCACAGCCCTACCATGGTCTTAAAGCTCCCCCAAATCTGCTCTATGTTTCCAACAAAATCAGTGTAACTCCAAGTGTCTCGTGACTTACAACTTTGATATAGCTCAGATCCCAAGAGAATAATTGAAAACCCTTCTGGAGATGCCAGTGATTATGCACATGTGAAACTAAAATTTCTATTAAAGAACTCTGTGATGTTTGGAGAGGTTATTAGATTTAACATACACACATTCTTTAATTGTATCGTATGTCTTTAGCCGTTGCTTTGTCACAGGGCTTGAAGGGAGTTAGGTTAGATAAGAGAATCCCCTGGAACCAGGGCTATTCAGACTATTCTCTGTTTATTACCAGCCCACATTACATAGGTACAGAAAAAGTTACAGCAGTACTTAACATATTGTTCAACAGGTTGCTGAGCAGCTTGGATGTTCTAAAACTTGGTGGTGGGTTTATGAGGTGAGGGGAGAATGGTAACAGGGGATATAAAAATGTACCAAGAAGGATCCTTGTTAATAGAACCTTTCTGAATCTTGACTACATGGTGTTCACACAAATCTACACATGTAATAAAATTATGCAGAACTAAATACACACACCCAAATGGTTCACGTAAAACATAAAATCTTAGTAAGATTGATGGACTGTACCAATGCCAATTCTTTGAGACTTTACAATTTGAGGATGGTTGTACCTGGTTACTCTGTATTATTTCCTCAAGTATATGTGAATCTAAAATTACATTTAAGAGGTAGAGCACCTGGGTAGCTAAATCAATTGAGTACCCAACTCTTGATTTCAGGATGGTGAGACAGAACCTCACACTGGGCTCCATGCTGGGTATGGAATCTGCTTAAGATTCTCTCTTTCTCTATCCCTCTGCCCCTTCTCCCATAAAAAAAAATAAAAAAATAAAATTACATTAAAATTAAATTTTAAAATACAAGGGAAATGGTTTTGTCAATTTTTAGAGAGTTCCCAGGGGGAAGGAAAAAATGGAACCCATATTTTAACAATTTAACCTGACACTCTCTCCTTTTACAATGGCAAGGGATCAAGGTAAATAATAGAAAGTTTAAAAAGAAGAAGAAATTCTTCTCACTGCCAGCTATTTGCCTGAACTGATATTAATTTTATGAATTCCTATAGGTAACAGAAAGGGCATAAATAATATCATAAAAATGTGATAGTTAAGAAAACAAAGGTGTGGTGGAGCTACAGGTAAATGCTGGGCAAGCAAGCATTCTTTCCTATGCATAACTACCTTAGAATGTGGAAGTATAACACTGAACACCACATATAGAGTCACTGTACTATGATTCACTTGTATTTTCCTCTTTTTCTGGGTACTAAAACTGCAAATATTTTTAATCATTAAGAATTATCTTTAAAATTTTTTAAATATCTTTAACTTGAAAATGGGAAGACAGAAAATTATTTATGGAATCTGGGTATATTCATCTTCTATTGCTACTGTCATAAATTTACCACAAATTTAGTGGCTTCAATAATACAGATTTATTATCTTATACTTCTCATGCTCAGAAATGGGAGCTACTGGCTAAAATCATGCTGGCCAGGCTGTGTTCATCTGCAGGCTCTAGGGAAGATTCCATCCTTGCCTTGGCTAGCTTCTAGTTTGTTTGCATTCCTGGCCTCATGGTCCCTTCCAGAAATGGCACCATTCCAACCTTTGCTTCTATCATCATCTCTCCTTTTTTAACTCTAACTCTCCTGACTCTTTGATAAGGATCTTTTTGATTACATCAGGTCCATCTGGATAAGCCAGGGTAGTCTTCCCATCTCAAGATTCTTAATCACATCTGCAAAGTCTCTTTTGCCACTCAAAGTAACATATTCATAGCTTTCTGGAATTAAGACATGGACGTCTTTAACGGGTCATTATTTTGTCTACCACAGGTAAATTGATACTCAATAAAATCTCATATTTAAATATGTAAATTAATTTAAATATAAAAATTTAATTTATTATAAAATATTTAATATAAAATCAATACAAAATTTTATATTTATTTTCTATATTTTATAAATTAATATAAAATTTTATTTAATATTATTGAAATATAATATATAGTATATAAATTTATATATAAGATATATTTAAGTATATACATATATAAGGCCATGTCATCACTGAGTCAATGCTATGAGATCAACAGTACATGACTTTGAAGCATATCTCCATAATTCTATCAGAACTCAGTATTACGACCTCTCAAGGTAGGGGTCTCCATTATAGAACATATGAAACTGAAATGACAGGCAATTACCAAAAGTAATTATTATTAAATTGTACCCTTCTAAAGTGGATAAACTGAGAACTCTTCAGATGTTGGATAACCAGCAGGAATTTTCATAATGTGAACATTTCATAGTAATTCTTATATTTTGAGAAAATAAGGTGCAAGACTGCATAATCTAGCATAAATAAACATATATGGATGAATATCCTTGCATAATAGTTCACACAGGGTAATTTCTCATTTTGAATGCAATACTGCATAACATGTTTAATAATTGAATAATAAAATATTTTCAACCTGAATGATGAATGTGGTATTTGCAGTCATTAAATTCAAATTTTTATAAATGATTCATAATTCTAATGATAATTACTAAATCTTATCCTCTTTCTGTCTCAAATTAAAAAAAAAATGGATCCTCTTCAATGATAAATTGTTCCACCATATTCCTATATATCATATTTCTAAAACTTACTATGATTGTTAACTCTCCTCTGACCATGTGGCTAAAACTAATTATTATGGAATATGGGTTTTTCACTTTCCTTCATTCATAATTAATGTGAACCAAAAAAGAAAAAGTCTCTGATGTGCCAGCTGTAGTGGTTAATAAGGTATTTGTGTAAGTAGAGGCCTGTTATATGTATATAAATTGCATCTACTTGTAATATTTATAAGGCTTAGGTAGTGTAAGTCATTTGCCATTTCACTCTACCTCTTTAACCCCATTACTAAAAAGTATTTCAAAATATTTGGTTGGCGGGGTTCACACTGTTATGTACTTCTGTCTACAATTCTATTTAAGTCAGAAATTTTCCCAGCAGTAACTGGGATTTTACCCCCATGTCCAAAAAATGAGTTTTGATCGTTTGGTCATGTACCTAATATTAAAATTAACAGTGGCAAGGTATTAGTCCTATTTTAGTGTTTTGAGCTGCATAGAGCCAAACTTATTTATAATTTTATGTAAAATGATATGTATTGGCATAGGAAAGTACTGAATGTAAATAAGAGACCCAGAATGATGTACAAGCATTTAGGTCTAATGGCAGTGGAGAAACACTCAAATTATTACTTTTGGCTTGACTTTTTTCCTCCTATTTTTCTAAGATAGAAATGAAATTTGTTATGAAATATTTTGTACTGAGGCTCTAATCCTCAGACAACCAAATAAAATTCTCTTATAAAAGCAATGAGATTCAACCTTAGGCGACATAACTGAAATGCACCTTATTTCCTCAGGTCAGTCCATGTTTAGGTAATTCATGATTTTGCATTTTCAGAAATATTGAGAATTTAAAATACAGTTGGTACCACATAATGGGTGTGGCTCTGTGTTTTAGATTGGTTAAAATGTTTTTACAATGTTTAAAATAAAAGATCCTACATCCATAAATATTTTAAATGGATGGCTCCACAGACTGCACACACATAAAAAGCACTAGCTTGCCGGAATGACTGACAAAATGTTAGAGACGGATACAGACTCACCCTGAGTTCAAACAGTTCACATTCTAGGACATTGACAATTTTTGCACAAAAGAAGAACACTGCATTTTCTGGGAAGTAAGCACTCTCTGGACAAGGCTATAACAGTACCTAGTGTGCCCATACCTGACTTGTTATCTTTTTTATCATTTACTTTTTGAGGACATTTTTAGTCTCTGAGTTAGTATTACCATGATTGATTAAATTGATTCTCTATGGAGAAAAGACCACACTACTTAAAAGGAATGTAAACTGTTTCTCTTCTTTATCATTCTTTCTATAAAGTATAGCCTTCAGCAATGTGGCTACTATCCATATGCACTTTGTTAAGGGATATTAACCTTGGAATACTGACAAAACAAAGAAGGTAAAGTATAGTAAATTTAATGTAGCTGAGTACATAGTAAAAAATAATAATAAAAATTAAATAATTTGGGAATTTTGGGGAGGAGATGTCCCCATCATTTAATAATGATTTTGTATACTTACAACATTGGTAGTTTCTGTATCAGAGTAATGACACTATTAAAATCTAGTAGAAAAGGGGAAACCTTCTTGTAGTCTAATAGCTAAGGACTGAAATGAACTTCTACTCAATTAAGAGCAGACATTGGTTTGCCTTCCTCCTTTCTTGCCTGCCTGCCTTCTTTCATTCCTTCCTTCCTTTCTTCCTTCTTCCCCCTGTTACTCCTCACCCTCTTCCTCTATAACCCCTTTGCCTAAGTTCTTTTCCTTTTTTATTCTGAGGGGTTCCTGATCCTCTCAATATTACTAATATTTTTACTTCTAAAGACTCACTCAAGTATTTTTGATAGACCCTAATTGTAAACACTGCAACTCCTGTGATGAGTCAAATAGGGGGAGGATGAGGAAATTACACAAAGAGTAGTCAAATGAACTCTAATTTTTAAAGCTATTTCAAGTCTTTTACTAAAATATACATATGATAACAAGAGCAACTGATAACATGTTTTGTTTTGTTTTTTCTGGGAAACTATTGGTGCCTTAAATCTATGATGATATTTACAACTGCTTGTTAAAACTCCACGACAATTAGAAATAAATATTTCTTTTTTTTTGTATTTTCTTTTTTTTTTCCAATTTATTTATTTTCAGAAAAACAGTATTCATTATTTTTTCACCACACCCAGTGCTCCATGCAAGCTGTGCCCTCTATAATACCCACCACCTGGTACCCCAACCTTCCACGCCCCCACCACTGCAAACCCCTCAGATTGTTTTTCAGAGTCCATAGTCTCTCATGGTTCATCTCCCCTTCCAATTTACCCAAAAGCACATACCCTCCCCAATGTCCATAACCCTACCCCCCTTCTCCCAACCCCCCTCCCCTCAGCAACCCACAGTTTATTTCGTGAGATTAAGAGTCACTTATGGTTTGTCTCCCTCCCTATCCCATCTTGTTTCATGGATTCGGGAGAGAAATAAATATTTCTAATTGTACTATTTGGATAAAATAAAACCTTTATAATACCAGAACAAATTGAAGAATGATATAAGTGTATATGTACTATTATCTACTAAGTATATGATTATGAACATCTATTCAATAATAATAGATAATAACATGCAGAGAGATATCATTGAAGAGAAAATTATTTCAGATAATCAGGGGTATATGAATAACTAGATCATCTAGCACATGTATCGTTAATGGAAACTGACATTGAAAGGGTGCTTTACTAAAACTTTATCTAAAACTTTGACCAGACACCTAATTCTATCTACCATTTTTCAGATTTAAACAATAAAATTTTGTTGTTGTTGTTGTTTTAAGATTTTATTTATTGATTTGACAGAGATCACAAGTAGGCAGAGAGGCAGGCAGAGATAGAAGAGGAAGCAGGCTCCCTGCAGAGCAGAGAGCCAGATGCAGGGCTCAATCCCAGGACCCTGCAATCATGATCTGAGCTGAAGGCAGAGGCTTTAACCCACTGAGCCACCCATTGAACTTTTGTTCAATTAAAAGTTAAGCAAAAAAAACAAAAACACTTCACATCTCTTAACCTGGAGATCCTCAGATAGAAGACCAAATTTGAAAAAAGCAAAATGAAAGATTTGCTTATAATCCTATTATACATTATAATCCTATTAGGGATCAAACCAGTTTTCTCTTTAGAAAACTAAATAGCATGCTTATACATTTAAGATAAAAAATGGGGCTGACCCATCCATTATTTACCACTGACTTTATATAGATAATTTAAAGTCCCATGCTTCATAAAAACACCTCTTGAAATGTTATTTAAAATCAAATAGAATCTCCTTAAATCTACAAATACAGTTTGATATAAATTAATGATATCATGTATATGTATACAAGTCCACTTTCTTCAACAGATTAGATAGATGACAGTTAGACACATACATACATGTAAATCTAGATGTCTGTATTTCTCCATATATATCAAGATAATAACTTTATCTTTAGGGTGTTCAAAAATAATAGGATTAACTTTTATTTTAAAAGGAAGGGTAAATATCCCTTCTCTACATAAATTCATGTTCAATGTAGATAAGACCTCTGTTCTATTTCTCCAGTCTTAGGGTTTTTTTCTGAAGCCACACCTATATTCAGCTCAAAGAAAGATTTATTGATTAAGATTATAGCTTACCACTAATTATTTTTGTATCATTTCCCCAAGTGGATACCTAAGATTGCAAATTTGTTTCAACTAAAACCTTCAAGGGAAAAAAAGAAAAAAAGGGTAGAGAAGAAAGGATCGAGAAAGAGAAAATGAAGGAAAGGAAAAAAAAAATTGCATAGTAAGCTATCTTAGCTGCTGTATAAAATAGAACAAACCTACATACATCCTTCCCACTTCAGTTCCTATCACTTTACCTAAAATGTAAATGATTCTCCTTCAGGATGGCAGAACACAAAGTAAATGTAATGGTTATCACCATCAGTTTGAAGACATATTACATGGAAGTCAGTCTATTAAAAGATATTTCCCTGATCTAGTTTCCAAGATACATGAAATCTCAGGGTAGTCAACAATTAACTTTAAAATCAGAAAAAAATATGTTAGTGACATGTTAGGCTTTACTTATTTTGAGATAAAGGACTGTACATAGCAAAACTCTCTCACCTAATAGTGGGGAAAACAAAAACAAAAAACTGTGATGTGGAAAGCAGGAGTACCCCAAAGAAAAGTCAACCTGCCTACTGAATGACAGGCCCTAAGAGGTGACTGTGAGATGAGTTTACATATTTATATATTTTTATTTTTTTCAAGACTTATTTATTTGGGGGTAGAGAGGCAGAGGAGAAGGAGAGAGAGAGAATCTCATGCAGACTTCCAGCTGAGCACAGAGTCTAACACAGGGCTTGATCCCACAACCCTAGAATCATGACATGAGCTGAAATCAGGAGTCTGACACTTAACGAACTGAGCTACCCAGGCGCCCCCTACCTATTTATTTTTAATATCCCTGTGAAAGATTGAAAAAAGTATATTTACTATATTTTTAGACTAAATGGGAATTAGAACACACATCTTACTTCTACTCCAAAGCCTTTTTAAAATAAATCTATAGAGACTAAAAGCTATACTTGGCATTAGGCTTCTATACTTCATGGTTCTTAGAAGTATTTATAGAACATCCACCACCTGGGGAATCATTGAAAATGCATTCCATGTGCCTGCCCTGATGCATGTACTTCCTCACACTAACGTGAGGTAGAACAACTTTCTTATGATTGTTCTTTAGAAAACCACTACAGAGTACAGGTTCCTTAAAAATCATCAACAAAGAGATTTCTGCCTATGTTCTCCTCTAAGATTCTGATGGATTCCTGTCTCACGTTGAGGTCTTTTATCCATTTTGAGCTGATCTTTGTGTACGGTGTAAGTCAATGGTCAAGTTTCATTCTTCTACATATAGCTGTCCAGTTTTCCCAGCACCATTTATTGAAGAGACTGTCTTTTTTCCACTGTATATTTTTTCCTGTTTTGTCAAAGATTAATTGACCATAGAGTTGAGGGTCCATATCTGGGCTCTCTACTCTGTTCCACTGGTCTATGTGTCTGTTTTTCTGCCAGTACCATGCTGTCTTGGTGATCACAGCTTTGTAATAAAGCTTGAAATCAGGTAAGGTGATGCCGCCACCTTTATTTTTGTTTTTCAACATTTCCTTAGTGATTCGGGGTCTCTTCTGATTCCATACAAATTTTAGGATTATTTGCTCCAGCTCTTTGAAGAATGCTGGTGGAATTTTGATCGGAATGGCATTAAAAGTATAGATTGCTCTAGGCAGTATAGACATTTTAACAATGTTTATTCTTCCGATCCAAGAGCATGGAATGGTCTTCCATCTATTTGTGTCTTCTTCAATTTCTTTCATGAGTGTTCTGTAGTTCCTCAAGTACAGATCTTTTACCTCTTTAGTTAGGTTTATTCCCAGGTATCTTATGGTTCTTGGTGATATAGTAAATGGAATCGATTCTCTAATTTCCCTTTCTGTATTTTCATTGTTAGTGTATAAGAAAGCCACTGATTTCTGCACATTGACTTTGTATCCTCAACGTGAGACAGGAATCCATCAGAATCTTAGAGGAGAACATAGGCAGAAATCTCTTTGATATCAGCCACAGCAGCTTCTTTCAAGATACGTCTCCAAAGGCAAAGGAAACAAAAGCAAAAATAAACTTCTGGGACTTCATCAAAATCAAAAGCTTCTGCACAGCAAAGGAAACAGTCAAAAAAACAAAGAGGCAACCCACGGAATGGGAGGAGATAATTGCAAATGACAGTACAGACAAAAGGTTGATATCCAGGATCTATAATGAACTCCAAAAACTCAACCCACATGAAACAGACAAACACATCAAAAAATGGGCAGAAGATATGAACAGACACTTCTCCAATCAAGACATACAAATGGCTATCAGACATATGAAAAAATGCTCATCATCATTAGCCCTCAGAGAGATTCAAATTAAAACCACATTGAGATATCACCTTACACCAGTTAGAATGGCCAAAATTAACAAAACGGGAAACTACATGTGTTGGAGAGGATGTGGAGAAAGGGGAACCCTCTTACACTGTTGGTGGGAATGCAAGTTGGTGAAGCCTCTTTGGAGAACAGTGTGGAGATTCCTCAAGAAATTAAAAATAGAGCTTCCCTATGACCCTGCAATTGCACTCCTGGGTATTTACCCCAAAGACACAGATGTCGTGAAAAGAAGGGCCATCTGTACCCCAATGTTTATAGCAGCAATGGCCACAGTCGCCAAACTATGGAAAGAACCAAGATGCCCTTCAACGGATGAATGGATAAGGAAGATGTGGTCCATATACACTATGGAGTATTATGCCTCCATCAGAAAGGATGAATACCCAACTTTTGTAGCAATATGGATGGGACTGGAAGAGATTATGCTGAGTGAAGTAAGTCAAGCAGAGAGAGTCAATTATCATATGGTTTCACTTATTTGTGGAGCATAACAAATAGCATGGAGGACAAGGGGTGTTAGAGAGGAGTAGGGAATTTGGGTAAATTGGAAGGGGAGGTGAATCATGAGTGACTATGGACTCTGAAAAACAATCTGAGGGGTTTGAAGTGGCGGGGGGGTGGGAGGTTGGGGTACCAGGTGGTGGGTATTATAGAGGGCACGGCTTGCATGGAGCACTGGGTCTGGTGAAAAAATAATGAATACTGTTTTTCTGAAAATAAATAAATAAATAATAATTTAAAAAAAAATCATCAACAAACTATTTGGAGAGACTGGGTAAAAATATGGGAAAAGCAGAATAAAAACTGTTTCTCTATGAATCTAGTAGCTTTATTTTGAAGATGGTTACTAAAGGGAGCTAAACAATTATTTTATGTAATATTTTATGTATTTTTTATAATATTACTATTAAAGTAAATTCATGAACTCTGAAAGTGAGTACTTCAAAAAACAATTCAGTAGGTTCTCTTCTGTTAATTTGTAAGTAGGTTGTACATTTTTTAATTTATAACTTCACATTTGACAAAGCAACAACTTCCCAGCACTCTGGGCAAGTTTCCATAATGGCACTCCTAAGAACCCACACGACTACTGATATCTCTGATGAAAAGTACACGGAAAGACTAGGGAATTAAGAAGAAAAAAGAAAATCCTAAAGGAAACATTTGTTCAATTACACTGAAGAATGTATAAAGAATTACCATTTTAGGGAAAGAGATTATTAATATAAAAGTATATGGTCAATTATATATGATAGATGCATATAATTATACCCAAATATTGTGCATTTATACTGCATTCAATATGTTGATCCCAGTTCATCACAACCATCATCACATTCCTTCATTGTTCAAAGATTACATACTTTATAATTTTGTTCTGACTCTTCATTGTTATTTTAAACTTTAATAATATTATCCTAAAATGGTAGGTAATGAATGACAAAAGAACCTCTTAAGAATGAAAGGTAGAGCCTCTGTTCATTAGACAAGGAGAAACTTAAGTGAAATGTTGCCAGAGCAGGTACAATTTACTGTGAGCTTTAAGAGCCACGCAGAAAGAATGTTATGCTTTTCAGGTATCAGAAGACCTTATCAGAGCAACTTGTTAGTAAATGAAACAGTCAATTTATGCTTACAGCTGTATACTCTCATTTATCCACCATGTTCAGAGTTTGCTCCGTGAACATCTGGAGCAAAAATGAGAAATCATTTTCAAATAAAACAGTAAACATTTGAACAAAAATCAGAGAGCTTTTGAATGAAAACAAAATAATTCCTTGGAATTGTAGTTTCAAGCAGTCCTAGGATGTTCAGAAACTAATGTTAATATGTCTCTTTAGATTTAGATAACATTTAATATAAATATTAATGACAATTTCATTAAAATCTGATTTCCTACACAAGTGAATTCTTCTTTTAATCATTTCTGCAATTTGAAACTGCTGTTTCCTGCTGACTATGGACAGCATCATTCAAAACTGTAATGTGTGGCATATAGTTTATTACATGCATGGAAAAACAAACATTTTTTAAATTATAGATATTTGTAAGCAGAATAGAGCAGACTCACATTTGATATTATGAACATGAATATGTTCAGCCAATTCTATAAGACGCTGTCCATGAGTAAAAATGTCAGAATAGATGGGAGGTCAGATAATTTCTCAGAAAAGCAGACACAGATCATATCTTTAAGAAAACATTCCTTCCGATTACCTACTCCATTATTTCAATTAATCCATACTAATGATCAATACCCCAAAGAAATTTCCTCATCACATAACCAATTAGTCATACAGAAGGATCTCTCCTGATTGTCTCAGTTTTAGTGACCATACTTCAGTCAGTATAATAATCTTACTGTAACTGATCCTTTTACAGAAAACATATAAATATGATGGTTCCCAGCATTATGATATCATAGCACCTATAAATACAAGGGTTAGAGAAATACATCCTTTTAAATTAAGAGTTTATAGTTCTCTTGTGGATAACTTCCAGCTGAAGGATGAGCATCTATAATTCTTCTTTGACAGAATAAATTGGAATTCCATGATCCTAACAGGTATTATAGAAAGTTCCAGATATCCTAATCCATATAATATACTGTTGATGAGCTACCTGACATAATTTTCATGCTCTGGGGAAACTCCCAAACTATTATTGGTAAATGCACATGATACTAACAAGATAGCAAATGTAACCCAGTAATCTCACTGGGTAATTACTACTTCTGAAATATACCCTATATTTTTTCACATTTACTCACCACAGTTATAAACAGCAACTGAAATCTAAGATTGTCTCCAGGACAAGAAGAAAAAAATAATGGAGTCTGAAGACATGGCTACCACACGATTTTTTTTTTTCCTGCTTTAGAAAGCCATACTGTTGTTTATCACAGGCATGTCATTTAAAACAAATTCATATGGTGTATACAGCCATTTTCTCTACATTCTAGCAGGCAACATTCCTTGAGTTTCCCATTGCCCCATCTGATAATTTTCTTTTTATGATATCCATTTCTGTTTTACAAATGTCACATTAATAATCTGATTATAACTTTAAAATGTCAAGCAGCTAAATATCATGATTTTTGCTGTATACTACATATCACTCTTTTTATTGTAAGAGTGTAGTGGTTATTGACTAACCATATTAAAGGCTATTTCCACAGTAACCTGTTCTAGTTCATGAGTGACCATGGATATTCTGCTCATGTAAATATGCCATGCTATCACTCAGTTCTGTTGGCAACTGGCTATAAAACAGTCAGCTGACACATACCACTAATCTTAAATTTTACTGAAACAACTCTTATTCTGAGACCAATGGCAAAAATATAAGTGGAAGCTTACATTATTTTCAGAAACTTGAGGAAATAGCTTAAGGGATTTTATATGAGAGTTACAGGATAAAGATGGACTTGAATCCAGTTCATAGGATATATATGCGCTTTAATTTGGATATGATTATGTGTGACACCCAGCTGCTGAATTTTTCAAATATATACATATGGTACTACTCTCCAGTTTTTAACTCCATTCATTTCTTTGTTTTAAAATAATCTTTTTCAATTGCATTTTGTTATAGAAATTAACCCTTCAAAAACAATCAAAGCTGTTTTCTTGGTTTCTCCCTTTGAGGGAAATTTATCACTGTAGATAAGTAAATGCAAGAATATTGTATATATGAACAGCAATAATCAGTGAGATTCACTGGCTTAGGTTTGTTATCTTATTAGTATCAATCTTAAAAATAAAATAGCCAGTTTTTACTTTAATAGCAAAATGAGTTGATTTGGGATTAGTAAAGGAACTACATACAATTTGGGACATGCAGGCTATGTTGAACCACAGGCAAGTCTAAAGAAGCAAAGGGAAAGTCACCTTTTATTAAGTTCTAAAAGGAAACTGCGGTGAGGGCTGGTTCAAAGAAAAGTCCATTGGAGAAGAATAAGAGTACGTTTAGTTAGTGCAGTGTTGCTAGAGCACAGAGGAATCTTCCTTCTTTTTCTTAAAATCGGAGACAACATTCCTAGGTGAAAAATGTTCTCCCTTGTCAAGTTAATTCTTCGCTGGTTATGCAGGCAGCACTACTTGGTGCATGTGTGAGAGCTCCCCCTTCAGGGCTTCCTGGCTTCATTTGAAATGAAGTTTCCTTTATTTATTTTCACAGCAGCATTTGCATTTACCAACCTTACCAGTCTTTAACAAAGACGGTGGTTAGGCAGGGATTTTATAAAAGACTATATGTGTGTGTGTGTGTGTGTGTGTGTGTGTGTGTGTGTGTGTACAGATGTCAAAAGACAATAGAGGTTTGAGGTATTGGTATTAATTATTCCAAGTACCTTTCATACTAACTACTGATTCCATGTCAATTCCTTCTTCATTTCTAGTCAGCTGTATCACCTCCCTATCATCTCCCCTCTTTCCCTCCAGGCTTTGTCAAAAACCACAGCATCTCTACTTTTTTTTTTTTTTTTTTTTTTTTTTAGCATCTCTACTTTTATGGCTTGGATAGTCAGCTAAAAATGAGTTTTAAAATAAGTTGTGGGAAGAGTGCCTGGGTGGCTCAGTGGGTTAAAGCCTCTGCCTTTGGCTCAGGTCATGATCCCAGGGTCCTGGGATCGAGCCCCACATCAGACTCTCTGCTCAGCGGGGAGCCTGCTTCTTCCTCTCTCTCTCTCTCTCTGCCTGCCTCTCTGCCTGCTTGTGATCTCTGTCAAATAAATAAATCTTTTAAAAAATAATAAAATAAAAAATAAGTTGTGGGAAAGGAGTATTATTTAGCTACTACAATGAGTAGTAGCCCTCCCAGAAAAGTGACATGAAGCAACAGAGGGTTAAAATATGACCAACTGATTTTCAGAAGGGATTGTCGCATTGCCACTTTTCCTTAAATTCTTATTCCTAGATACTCACTTTTACATTTTTATATAATAAATATAGTTTCCAATGCTTAATCTCATTTCTTCAACTGATGGAGACAAAAATGTATACATACAGAAAGACAAAATTGGCATTTTCATTTTCTAAGAAGGGAACCAACACTTACTAGGTCCTCTTCACTTGTAGTTACTTTATTGTATTTCAGTTATGTTTCATGAAGCTTCTACTATTATTACCTCCCATTTTATGGATGTAAATTGAGAATTTGATTTTATGATTTAATATGATTTTATGATTTACATCCATTATGGATGTAAATTGAGAATTGAGAGTTATTCATGTTATAAAACTTGTCCAGGGGTGCCTAGATGGCACAGTCCATTAAGCATCTGACTCAGTTTCAGCTCAGGTTGTGATCTCAAGTCGTGAGATTGAGCCCAGCATCCAGCTCCAATCTTGGTGTGGAGTCAGCTTGGGATTCTCTCTGCCTTTCCTGCTCATGCTCACTCTCTCTCTCTCAAATAAATAAAGAAATCTTAAAAAAAAAAGCTTGCCCAAGTTCACTACCTCTTAAATTCTTGCTGTTTTCTTTTTTTCACTTAGGCTTGACCTAGTAGTTACATAGGTGTTCCTTTTGGTCTTTGGTCTCTAATGATTGTTATTATTTCTTTTTAATGTACACACTTCGAACATACATCAAGAAAGAAAAAAATAGTATATTGAACTTCCACCTACCTTTTCCTAATGGCAACAAATCAATCCTTACCTCATCCTCCTTTGTTCTTCCCAGAATATTTTGAAGCAAATTTCAGACATACTATTTTACCCATAAATAATTCAGTACATTTGTTTAAAAAACTAAACATATATTTTAAACAAAACCATAATACCATTAAAATTATAATAATATCACACTTTCAAATATCCCATCACTGGACAAATTCCCAATTGAATCACTAAAATCTAATTTTATAGTTACCTTATATAACTATAGTTACATAATGTATAGAATCCAGAGAGGTTCTATACATTATGACTGTTGGTAGTTTTTTCACCTTCTTTTAATTCATATCCTCATCGTCTATGTTTTCTTTTTTTTTCCTAGAAATCAGATTGAAGAAACTAAGTCATTTGTTCTGTAGTTTCCTACAGTCTGAACCTTGCTCAGTGACTTTCAATGCCATAGTTTAATATATTCCTTTATTCTCTATATTTCCTGTAAATTGCCATTAAAATTAGAGGCTTGAACCAATTCAGGTTTCAACTTTAAAACAAAAACAAAAACAAACAAAAAAACCTATATTGGTATTACATTCTTCCACCAGGAAACACATAATGTCTTTTTGATTCTGTTTTTCTTTTCTGTTAGCAAGTATTGATACTCATTAATTTAATGGAGTTACAAAACAATGTTCCTCAATTTTGTCATTCCTTTTATATTTGTTTACCTGTACATTTCTATAATAAGGACTTTTTGTTTAGTATTTAGTTACACAGTATACAATTTATATAGGAAAAGCAAGAATAAGTGCTTGTCTTTCCCATTAATTACCAGTTTTTGAAACAGTAAGTCATTCCCTCACACATAGCAATTAAAACAAGTTAGATTTTTTTTTCATATTACAACCTCAAAAATTTTTATGTCTGGTATGTTTAATCATTCACAATTATTTTTTATGCTAAAAAATGCCCTATTTTTGGCCTTTGGTATCTTCTGGTTGGCTCCTGAGTCCTTTACACATGTCCCACACGGACTTTGGTAGTTCTTTCCTACCTGAATTGACAATATGTTCCAGGTTCATACTATACTATTTAACATCCCAGAGTTGGAATCAAACATTTCTCTAAACAAGTCCTATTTGAGTAGGAAATACAACAGTATTTTAATGACCTCCAAATCTCTATTGTTAGCCCAAGCTAGAACCCTAAATGCATAGCATTACAGATAAAAATTCATACTGACATATGCCCATGTGTTTCAAATTAAGCATGTCCAAAAGTGAAATGACCATATCCTCATGAAATTATAACTGTAACAAACACAACAATAAATATTTTATTTTCTGTGTTCTCAATATTAACTGATGCTATTAACTTATACCTAGTTACTCATTCCAAGACTTACAAATCATTCTAGATAATCCTCCCTTCCTCATATTCGGTCCTTGAAGAAAATTACTTTCATTTCCAAATGTTTCATAATCCTACCTCTACCGTTTCATTTATTCCCTCACCTTATCAATCTGTTATTTGTACCACTTTCATAGTCTCCCCACCCCCATGGTCTGGAATACAGAGAACATCGAGAAATGTAGACTTTTTCACATAGGAAGAAGAAATATACCCATGTGGTATCCAGTCACTAGCATCTCCCACTTTTAAATTAGCTTCTACCTTGCAACCATCATCTATCACCACAGAATTCTTTAATGACTCCCCATTCCAACAGTTCCCTAGAATAACTCTTTATATTTTTATTTATTCCTTCTGCCTCACAATGACAGCTAGGTAGACACTTTTTGTTCCCTTTCAGGCCTTTTTGGGAATTTCTGCTCAGAGATGTCTCATTAGTAATATAAGTCCCCTTAGCACTTGTACTGCTGAAACCGAGAAGTGTGGGAAGTTAATGCTCTCAGACTCAGTCTTCAGTTAATGAGAACAAAAGAGACTATGCATTTGGCTCATATCCCTGTAATCTGGAGATGCAATTCTAAGTGCATTCTACACGAAACCTCAAAGGGTTCCAAGTAGAATTGAGCCCCAGTTGTCTCCGCAGTAAGCAGATCAACCATGGTCACTTGTCACTTTTCCTCCCACTTCATCCTATTCTCTCCTCTCCAACCCACCCCCGATAAACTATCTGCTTGCCTCTCCACTCTAACTCTTTGATATACAGACTCTGCCTGTACTGATATATAGATTCTGCTTTTGTGAGAACTTCAACTAAAACAACAGTTTATCTTCATGGGCACAATGTCAGTAAGTAGGCATTTATTCCTCCTTTATGATTATTCTGCTCACTAAGGGAAGGTATCTATTGCTGGCCAAAGCTTCAATTATGGGTCTGTAAGAAAGCACTTAGCTTTTATTGTGGTATGGTGTTTTAGAAAAAGCAGTAATACCTATTTAAACTTTAAAAAATATTTTATTAATGATAAAACTGAGTCAAGAAAAAGTTAAGTGATTCCTCTAAGATTACAGAATTAGGTTGGAGGATTGGATCTGTGGCTCAACATTATTCCCCCAAATATGAAACAGTTCTGAAAAATGAATAAATAAATGAGTAAATAAATGAGTAAAATAATCAATTAATTAAAATAGATGAATGAACAACACATGCTTCCCTGCTTAAAATGTTCTTTCCACTGTCCTTTGTATAAAATATCCAATCTCTATAGTGACCTGTAAGACATTTTGCCTTAAATGTGGCCTCATTTCCCCTCAGATCATCTCTCACTTTGCCCTCCCTTATTAAAACTCTTCTGTTTATTTGAAACAACATCCTGCTAACATTGTAGGAACTATGCTATAATGCTCTTCTATTTGGATGGTCTCTCATCTTTCTTCACCTAGCTAATTTCTTCAGAACTTTTAGATTTGAATTGTAATGTTCCTTCTATAGGGAAGTCTTTCCTAACCACACAGTTTAGGTTACATTGAACTGAAGTACTACCCAGAACTCAGGTAGCTAGGAGTCATTCATAAGTACTTACTTGTGCACTCAGTGTATGCCTGGCACTTCTCTGGGTTGTGCATACAGCACACAAAACAATCTCTGACCTCAAGAAATTTACATACTGCTAAGTATTTGATTAAGGTGTATCTTTTGGCAAGACTCTAAGCTCTGAAAAAGGAAATCATGTCTGCCTTACTAACCACTTAAGAAGTTGCTCAGTAAACAGCTTGCTGACCTCTGCTAATGCCCATAAAAATCTTTGAAAATACAGGCAACTCTCAGCAATATTTGTATTCTGAAAGTCGTTTTTTTTCTTGTCAGGGTATATGAAGACACACATATTTAAAAAAAAGTTGGGAGAGTATCATATATGGGTTAGTACATGTGTGGGCAAAGAGCATAATTCTTGCAGCTCATATTTACTTTGCTCAAAGGGAAAGTGTTATCCTCAAAATGTGGTCTTGTCAGTGAGCTGTGATTCTCAGTTTAGCTGATTATGACACTATGCTGGGGGAGACAAGTATGTATCTATGCAGGAGAAGGGATCATTGGAGATTGCATTGTAATAATCTGTTCCTTAATACCACCCAGTGAATACACATGCCTCTCACTGTTCTTTAATTTTTTTTTTTCAGTTAATGTTCTTAATGGATACAATTTCCAGCATGTGATAGCACGAAGTTTATGTGAGGGAGAAAAAAAAACACACACACATTTTAGATGGCAAATGGAAGATGTAATTTACAGGAAAGACAAGTGGCTGAGAAGTAAATTATATTACTGTGAAGCAAATGCAGTGGTGGAAAGATTTAATTTTTTTTCTTGAAATAACATTTTAATAAAATAATTAAGACTGATTTCAATAACTTGTTCTAAAATTTCATCTAAGTCATTATTTGATTCAGTCAGTGGCTTCCTTGATCCCACTTGCTCTTACAAAAAATATATATATAAATAAATTAATTAAATTAAAAAAGAAAGCAACCTATGTCTGCTTCACTTCATGTCCTTAGGCTATAAGGAAAGAAGTTAGGCTTATCAGAATTTTATAGGCATTCTGGGAATTGGCCTATTTTGCAACACGGGATCCGTCTTTTCATGAAGTGTACTCTGGCATATAGAAGATGCTGTTGGATCACTCTCCTGAGTTCTGGCAGTAATTGGTAAGCCACTCTTTGGACATAAGCAGTAACCTGAAAAATGTAGTTTTCTCATCTATGTGCCACTCCTGCAGGTGTAGACCCTTACAAGTCTCACTATACCCAGGGCTCCTAAATAGCTCTGGGCAGGCCACCCTGGTCTCATCTCTGAGAAGCCACACTCCTCTGGGAGCTGGATGAATATGTTGTTGTCGCTTCATGGACTCTGAACAACTAAATCTTTACACATGGCAGCCTTAGTTTGCTGTTTAAAGGACTCCTATTTTTAACAATCCACTCTGCCATCAAATGTTCCCCGAAGGGTACATGCTCCTAAGGCACTTGATAATTGTGTTACATGATTGATTCAATAGGTGTTAATGATTATAAATCATGAGTAAATGTTCTTTATGAAATAAACAATAGCAATAAGCCCTATAAGAAACAGACTTCTATTCTGAGTCTGCTATTTCTATTCTGGAGAAAGAAAGGCTTATTATTTTGACACTTTTTATTTTTTGTTGATAAATATCTTTGAATTGGTTTTCAGTGTTATCACAGAAAAGTCCTACAAGGTCACTCAGCTACTTTTCTTGTCTAACACACAGAGAAGGTAAAATTTCTACTGAATAACTTAAAATAGTTGAAGCATTTCTTCAGTGTCTCAGAAATTCCAGAAAGGCAAAGATGTGTAGGTCATGATCTTAGCTTCATTTTTACAACTTCAAAATTGGGTGTTTCCAGTTTCTGTGAGGTTAACTTTTCTTCACTTGAAAAGATTCATTAATACAGTGAATGGAAGAAGCAAAGGATCCCTGAGATCTGCGTTCCAATTCCATTCCTTATCTACAACCTATCAGATGCTGAAACTTCGTGCATGAAGCTTATCTTCTAGTCTCATTGTTCTCTCCACAGCCTATAATGTTGTTTAGGATATAAACTGTACAAGAAAATGCTAGCTTATTATGAGATCTTGATAAACAGGAGCCATTATGATATCACATATTAAGGAGTTTTCTGGGAGGATTTTGATAAATTGCTCTAACAAGAAGACTACGTAATTTGATGGCTTAAATGACGTAGGAATAAGTATAGGAAGTTAAGCATAGGGGCACCTGGGTGGCTCAGTGGGTTAAAGCCTCTGCCTTCGGCTCAGGTCATGATACAGGGTTCTGGTATCGAGCTCCACATTGGGCTTTCTGCTCAGCGGGGAGCCTGCTTCCTCCTCTCTCTCTCTCCTCTCTCTCTCTCTGCCTACTTGTGGCCTCTGTCTGTCAAATAAATAAATAAATAATATTAAAAAAAAAAAAAAGAAAGTTAAGCATACTAGGGTTGTTTCAGCTGCTCTGATGTTCTTGCCATTATCTGGGTCAAATGTGTTACTCTGGTTTCTATCATCTTTCTACCAATGGACAGGAGAAAGGAGTAAAGTAGGAAATACCTAATCCTTTTGTGGATGCATTCTAGAAGCAGAAACCATTCTATCATATGTGTTAGAATAGCCAAAATCAATTTACATGACCACATCTAGCAACAAGAAAAAGCAAGATTAGCATTTAGCTGGGTGATCACATGCTTAGTTACTAAGAGGAGAAGAATGAACAGTGGCAAATAAATAGCACTCTGCTAAGCTTGGATTTTTCCTGTTTCTATTTTCTTTCTTTCTTTTACTTTTTCTTTTTTTTCTTTTTTTTTTTTTTTGCATTATTGTCTAAAAACAAACTCTGATTTGTAGATTATAGTGTTCTCTTTCCTGTAATAGGCATAGCCTGAGGATATTCATTAATGTTATGATTTTCTTACCATGCAGCAAATGGCATCTGTTATGAATACTGATGCCAGTTACAGTATGTGTGCACACTAAAAATGTGCAGCTTCAACTATTCATAGGAATGTCCTCCACACTTGTCCATCTTATCCAGTCTGTGTCTGACAGCAGAGTTGGCGCTGGTATAAGTATGCCATACTTATTAAAATTATGATGAAAATAAAGCCTAGTGATTTCCACTTAATGAATCAACATTCATTTCTGTTCATCTACGTCTACACAATAATATAAGGAAAAAAACAGTCTAATTTTTTCCAAACTACTATTCCACTTTAAATAATATTTAAAGGAATAAGGTCTTCATTATATACAGCTTTAGAACCCTTTTCATATTGTAGGATTCATATTTCTTCTATCCTGACATTTTTTGCATTCCCTCCAGTATTTTCTGCCCATGTCATGATGTATAAATCTCTATTAGCATCTCAATTAGTGTGCTATAATTTTTCTTCCTTTACTCTAAGAAAACTATGTTATAGCTTTCCTTGTCTCTCAAAGTTTCCTATCTTCACAAGTTATTGATTTCACTGCAAAATAGAATGTTCTCACTTGCCACCCCTAAAATTAAGTCCACTTGTATCCACATATCCCTGTCATCATTTATTTACAATATGTTTTTCTTTCTTTAGTAATAATCCTACTTTTGCTCTGAATTTAATTTTATTTTGCCTTCTTTAACATTTCTCTCTTTAAATTAAACCCCATGCCCTATAACCAACTTTGGATTCTCTTCTGGCTCATTCTCACCAACATAAAAACACATTTCTCTCCAATGATTGCCATTTTGCAGATTTTCAATTTTTTAAATTTTAAACAAATATGTAGCCGTATAACTGGCATAAATTTCATATCATTAGAGTGTTCAAATTATGTTGTAGGCATATACACATGAAATCATAACCACAGTCAAGTGAATGAATATACACATCCCTGCCTAAATATAACTACATAACTAGTTCCCTTTTTTTGAACCTCTTTCCTTGCCTCTTTACCTGTTTTCAGGTAAACACTGATCCTCTTTCTATCACTATGGATTTTTTTTCCTAGAATTTCATATAAACTGAATAATATACTAATAATCTTTTTGTCTGACTTCTTTTTGTGTGTGTGTGTGTTTTGTGTGTGTGGTTTTTTTTTTTTTTAGATTTTATTTATTTATTTGTCAGAGACAGAGAGAGAGAGAGCGCAGAGGCAGACAGAGTGGAAGAGGGAAAAGCAGGCTTCCTGCGGAGCAAGGTGCCCATTGGGACTCCATCCCAGGATGCTGGGATCATGACCTGAGCTGAAGGCAGCTGCTTAACCAACTGAGCCACCCAGGCGTCCCTTGTCTGGCTTCTTTAACTCAATATAATTATGTTGAGATTCATCCATGTTTTTGTATGTATTAAGTCATTTCATTTTTAATGCCAAAGTGTTCCACTGTGTTGGCAGACCAAAATTTGTTCATCCATTCACCAAATGGACATCTCGGTTGTTTCCAAATTTTGGCTATTGCGAATAAAGCTGGTATGAACATTGGTGCATAAGTTTTTGTATGGACAAGTATTTTCATTTTTCTTCAGTTAATACCTAAAAGGAGGAACACTGAATTATAGGGAAATAAAATGTATATTTTGCTTTTTAGAAACTGCCAAACTGTTTTCCAAAGATATTATATCATTAACATTCTTACTAACAAGATACAGGGGTTATATTTCCTCTGAATCATCACTAACACTTTGCATAGTCAGTCATTTTAACTCTATTCTAATAGACATATAGAGCTGTTATATTATGATAATGTTTAGCATTTCCCTAATGACTAATAATGTTGAATATCATTTCATATGCTAACTTAACACCCACATACTATCTTTGATCAAATTTCTATTCAAATATTTACCCTAATTTTATAGTTTTCTTCTTTCTGAGTTTTGAGATTTCTTTATGAACTATGGATAAAAGTTCCTTATTAAACATATGGTTTCCAATATTTTCTCTCAGTTTATGGTTTGTCTTTTCATTCTAATCATGTTCTTCAAACACCAGAAGTTCTTAATTTTGATAAAGTCCTATCTTCTTTATAGACTATAGTTTTGGTATCATAAATAAATGTTTGTTTATGTCAAGTTCACCATATTTTTCTTCTATGTTTAAGAGTTTTCACTGTTTTATGTTTTACATTTGGATTGATGAACCACTTTGTATTAATTTTTGTAGGTGTGACATGTGTCAAGGCTCAGTTTTCTTTATTGCATATGAATGTCCAATTGCCCCAGAATTATTCACTGAAAAGAATATTCTTAGGATACCTGGGTGGCTCAGTTGGTTAATGTCTGCCTTTGGCTCAGGTCATGATCCCAGGGTCCTGTAATCCAATCTTGCATCGGCCTGCCTGCTCAGTGTGGTATCTGCTTCTCAACCTCTGTCTGCCCCTCCTCCCTGCTTACTCCCTTTCCCTCTCTCTCTCTCCAATAAATAAATAAAGTCTTTCTAAAAAAAAAAGACCAGTCTCCCTCCTTTAATTTATAAAATAATGGCCACGGTCGCCAAACTGTGGAAAGAACCAAGATGCCCTTCCATGGATGAATGGATAAGGAAGATGTGGTCCATATACACTATGGAGTATTATGCCTCCATCAGAAAGGATGAATACCCAACTTTTGTAGCAACATGGACGGGACTGGAAGAGATTATGCTGAGTGAAATAAGTCAAGCAGAGAGAGTCAATTATCATATGGTTTCACTTATTTGTGGAGCATAACAAAAAGCATGGAGGACATGGGGAGTTAGAAGGGGGTTGGGGTAAATTGGAAGGAGAGGTGAATCATGAGAGACTATGGACTCTGAAAATCTGAGGGGTTTGAAGTGGCGGGGGGTTGGGAGATCAGGGTACCAGGTGGTAGGTATTAAAGAGAGCACGAATTGCATGGAGCACTGGGTGTGGTGAAAAAATAATGATACTGTTATGCTGAAAATAAATAAATTTTAAAAAAATAAATAATAGTATAATATTTATTATATATATAATATATATAATATAATTATATTATACATAATTCGCATAATAATAGCATGGTATAATAATCACATAAAATAATAATAATCACATAAAATAATAATAATAATAATCAGGTAACTATTTGAGTGGGTCTATTTCTGAGCCTTCTCATCTGTACCATTGAGATACTTGCTTATCCTTTCACCAATACCACACTGTCTTTATTATTGTAGTTTTATAATACCTTGAAATAGAATGGTGAGATCCTTCAATTTTTTTATTTTTCAGAATTTTTTTATATATATCTAGTTCCTGTTCTCTGAGTAGCTTTTAAAAACAGGTTTCAAAATCTACCAAACAAACAAACAAAAATAAACTTGCTGAGATCTTCATCAGGGTTATGTTGAATCTATAGATTAATTTGAGGAGAATTAATACCATAAAAATACTGAGTCTTCAATCTATGGGTACAATATATCTCTCCATTTATTTAGATCTCCTTTGATTTCTCTAACCAATATTTTATACTTATTAGTATACATAGTCTGTAGAGATATTATTAGATTTATATCTAAGTACTTCATTTTTTCCATAATTAGTATTTCTTAAAAGATTTTTTATTTATTTATTTGACAGACAAGAGATCACAAGCAGGCAGAGAGGCAGGCAGAGAGAGAGAGAGGAGGAAGCAGGCTCCCTGCAGAGCAGAGAACCTGATGTGGGAGTCGATCCCAATCATGACCTGAGCCGAAGGCAGAGGCTTTAACCCACTGAGCCACCCATGTGCCCCATGTAATCAGTATTTTTTAAATGCTGTGTTTCATTCTATTTTTAAATTTCTTTTCTTTCTTTCTTTCTTTCTTTCGTTCTTTCTTTCTTTCTTACTTTCTTTCTTCCTTTATATTGCTGACATATAGGAATATTGTTCACCTCTGTATATTTACTTAAATTCTTGCAATCTTCCCAAATTCACTTATTAAGAGACTTCTTTTTTTCTTTTGTAAATTCTTTAGAATGTTCTATGTAGACAATTTTATGCATTTGTGGAAACTGAGTGTTTTATTTGTTCGTTTTCTATGATTTTCTTTGTATGGACCTATTGTAGGCATAAATTACTTCAATACAATATTAATAGGAGGGCTAAGGAAGAAAATCTTTTTCTTGTTCCTGTACTTAGGGTAAAGCACTTATTGTCTCACCATTAAGTATGAACATAACATAGATTGTATCAAGTTGTTCTTCTTAGGTTAAGGAAGGAAGTAACTTTCTGTTGCTAATGCATAGAGTTTGCTTCCACACTATTGGGTTTGGAATGTTCTTAATGTGTTTTGAATAGAAGTCATTATATTATGTTTTTAGGTATTAGATGAGAACCAAGGTTTATTTTTTGGATATGCATATCCACTTTCAATGAACCATTTATTGGAAAGACTTATTTCTTAACTGATCTGTCTTTAGAACTCTTCAAAAATGATTTTTCTCTTTATGTGCAGGTCTATTTCTCCTTTATTTTTTGCCATTGATCCATCTGTCTTGATGCCAATACCACACTCTCTCAACAACAGAACTCTCTAATAAAATGTCAGAAAGGATATGTTCTCTACTTGTTCTTTTTGGAAGTGATTTGAGTATTTACAGGTCCATATGAAGTCCAGAATCACCACTTTCTACAAAAGGCTGCTGTCACTTTGATTGAGATTACATTGAATATATAGATTAAATTGGGGGAGAATTAACATTTTAACTATAATTTCTTTTCCAATACATAAATATTAATACATGACTATATTTCTCCCTTTATTTAGGTCTTTAATTGCTTTTAGTAATGTTTTATCGTTTTCCGTGTTCAGATCATACACATTATCAGACTGATTTAGATCATGTATTTCAAATTTTTGATGCTACCATAACTGTTATGATTCTTTTTATTTCAGTTTCTGATTGCTACTGTAATATAAAACTAAATATGTACTAGAAATAGAGAATTAAGGTTGTCTTCACGTATTGGTCTGGGGTCAAGCAGTTATAGTAGATCTTTTGAAGATTTCATCACATTTGTTTTACATAGACCATCCCTTCATCTGCACATACTAGCACTGTATTTTTTCCAGTTTGTTGATATGATGAATAATGTTACTTGATTCTCTCAAATATAAAACAAACATTGCATTTCTTAAACACCATTTTGCCAAGTTATATTATCCTTTTTTTAAAAAAATCATTGAATATGATTTGCTATAATTGTGACAAATTTGTATCCATGTTCAGAAGAAATTTTGTTCTGTAGATTTCTTAAAATGTCTTCATCTATTCTGAATTTATACTAACTCTAGCTTTGTAGAATGTGTTGGGAAGTGTCTCTCTCTCTCTCTTTTTTTTTAAGGTTTTACTTATTTAGTTGAGAGAGAAAGAGCATGTGCAAGCAGATGGGAGGGACAGTGACAAGCAGACTCTGCACTGAGCCTGGGCAGATTTCATGACCCTGAGATCAAGCCTGAGCCAAAATCAAGAACTGGACATCTAAATGATTGCGCCTCACAGACACCCCAAGTTGGGATGTTTTATATTCGATTTTCTGTAAGAATCGTGTAGGATTGGTATTATTTCTTCCTTAAATGTTATATAGGATTTCCCAGTAAAGCCACATGGGCCTGAAGCTTTCTTTGTAAGAATTTCTTAAATAAAATTTTAATTTCTTTAATAGATAGTAATTTAAGTTAAAGATTTCTTCTTGAGCAAGTTTTGATAGTTATTCTCTTACAAGGGGTTTTTCCATTTTATCCAAGTTTCCAATTGTATTAGTATAAAATTTTTCATATTATTCCTTTATTAGACTTTAAATATCTGTAGAACCTATAGCAATGTTCCCTTTCCCATTAATTTTTTTTTCAGATTGGTCTGTCTGGACAACTGTCAATTTTATTGTTCTCATTAGCTAGCTTTTGCTTTCATTGTTTCATTGATTTTTCTTTATTGTTTGGCCCTTTTCTATTTCATTAGTATCTATTTTCTATTATTTCCTATCTTCTACTTTTACATAACATTTTTCCTGGTTTTGAGGATGGAAGGTGAAGCCACTGATTAAAGATTTTTCATAGTTTTCTATTTTAGCCATTAAGAGCCATAAATTTCCCTCTAAGTTTTGGCAGCATACTACAAATTTTCATATGTCATGGCTTTCATTGCCGTTCAGCTGATTATAATTTCTAACCTCAATTTTACTTCTTTGTTGTTCCCCATATCATTTACAAAAGTATTATTCAATTTGTAAATATTTGAAGATATTCTATATGTATTTTTATTATTGATCTCTAATCTAATTCCATTGTGGTCAAAGAATATACTTTGTATGATCAAAGTACTTACAGGTGTATTAAGACTTGTTTTATGGCCCAGAATATGAATTTTTCTTGGTAAGCACTGCTGCACTTGTAAACAACGCATATTCTGCATTGTTGGGTGAATTGATATAAATATCAGTTAAGTCAGAATGGTTGACAGTATTCTCTGAGGCTTCTATAACTTTACTGATTTTCTCTTTAAGTTATTGAATGCAAGATTCTGAAATCTCTCACAGTAATTATTAATTTGTCTATTTCTCTATGCAGATATGCCAGGTTTTGCTTCATGTATTTTTAAATTACCTTATTTAATGCATAAATGTTTAGAAGTTTTAAGTGCTTCATGAGTTGATTTCTATACATTTACAAACTGACCTTATTTATGCTTAGCAATATTTGCTCCTCTGTTTGAGGTATTACCATTCCAACTTCCTTTTTAGTTGTATAACCAAAGGCTATCTTTATCTATCCTTTTATGTTTAACCTATTTGTGTCTTTATCTAAACTGGTTTTCTTTTAAGCAGCTAGCATATGGAGGCTTCAACTAATATATTATTTTTTTCTTTTTTATAGATGCAAGTTCTCTGGTGAGATTCTTCCTTTGTGACCCATTAATCATAGTGATTTCAAAGCCCAAGTCTAGTAAGTCCAATATGTGTATCACCTCTTGGATCTCTATCTTTGCCTTTTCTCTCTCTCTCCGTCCTTCCCTTCCTCCTTTTCTGCTCCCCCCCACCCTTCTTTTCTCCCTCCCTTCCTTCCTTTTTATGCTTGCTAATTTGTTAGTGAATGTTAGTCTTTATTTTTAATATAAAAATTGTTGAGGCTTTGGATGACAGTATCTTTCTCCACAGATATTTCACATATTTTTTCCAAGGAGCTACAGCTAAGGTGAAGCACCTCACTACACTTGGGTTCTAAGCTAATTCCAGATGAGAAAGGTTACAAACTCGATCAAGTTTGCCTACCTGTTTTGGTAAACTAATTCCACATTAGAAAGATTACAAATTTTGTCAAGTTTGGTCTACACGTTTTGGTTCCAAAAGGGATTCTTCCCATTTGGCAGGCCTTAATTCTAATTGCCGTCTTGCCAGCACTGAGAGATTTCATTACCTTCTTCGCTTAGCTTTCCACCTGTTTTCTGCTGACCTTATTGGCCTTCTTCCTCGTAAGCTTAAATAACTGTTAAATGTTTCAAGGGTAAAACCTAACAGAATGCCAGGCCTGCTCCTTTATAGCTCTACTTATTAGGAAACTGTGATCCTGGAGCCCTGGCTTCTCTGACTGGTATAAAATACATTTTTATACCAAAAAAAAAAAAAACATATAAAACAGGATTCTGTTAATGGCATTTGGAGGTCACTTTTACCCTAAGATATATGAGCTTTCTGAATGAGGTGGTTGGGAGTCTAAGAAACTCAGCAGTACTTTTGATCTTCCCTGTACTGGAGGAAATGCCTGTTTCCATCTTTTCTCCTTGGTCTTTTTGAGACTCCACGTAGATGCATGTTAAAGGTGTCATTTGTATCTGTTTATTTCTCTACTGAATTTCTTTTATTTTTTCCCCTTTCATCATTCTGAATGCTTTCTTTGAACTATGGGACAGTTCACTAAATCCTCTCTTTAACCTGTCCAATCTTCTCTTAAATTTATCTGTCCTATTTTTTAAAATTTTTAAAATTTGATCATTAAAGTTTTATTTCTAGAACTTCTATTGGTTACTTTATATAATATCTGGTTCTTGCCATAATTCTCATTTTAAAAAAAACCTCCCTTGAACATAATGGCTGCTTTCCAAAACTGAGGAGACATAGCCATGCACAAATTGTAAATGTTCTATGAACTCAAAGCTGGATAAATAAAGAAACTCATACATAAGCAAATCATGGCTAAACTGCTGAAATTAAAAACAAAATAAATATAAAAAGTAGCAACAACAACAATAGAAACTCATCTCCCATGGTGTAACAATTATACTAGAAGCTGACTTACATAACATTTAGATTTAGGAAAAAAATAAAAATAAAAGCAGGTGTTCTATCAGGCCAGTGTTAACAGAGACATGTTCCACAAGAAGTACTCATGTAGAGAGGATATTCATATGTGACTAAACCTGAGAGAGGCAGAGTCCATTCCAAAGCACACTGAAAATGGCAAGTTCCAGGTTCGCCCCAAAGACTGGTTTTAGATAGAGTGACGGTGGAAGTTATAACTGAACATCTAAGAAGGCCCAAAAAGGAATGGCTAGTGAAAGGCACATCTGAGAGTATTTTAGTCAAATTTCAAGAACTTAAGATATTTGTCTCTTCACAGAAAATACCTTTAGATTTGTAATGAATAAGAAGGATGATCCCCAATTACATCACCTTGGCCATTCTATCAATACTAAAACATTTTATGGTGTTGATACAACATATATATGGTGTTTTAGATCTTATATACATACATACACATGATTCTAGACATAAAAGCAACTGAAGTTAGAGAGGTTTAATTTTCAAATATGAAGTTTTAAAAATAACCTCTTTGCACATTTCCCTCATATTCTTTTCTAAAAAAAAATCATGCTTATCATTTCAATCTGTTTACCAAGTTTGAAGATTGTATAACTTTTCTATATAATTAAATGCATACTTTAGATTGTGAAATGCATAATTATAACATGAAATATGTATGTCCTGTGGAGTAACGTGCATGCATCATTTACTACATAGTGAAGCAGATACACTTTTAATTAAACTCTATAATGTACAATATATGACCAGAAGAATTATTCTTTGAATAGCCAATTCTATAAACAGTCATCAAGTTCATTAAATAAGTGTCTATAAATTGTTCACTGAACATTCCCAAAAGAGGAGCAAAGGGAAGAGGTGCTTGATTTTAATACTAATTTTATGATATAATTTTCTTTTTGTTCTAAGTAGTGCAGAAGTTGTGCATTCCTCTAAGGATACAGAAAACTATTGATAATAAATAAGAAGGCAGGGATGATCTAGCTCTCCATCTGCTGACTAGCATACCGTTCCTGGCACTATGGAATGAAAGCATAATAAATGAAAGAAACATACTTTTTAGTCCTAGATTTAGGCATTAGAAAGGGCTTCATCTGCACACAGCACAGGACATCTGCTGTTGATTCCTTATGGGCCAGCTACATTGTCATTTCCAGGTGTGATTCAAGATGTTAACCACCCCAGGGGCTATAGATGTTTAGAGAAGCAATTCTTACACTGCAGAATGAGCAAGAATGATGAAGATTCTGCTGTTATATTGGGAACTACTCTGTCCGGAGAACTAAAAGTCTGAATGTTCACAAGCCACCAGGTGGTTCTGGTATAACTGACATAAAAGGTCAGGACCTGCTGAACCTTAAACCATTTTTATGCCATAGATCAACAATGCTGGGCCAGCAGGCAAATTGTGCATGAGGTGCATGACGGTTTTTGCCTCATCCTCCTTTATGTTTATTCTGGAAAAGGATATCATGTCACAGTTTATTAGAGAAAAACTGGGTACAATAAAAGACCCTCATGTATATATGTCTCACTGGAATCTTACTCAAGAAATACAGTAATATTCAGTTATCAGGCTGTATGTTCCTACTATCTACCAATATATGGAATTTTGAACAGGATACCAACTATGTGGCAATGAAGTGATTTTCATGGATGATTTGTCTATGAATTGACATTTTTTCCCATTTCTCATATGACTAAATCCTAGCCTACTTGTAAGCTTCAGAGTATCTGAGAGATGTCCCCTTCTAGGGAGAAAAACTTTACTCTTTGCTTACTTACCCTAATATGGCTTCATTGTACATAAATATGCAAATGAAAATAAAACTAATTTTCTAAATAGAAGAACTAAATTCGAAGTGGAAGATACACATTTTGAGAAAGAGATGTCTGCCTTTCATTTTAACGGTAAATCTTGAAATGGCAAACTTGAGGCAGTTCTTAAAATCGGCGGAGGGGTGGGAAGTTTGGGTACCAGATGATGGGTATTACAGAGGGCATGGATTGCATGGAGCACTGGGTGTGGTGAAAAAATAATGAATACTGTTTTTCTGAAAATAAATAAATTGAAAAAATTTTTAAAAAATCGAGACAGATCACTATACAATTTTTACAGATCATTATACAATTTTCAAAGAAATCAGCAGAGTAAAATTGCAGAATTGCAAGCTACTGGTATTGATACAATAGGGCAATTTTAAAAGACAGAACTGTGATATTTTCCTTATTGAATGTTTCAGGAATTATATTTTATGCTTAAAAGGCAGTGTCATATTAAGTAAACAAACTTACGTTATCCGTGCATAACAGAAAGTTCCTCAAACCCTTTTAAAGTTTATTATTCAAATTTTCATACCCATAAGTTCTGATCTTGACAGAAATTGTTATATCACCCCCTTACTACTGAATATATTTTGGACTTCGAGAGCAGCCAAGAGATGTACTCATTTTTGTTCTGGACTTAAAAGAATGAGGATATCACAAAAATAAATTCAGAGCTCCAGATTTCCACCCTCCTACCCCTGGGAGATGAAAGAGCCCTGCCAGTAAGTATATGTCTCTTAAAGTGGTCATGGGGAGAAAGGCAGGAAAGGACGAGTATTAAAAATGTATTTTTTATTTTAATTTTTAATTTTAATTACAGCATAGCTAACACATAGTGCTATATTAGTTTCAGGTATATAATATGGCAATTTGTATTTTATGTTATATATATATATATATATACAGGATACATCTTGGTGAGATATAGATATAGGTATATAGGTATAGATATAGGTATATCTAGATATCTATATCTATATCTCACCAAGATGTAACCTGATTTCAGAAATATTATAAGGAGGAAACTGCGTAACTTAGAATCAGTGGAATCCAGTACATACTTGACTCCGTGTAGCAACAACACCTATAATTCCCTTCTTGTTTCCCACAAACTCTAGTTCTATCCATCCTTTTATATATATAAAATACATCCATATATATATATTTGCTTATTTATATGTATATATACTATATTTATATTTATATATTATATTTGCATATATTATATTTAAATACATACTTATGTGATATGTATGTTTATAATATATATGTTAAACTTTGCTTTTTTCTGAGACACGAAGGATTCAGAAGTTTTATTGGGGAGCTGGGGTCAACTGTCAACTTGCTCTTTCAAAATATTATCTTAAGCTTAATGAGAAATGGAGCATTATTTTAAAGATAAAGACTATATCTAACAGACTTTTGAATTCTCAGTGCAGGTATTTTTTATTTCCAGCATCTAGTTCAGTACCAGATATAAAGTGGCTGTAATTCAATGGGCACATATGCATGAGAGAGAGAGAAAGAAAGGAAGGAGGGAGGAAAGGAGGATTCTATGATTTGGAAATTCTTTGTATTCTTTGCATTTTACACAGGTAAAAGCCTGCGTGGTCCAAATCTCCATTTTCTTTTGTACATCTTACAAAAAGGAAAACATCCTATAGAAAGAGAGCGTCAAGTGCATGGGCTCCCCTCAGTCATGATGCTTCCAGGTCTGCCCTACCAGATGCTTGATTTTCCATGAAACATGAAGAGAGGAAACTGTATTGCTCCTGCTCTTTATAAGCCCCAGTGCACTGAAGTACACTGATTGATGTTTACTAGTTCTTCTCCAACAGTTTGGTCATCAGGGGGCTAACTCATGCTTCCTGGTGCCAGACACCTGGAATATTCTCCCCTCTTGTCCTGGAAGGTGACTGGCAGTGCCAGTGACAATTTGTCTATTATGTGACTATGTGTGGTCACAGATAATAACCCTGACTAGCCAGGTCACTAGACCAAGTTAATAAAGCCAATGTAGGGGAGCAGGTACTGAACTGGGGTCAAGAGCAAAACTTTGAACAGCAGATTGACAAATAATCTTGCTAGTCTGTGCATTCTGATACTGGTGAAAACACTTCATGTTTTTATTTCCTTTAAAGAGAAAACTTTAAAGATCTACAATAGTGATCAAATAGCCTTGATTTCTAATTGCTGAACGATTTAAATATAGACGAGACAGACATTAGTTGAAGAAGATGATTTATGCTGATCAGCATTAGCAAATTTCAGCGAATGATTCTTCACGCATTGGACTGTGATTTATCTTCACATACATTTTGGGGGAAAGTTTGGCAAAATATGTATATAGATAGTTGTGTTCATTATACTTCAATGGAAAATAATTTTTAAGAACTTGAACAGATGGATTTTAGGAATGAAAGAGTTGTTGCTGAGTATAACTGAATTTTCTCTGTTATCTATAGCAAACCCACCAAGACTCCTTTAGGCAAATATGTATTGTCAATTAAGTCACTGTACTAATCCTTTCAAGTGTCACTTTTTTTAAAAATTGCTTACTCTAAACTGTATAAATATATTAATATCTCTACCACATGTTCACTCCTAGATTATTTTCCAGTGGAATTACTTATTGTTACATGAATATGTTTGCTAAATTGCTAAGTTTAAAGCTGCCTCCTTCAGAGAATTTTAACCTAAGCTGAAAAGTTCTTGAAAGGGTGCTGAGAGCCTTTCTGTCATATTAAGGATGTGGGTATCCATTTAATTATTTTATTTGTCTTCATTCCCACTTTGTTATGTATACATGAGAATATTTATCTGGCTGGCCTCTAACACAGAAGGTTTGCTTTCCTTTTCTCTAGCAGGCAAAATTACATTTCTGGAAAGAAGAAATGGTGTTTTAAAACAGCTCAGTATCTTCTGCATCTGTATAAGGATGCTCAGAAATGATGTACACTCACAAAAGTTTTCTCAGGGCTCTGACGAGGTTAAATTGGCTCCTCAGTCAAGGAGGCATTAAGCACAGCGCAGCTCCATGGGCAAAGCAAAAATAACTGTTATGTGGGGGTCATTAGACTGGCAGTAGATTGCTATCTGGGGATCCTCACTCTCTGCTAAGTTCCCTCTCACACTATGTGGGAAATAGCAGGAAGAGATATTTTAGCCAAGATACAAAAGAAAATATATATTGCTCACAGTTAAAGGCATCGAAAATCAGTCAATTCTTTAAAAGCCCCTTGGAAAGTTCAAAGACCACATCGACTTTCAGAATTTTCCATTAGAAGTGTCCTAGACACAACTTATGGTCACACCTCCCCTGAGCTTGTGCTAGAATAACTGTAGTAAGAGTATATGTTCCTGGCTTCTGCAAGTTAAGGGATTTCCTTGTCCAGCGATGTTAGAATGCCTATATGTGCCCATCTCTCATTGTTTATATATCTTGGTTTTGGAATAACTGAATTATATTTATGTCCTTAAATTAAAATGGATGAAATTTTATAAAACCATTATGTCAACTGTAAAGGGACGGTGACTGTATAATTTATTGTCCAAACTTGGATGCTGTTAAAGAATGAAAAGGAGCTCTTAGTAATTATATTTAGGACAGCAGTAGTAAACTAGATCTTTCTTGGGAAAATCAGGATATATGATCATCCCAATCTTAAGAGAATGATTTAGACATGTGGTATGTTAATCAAGGATAATTAGGCCTTAATAGTGTCTATCAACTCTGCCTAGTGAATGAGGTTAGAATTAACAAGGATTCTCTAACAAAATGATTGGACTTTAATGGAGCAAAGCTGAATGTTAGACATTTTACTCTGAAAAGAGGATTTATACAGTAGGTGGCATTTAAACTCAAATAAAACAAGTTATTCAGGAATTGGTTCTAAATATGATTGAAAAACAGACTATCAACCAGTTCTCTAGTAAGAATCTGACAATAAAGCTGCAAGTCTTAACTTCTAGTCATACCTGAACTCCTATTTTCAATTTTTAATTTATAAATTGAAAACTCAATTTTATGTACTCAAAGACATTCATTTGGCAAATGGCGGGTTTAATATCATTTTTAAGATTCCTTTCCAGTTTTGTTACTTCGTGATTTCCACTAACTCTATTTTTATGGGTGAACAAGAAGATTGTAGGAGATACTAGAGCTTCTGAGACACAGGGTACTTACGGGGAATGAACACAGCAATGTGTAAAAAAAACAAAGTTCAAAGCACCCCTTATATTCTGCTACGGCATCATATTCCCTCTTCAGTTCAGGCATGTTGAACTACTCGAAATTCTCCACACATCCCTTATTCCTCCATGCAGTCCGTTTTCTTTGTTAAAATCATTCTCCACTCTTCATTCCCTTCCACTTTAGCTATATGTAACTCCTATTTGTTTTGCAAACATCCGTCCTCTAATTTCAGTTCGAACCCTTTCGCTGCAATGCCATAGCACTCCGGGCATAACTTCACCATAACGCTTCTCACAAACTCTATTATAATTGTTCATTCTTTTCATTTCCATCCTAAACTCTGAGCTATATGTCTTTTCTACCCCTGTATCTCCAGCAACAAATCTAGTGCTTCGCAATAGAATGTGTTCAATAAACCATCAATTGAATTATTCTTCCTTCAAACAGAAATAAATCTATAACCAAAAGAAAGAAAAGAAATATTCCTATAGATACCTGGATAAGATATCCATCATGTATATTATCATGTATGCAAATCAAGGTAAAAATAAGTTTGGACTGCACTCTATGCTTTATTTTACAGAAATCCTTATGATTTATGCCACTGAAGTCATTGCAAGAAAATACTCCATAAAAGCAAAAATGTGTTTATGATGACCAAGACACTGTATTAAGCATAATAATTTAGGAACTAAATTGACATGAATGGTTTCCAAGATGGCTCTACTGTACACTAAATTTTGCTCTATATTGTTTTACAGAGGTTTCAGAGAATTGAAAAAAAAATCCATTTTATTTTTTGCTGTGTCTTCATAGCCTCTAAACAAGCATTGCATTTATTTTACCACTTTTTATAAAGTCCGCACTTTCCTCTTCAGCATATATTCCTGCATCTGCACATGCAAGCTCTAATCTTAAGTAGGCTTAACAGAAACTTTCTTTAAACAATATTAAATAAACTAAAAATATTATAGGTCTCTAATACCTCTCCTTACTTATAAAGTCATATGGAACTAACACCTTCTTAGTAATTAAGTTTCAGAAATTTCAAACATTTCTTTTTAACCTATTTTTAGCCTTCTTCTTAACCAGTAATCTCTAATCAATTGCTACGGTTGGTAAATTGTTAACTTATATTTCCCAAAACTATCCATTGCTTCCCCCACTGCTTCTGACCATATGAATTACACATTGATTAGTCATGTTTTCCTAACTGATATGATCAATATCAAATTCTACCCATTTAATAATCTGAATTCCACTCTGATTACTTTCCTTAAAACACTGCTTTTAGCATTCTGAAAGTATTCTAAAAAACAGAGTAACAACCTATTGTGTATAACTTATAGTCCAAATTCAATAATCTGGCCTTGTAAAGGTCTTCCAAAATCTGGCCCCAACCTATTTTTCAACTTTCCCCTCTGCTGCATCACATAAATTCTCCTCTTTTGAGGACTCATTGACCTGAAAATGTGGTTTGCCAGGATATAGTTACCCCTGTTTTAAATCTTACCACAAATGTGCTCATTATTCCTCTTCAGCTCCCTAGACTCCCTCTCTTCCTCTAGAACGGACATTGTTTTGTTAGGAGCTAAAATGAGATGGTTGCCATTGGCTCCAGCCATCAGTCACTAACAATTGTTGCCTCCTTACCTGCTCCTCCTCTTCACATTGCTTCAAAAGCCATGAGGATCTCTCCTTAAATGAAACAGCTTTACACTCTAAGTGCAAGTGTTCGTAACTGTGTTCCCTTCAGGCTGATGACTGAAAAAATACATCATAAAGAAAAAAAAGGTGGGATCTTTGCTTCCATATTTAAATGGTTTTTCTCACATAGTTAGAAAAGCAACACCCTAATCTCAAATAAATCTTACCTTTTTCTTCACTGCTAACTTCAACAAGAGTTTCTAAAGAATAGTGAGACTTTTCTTAATACCTATCTTTTGAAATGTACAAATCCTGGCTCTTCTAGTAATTTGGGAAGGATATTAAAGATAATGGTGGGAAAAGAGACATTTTGACATTCCTTACTTACATTTCTGTAGTCTGTCTTGTCCTTTATCCTGGTCCCAAAGTCCTTACTTATTTTCATTGTGCAAGCCTAATGTTATTAATGAAACAAAAGTAGGAACATGGTTCAATGTTAGATTAGATGTCACAAGAGCAGTGTTTGTGTCTGATCCGTATCACACAATTAAATTGAATACTCATATTTTCTAAGATGAATATTATTTCTCTCTCTAAATAATGACTGGTACTTCTAACCCTGCTCACCTGTGAAACTGTATTATTTTTCCACAACTATCCATTTCCCTCCCTTTCCAACACCTTCAAAGGACTACATTTCCCCATCCTATTAAGCTTGTGCTTGGCCCAGTTACTTGCTTCAGCCAATGAGATGTGGGAAGACATGAAAATGCATCAGTTCAAAAGTTTTTACTGTCTTTCTTGCCTCATATGATCCACCATAAGAAGTGGTTGTAACTGCTGCATGTAGTTACTCCTCTTCCCCATATTTGTCTCCAAAAGACATACATATGGAGTAGACCTAAACCCAAGCCTAGTCAAGCTCAGATAAGCCAAGAAGAATCTCAGACAACTTACTGACCCATAAGAGAAAAATAAATGTTTAAGCTAATGAAATTTTGATTTGTTGTCTATGTAGAATTCTTACAGCAAAATCGAACATATTTCTTGCAGAGCTAGGATCAATAAATAGGTTTCCATATAGAAATATAATTTACGAATGTTATGGTATAAAAATATCTTCCAGCCATCATGCTGAGCAAATAAACCAAAGATTAAAAATATATATTGCAAAATTTTGCTTTTATGAAGTTGTAGAAGAGGCCAAACCAGTCCATGATGATAGAAAGTAATTAGCCCAAGGGTAGGATTGAAGAAGTTTGGACATTAATCTAATACAGTTAATAATCTACTAAGGAACTTTCTGTAATACTATAAAGTTTCTAAAATTTGTTACATAGCTATATACATTTCTCAAAATTCAACAAACTTAAATATTGTGCATCTTAGTAAATGTTAATTATAAATCATTAAAAGAAAGCCCATTAAATGTCATTGGCTCACCCCTGAACTTGACTCTTACATCTTAACATTTTCGCTTCAATGCTAATAGAAAACTGGCAATATACTGAAATATACTCAATATACTCAAAACCCAATTCCTAATTTCATTCATTCCTGCTTAAGAAAGCAGGTCCTGCAACCTTATGCCTCATGTAGTAAATGGCAGTTCCATTTCCCTAGTTCTTCACACCAAAGATTTAAAAAACAAACAAACAAACAAACAAACAAACAAAAAACTAATACTGACTCCATCTCTTAGATACTACATCCAACTTACTGGTCACTTACCACTACTCCTGCAAATACCTTGGACAAAACCACAGCCAACCCTTCCTTATCATTTATAAGAGTCCCAACTTCTATGACTTTCTTTTGTTTTTCTTACTACAGTAGCAGTTACCTTTTTAAAAGTATGTCAGGTCATACATTGTTTTCTACTCAAAATTATCAAATGACATCCATTTAATAACAGGCAGGGGAAAAAGAGAGGTTCTTAACATATACTTTCAAAATTCTGCAAGATATATACATATATATCATCTATGTCCCTGATCTCATCTGCTACTTTCTTCCTCATCACAGTTCCAGTCACACTAGTAGTTCCCTTGCCTCCTCTGAATGTTAAAGAAGGCAGCCACTTCCAGGACATTCCGTGAATACTCTTTACTCAGATAGCTATAACGTGTACATAGTAGGTTCTCAATCAATATTTACTAAAATGGTGAACGAAAATGCCTTTTCACATCCTAGGTTTTTCCATTTAGTTTCACCCAGAAGCATCATGATCTCCCAGGAGTTATTCTGACTCAAACACCAGCTCCGCTAGCACTTGCTGCTTGTTCAACCTAATTAGCATTACTTACAAAGGAAATGTAGAGCAGCCCAGTGCAAGTGTAAAGAAAGCATTAATCAACCTGAGAGCAAAGCTTAAAAGCAAGATAGTAACAGAACCTACTTCCCAATTTCTTTAATTATTCCAGCAGCCACAAACAAAGTAGGCTGATGAGAGAGGATGGAGGCACTAAAGAAAGCACTGCCATGATTCTGTCCCAAGGAAGTCATTCTTTTATTTTCTTCCAGGTTTCTGGCACCTCCACTCTATCCAATTCCTTCACCCCCATATGCACCTAAATAAATAGCTCTAAATCTTTCAAAGTGAACTCAATCATTCTAGAGGGGAACATGTCTGCATTCTAAAATTTAAAAGCCTGGCTTAGATCAGTTAAATGAAAACAAAATCTCATTCACTGCTTTAACACAGAGAGAAGGGAGCAGCAATGAGCCAAAAACAATATAATCATGACAACCCAAGCACCTGAACACATGTTAAGACCAATTTTCCCTCTTTAACTTCTTACTTTCTTGTTCTTCCAGTCATTAATTCACTTAATAATAGCAGTAAAATATAATTCTCGAACAAAGATTAATTTATGATTCACATACAAATATAAAGTAACTGTCAAAGATTTTAGTCAACTCATTAATTAATGATTGAGCCATGAGATACTGAAACCAGTTCAAATGAGGGTTTAATTACAGAGATCGCTATTCACTACAGGACACAATTCATTTGCATCACCATGAGCAAAAATCATTTGCATTGCCATCAGCATTATTGTTTTCCACAAATTAACTTCTATCTCCAGAGTTGTTGCATTGCTAGTGGAAGACATAGTTGTATCTTGAGTCCACTACACAATGCAACCGTGCCACTCAAAGACACCACAATTTTATTTGCCCATTTCCAAGTCATTGGCAGTTTTTCTAGAAATTAAAAGAGGAATTAGGGGCACCTGGGTGGCTCAGATGTTTGAGCGACTGCCTTCTGCTTGGGTCATGATCCTGGAGTCCCGGGATCGAGTCACGC
This sequence comes from Neogale vison, assembly GCF_020171115.1. Taxonomy (NCBI): domain Eukaryota; kingdom Metazoa; phylum Chordata; class Mammalia; order Carnivora; family Mustelidae; genus Neogale; species Neogale vison. Next base: position 51,681,679 of record NC_058096.1, read on the forward strand.
ATCGGGCTCCCAGCTCCACGGGGAGCCTGCTTCTCCCTCTGACTTTCTCCCCTCTCATGCTCTCTCTCAATCTTTCTCTCTTTCAAATAAAATAAAATCTTAAAATAAAAAAAAAGAGGAATTACCTTACTATGCTATAATATAATAATTTCTTAAACAAGTTATACTGAAAAGTCTCCAAAACAGTGAAATAGTTTGGACATCTCTATTGCACCAGAGAAACAGTCTGTACATTTTTCTTCTGGACTCTTTGTTGACTCATGACTTAAAAATTTACTCTTTAGCAAACTGACTTTTTGAAAAAACAACTGCATCTCTATTGCTGCAATGATCATTTGTCATCGGTGTGTGATGGCAAAAAGAGTGAGAAAGGAACAAGAAAAAGGCTACAGTAATGCTTTATTTACATTTATTGTTTTTCATTTTTTTTTCCATGTGTCTGTATCCTGAGTGCTCCTGCTGGCAAGAGAAAGACTCTTTTCTCTTTGGCAAAAGTGAACTCATTGAACAATGCCACATACATTATATAATACTGTCACCACAGTTGCACTAAGGCCCATAAACTTAAACACCTTTACTCTTAAGAAATTTTTCTTTTAATATTTTACACACAGTTGCCAGTATTGGAAAAGAAAATTTTCCCCTACCCTCCTAGGTCCTTGACTGGTAAACTGACATAAGACAGATTAACAAGAGAAAAACAAATTTAATTGCACACGTAATAAAGCCCCATAAGAAAATGAGACCTGCTCTCTCTCACACTTACCCTCTCTCTCTCTCTCAAATAAATAAATAAAATTGAAAGAAGGAAGGAAAGAAAGAGAGAGAGAGAGAGAAAGAAAGAAAGAAAGAAAGAAAGAAAGAAAGGAGACCCAAAGACAAGCCAGCCAGTTGAGTCTTTCTTATATGCCATTCTGAGTTCAAGGGGATAGGGGCTGGGGCTTCAAAGAGGAGTGTAATTCATAGGACAATAAGAACAGATGCTTAGTAATTGGATGTTTGCCCTGCCATACACATATAGGTCATTCAGATCGAAGTTATTTCTGATAATTTCTCTTTCCCTGAGCCAGGCCCCCTATGTAAATCATTTTAGGTATTAAGGGGGAGGTAAAAGTTTTTCTTAAGTCGGCTGAGTCTTCATTGCCTTGAGCTCAACATAATCCATGTGCCAAATGGCATATTTTGGGGTCACATATCCTACCCCCCTTCACAATTAAGCATTTGGATTTCATAGATCTTTATACTCTCAAATAAAAAAAATGTATAGATTTTACATATACCTTTTTTTTTTCTTTTTAAGTTTTTTTCATTTACCATACAGTGTTTTAGTTACCATACAGTGTTATATTACTTCCAGGTGCCCAATATAGTGACTCAACAATTCTGTATATTATTCAGTGCTCATCATAGTAAGCGTACTCTTTAATCACCATCACCTCTTGCCCTCAGCTCTCCATCCAACAACTCCCCTCTGGTAACCATCAGTTAAGAGTCTGTTCTTGGTTTGTCTTTCTCTCTCTGTCTCTCTCTCTCTACCTCCTTTTTTTCCCTTTGTTCATGTTGTTTAATTCCACACTGTGTGAAATTATATATTTTTCTTTCTCTTACTTATTTCACTTAGCATAGTACCATCTAGCTCCATCCATGCTGTTGCAAATGGCAAGATGTTATTCTCTTTTATGGCTGAATAATATTCCATTGCATATACATACCACTTCTTCTATGTCCATTCATCTATCAACAGACAGTTGGACACACTGAATTTTACATATCCTTTAAATGCCTTCTCACCACAATGAGTTAGAGAATGTCTTCATTTAAAGTAAATAAATTGAAATAAATTAATTAAATTAAAATTAAAATGTTAGTATTTCAATAATTTCAAATTGGTTGGCCTGTAACACCACCACTACCAGCAACAGCAAAATAACATGTGATTTATTTTAATAACTTAGTCAGTTTTACATATTGGTTCTGGACAATTTTTTTACAGAATATCGAATCTTGGAAAGGGTTTCATAAATCATTATTATTTGTTAAATACACAGTCATTTTCCTGCTTCACCATTCTAAACTCAACCACTCTCTTACTATGTTATATTCTCTCAGGGACAAATTGGCATTTTATCTCATCCTATAGGGAGTTTTCCTTTGAGTAACATGTATCTCCATTTTGTTTTTCTCATCTCAGTTGGATATAATGAAAATGATATATTATGGTTTACATAGACCTACATCCAGATCATCTATACTAGAATCAAAAAACAGTTCTTTTGATGCTGTATCAGCTTTCTCTTTTTAAATGAACCTAACATCTTACTCATTTTATTTTGTCTTTAGCTTTTCAATTATATTCTTATTACTCAGTAGTTTTATGACAAAATTACTAATTTAATCCTGACAGATGTTTCTGTATAACTGAATAAATATTGTATGCATCATTCATATTTCTTGATATGTCAACAATCCATGATGGTAATAAATACTTAAATGCATCAAAGCATATTTAAAATGTTATTTATGGTTATACATACACATTCGTGTGTAAGTAAAAGCAGATGGCCACAGAAAGATGAGACACTTCAATTGTGAATGCCAGTGATTAAAAAATCTATACAACATTCATAATATTCTGTAACAAAATAATGCCTTTTTAAGATATATGTGATTAAAACCCAAGATCATCTTAAGGACAAAAATTAAAATTGTCTACTAGTACCATTAAATCTGACAGAGTTCCCATTCCTCCAAATACCTAATATTGCAAAGAGAATTCATCAGTGATGTGAGAGACAGGAGAGAAGACAAAAACAATCAGCAAAAATAAAAATAATCAAGTTATTTTGAAGGATTTATCTTTAAAATTACTTGTCTTTAAAAGATTTAAAATACAGCATTTTTGAGGGAATGGGGGAATAACTTTAGTTTGGGACTTGCAAATTATTGGGACTTACCCATAATTTGTAAGAAAAAAGATAACAGTCAAGATATTATGATTCAAAAGTAATGATTAAAAATATTCCTGGCAGGCTTGTTAGCTTTGTAAAAGGCATTTCTCAGCTGACTAGCCACTATATTGAAATTCGCCCTGTAATGCACTGTTCTTTATTTAAATGCTAACTTTAGTGAAAGGGTTAAAAAAAAGTCAATTCAACTATTTGAGGCTATCTCAACTATATCTCAGTTTACTCAGAGATTAGCAATCCAGTTATCTGCAAACTATGAGATATTGGCCTTCAGACTTAAGTGATATCCAAATGCAATGCAATCCAGTGATTATACTGAACTCTGTGTCAATAGGTGTTACATTTGTTTCAATGCTATTTAAAATGTACAACTATAACAGTAGATATAAAGCACTTATAAGTATAACTTTAAGATTTTATTTACTAATTTGGCAGAGAGAGAGTGCGCACAAGCAGGGGGGAGTGCTGGGCAGAGGGAGAAGGAGAAGCCGGCTCCCCACAGATTAGGGACAGTCCAATGTGGGACTTGATCCCAAGATCCTGGGATCAGGACCTGAGCCAAAGGCAGTTGCTTAACCAAAAGAGCCACCCAGGCACCCTATGAGTATAACTTTAACAATAAAACAAAGTATAAATACGAATGATTCTGAGAAATAATTAAATTCAATAACACACATTATTTAATATGATTTTTTTCCTAAAACCAATTCACCAGCTTCTAATATGAATTTTAAAAATAAAAATAGTAGCATCAATTTCAGGTATAGATTTATTCTGACTCTTTAATTAGACTTTAATAAAATTAAGTCAAAGTGGCAATTAACATAAGTATATTGTGCCAAACATTGTTAATAATTTGAAAATATACTTGCTAATGCAAGATAAATCCAACTTACATTTAGCCAAAACTCTTCATGTGAGCAACTCTCAAAGGCTAATGTTAACAAGGTATCTTAAAAAACTCTCTCATCTTATGGTTTGGGGTGCAATTGTAAATGGGATTGACTCCTTAATTTCTCTTTCTTCTGTCTTGTTGTGGGTGTAGAGAAATGCAACTGATTTCTGTGCATTGATCTTATATCCTGACACTTTACTGAATTCCTGTATAAGTTCTAGCAGTTTTGGAGTGGAGTCTTTTGGGTTTTCCACATAGAGTATCATATCATCTGCGAAGAGTGATAATTTGACTTCTTCTTTGCCGATTTGGATGTCTTTAATTTCCTTTTGTTGTCTGATTGCTGAGGCTAGGTCTTCTAGTACTATGTTGAATAGCAGTGGTGATAATGGACATCCCTGCCATGTTCCTGACCTTAGTGGAAAAGCTTTCAGTTTTTCTCCATTGAGAATGATATTTGCAGTGGGTTTTTCATAGATGGCTTTGATGATATTGAGGTATGCGCCCTCTATCCCTACACTTTGAAGGGTTTTGATCAGGAAGGGATGCTGTACTTTGTCAAATGCTTTTTCAGCATCTATTGAGAGTATCATATGGTTCTTGTTCTTTCTTTTATTGATGTGTTGTATCACATTGACTGATTTGCAGATGTTGAACCAACCTTGCAGCCCTGGGATAAATCCCACTTGGTCGTGGTGAATAATCCTTTTAATGTACTGTTGAATCCTATTGGTTAGTATTTTGGTGAGAATTTTTGCATCTGTGTTCATCAAGGATATTGGTCTATAGCTCTCTTTTTTGATGGGATCCTTGTCTGGTTTTGGGATCAAGGTGATGCTGGCCTCATAAAATAAGTTTGGAGTTTTCCTTCCATTTCTATTTTTTGGAACAGTTTCAGGAGAATAGGAATTAGTTCTTCTTTAAATGTTTGGTAGAATTCCCCCGGGAAGCCATCTGGCCCTGGGCTTTTGTTTGTTTGGAGATTTTTAATGACTGTTTCAATCTCCTTCCTGGTTATGGGTCTGTTCAGGCTTTCTATTTCTACCTAGGAATAAACCTAACCAAAGAGGCTAAGAATCTATACTCAGAAAACTATAAAGTACTCATGAAAGAAATTGAGGAAGACACAAAGAAATGGAAAAATGTTCCATGCTCCTGGATTGGAAGAATAAATATTGTGAAAATGTCTATGCTACCTAAAGCAATCTACACATTTATTGCAATTCCTATCAAAGTACCATCCATCTTTTTCAAAGAAATGGAACAAATAATTTTAAAATTTATATGGAACCAGAAAAGACCTCGAATAGCCAAAGGGATATTGAAAAACAAAGCCAAAGTTGGTGGCATCACAATTCCGGACTTCAAGCTTTATTACAAAGCTGTCATCATCAAGACAGCATGGTACTGGCACAAAAACAGACACATAGACCAATGGAACAGAATAGAGAGCCCAGAAATAGACCCTCAACTCTATGGTCAACTAATCTTCGACAAAGCAGGAAAGAATGTCCAATGGAAAAAAGACAGCCTCTTCAATAAATGGTGTTGGGAAAATTGGACAGCCACGTGCAGAAAAATGAAATTGGACCATTTCCTTACACCACACACAAAAATAGATTCAAAATGGATTAAGGACCTCAATGTGAGAAAGGAATCCATCAAAATCCTTAAGGAGAACACAGGCAGCAACCTCTTCGACCTCAGCCGCAGCAACATCTTCCTAGGAACATCGCCAAAGGCAAGGGAAGCAAAGGCAAAAATGAACTTTTGGGATTTCATCAAAATCAAAAGCTTTTGCACAGCAAAGGAAACAGTTAACAAAACCAAAAGACAACTGACAGAATGGGAGAAGATATTTGCAAACGACATATCAGATAAAGGACTAGTGTCCAAAATCTATAAAGAACTTAACAAACTCAACACCCAAAGAACAAATAATCCAATCAAGAAATGGGCAGAGGACTTGAACAGACGTTTCTGCAAAGAAGACATCCAGATGGCCAACAGACACATGAAAAAGTGCTCCATATCACTCGGCATCAGGAAAATACAAATCAAAACCACAATGAGATATCACCTCACACCAGTCAGAATGGCTAAATGAATAAATCAGGAAATGACAGATGCTGGCGAGGATGCGGAGAAAGGGGAACCCTCCTACACTGTTGGTGGGAATGCAAGCTGGTGCAACCACTCTGGAAAACAGCATGGAGGTTCCTCAAAATGTTGAAAATAGAACTGCCCTATGACCCAGCAATTGCACTACTGGGAATTTACCCTAAAAATACAAACATAGTGATCCAAAGGGGCACGTGTACCTGAATGTTTATAGCAGCAATGTCCACAATAGCCAAACTATGGAAAGAACCTAGATGTCCATCAACAGATGAATGGATAAAGAAGATGTGGTATATATACACAATGGAATACTATGCAGCCATCAAAAGAAACGAAATCTTGCCATTTGCGACAACATGGATGGAACTAGAGCGTATCATGCTTAGCGAAATAAGTCAAGCGGAGAAAGACAACTATCATATGATCCCCCTGATATGAGGAAGTGGTGATACAACATGGGGGCTTAAGTGGGTAGGAGAAGAATCCATGAAACAAGATGGGATAGGGAGGGAGACAAACCATAAGTGACTCTTAATCTCACAAAACAAACTGTGGGTTGCTGGGGGGAGGGGGGTTGGGAGAAGGGGGGTAGGGTATGTGCTTTTGGGTAAATTGGAAGGGGAGATGAACCATGAGAGACTATGGACTCTGAAAAACAATCTGAGGGGTTTGAAGTGTCGGGGGGGTTGGAGGTTGGGGTACCAGGTGGTGGGTATTATAGAGGGCACAGCTTGCATGGAGCACTGGGTGTGGTGAAAAAATAATGAATACTGTTTTTCTGAAAATAAATAAATTGAGAAAAAAAAATAAATAAAAAATAAAAAAATTAAAAATTAAAAAATAAAAAAAAACTCTCTCATCCACCTGAAGATAGATTTAGTTTTATGGTTTTCCTGAAATCTACATTAAACGTATATCTACCCCATATTGATAGAATAAGGGACAAACATTTATTTTATATTGCCCAAAATATTTAATGCCAATGAATTTTCAAAGGTTAATATTAAAGAAGTATGATTGACATATTACTTTTGCTAGCAATGTCAATATAGTACTGATGGTGATAGAATTTAATGTATCCTTGAATTTAATGCATCTATCAAGATTCAGAATACATTTACTCACAAAATATGATGCTTTGGCATAGTGAACAATTTTAGTTGAAGGAATTTGAGAAACATTGGGCATAGAAAGACTCCTTGAAACCTCCCTTCTTCCCTGAAACAGGCCCTAGGACTATTAAGTGAGAGGTGCCTTCCCATATGCAAAGGAGAAAAAGGCATCCATATCCTCAAAGATGGACAGATGCCAAGAGCAATACCACTGAAGATCAGGTCTTGCTAACTATTTTGCTACTGAAATAACTATGATTGCATAAAGCATCTTTGCCTCTATGCAAGATGTAAAAATGATGGTAATCAAGCAGCTGAGTAACTTATGAAGATACTGAATAACTCAGTATTTATCCCAATAATTATTATATAAGCATATAAAATGTTTATTATTGATGATCAATGGAATACAAATATTTTTAAATAAATTCTTGTAGAGAATTCACTAACCTCTGAAAATACGTTTATGTATCTCAGCAGCCTATAATATCCAATTAGAGAACATTCCTATGAGGTTATAGCATACACAGACAGATGAGTCTCAGATGAGTCATACTGAATTGTTGGCAGCTGAGGCAGAGCAAAGATGAATGGATCCAGAGCACAAGATACCACCTAAGAAATAAGATTATTTTGAGTTCAGTATAGAGAACAACATATATCACAGTAAAATCTCTGGAAAATCAGGGGGAAGTATTAGAATTTAGGACATGTAGAGGACTGTACACCAAGAAAAGAAGTAAAGAAAATAGGAAGAGAGAGGGAAAAATTACCACTTAACCTAGGGTAGGCACTGGAGATTAGCCAATTTATCATAACTTGAGCACGGTCCTGAGGAAAAGCAAGGATATAAGTATTTTTTAGAGCTTATTTCTTTACTAAACAGAAGTTATAAAATAATTTAAAGAATCAGCAACTCTCAGCATTTTGCTCTTTTTTCCTGATAGAATCAAATCTATTTATTCTCTGCAAGCCTATAACAATACTTTATAATGATGGAAATCAGCTGAATTATGTAGATTTAATTAAGTATAAGCATAATTAAATAGAAAAAAGAATCTCTGAAATAGCTTTTAACATCTCAGTTAAAAAGGAAGACGTATTCGGGTCAATGTTTTTGACTGCAGCTATATAAAGAAACTATTGAGCTTCAAAAGTTATTTGACCATCTGTCTTCCCTTAATCAGGTTCTAACAAGATAGGTCGTAGGCATGGGGCATAGAAAATAGTCTAAAAGGAAATGTTTCAGAAAGAAAATAATCCTGAATTACAAAAAGCAGAAGTAATTTTAAGGCCTTGGGTCACTTGTTTGAAAAAGGTTAAAAAACTGAATACGCTTTTTCTCTTCATGAGTGTTTCTTTATATTCTTTTTCCTTTTTTTTTTTTTTTAACTTTAGACTTACATCTACCCTGCAATATTAAAATTTAATTTAAAATTTTCTACACACATTTTATTATAAATTTGGACAAAGCAATTGGGGTCACAGAATTAGGTGTGTTTCCACTACTGTACCAAGATGGAAGTCTCTGTTTTACATGTCAGCCAAGAGTTCACAGGAATCAGACAACTCATCTGTTTCAAACCTCTGAATAACAATGAAGAAGTTCTTAGCAGGAGACTCTGAGTAGCTGCTAATTAATACTCTTAGACATCTTTTGGCCCCACCACTGAGTACCTCCTATGTTGCTCTCCTACAAATTATGCAGGGAAATATCTGTAACTCAGTAATACTACAGATAATATTAACACTCGATAATCTTGCAAACACTGGAACAAGTCTGTTCATTTATAGGTCTCTCAAGTAGCTAAAGAGTTGATGTTATGTCACAGATTAACCCTATCATTCATTTTTTAAGAATTGGAATAAGGCAACATTAAATAAATTGAATCAATTATTAATAACCTTACGAAAGAGAAACTTCAGATTCAGATGGGTTCACAAGTAAATTTCACCAACAGTTAAAGGAAGAGCTTATACTAATTATCTCTCTCAGAAGACACAAGCTGAAGGAATACTGTCTAACTTATTCTATGAGGCCAGCTCTACCTTAATAACAAGATGAGACAATAATATCACAAATACAGAAAAGTATAGACACATGACCTCTCAAGAACACTGATTTAAAAATCCTCAACAAAATATTAACAAATCAAATCTAACAATGTATAAAAAGAATTGTATACCACAACCAAGTGAGATTTATCCCAGGTATGCAAGGCTGATTCATAATTTGAAATTCATAATTTGAAAAATAACTATAACCACCATATCAAAAGACCAAAAAAAATATCAATAGATCAATTATATCAATAGATGAAGAAAAATTATTTGACAAAAATCCAACACCAATTCATGATAAAAATCCTCTGTAAACTAGGAATAAAAAGGAACTTCCTCAATTTGATAAAGTATATCTATTACAAATCTATAGCTTATATCATACTAATGATGAAAAACTTGAAGCTTTCCAACAAATGCCATATACTAGGCAAGTATGTCACTTCTCACCACTGCTTTTCAACATTGTACTGGCAATCTTAGGTTATTCAATAAGACAAGAAAATGAAATGAAAAGTATTGGGAAGGAAGAAATAAAACTAGTTCTCAGATCTCATGACTGTCTATGCAGAAAATTTTTAAAAGAACAGAAAAAAAACTTTAGAAACTAATGAGTGATTATAGGATGTTTACAGGACAAGGTAAATATATAAATGTCAATCACTTTCCTATGTATCAGTAATTAATATGTGGAATTTAAAATTTAAAACTCAATACTATTTAAATTAGCATCCCCAAAATGAAATTCTTTACTAAAAATCTAAAAAAGTAAGTTTAAGATGTGTATGAGGAAAACTACAAAACTCTGATGAGAGAAATCAAAGAACTAAACAAAAGAGATCTTCAATGTTCACGGACAGGGACTCAATATTGCCACATGCATACCATGATTTCATTTATATGGCATTCTGGAAAAGGTAAAACTATGCCGACAGTAAGAAGATCAGTACTTATCAAAGGTGAGGGGTGAGCACACTGAACTGGTAGAACACAGAAGATATTTAGGGCATTATAATGATGGTATTATAATCTATGGTATTATATGGTATTATAATGGCAGATTCTATAGTGTTATAATGGTGGATTCATGTTATTATACATATATCCAAATCCATATAATGTATCTCAAGAGTGAACTCTGAACTTTAGGTGACAATAATGTGTCAATTTAGGTTCATCAATTGTGAGAAATATACAACTCTGGTGGGAGAAACTGACAACAAGAAAGGGTATGCATGTGGGAGGCTGGCGAGTTCATGAGAAATCTCTGTACTTTCTCTCTTTCTCTTTTAATCTTTTCTAACGAAATTATATCAAGGAACACACAAAAAAAATAAACACAAGTGGAGCTTCTCTTGGTGAAGTATGCTAAAAAAAGTAAAATTTTACTCACTCTTTTGTACCACCACAATCACTACCATCAAAGCAACTCATAAAATAATGCTGTTCTAATTCTCTCCAGAAACAGAAATAAGGAGCAATTAACTTAAGCAACATTTAAACTCAAGAGCTATACTTCATAGTTCTAGTGATTATTTTTATGAGACCAACTGTAAGTTAATATCCTCAACTTCACACTATTTCTGTCTACTGAACATCTCTACACATAGCAAAACACATTGTCACAAAAATTAATCCTTTACCTATTATTTCAGTTAATACTTCCCAAATCCTAAACGTGCACCTTCAATTTTTCCTTCTGTATCTCCTCATCTGATCTACTATCAATTATGCTAGATATATTTTTCAAGTATCTCTCAATACAGCCACTCCTTTGCCACACTGCTTCTCTTTAAGGCCTTATCTTCATTATCCTACTATACATTCCTCCCTCTAGTCTATTCTTGTTCTGTACATTGTCCTCATACTGATCATTCTAAATCATATAGGAGATAATACAGCTGATCCATGGTGACCTTTTACCTATAAAAAAATATAACAATGTTATAGTACTCATGTATATTTTTTCAGATTATTCTCACATGATGACTAATGGGGACTAAACTTATCAGGATGAGCACTGAGTAATGTACAAAATTGTCAAATCACAATGTTGTATACCTGAAACTAATACAACTTTGTATGTCAAGTATAATTCATTAGTAACTTTTTAAAAAGGAGGATACTGAGGGACAATGAAAAACAATGTCACCTGCATTACTTACTTGGAAGACCGTATTTTATTTATTTATTTTTTTTTTTAAGATTTTTATTTATTTATTTGTCAGGGAGAGAGGGAGAGAGAGCAAGTGAGCACAGGCAGACAGAGAGGCAGGCAGAGGCAGAGGGAGAAGCAGGCTCCCTGCTGAGCAAGGAGCCCAATGTGGGACTCGATCCCAGGACGCTGGGATCATGACCTGAGCTGAAGGTAGCTGCTTAACCGACTGAGCCACCCAGGCGTCCTGGAAGATTGTATTTTAATGTGCACATTTTAATGGTATAGTTAATTAGAAGATGAAGTGCTTTCAGGAAAATACATTTCACACAATTGCAGGAAAGAAAAAAGGTATTTGTTTTTAAAAGGTGTTAAATAAAAGAATGGGGAAACAACGCAGATGTGACATTTAGTCTTAAGGATACAATCTAACAATTCTAAGTATTTGATGTTATTGCAAACAAGCATTTCAAATCACTTGAAACAAACAACATTCTCTACTAAAGCATGATAATCATGAATACATAACTGTAAGATATAGTAAATGAAACAAAAATAGCTATTTTAATGATTTCTGAATGGATTCTTTATGTACCCATAGTACTACATTGATTAAAAAAATACAAGAAAAAATATCCATATTTAACATTTTAAAGGCAAAAAAAATGGTATTCTCTGGAATATGGTGATAAATGACTGAAGAGCTAATATCAGAGATTTAAGCACAGCATTGTTTTTTTTTTTAATTTTGTAAAAATTTTGGAAAATAAAATACTTAAAAATTACATGTATAGAGGGAGAAGTCAAGATGGCAGAGAAGTAGCAGGCTAAGACTACATCAGGTAGCAGGAGATCACCTAGATAGCTTATCAAACCATTGCAAACACCTACAAATCCAATGGGAGATCGAAGAGAAGAAGAACAGCAATTCTTGAAACAGAAAATCGACCACTTCCTGAAAGGTAGGACCGGTGGAGAAGTGAATCCAAAGCAAGAGGAAGATAGACCGTGGAGGGAGGGGCCGGCTCCCGGCAAACAGTAGAGCAATGAAGCACAAAATCAGAACTTTTAAAAGTCTGCTCCACTGAGGGACATAACTCCAGAGGCTAAACCGGGGTGAAGCCCATGTGGGCCCAGCGTGGCCCTAGGTCCCGCAGGGTCACAGAAGGATCGGGGGTGTCTGAGTGTTGCAGAGCTTACAGGTATTAGATGGGGGAAGCCGACTACAGAGACAGAGCCGAGGAGTGAGCTCTCAGCTTGGGGTTACCTGGAACCGGTCGCAGGATGGGTGAGCTTGGAGTGCGGCCAGAGGCCAGGGAGACGGAAGTGATTGGGCTCTTTTCTCTGAAGGCGTACTGAGAAGTACAGCCCCCAGCTCTCAGCTACTCTAGGCCAGAGACTGGGAGGCCACCATTTTCATTCCCATCCTCCAGAACTCTATGGAAAGCGTTCAGGGGACAAAAGCTCCCGAAAGCGAACCCAAGCAGATTACTTAGCTCAGCCCCTCGTAAGAGCAGTGCAATTCCACCTCGGGCAAAGACACTTGAGAATCACTACAACAAGCCCCTCCCCAAGAAGATCAACAAGAAATCCAGCCAAGACAAAGTTCACCTACCAAGGAGAAGAGGAGAATTCCAGTGGAGGAGAAAGCAAAGCGCGGAACTAATGGTTTTCTCCCCATGATTCTTTAGTCTTGCGATTAATTTAATTTTTTTTTCTTCTGCTAATTTTTTTAACTTTTACCCTTTTCTTTTTAACGTTTTTTAACTAGTTTATCTTATATATGTATGTATGTATATATATATATATATATATATATATATATATATAATCTTTTTTATATTTTTTCTCTATTTGGTTTCCTTTTTTTTTTTTTCTGAACTTCTTCTTATCCCCTTTCTCCCTCCCACGATTTGAAGACTCTTCTGATTTTATTAAAACGCATTTTCCTGGGGTCTTTGCCACCCTTTCAGTATTTTATTTGCTCCTTCATGTACTCTTTTCTGGACAAAATGACAAGGTGGAAAAACACACCACAAAAAAAAAAAACAAACAAAAAAAAAAAAACAGGCAGTACCAAAGAGTAGGGACCTAATCAATACAGACATTGGTAATATGTCAGATCTGGAGTTCAGAATGACAATTCTCAAGGTTCTAGCCAAGTTCGAAAAAGGCATGGAAGATATTGGAGACTATATTAGAGAATATATTGGAGGAGATATTGGAGAAAATATTGGAGATATTTTATCTCTGGAGAGATAAAAGCCCTTTGTGGAGAAATAAAAGAACTAAAATCTAACCAAGTTGAAATTTAAAAAGCTATAAATGAGGTGCAATCAAAAATAGAGGCTCTCACTTCTAGGATAAATGAGGCAGAAGAAAGAATTAGTAATACAGAAAACCAAATGACAGAGAATAAAGAAGCTAAGCAAAAGAAGAACAAACAGCTACTGGACCATGAGGGGAGGATTCGAGAGATAAGTGACACCATAAGATGAAACAACATTAGAATAATTGGGATTCCAGAAGAAGAAGAAAGAGAGAGGGGAGCAGAAGGTATACTGGAGAGAATTATTGTAGAGAACATCTGTAATATGGCAAAGGGAACAAGCATCAAAATCCAGGAGGTGCAGAGAACACCCCTCAAAATCAGCAAGAAAGGTCCACACCCCATCACCTAATAGTAAAATTTGCAAGTCTTAGTGACAAAGAGAAAATCCTGAAAGCAGACCGGGAAAAGAAGTCTGTAACATACAATCATAAAAATATTAGATTGGCATCGGACTTATCCACAGAGACCTGGCAGACCAAAAAGAACTGGCATGATATACTCAGAGCACTAAACAAGAAGAATATGCAGCTAAGAATACTATATCAAGCTAGGCTATCATTGAAAATAGAAGGAGAGATAAAAAGGTTCCAGGACAATAAAAAACTGAAAGAATTTGCAAACACCAAACCAGCTCTACAGGAAATATTGAAAGGGGTCCTCTAAGCAAAGAGAGAGCCTAAAAGTAGTAGATCAGAAAGGAACAGAGACAATATACAGTTAACAGTCACCTTATAGGCAACACCATGGCACTAAATTCATATCTCTCAATAGTTACCCTGAATGTAAATGGGCTAAATTCCCCAATCAAAAGACACAGAGTATCAGAATGGATAAAAAAACAAAACCCATCAATATGTTGCCTACAAGAAACTCATTTTAGACCCGAAGACACCTCCAGATTTAAAGTGAGGGGGTCGAAAACCATTTACCATGCTAATGGACATCAGAAGAAAGTTGGGGTGGCAATCCTTATATCATATCAATTAGATTTTAGGCCAAAGACTATAATAAGAGATGAGAAAGGACACTATATCATACTCAAAGAGTCTGACCAACAAGATTTAACAGTTTAAATGTCTATGCCCCTAACGTGGGAGTAGCCAACTATATAAACCAATTAATAATAAAATCACAGAAACACATCGACAATAATACAATAATAGTAGGGGACTTTAACACTCCCCTCACTGAAATGAACAGATCATCCAAAGCAAAAGATCAACAAGGAAATAAAGGCCTTAAATGACACACTGGGCCAGATGGACATCACAGATATATTCAGAACATGTCATCCCAAAGCAACAGAATACACATTCTTCTCTAGTGCACATGGAACATTCTCCAGAATAGATCATAAATCAGGTCTCAACCGGTATCAAAAGATTGGGATCATTCCCTGCATATTTTCAGACCACAACACTCTGAAGTTAGAACTCAATCACAAGAGGAAATTTGGAAAGAACCCAACACATGGAGACTAAACAGCATCCTTCTAAAGAATGAATAGGTCAATCAGGAAATTAAAGAAGAATTGAAAAAAAAAATGGAAACAAATGATAATGAAGACACAACGGTTCAAAATCTGTGGGACACAGGAAAGGCAGTCCTGAGAGGAAAATATATAGTGGTACAAGTCTTTCTCAAGAAACAAGAAAGGTGTCAAATACACAACCTAACTCTATACCTAAAGAAGCTGGAGAAAGAACAAGAAAGAGCCTAAACCCAGCAGAAGAGAAATAATAAAGGTCAGAACAGAAATCAATGAAATAGAAACAAAAAAAAACAACAGAACAAATCAACGAAACTAGGAGCTGGTTCTTTGAAAGAATTAATAAGATTGATAAACCCCTGGCTAGACTTATCAAAAAGAAAGGAGAAATAACCCAAATAAATAAAATCATGAATGAAAGAGGAGAGATTACAACACAAAAGAAATACAAACATTTATAAGAACATACTATGAGAAACTCTACGTCAACAAATTTGACAATCTGGAAGAAATGGATGCATTCCTAGAGACATATAAACTACACCACTGAACCAGGAAGAAACAGAAAACCTGAACAGACCCATAACCAGTAAGGAGATTGAAACAGTCATCAAAAATCTCCAAACAAACAAAAGCCCAGGGCCAGACGGCTTCCCGGGGGAACTCTACTAAACACTTAAAGAAGAACTAATTCCTATTCTCTTGAAACTGTTCCAAAAAATAGAAATGGAAGGAAAATTCCAAACTCATTTTATGAGGCCAGCATCACCTTGATCCCAAAACCAGACAAGGATCCCATCAAAAAAGAGAACTACAGACCAATATCCTTGATGAACACAGATGCGAAAATTCTCACCAAAATACTAGCCAATAGGATTCAACAGTACATTCAAAGGATTATTCACCACGACCAAGTGGGATTTATCCCAGGGCTGCAAGATTGGTTCAACATCTGCAAATCAGTCAATGTGATACAACACATCAATAAAAGAAAGAACAAGAACCATATGATACTCTCAATAGATGCTGAAAAAGCATTTGACAAAGTACAGCATCCTTTCCTGATCAAAACTCTTGAATGTGTAGGGATAGAGGGTACATACCTCAATATTATTAAAGCCATCTATGAAAAACACACTGCAAATATCATTCTCAATGGAGAAAAACTGAAAGCTTTTCCTCTAAGGTCAGGAACATGGCAGGGATGTCCATTATCACCACTGCTATTCAACATAGTACTAGAAGACCTAGCCTCAGCAATCAGACAACAAAAAGAAATTAAAGGCATCCAAATCCGTAAAGAAGAAGTCAAACTATCACTCTTTGCAGATGATATGATATTATATGTGGAAAACCCAAAAGACTCCACTCCAAAACTGTGAGAACTTGTACAGGAATTTAGTAAAGTGTCATATATAAAATCAATGCATAGAAATCAGTTGAACTTCTCAACACCAACAACAAGACAAAAGAAAGAGAAATTAAAGAGTCAATCCCATTTGCAATTGCACCCAAAACCATAAGATACCTAGGAATAAACCCAACCAAAGAGGCTAAGAATCTATACTCAGGAAACTATAAAGTACTCATGAAAGAAATTGAGGAAGACACAAAGAAATGGAAAAATGTTCCATGCTCCTAGATTGGAAGACCAAATATTCTGAAAATGTCTATGCTACCTAAAGCAATCTACACATTTAATGCAATCCCTATCAAAATCACACCCATTTTTTTTCAAAGAAATGGAGCAAATAATCCTAAAATTTATATGGAACCAGAAAAGACCTCGAATAGCCAAAGGGATATTGAAAAAGAAAGCCGAAGTCGGTGGCATCACAATCCCAGACTTCAAGCTGTCATCATCAAGACAATATGGTAGTGGCACAAAAACAGACACATAAATCAATGGAACAAAATAGAGAGCCCAGAAACAGACCCTCAACTCTAGGGTCAACTAATCTTCAACAAAGCAGGAAAGAATGTCCAATAGAAAAAAGACAGCCTCTTCAATAAATGGTGTTGGGAAAATTGGACAGCCACATGCAGAAAAATGAAATTGGACCATTTCCTTACACCACACACGAAAATAGATTCAAAATGGATGAAGGACCTCAATGTGAGAAAGGAATCCATCAAAATCCTTGAGGAGAACACAGGCAGCAACCTCTTCGACCTCAGCCACAGCAATGTCTTCCTAGCAACATCGCCAAAGGCAAGGGAAGCAAGGGCAAAAATGAACTATTGGGATTTCATCAAGATCAAAACCTTTTGCACAGCAAAGGAAACAGTTAACAAAACCAAAAGACAATTGACAGAATGGGAGAAGATATTTGCAAATGACATATCATATCAAGGGCTAGTGTCCAAAATCTATAAAGAACTTAGCAAACTCAACACCCAAAGAACAAATAATCCAATCAAGAAATGGGCAGAAGACATGAACAGACATTTCTGCAAAGAAGACATCCAGATGGCCAGCAGAAACATGAAAAAGTGCTCCACATCACTCGGCATCAAGGAAATACAAATCAAAACCACAATATGCTATCACCTCACACCAGTCAGAATGGCTAAATGAATAAATCAGGAAATGACAGATGCTGGGGAGGATGCGGAGAAAGGGGAACCCTCCTATACTGTTGGTGGGAATGCAAGCTGGTGCAACCACTCTGGAAAACAGCATGGACGTTCCTCAAAAAGTTGAAAATAGAACTACCCTATGACCCAACAATTGCACTACCAGGCATTTACCCTAAAGATACAAACATAGTGATCTGAGGGGGCACGTGCACCCGAATGTTTATAGCAGCGATGTCTACAATAGCCAAAGTATGGAAAGAACCTAGATGTCCATCAACAGATGAATGGATAAAGAAGAGGTGGTATATATACAATGGAATACTATGCAGCCATCAAAAGAAATGAAATCTTGCCATTTGGGATGATGTGGATGGAACTAGAGGATATCATGCTTAGCAAAATAAGTCAATCAGAGAAAGACAACTATCATATGATCTCTCTGATATGAGAAAGTGGAGATGCAATGTGGGGGGTTGGGGGGTAAAAGAAGAATAATTGAAACAAGATGGGATCGGGAGGGAGACAAATCATAAGTGACTCAATCTCACAAAACAAACTGAGGGTTTCTAGGGCGAGGGGGGTCGGGAGAGGGGGGTGGGTTTATGGACATTGGGGAGGGTATGTGCTATGGTGAGTGCTGTGAAGTGTGTAAACCTGGTGATTCAGAGACCTGTACCCTGGGGATAAAAATACATTATATGTTTATAAAAAAATAAATAAAATAAAATATTTTTTAAATTGCATATATAATTTATCATACCTATCCATAATACGTGATGAGAATTAATAAACCTTATATAGATGATATGACATATATATTTGGGTTTATATATTTAAAAATTATTTTAATATCTATCTCATTCGATTAAAATAGCTAAGGGTTGATTGGAAAATTTGGACATTCTTTTTATTTTGGAAGTCATTTTTCTTAAAATGTAATTTTGAATTCACAATGCTGAAAATGTTTCCTATCCCAAAATATACTTTTAAAGTCTCTTGCCTAAATACATGTCCATGTGAATGAGTCAAAAAAAGTCTTCCCAATGCACTACTATGGCTTTAAAAAAAAAAAAAAAAAAAAAAAAAGTTTAGAATGATAAAGACAAGTAAAAACAAAAGGAAAATATTAGGAGGTCTGGCATAATGTTAAAATCAAGTGCTTAGGGGCGCCTGGGTGGCTCAGTGGGTTAAAGCCTCTGCCTTCAGCTCAGGTCATGATCCCAGGGTCCTGGGATCGAGCCCCACGTCAGGCTCTCTGCTCAGCAGGGAGCCTGCTTCCTCCTCTCTCTGCCTGTCTCTCTGCCTCCTTGTGATCTCTGTCTGTCAAATAAATAAATAAAATCTTTAAAAAAAAAAAATCAAGTGCTTAACTTTCTTAAATAAAAAAATATTAAGAAAAGGAAGATGCAACACACAAACAGAGATACACACACCCACGCTGGAATATTACTCATCCATAAAAAAGAATGAGTTCTTGTCCTTTGTGACACGGACTGACCTAATGCTTATCATGCTAAGCAAAAGAAGTGAGACAGAGAAAGACAAATACTATAGGAGTTCACTTATCTGTAGAATCTAAAAAACAAGCAAATAAACAAACACAGCAGAAACAGGCCCATAAATACAGAGAACAAACTGGTGATTGCCAGAGGGTGGGTGGGTAGAGGTACAGGTGAAACAGATGAAGAGAGAGTGGGAGGTATAGCCTTCTGGTTATAGAAAGAATAAGTCATGGGGATGAAAGGTACAGCGTAGGGAATTGTCTATGATACTATAATAGATTTGTATAGTGACAGATGGCAGCTATACTTGGGATGAGCTCAGCATATTAGAGTTATTGAATCACTATGTTGTACACCTGAAACTAATATGACATTGCTTGTCTACTTCAATTAAAAAAAAAAGGTTTCACTTCTAAGTTTAGTCATATTAGAAATGTTTCTATGCATCAAACCAACGATTTAATATTCAATAGATATGCTAATACATTATAAATACACACACATATACATAGATACATGCATATGTATATATATATCGGTATCTATCCAAATTAATTTAATGAAAAGTTGTCAACCAAGATGTATAAATTAAAAAATAGTAGTTTACAGAGTAATTATGTAAAGTGGAATAAAATAATTAATAAACAACACAGAATATTCTTTTTTTCCCACAAGCATCACAAGTTCTTTATAAATGTATTATTCAAAATGTGGCTATAAGTCAAAGCAGTAATTTGAAGTTTTGGTTTTTTTTTAAGAAAAATAAACTTAAGTGACTTTATATTAACAAGGGAGTGCCAAATCAATGGAAGTTTTTTTCCATAGTCGTGTTTCACTAGAGGAGGAGTTAAGATGAAGAGTAGTGGGAGGGCCTTATGTTTGTCTTGTCCCTCAAACACAGCTTGATAAACATAAAATAATTCTGAACATGCAGGAAATCAGTCTGAGGACTGAGAAAACAAACTGCGCAAACAGAGGGAGAGAAGAGTTCACATCATGGAAGGTAAGAGGTGATTTGGGGAGAAAAGCATCACTGGTGCTGTGGAGAGGAAGGAGCTCTGTCAGAAAGAGAGGAGAGAGAGAGAGAGAGAGAGAGACAACAGGATGCAGGGCCCTGAATAAGAAAAACACTTCCTCAAAAAACACTGATGGGGGAAAATGAGAGGGACTGAAAATCACAAGGTTTTAACAAGCAACACAGCTCAAAATCTGAAGTTTTAGAAGTCCACACATCACCAAGGTGGAGCCTTGTGGCTGTGGGTTGCTCTTGTAGGAATGGACAGTGTGGGCTGAGGATCCCCTGGGTTGCACTGGGAAAAACTGTTTCCCTTCTTTGAGAGTATTTGGGAGAGGGGGCACTGCCTCTCCGGAGAGAAAAGAGCCCATGGGTGCCACTGAGCTGCTACCTATTAGAATAGGGGCAGAGGCAGCTGCTGAGAGCAATTAACCTGCATGCTGGCTTTTTGCTATGCTTTATCATAAACCCCAAGCCCCTGCACCTTGATGTGACTGCCCTTCTGGGACAAACCTGCACCAGCCAGAATGTGGAGAGACTACCTCCAGAGGATCAGCGTGAGTCCATGCCACACCAGGTCCCTAAAATTTGGGAGTTCTGAAACCCAGCTGGGGTGCCAGAAACAATAACACAGGAGTATAGCATTGCCAAATGGGTGGATGGCTGAGACACAGACAGAATAAAGGGAAGGACTTGAGGGAAGCCTGGGACAAACAAGGGGAGATAGTTCACTCTTCTGTGAGGCTTCCTGAACAGTGGAGGCTACAAATTCCCCTCTCCAGGATGAGAGAGCCAGTTGACACCACTGTACCCCTATAATGCACTGATGGACTTCAGGAAGCAGCACAGGACCCACAATAAAGGCTCCAGTCATTTACACAAAGCCCTGCTCCCCTGCACTCTGCAGGTGTCTTTTCACTAGGGCAAATGTGCCTAAGAATCAGAGAAGCAGTGGGCCCCTCCCCCACAGGACCCACACAAACCCAAAACTCACCAAATCTACTGACTGTGGAGTGCTGTAGAGCTTTCAGCTTTAGGGGAAATATGACCTAGACTCTTTTAGAAAGCAGAACAAAACACACTTAGTTAAAATTCACCACACTCTGTTCAATGTGCAAACATATGCCATGTGGGCAAGGGGAAACTCTGCAGAGGACTGACTTGAGGGAAAGAGCAGCCAAAACACAAAGCAGAATGCACACAGCATACACCACAAACACCTCCTGAAGCATCAGGCCCTGGTCAGTACATGACCTCTTCCTAATATAGCCATTACTCTCAGGAGCAAGAAACATAACAGCCTTTCTTAACATACAGAAGACAGACCCAGACGAAATGCCAAGATGAAGGAATTCATCCCAAAAGAAAGAAAAAAGTACCCATGGCCAGGACTCTCTAAGTAATATGCTTGAACAAGAATTAAAAAGCAAACAAACAAACAAAAACCCACAATCAAAAGGATACTAGCTGGGCTTAGAGAAGCATAGAAAACACCAGGGAGTCCCTTACCACAGAGATAAAAGACTTAAAAACTAGTCAGGCCAAAATTAAAAATGCTATAATTGAGTTGAAAAACCAATGATTGTAATAACCACAAGTATAGAAGGAGAAAAGGAATGAATAAGTGCTATAGAAGATAAAATTATGGAAAATAATGAAGTGGAAAAGGAGAAGGAAAGGACAATATTGGATCACAAGAGTAGATTTAGGGAACTCAGCCACTCCATAAAGCATAACAACATTCCTATCACAGGAGTTCCAAGAGAAGAGAGGGAAAAGGGGGCAGAAGGTATATCTGAGCAAATTATAACTACAAACTTCCCTAATCTGGGGAAAGAAACAGACATCCAAATCCAGGAGGCAGAGAGAACTCCCATCAAAGTCAAGAAAAGCCAGCCTGCACCAAGATGTACTGTAGTAAAATTTTCAAAATATAGAGATAGGTAAAGAATCTTGAAAGCAGCAAAGGAAAAGAAAATCCTAACCTATAAGGGAA
The DNA here is from genome assembly GCF_020171115.1 of Neogale vison. Taxonomy (NCBI): domain Eukaryota; kingdom Metazoa; phylum Chordata; class Mammalia; order Carnivora; family Mustelidae; genus Neogale; species Neogale vison. The sequence goes on from NC_058096.1 coordinate 51,703,903, forward strand.
AACAAATCAGATTAGCAGTAGATCTCTCCACAGAAACCTGGCAGGCCAAAAGAAAGTGGCAAGATGTATTCAACACAATGAATGGAAAAAATATGCAGCAAGAATACTCTACATGGGAGCACCTGGGTGGCTCAGTCATTAAGCATCTGCCTTTGGTTCAGGTTATGATCCCAGGGTCCTAGGATCGAGCCCCACATGGGGCTCCTTGCTCAGCAGGAAGCCTGCTTCTCTCTCTCCCACTCTCCATGTATATTCCTCTCTTGCTCTCTCTCTCTGTCAAAAAAATAAATAAAATATTTTTTAAAACTCTATTAAAAAATACTTTACATAGCAATGCTGTCATTCAGAATGAAAGGAGAGAGAAAGAGTTTTTATCTTTATCTTTATCCAAAAAACTCCTTATCTAAAACTAGACATTGACCAAAAACTAGAGTAGTTTGCAACCACTAAGCCAGCTCTGCAAGAAATCTTAAAGGGGAATCTTTGAGTTGGGAAAAAAGACCAAAGTAACAAAGACTAGAAAGAAACAGAGAAAACCTCCAGAAACAATGACTTTACACATAATACAATGGCATTAAATTCGTATCTATCAATAATCATTCTGAATGTAAATGGATTAAGTACTCCAATCAAAAGACAAAGAGTATCAGAATGGATAAAAAAAAATAAGACCCATCTATATGCTGCCAATGCAAGATTCATTTCAGTTCGAAAGATACTTGCAGATTCAAAGTGAGATGATAGAGACCATTTATCATGCTAATGGACATCAGAAGAAAGCAGAAGTATTCATATGTATATCAGACAAAGAGATTTTAAACCAAAGACTGAAACAAGAAATAAGGAAGGGCACTATTTCATTACAAAGGGTTCTTTCCAACAAGATCTAACTATTGTAAATATTTACGCCCCCAACATGGGAGCACCCAAATATAGAAAACAATTAATAACCAACAGAAAGGAACTCATGACAATACAATAATTGTAGGGGACTTAAAGCAATGAACAGATCATCTAAGCAGAAAATCAATGAGGAAACAAGGGCTGGGAATAACACATTGGGCCAGATGGATTTAACAGACATATTCAGAGCATTTCATCCTAAAGCAGCAGAATACACATTCTTTCTGAGTGCACATGGAGAATTCTCTAGAACAGGTCGCATATTGGGTCACAAATGAAGCCAAGTACAAAAAGTACAAAAAGACTGAGATCATACCATGCATATTTTCAGACCATAACACTATGAAACTTAAAGTCAATCATAACAAAAAATTTGGAGAGACCACAAACATATATGTAGGTTAAAGAATACCTTATTAAGTTATGAATAAGTTAAAGGAAATTAGGAAATTAAGGAAGAAAACAAATACATGGCAGCAAATGAAAATGAAAAATGAGAGTCCAAAACATTTGGGATGTAGTAAAAGTGGTCATAAGAGGGAAGTATATAGCAACACAGGCCTACCTCAAGAAGCAATAAAAATCTCAAATACACAACCTACCTTGCACCTAAAGGAGTTAAAAAATTAACAGCAAATAAAGCCTAAAGCCAGCAGAAAAAGAGCAAGAATAAAGATGACAGCAAAAATAAATGATATAAAAACAACATGATATAAAAACAAAAAAATGATATAAAAACAAAAAAAACCCAGAAGAGATCAATGAAAGTAGGAGCTGGTTCTTTGAAAAAATTAACAAAATTGAAAAACCCCTAGCAAGACTTGTAAAGAAGAAAAGAGAAAGGACCCAAAGAAATAAAATCATGAATGAAAATGGAGAGATTATAACTAACAACAACAACAACAAATTATAAAAGAATATTATGAAACATTATATGCCAAAAAATAGGAATTCTGGAAAAAAATGGATAAATTCCTAGAAACATACAAACTACCAAAACTGAAATAGGAAGAAATAGCACATTTGAATAGACCCATAACTAACAAAGAAATAAAAAAATCTCCCAATAAGTCCAGGGAAAGATAGCATCCCAGGTGTATTCAACCAAACATTTAAAGAAGAGTTAATACCTATTCTTCTTACACTGTTCCAAAAAATAGAAATGGAAGGAAAACTTCCAAACTTATTCCATTAGGCTAGAATTACCTTGATTTAAAAACAAAAACAAAAAACAAACAAAAAAACACACTAAAGAATTACAGGCATATATCCCTAACGAACATAAATGCAAAAATTCTCAACAAAATACTAGCAAATCAAATCCAACAGTACATTTAAAGAATCATTCACCATGATCAAGTGAGATATATTCCTGAGCTATAAGGGTGGTTCAGTATCCCCAAATCAATCAACGTGAAACATCACATTAATAAGAGAAAGGATAAGAACCATACAATCCTTTCACTACATGCAGAAAAAGCATTTGACAAAGTACATCACCCATTCTTGATAAAATCAATACACTGGGGATTGAGGGAATATACCTCAACATTGTGAAAGCCATACACTAAAGACTCACATTGAATACCTTCAATGGGGAAAAACTGAGAGCTTTTTGACTATAGTCAAGAATAACACAAGGATGTCCACTCTCACCTTTGTTACTTAACATAGTACTGGAAGTTGTAGCCTCAGCAATCAAACAACAAAAATAAAGAAAGGCATCCAAAACAGCAGAGAAGAAGTCAAATGTTCACTATTTGCAGATGACATGATACTCTGTACAAAACCTGAAAGATTCCAGTAAAAAAATTCCTAGAACTGATACGAATTTGGTTAAGTCACAGGATAAAAAATCAACATACAGAAATCTGTGGCTTTTCTATACACCAACAATGGAGCAGCAGAAAGAAAAATCAAGGAATCAATCCCATTTACACTTGCACCAAAAACCATAACATACCTAGAAATAAACCTAACCAAAGAGGTAAGAGATCTTTAAACTGAAAACTATAGAACTTTGGGGGCACCTCGGTGGCTCAGTGGGTTAAGCCTCTGCCTTCGGCTCAGGTCATGATCTCAGGGTTCCGAGATCGAGCCCCGAGTTGGGCTTTCTGCTCAGCAGGGAGCCTGTTTCCTCCTCTCTCTCTGCCTGCCTCTCTGCCTACTTGTGATCTCTGTCATATAAATAAATAAAATCTTTAAAAAAAAAAAGAAAACTATAGAACTCTGATGAAAGAAATGGAAGAGCACACAAAGAAATGGAAAAACATTCAATGTTCATGGATTGAAAGAATAAATAAAGTTAAAATGTCTATACTATCCAAAGTAATCTACACATTTAATGCAATCCACCAGCATTTTTCACAGAGCTAGAACAAAAATCCCAAAATCTGTATGGTACCACAAAAGAACCAAATAGCCAAAGCAATCATCAAAAAGAAAAGCAAAGATAGAGGCATTACAATTAAAGACTTCAAGCTATATTACAAAGCTATAGTGGTCAAAACAGTATATTTGTGCCAATTTATGTACTAGCATGAAAACAGACACAAAAATCAATAGAACAGAACACCAAGAAATTGACCCACAATTATATGGTCAACTAATCTTCAACAAAGCAGGAAAGAATATTCAATGGAAAGAGGAGGGGCAAGATGGTGAAGAAGTAGGAGACCCTGTTTCAAATGGTCATCTAAAGTGAGCTAATTATCTACCAAAACACTCTGAACACCAATGAAATCATCCTGAGATGTAGGATTACACACTCTGGATCTCTACAGGGGGCAGAAGACACCAGTGGAGAGGTAAAGCAGAGTGGGACCTCTTAGACTGATACCAGAGGATAAACAGAAGGGAGAGGGAGCCACCAAAAGCGACACTTTGGAAAGTAATACTCCAATATGAAAGTACCTGTGCTTGGTAACCATCATTAATTTGGAGTCTGGTTAAAATCATTCAAAAATAACAGAAGATCTTAAGGAGCAACTGGTGGAATCTGGGGGCATGGGCATGGGCCTAAGCCCACGGAACCAGGACAGCCACCTCTCGTGACTACCTCTGCCAGATAGAGTGCAGCAGAGCCTCCAGTTCCTAGTCCCTGAACCCCCAGGACTGTGAAGTTTGCACCACTGCTCAGCAGGGGGCACTGATGCCCCTGCATGAAGGAGTCTGGTGTGGGCTCCAGCCTGTACTCTCTAGAGCTATAGCCTTTTGTGCTCTGCATGCACTGCATGAACGGGGTCTGACCTACTTCCCGCCCGCACCTGGGAAAGCTCCGTGCAGGTACTAGCCAGTGGTCTCTAGGACCAGCTAAGGATCTGGACTCTCCCAGCCCCGGCCTGAAGGAACTCAGCACAATCTCTGATTTGGATCCCTCTGTGGTGACCTCTGCAACCATGAAGTCTGGACACCAGGAAGCCGTCCCGGCAAAGGTACCCACCAGAAGCAGGTTAAAAATGCTATTAAATGAGGTTCAATCTAATCTAAATACTCCAGCAGCTAGGGTAACTGAGGCAGAAGATAGGATTAGTGATCTAGAGGAAAAACTGTTAGAGAAAAAGGATCAGGAGAAGACCTGGAACAAACAGCTTAGAAGCCATGAAAACAGAATTAGGGAAATAAATGATGCCATGAAAGGTTTCCAATATCAGAATTATTAGGATCTCTTGGTGGGGGGGGTGGATGGAGAAAGAGAGAAGACTAGAAGATATAGTTGAACAAATTCTGGATGAAAATTTTCCCAGTCTGGGGAATGGAACAAGCATTCGTGTTCTAAAGGCAGAAAGAACATTTCTAGATCAATGAATCTAGAAATACCCCGAGGCACTTGATTGTGAGACTGACAAATCATAATTTTAGTCAGGAGCTTCTGAGGGCAGCCAGGGGGAAAATATTCCTTACGTACAGAGGAAGGTCCATCAGAATAACGTCAGACCTGTCCACAGAAACCTGGCAAGCCAGAAAGGGCTGCTAAGACATATTCGGGGCACTAAATGAGAAGACCATGCAGCCAAGAATACCTTATCCAGCAAGGCTGACATTTAAAATGGATGGAGAGATAAACAGCTTCCCAAGACTGACAAAGTTTAAAAGAATATGTGACAACCAAAACTGACCTACAAGACATATTATGGGAGTTCTATCAAAGAAGAAAGAAAACAAGAGTGACATAGAACAGAAATTTACAATCTATAGAAAGAAGGACTTCACAGGCAACAGGATGTCAATAAAAACGTATCTTCCAATAATCACTCTCAATGTGAATGGCCTAAACACTCCCATAAAACAGCACAGGGTTGCAGATTGGATTAAACGACAGGACCCATCCATATACTGTCTACAAGAGACCCATTTGGAACCTAAAGATACATCTAGACTTAAAGTGAAGATATGGAGAAGTATCTTTCATGCCAATGGGCCAGAAAAGAAAGCTGGGATAGTGATTCTCATATCAAGTTAATTAGATTTTAAACTAAAGACTGTCATCAAAGATAAAGAAGGACACTACATCATTTTTAAAGGGTCTATCCACCAAGAAGATCTAACCATTGTAAATATTTGTGCCCCCAATATGGGAGCAGCCAACTACATAAGACAACTGCTAATCAAGATAAAGAGTTATATTGATAAGAATACATTAATAGTAGGGGATCTTAACATGTCTCTCTCAGTAATAGACAGATCATCCAAGCAGAAAATTAATAAAGAAACAAGAGCATTTAATGACACTTAAGGACCAGATGAACCTCATAGAAATATACAGAACATTACACCTGAAAACAATAGAACACTCATTCTTCTCGAGCACACATGGAACTTTCTCCAGAACAGACCACATACTGGCTCACAAATCAGGGCTCAACTGAAACCAAAACATTGAGATTATTCCCTGCATATTCTCAGACCACAGTGCTTTGAAACTGGAACTCAACCAGAAGAAAAACTTCAGAAGGAATTCAAACACTTGCAAGCTAAAGATCACCCTACTTAAGAATGTTTGGATCAACCAGGAAATCAAAGAAAAGCTTAAACAATTCATGGAAACCAATGAGAATAAAGACATTTTGGCCTAAAACCTATGGAATATGGCAACCAAGCATCACTCAAAATAACTGAAAAATCCAGAATACACCAGCTCTCTTTACAAATTAAAGAACTAGAAAGTCAACAACAAATTAAGCCAACCCCACACAGAGGAAGGGAAATACGCACGATTAAGGCAAAGAGCAATGAGATAGAAACTAGAGATACAGTAGAACACATCAATGAAATAGAAGTTGGTTTTTTGAAAGAATCAGTAAGATCGATAAAGCACTGGCCAAACGAATCCAAAACAAAAGAAAGAAGACCCAAATTAATAAAATTATGAATGAAAAGGGAGAGACAATGACTAACACTAAGGAACAGAAACAATCATCACAAATTATTTCCAACAGTTTTATGTCAATAAGTTAAGCAACCTAGAAGATATGGATACATTCCTGGAAACCTATAAACTTCCAAAACTGAATCAGGAAGAAATTGACAACCTGAAGAGACCAACATCTAGTAACAAGATGGAAACAGTGATCAAAAACTTCTCAAAAAACAAGAGCCTAGGATCTGATGGACTCCCTGGAGAATTCTACCAAATTTTCAAGGAAGAAATAATACCTATGCTCCTGAAGCTGTTTCAAAAAATAGAAATAGAAGGAAAAGTTCCAGACTCTTTCTATGAAGCCAGCATTACCCTGATCCCCAAGAAGGAAAAGACCCCACTAAAAAGAAAAAGACCAATATCCCTAATGAATATGGATGCCAAGATTCTCAACAAGATCCTAGCTAATAGGATCCAACAGCACATTAAAAAGATTATCCAGGGGTGGGGCACCTGGGTGGCTCAGTGGGTTAGGGCTTCTGCCTTCAGCTCGGGTCATGGTCCCAGGGTTCTGGGATCAAGCCCTGCATCGGGCTCTCTGCTCAGTGGGGAGCCTGCTTCCCTCTCTCTCTGTCTCTGCCTGCCTCTCTGCCCACTTGTGATCTGTCTGTCAAATAAATAAATTTAAAAAAAAAGATTATCCAGGGGTGCCTGGGTGGCTCAGTGGGTTAAAGCCTCTGCCTTCGGCTCAGGTCATGATCCCAGGGTCCTGGGATCAAGACCCACGTCGGGCTTTCTGCTCAGCGGGGAGCCCACTTCCCCCTCTCTCTCTGCCTACTTGTGATCTCTCTCTGTGTGTCAAATAAAAAAATAAATAATCTTTAAAAAGAAAAAAAAAAGATTATCCACCATGAATAAGTGCGATTTATCCATGGGAGGCAAGGGTGGCTCAACATTCTCAAATCAATCAATATAATAGAACAAATCAATAAGAGAAGAACCACATGGTCCTCTCAATTGATGTCAAAAAAGCATTTGACAAGATAAAGCATCCGTTCCTGATTAAAACACTTCAAAGTATAGGAATAGAGGAAACATTCCTCAACTTCATAAAATCTACCTATGTAAAACCCACAGTGAATATCATTCTCAGTGGGGAAAAGCTGACAGCCTTCCCTTTGAAATCAGGAACATGACAAGGATGTCTGCTCTCACTACTCTTGTTCCACATAGTACTAGAAGTCCTAGCAACAGCAATCAAACAACAAAAATTAAAAGGTATTCAAATTAGCAATGAAGAAGTCAAACTCTCTCTCTTCCCAAATGACATGATACTGTATATGGAAAACTGAAAAGACTCGTCCCCCAAACTACTAGACTCATACAGCAATTCAGTAATGTGGCAGGATACAAAATCAATGTACAGAAATCAGCTGCTTTCTTATACATTAACAATGAAAATACAGGAAAGGAAATTAGAGAATCAATTCCATTTACTGTAGCACTAAGAACCATAAGCTACCTGGGAATAAACCTAACCAAAGAGGTAAAGGATCTATACTCAAGGAACTACAAATTACTCATGAAAGAAATTAAAGAAGACACTAAAAGATGGAAGAGTATTCCATGCTCATGGATCATAAGAATAAACACTGTTAAAAAGTCTATACTGTCTAGAGCAATCTATACTTTCAGTGCTATCCCAATCAAAATTCCACCAGCATTTTTCAAAGAGCTAGAATAAACCCAAAATTTGTATGGAACCAGAAGAGACCCTGAATTGCTAAGGAAATGTTGAAAAAGAAAAACAAAATTCAGGACATCATGTTGCCTGATTTTAAGCTTTAATACAAAGCTATGATCACCAAGACCACATGGTACTGGCACAAAAACAGACACATAGACCAGTGGAACAAAGTAAAGAACCAAGATATGGACCTGCAACTCTACGGTCCAATAATCTTCAACAATGTAAGAAGAAATACCCATTGGAAAAAAGTCAGTCTCTTCAATAAATAGTGCTGGGAAAATTGGACAGCTATGTATAGAAGAATGAAACTTGACCATATTCTTACACTCGACCATATTAATACACAAAGATAAACTCGAAATGGATAAAAGACCTCAATGTGAGACAGGAATCTATCAAAATCCTAGAGGAGAACACAGGCAGTAACCTCTTCCACATCAGCCACTGGAACTTCTTTCAAGATATGTCTCCAAAGGCAAAGGAAACAAAAGCAAAAATGAACTCTTGGGACTTCTTCAAGATCAAAAGCTTCTGCACAGCAAAGGAAACAGTCAACAAAATAAAGAGGCAACCCATGGAATGGGAGAAGATATTTGCAAATGACACTACAGACAAAGGGCTGATATCCAAGATATCTGATAAAGAACTTCTCAAACTCAACACACAGGAAACAGATTATCACGTCCAAAAAAAAAAGGGGAGGGCAGAAGATATGAACAGACACTTCTCCAAAGAAGACATATAAATGGCTAGCAGACACATGAAAAAATGTTCATCATCATTAGCCATCAGGGAGATTCAAATCAAAAGCACATTGAGATACTACCTTACACCAGTTAGAATGGCCAAAATCAACAAGACAGTAAACAACAAGTGTTGGAGAGGACGTGGAGAAAGGGGAACCCTCTTACACTGCTGGTGGGAATGCAAGTTGGTGCAGCCACTTTGGAAAACAGTGTGGAGATTCCTTAAGAAATTAAAAATAGAGCTTCCCTATGACCCTGCAATTGCACTACTGGGTATTTACCCCAAAGATACAGATGTAGTGAAAAGAAGGGCCACCTGTACCTCAATGTTCTTAGCAACAATGGCCACAGTCACCAAAATGTGGAAAGAACAAAGATGCCCTTCAATGGATGGATGGATAAAAAAGATATGGTCCATATATACAATGAGTATTATGCCTCCATCAGAAAGGATGAATACCCAACTTTTATACCAACATGGACAGGACTGGAAGAGATTATGCTGAGTGAAATAAGTCAAGCAGAGAGAGTCAATTATCATATGGTTTCACTTACCTGTGGAGTATAAGGAATAATAAGGTATAATAATAATAAGGAATAATAATAATAATCTTCCAATAACTAAGGCATTGGGAGATGGAGAAGAGAAGTGAGTTGGGGGAAACTGGAGGGGAAACAAACCATGAGAGACCGTGGACTCTGAGAAACAAACTGAGGGTTTTGCAGGGGAGGGGTGTGGGGGTGGGCTGAGCCTGGTGGTGGGTATTATGAAGGGCATGTATTGAATGGAGCACTGGGTGTGGTGCATAAACAATGAATTTTGGAACACTGAAAAAAATAAAATAAGACTATACAAAGTTACAGGCAAATAAATATTAAAATGGACCACTTAGACTGTCTACTCAAAACCAGTTATGAATATATTTGTATAAAATGTGTCATTTATGAAAAAAAAAGAATTTTCATTAGAAACAAGACAGTCTCTTCACCAAATGATATTGGGAAAACTGGACAGCAACATGCAAAGAATGAAACTGAACCACTTTCTTACATCATACACAAAACAAATTCAAAATGGATGAAAGACCTAAATGTGATATAGGAAAGCATCAGAATCCTGGAGCAACCTCTATGACCTTGATTGTAGCAACTTCTTACTAGACACATCTCTGGAGGCAAGGGAAACAAATCAAAAAGCAAAAATGAACTATTGGGACTTCATCAGGATAAAAAGCTTCTGCACAGCAGGAAAACCATGAATAAAACTAAAAGACAATCTACAGAACGGGAGAAGATATTTGCAAATGACCTATTAGATAAAGAGTTAGTATCTGATATCTGTAAAGAACTTATCAAACCCAACACCCATAAACAAATAATCCAGTTAATAAATGGACAGAAGATATGAATAGACATTTATCCAAAGAAGACATTTAAATGGCAAAAAGACACTCAAAGATTCTCAACCTCACTCATCATCAGAGAAATACAAATCAAAAGCACAATGAGATACCAACTCATACCTGTCAGAATGGTTAAAATTAACAAAACAAGTAACAACAGAAGTTGGGCAAGGATGTGAGAAAGGGGAATATTTTGCACTATGTGTGGGAATGCAAACTGGGGCAACCACTGTATTAAAGAGTATGGAACTTTCCAAAAAGTTAAAAATAGAAGTACCCTACACACCCAATTGCACTACTGGGTATTATGTACCAAAGTACAGAAATACTGATTGGAAGAGACACCTGCAGCCAGATGTTTAAAGCAGCATTAAAGTAGCCAAACTGTGGAATAAATCCAAATGTTCATGGGCTGATGAATGGATAAAGAAGTCATTGTGTGTGTGTGTGTGTGTGCATACATACATATAAATGTGTATATATTCCTTTCTAAATATAATACACACACACACACACACAATGGAATATCACTCAACCATCAACAAGAATGATATCTTACTATTTGTAATGATGTAGATGAAACTAGAGTGTATTACGCTAAGTGAAATAATTCAGAGAAAGACAAACATCATTTTACTTCTTTGTGGAATTTAAGAAACAAAACATGAACATAGGAGTAGGGGGCGAAAAACAGAGGGAGGCAAACCATAAGAGATTTTTAACTATAGAGAATAAATTGGGGGTTGCTTGTGGGGTGGTGGGTAGGGCATGTACTAAATGGGTGATGGGGATTATGGAGGTCACTTGTTGTGATGAGTATTGGTGTTGTAGGTAAGTGATGAATTATTAAATTCTACACAGGAAACCAATATTACACTATATGTGATCTAGAGAGGATTTAAATTAAAACTTGAAACAAAAAAATATAATGTTTCACTAGAGCATGGGTTTGTTTTTTTTTTTTTTTCTAGCTACATATATTTAATTTACTGGAGAATGTTGCTTAGCAAAATTTTTACATGACAGTCACACAGCTTTTAACATGACATGGACTTTTTTCAGAAGTTATTGTTTTAATCATTAAAAACTGTAATAATTGAACATCTTAAATTTTATTCTTTTTTAATTTTTTTTTCTTCATTAAAACTGTACTCTTTAAACCCCATCCCCTATTTCTCCCATTCCCCCACCCACCTCCCCACTGGTAACCATCAGTTTGTTCTCTGTAGTTAAGAATCTGTTTTTGTCCATTTGTTTTGTTTCTTAAATTACCCTATGAGTGAGATCCGATGATATTTGCCTTTCTCTGACTGACTTTCACTTAGCATTATAGTCTCTAGCTCTATCCATGTTACAAATAACAAGATTTCATTCTTATTGATGGCTGAATACTATTCCATCTTCTTTATCCATTTATCTATTGATTGTAAATAATGCTTTAATAACATAGGGGTGCATGTATCTCTTGAATACATTGAATTAATGTTTTTGTATTTTGGAAGTAAATACCCTCTAGTTTGATTATGGAGTCCTAGGATAACTTTGTTTTTAAATTTTTGAGCAACTTCCATACTGTTTTCCACAGTGGTTACACCAGTTTGCACTCCCACTAACAGGGCAAGAGGGTTCCTTTTTTTCCTACATCCTTGTCAATACTCATTATTCCTGTCTTTGATTTTAGCCATTCTGACAAGCATGAAGTAGTATCTTATCACAGTTTTGATTTGAGAATGGGGTTTCCTGAAATAGTTGTTTTAGTCAAAATATCTGAATTCAGGAATTTTCATTTTGATCAAAGATAGAAAAGGAAAAAATCTACATAGATATTATTGTTAGCATAGAGAATTATTCCTGCCCAAGTCACATGATAAACTGGGAACCCCAACTTTAGGACAGAGGGCAGCCAGTATCATGACAAAGAAAATGCAATTTGATTTTAATGTAGGTAATTTTTTCCTATAAATACAACATTTTGCCCTCTCTAAAATTCAGAGGTACCCCTTTAAAATATATTAATATATTTAGCAATTAAATGATCTATGCAATTAATATTTTATTATTACTTTTTACCCTTTGTTAAATAAATCCCAAAGTAGTCTTGAAATAAGAGCAGATAGCTCTATAAAAGTCAGAAATGCCATTGTCTACATTCATCCTCTAAGACTCCAGCTAGTTAAATTTTGTGATCCTAATGGTCATTCAATTATACATTGATAAAGCACCTACATAAATATGCTATAGAGTTTCACATATATTATAATTTAATGGGAGTGGGATGGACAAGTAAACAATCACTTATAATCATCCATGGATGCAATGAAATTTCTATGTATTAGGACACTGTTGTATAAAAAATAAAATGTTGAAAACAGGAGTACATTGTCTCTACCTGCAAGGATGCTGCAGAAAACAAGAAAGAAAGATGACCTGGTCCCATCCCTTTGCAAACACACTAACTACAGCCCTTTCGGTAACCACACACATATGGTACTTGGTAATGGAAGAGTCCTTAGATTTGAAATCCCTTTCCAATGTGCCTAGGCTGTTCAGGGCTGCTTGTGGAGAATAAATTTGTTATTTTAGGATCTATTATGAAATAATTTGAGAAATGTAATATAAACTATGTAATTAGCAGGATATAACTTATAGATGTTTCATGAACAAAACAGTTTCCTTTTGTATAAATGATGACCTACATGCATCATTTAGGGATCACAAATGTTAAAACCAAACTAGAAAACAACCTAATACAACAAGAAACAATCTAGGGAGTCAGTGGGGAATCCTATACTTCTCTGTAATTCTTCACCTATGTTTCAAATTTACTATTACTTTTGAAATTTTGAAATTATTAGTAAACTTTGGTATTGGCTCAGAGTTCCAATTTTTGTGAGATATAACCATCTCAGATTATGATTTACCTGAGGCTGGCTATCTGGTTTGAAGGAGAGAATTACAAGATTTGTTTTGAAGCTGCTAGAGCAAAGCAATTACACTGTATTTACATAGATTGTATATTCTGAGGGACTGCAGTGGATGTATTAACGGAGATTACAGAATTTAATACTCCAAGTCCTCTACTTCTTGGCTGTATTACTGTAGTGTAAATAGTACACCTACCTAAGAGATAAGCAAACCTATATGTAATAGGTACATATCAGTTACTTCGGAAGAGATGAGACTACATTGTCACTTTCCATTTCCTGTGACATTTTTATTAGTTTACTAGGTCACTAGGTGGGCAATAAAGGATACTCAATAAGCAAATGATATATATGGATTTATTTTTTAGGTAAATATATTCTGCAAATAAGGGAGTAAACAAATTGGAAAAGGACATAAGCAGAGGCCAGGAGAGCAGTTGGCAGGGTTGGGGTGGAGGACTGTAGTTACTAAGGAGAAAACTGATACAGGATTTATATAATGATAGCAGTGAGAGGTGCAGAGATAATATGGCAGATGGGCAAACTGTCCTATGTCAGGATTATGGATACAGGCAAGGTTCAGGATAAATTTAAGCATTTATCTTCCGTAAGTAATATTTGTAGACAAGAGAGAAAGGAGTTTTAAGAAGAGTTCTAGAATACCACAGTTTTCTTTTTCTCTCTTCTCTTTTTTAAAATTTTTTTCTCCTTTCATTTTTTAAAATTTTTTAATGTAATTCATTGGTATAGAAAACGGGGGAAGGTGTTAGGATATCTGTCCTGTGGAACTAGTCTGTGTAAATGCCTCCAAAATATTAATATGGACATGTCCTGTTCCCATCAAATCTCTCTTTGGCTACAAAGAAGATGTTATCAACAGCCAAACTCTTCTCTGAGCTCTTCTAAAGCTGTATCAGTCACTTAACCTCTTGGCAAGTGCCTAAAATGGCAAGCATGTGGGAGGGACTGAAGCATAAGGAAAGGACACATCATCCTGAAAAGCCAGAGGAAAATCATATCAAGAATACAATTTCAAAAGACAGAAAACTTAGTGTAAATAAAAAGGGGAGGACCCATAGGGGTTTCCATAATCAAATAGTCTCTGGAAGCACAGACAGTAGTAGCAAAGGACAGACCATCCCCTGCTCTACCCATAGACAGCAAGGTGCACACACAGAGAGCTGGGCTCTTGGGGCTCTTTTCCCCCGGACCAACATGCTGGGGACAAGGAACTAGGTAACGCTGACGCATGGGGGAAAAGGGTCATTTTTCTTGGCAGTGAATGAGGATATGCTGAGGCCACAATGCCACTGCATATGTCCAGTGTCTGTCTGGGCCCGTCTGGGGATCCTCTGTCCACACCCTAAATTTGTGCACAAAGATGGGGGGTAGTCTAGCAGTTCATGGGCATGGTCAGTTTTGTTAATACATAGATCACTGAGGTCAACGGGCAGGATCAGGGATAGGGAGCTGAAGCATGAGGTGGGGGACCCCGACATTCATGGCCTCACACCACTATGCTGCCTGGCGAGTTACCTGATTGGGAGGAGAGTCCCTCTACCTCCGACTTGCTGGATGACCTAGATCAGCGTCCTTCCTTCTGTCTGGCCTCCCTTTCCTCACTGTGAAGACCTTAGCCTGGTCCAAATGCAGATGAGGCTCTCAGGACAGGTAGTGACAATGCAGTCATCCAGGAAAAGACTATTTTGGTGAATTCCAGGGCCTCCAGCAGTGGCACCTCATGGATACACAGCGCTGTGCCCACGCCTAGGCTGGGGTCAGAGGGCTGCGGAGCACCAGGCCTCCTGGCATGTCACCCGGTGCATGCCTCCACCACTACTCAGGCTGGTGTTGCCCAGAAAAACATTGAAGGCAGCAGCATCCTCCTCAGCAGCCCGCTGCATTCAGGGTCTGCACAAGCAGAACAGAGAGCATGCTGGGAGGCAGGGCGGGAGGCACCCGTGGACATGCGCAGTGTGCTGGCAGCATGGCCCCCAGGACTGCGCATGCGGCTGCGCCTCAGCAGAAAGCGCGTCCTCAGCGAGCTCTCACCTGCCTGTGCGTCCTGGCCGGCTGGAGCTGGCCGGTAAGAAGAAGAGCCGATTTGGGCAGAGCAGAGAGCCGCTGAGCCTTGGTGGATAGCTCCAGGCCCTTCCTCCTCCTGTCCACTCCCTTCTCATCACCTGTGGCCGTCACTACCCATTAGGTCCTGAAGGAGGAAATACCAAGGCCACAGTTTTGACTCAGGACCGGTGGCCATGGTGCAGATCACCAAGGGGCCCTTCTCTAAGGTCATCTTTGCCACTTGTCACCATATAGCAGCTCGCAATGCTTCAGAACACGCAAAACCGAACCTCCAAAGTAGCTCTTTATGAATGCACACAGGAGCGGGAAGTGAGAGCGGAAGGAGCTCTGGCAGCAGTTCTGGCCGACACAGGCTAGGTGCGGGCTGCAGGTGAACTTGCTCAGTGTCCCTCACCCAGCGCCTCCTTGGTCAGTTACAGAGCCCTTGTTCTTGGCCCTGTAGACATGGAGTCCTGGGCCCCAAGTCAGCAGGCTGTATACTGGACCTGGCTCAGGTGCACAGGTCTCTGTCGTTGTACAGGTACCAGTAGCCACTGCCAGGTTATTCGGGACAGGCTCTAGGACGGACTCAGGCAGCCCCTTCAGGTGTGTTCTTGGTCTTGTCCATCAGCCATTCCTCTTTAAATAGCTTGCCGGTGTCCTTCTTGGTTCTCTAAGGGAGAACCCCACCAGCAGGGAGATGGACTCTGTGACAGCAGTGAACTAATTGAAGTCTTGGCAGGTTATCTGGGTGCCCTTATAGATGATATATTTAAGCAAAAGACAAGAAGACTTCTTTGAAAATTAGAGCTGACACCATAAGGAGAAGTGCTAGAATGAAAAGTCTACCTGACTCTCAGAGAGATGATGATTAAGAGATAATTCCCTTTGGGGATTATAAAGAAGATATAGAGAAAAATCAGGGAACTAAGAAAGGGCTATAAGAAAACTCAAATTTCATGAAAAATATGTCCATGCTAAAGATAAAAAATCCTAAGGTAGAATGTAAGAGTAAACATTTTGCTCATTTTGGAGAGGAAAAAATGAAGTAATCAAAATTATGAAAGAGGTAATAAATACAAAAGATATCCCACCTATACTGGGAAATACTCAAAGACAGTAGGGCACTGTCAGGAATAATTTCAGTTTATATCTCAAATTTTAAATATAAATATTGAAAATTTAGGAAAACTTACATTTTTTTTTTGGAAAACACATTTTTTTAAGTAGTATTCAACCTGACTCTGATACTAAATTACAAACTCAAGAATGAAATAGTATGGCTAAAAAAATGATACCTTTACTAAATAATAAACTGTCATGAATAATGAAAAATCTAAAAAATTGTTTTACATGGAGGCATAAGGTTTAATTTAATTGCCAAAAATGAATATATAGTAAAAAAACCCTGTAATGACAAGCCGAAGGATTTATATAGGCAAAAACTAATTGAATGGTCTATTGATTAAAGTAACTAAAGTCAAATTCTCTTAAATTCCTTCCTATGCAGAGAGAAATTAGAGCACTTTAATTATAGCAATACAAGTGAAGACAGGATTTTTGAATATAGAGTAATTTAAAAACAAGTGGTAAACTTCTCAGTTTTATCTAATTGTAAAAAAGCAAACCAATGGAAAAAATATAAGAAAAAGCAACAGCAAAAAATGTATGACTAAAGAAATAAATATGAAAGTAATAGCATATTAATTATTAACATGCATTAAATATGTGAAATTTCATCATTATTAATAATTTTCAGATTTTATAATCGCATAGTACTTAAAAATCTAGAACAAAGTAAGTGCTCATTAGATGATAGTGATAATGACAATGGTGATAATTATAATTGCTGTATGACATTTTTTAAAAGCACACTTAATATATACATACCCATATACGTGCATACATATATACACTTATATATTAAAATGAAAAAATTGTCAATTAGAGCAAACCATATATGTGTAATGAGTGAGAGGGCTTTTTTTTTTTTTTTTGTATTAGTTGATACTCTAGGGAGAGGATTGTGTGGTGGAAAACTGACGGAAGGAAACGTCAGTGATTTAAATCATCTTTCAGAAACCCAAGTCTTCAGTGCAACATAAAGGTTTTTTAAGGCATAGGCAATAAATTATAATGAATTCTCATGAGTTAGAGTCTCTCTAACTCAAGAGTATACAGAGGTTTCTTATTCTGGAGAGGAACTAATCGGAGGTTCCTGAGAAATAGAACATGCTGGTGAGAATGGTGGTATAACTCCCATAATTTTCTGCACTCTAAGAGGGAAGGATGTCTATTACTTTCTGGGGTGAACTGGTAGTTGTATCAATATTCAATGGGAGAAATAGTTCCCTGTGTAAAGGACTCTTAAATCCACAGAGTTTTCTGACCTCTGGTATTGAGTAAGAATCAATGATTCCAATATGCTTAAGCATGGCACTAAAGAACTAGAATGCTTACCGAATTTATAGAAATTGCTGTTGTGAACCAAGGTAAGTCATTAGCAATATGCATGGTATAATGATACAAATGCAAATGGACAGGTTTCTGAGTGATGTCAATATTGAAAACTGTATAGCAGAATAGAAAGTTCAGTGTTCCTTACTGTACATCTAAATAAAAAAACTGAAAAGGCAAAAAAGTTGTCCTTATATATTTGAGTCTCTGAAATGAAATTTTGCATCACTGGCAATTATATAAAGATATATGAATAATTATATGTTTATTCACACTATATAAAAATAAAAGTAAATTATATTTATGAATGACATCATTGTCTACCTATAAAACCCAATAGTTAGTAAAAACAATGAATAAAATTGGTGAATTTATAAGCATCCAAATTGTAAAGTTTCTAGCTTATTAATAATAACATCCTAGAAAAATTATGAACAAAATATTTAGAACAGCCTCAAGAAAAAAAATATTGTAAGCATTTAGAAATAATTCTGATAAGAACATTGTATAATTTAAAGGAAATCTGAATAAACAAAGATAAAAGATGAGTCACAATTACAAATACATAATTACATCACAGACTAATGTATAAATAACTGCAGAATTAAAAGGACCAAATAATAAAAAATGAGAAATTCAAAAAAATTAAGTACTTTAGAAAGCTTGCCAAATATAAAATAAAAACTCTAAAATCACTATCATTCATATACAGAAAAGTAATCAGCTAAAAATTACAACTGAATAATATCCATTTTAGTAATGGCAATAAAAGAGCATATCCATAAAACAAGAGTGATCATTTTTCTTTCAGAGGAAGAGAATTATGAAAAACAGATATAGTCAATGTAGGACTGAACTAATCCCTTCATGAGGCTATCAATGATTCAGTTTTCTAAATTTCTGCTATGTCATCTTTAGTGCATGGACTCCATCCTCATGCTTCTCATCTCATAGTCCCAAGAAACTTCCTTGCCTCTATTACATATCCCCATTTCCAGCAGGGAAAAAGACTAAGACAATAGATAAAATAATGTCAGTAAACAAGTTATGCTCCTTTATAAGAGTAGTTACTGGGAAAATTGTCCAATATCATCTACTAACATCCCTTTGGTCAGAATTAGTGTATCAGATACTTATTTTTAACTATGAATAATGGTGAGAAATATAGTATTAGTTAGTTTAAAGCTGAGCACATTGTCCTCAAACTAAATATAAATTCTGTTAAGAAGGAAAGGAGACCAAATATTGAATCTGTAGTTTTCAGTGTGTGTGCGCACGTACATACATACACATGAACACAAAGGTTTGTGTAGAATATACTCTGTTAAAGTCCTCCCTTTTTTTCTCCTGTTCTCTGTCACTAACAATGTAAGTAACAAGTTTTGACTGTCTCTATTCTTCACTGTTCATCCTTTGCCTAATACATGGCCTAGAAAATGGGGTTATTTAAAAAACGTATGTTTATATTTAATGTGTGGATGGATATGTGTAGGAATTAACTGAGCAGATTCACTTTGAAACTGGCAAGTATATGGTAACGGAGGCCTGACTGACTATGAGAATTCATTGATGGTGACTGTCAACTAGAAACTGTGTTAAATAAGGCCAAGGGGAGAGTCTGTTGAGAACAGAGGAAAAAGTAGAATCTTTATATTTTTTTAAGCAAACTTACATAGCATTGTTTTGGACTCTTTATCAGAAAAGCAATACATATTAAAGGTTACTGCCACTGCCTGAATTTTTGTGTTTGCTTTTAGATTCAGTGGGGTAAAAAAAAACAAGAATGTTAAGAAATGAGTCAATTCATATGAAACTCACACTAAAAGTCAGCAATTTTCCAGGATAATGAATGTAGCACACCAGAGCACAAGAAAAATGAGTATAAAGAAAGAATTCATTTCGGGGATTTGAGTATTAATGTATGTTTTGTGCTTCTCAGGCTTGTTTCATTGAACGAATTCACAAAATAATAAACTTTCTTATAAACCGATTAGAAAAAATTGAAGCATTCTTTTTCTTTCTGATCAGTTTATAAGCAATTCACAACAAAGGGGAAGAGATATACCGAGGGGTGTGTGTGTGTGTATGTGTATGTGTGTATGTGACAACTGATAATAGACTATATATTTAATCCCCCCAACAAACCAGTAAGTATTCATATCCTGATTTCACAGATGAGGGAACTGAAGTTCAGAGTTTAGTAACTTCAGGTGTAGAGATGAAGCATCTGATGAATGAAGCATCTAGAATATGTACTGAGGACTACTTCACTCTGAAACCTTTCTGTGATATATGACCCATTCTACCTACAATTTTCATACAAATGTTTCTTCTGAGGAATTTCTTGTTGCAGAATATATGGCCTTAATATAATTCCTGCCTTAGCTACCCACTGGGCAGGCCCATTCTTTAATAAGATTTTCTACTGGTTAAAAATGTGCTTTTTAAGAATTTTCCAAAGTACTTATACAAAAGTTTTACCTTGGAAATTTAGGATTTGTTGTATATCTGAATGTGTCTTAGTTTATCTCATCCATGACCCTCATGATTTCGCAGCTTTCTTTTTTCTTTTGTGCTGTCATTTGGTCCTGAACCTTGCTATTGAAAAGTCATGTTCTTTTCTAACTCTCGTTTTTCTATTTCTCCTTCTACAACAGTTTTTTACATCTATCTATCTATCATCAATCATTTATCTATCTACCATTTCTATGTTTATATCTATATGTGTTTACCTGTGTATGGGTATGAGTGTATGCGTGTGTGTTTCTCACTAGTCTTTCCCTACATACTGTTTGATTGTAACATTTGGAAGCTATAACATTCAGATTTCAAAAGGGCATTCCAAAATTTTAGTATTTCTTTTTTTTTCTTTTTTGTGGAAGCCTGTGCTTCCTACTCCCTTTTACCCCTCTCTCACCCACCCCACAATTACCACTTTGTTCTATGCATTTATAGGTCCATTTCTGCTTTGTTCACTTCTGTCCTTGGATCAGATACAAAAGAATTTATTACTCACGTATCAGCATTTTAACCACTTTATGAACCTCAGTTCCCACAGAGTCGCTCACACATATATCCAAATGACACCTGTACACTAGTGACTCTGTTATAGGGCAGAAACCCTTACCTTAAGAAACCTGAATTTTTATAATGGGCGGCGAGCATGCCTACACTTTTTACCACATGTAAACATTATCTCGATTAAACTGGACAGTAAATGCAGTTGCACTTTACTTCAGAAGGTGACATCTTTATCTTCTCAACCGGTAAGCAAACCTACCCTTTGCTTCAGAGAAATTCTGTTTTCCAAGACTATATACAAAAAATAAAATAAAATAAAAGAAATCTTCAAAACAATACTAAAAGAAAGAGCAGTCACTGCTTTGTTCATAAGACCTACAGAAATCTAAGAGATATGGAAAATCATCTCCCAATAATATGCATGTTACTTTCCCAAGCAAGACCTGCTCTTTTGCCAACATAACTTACTGTTTTGATGTATGTATTATCTTAACACTCTTCAAGTATTGGTTAAAATATTTTACAAAGATATTTATATTGTTTAATCCCACTTTTCCAAAGTTCAACAGATCATAAAATAACATTATTGAGGGGAAAATATATGAGATGAAACAGTAAAGAACAACAAACAATAGACAAAAATTTCAAGGTATATGTACCTACTGAGTATGGGAAGTATAGAGTTGGGAATTAATTCACAGAAGTCCTGTCTGGGATTGGTAATATTTTATACCTAAGCTGGATACTGAGAAATACTTTCCCCTGACACATGTTAGAAATCATATTTTATACATACTTATCAGTATTCAATAAAAGCAATCAAATTACTATTTTAAAAGAGTTAATTATCTTGATAATACTAGAATCTAGAAGCTAATTTTTCTAAGAACTACAGTACATAGATTGCATTTGTTTGCATACTATGGACTTTTTATTCTATTCATTGTAGTATGACTACACTGCCAAAACTGAATTTGGGTTTTTCCAAATTCACACTATTGATGGTAAACAGAGGTAATTCCTTTTAGTGGCTTATTTGGTAGACCTTTCATGTATCCATGGAGTTCTGGTATTTCCTGTAAGATCTGTCACTGTGAGGAATCCTGCATGAGGGAAACCGCTGCACACATAATTACCAACATTACCAAGTTATAAAACTGATATAAATAATTTCCCCCTGACCAAGAACCAAAGCATGTTGTAGACAAAGTGGGATTAGATCTTAATAAAGGCATAACTCTAATTAGGTTAATTTTACTGGGAAATAACTTAGTTTTCTGTTGCTTAATTACTGTGCCATGAAATTAGAGAAATTAAACCTAAGGCTGTGCAACTAAAATATTCCAGGATCACATGATTGTTCCTCTGAAAGACTGCATATTTCCTCTGATATAGAATAATAAATGTTAGCACAAATTTTTAAGAGTGAGTTATACTATTTTGTGACAGGTTTTTAAGTTTTTGCCAACTTATCAACTTATCTTTATAAGTCTTTTTAAAGGTAAAATTACATGAAAGTAAATATCATTAAAAATTCTGAATTAACTTTATTCTAAAAATAACAAAAATATGTTACCATTTTTCTTATTATGTCAATCCCATTTGTTGTTTATATATGAATTCCCTCTTCTTTTCAGGAAACACTATGCAGCTTAGTCACCTCCTTAAGTATCCAGACATTCCTGGTACACTTAAGAAGTGGATTAGAGTCCCATTATACTGCTTTATGACAATTTAAAAATTTTTTTTAGTGTTCCAAAATTCATTGTTTATGTACCACACCCAGTGCTCTATGCAATATGTGCCCTCCTTAATACCCACCACCAGGCTTTATGACAATTTTTATGAGACTCAATCACCATACTCATATTAAAATCATACTAAAAGTAGCATAATACTTGAAATTATTGTTAAATTAGTGTGAAAAATTTAATATACATATTGTAACATATTCTAGAGGAAACTGTCGGTGTGCTCCTTTTTTAGATGTATGACTTTGAGCTAGTTATCTAAAAGCTTTGGGTCTCAATTTCTGACCTTAAGAAAGGGACTAAAAGAAATAGCATTATAGGGTTGTTTTGCATATTCAATAAAGTGTGTGCACATTAAAACATGTCACATGGTGTCTTTAAAATGTAGATTTCAGTAATCAATGGATAATATCATTTTTTTTGCATTTCAAAAATTGCAAATAACTGAGAAAAATTAAGGTGGGAAAGGATGAGATCCCGTGTGTGTGTGTGTGTGTGTGTGTGTGAGAGAGATCCAAAAAGGAATAAAAAAAATTTTTGAAGAAAAGTTTAAGAGCAATAAAATTATGGAGAAAGTCTGTACAATGTTTGAGGGACCTTGTCTTCAGCACCGTTTAATTGGAGCATAGACTGCACATTTATACTGCACATTTTGGATTTAATATTGAAAGCAAATAATATACTTGAGTACACTGATGACATAAAAGATACTGGTTTGGAATTATATATTTGATTGATAAGAATTACTACCTTCTTAAATTTTAATTTACTGAAACAAAAGTTACTTAAGGAATAAAGTCATCATGTATAGATAATATACTGGGCTATCTGCTATGGAGCATTTAAATGGTGTCATTGCCCCATATTCTTAGTATGTGAGAGGGAAGTACAACATTGAGGCCAACAAGAATGTAGGACTTTTCAAATTCGGTAAATGAATTTGATTGTTTAATATGTTTATGTTTGAATTACATGGACTTTTTATATTTCATTTGTAAGACAAATATATTTTGCTATTTTATTTTTTGTGTGAATCATAGTTGTGAAACATTTTTTGTACACTCACCAGAAAGGAAAAATTCAGGAGAAACAATAACAACAAAGAATCATGACCCTATATTTTGTTATAATTAAGCATTGTTTACTCACCATATTTATCACAGTTACCAAGAGTTTAAATGTTTAGCAAGGGGGAAAAGTCATTACCCATATAGTCCCAGTTTAAATCTTAATGATTATGCCACTCAAAGTCTATTAAATATACCATGGACTAATTAATTGCCTATAAAATTAAATGTTGAATTGCACCTTGTATTTAATTGTGTGAAAAAAATTCAGGCCCAAAACAATTTTTAATAAAGTAGTTTTTGACAATGACCCATGTCATAATTAAAATTAAGATTAGTTAGAGCTTGACATGGTCAATTATATTCCTAATAATTTATTTTACCAGAATTTAATTCCTATCAATATTCTATTAATATGAAGATAAACCTATTGAGAAGAAAAATATTTACCAACCTACTACATTGTAATATGACCTTGATTTCATCCGTCCATAAGCTGACACATCAAAAGGTCTATGGGAAAATGAGGAACAGAGGCAAATTATTAGTTTAAGGTTCCACCTTTTGAGAGTTGGAGCTAGCAAGGAAGTCTGAGGACTAATTATGGCTCTCATTAGCTGGGTGGTCTTGAACAATACAACTAAACTTTTTAAGTGTTGGTTCCTTCTCCAGTGAAATGAACATAATGATTTCCAACTCTAAGCATATGGAGAGGATTAAAGATACTAAAAAAAAAAAAAAAAAAGGCATTTAGAACATTAAGCATCATAAACACTCAATAAATGCAAGTTTCTAAACTCACATACATGCAACTTTCTCAGACTCTATTTAAATTATATCACCCTCATTTTCCCTTTACAAAAGACAAAAGGCACAGATTAGAGCACTACTTCTAAATCTCTAGTGAGGATCTCATTAGATATGCAGATTCTGATACATTTTGACTGGGGTGGGATCTCATTTTTAACAAAATTCCTTGTGATGCTGATCCTAGGACCACACTTTGAGGAGTAAGGCATTCAAGTTTCCCCTGTTTTATAAAGTGCAGTAATCATAGGAAGATCCAAAGATCATAGGCCAAACCACCATCTACTCCAAAATCATCCATTAGAAGGATGCTTAGAGGTTGTGAAAAGTGTGAAGAGTTGTAGAAAGCAAAAGGCTCACTTGTGCTTTCTCCTTCGTTCCAGATGACTCCTTTTAGGATTGCTGTGGGGATGATAATCTAAATGCTGCTCTGTGGATGCATGGTAGTGCGTCATTTGGCAAAGATTTTCACTACATTTCCTCCCATGCTGTGTAGGCATGCCAAAATAAGGAAGATAAAACCACTCTGAACTGTCAAATTCTGACTTACTTGTAGAAAATGTTTTAGATTGTATTTTAACTTTCCAAAACCCTTTTATTACAACAACCTTATTTTAAAAAATCATACCTGTGTCTGGGAACTGTCAGCTGTTTCTTCATAGACAACATCATTCAGCATAGAACAATAAAATATACTCCCTAGCATGTAAATTCAATACATTTTATTTACTCTGCATATGAATAGACATAATTTGATTCTATGTAGTAAAAAAAATAAAACTTGCTTCTTCCAGGGAAGATATTAACAACATTTGGCTTCTTTATTTATTTTTTCTATTTAACAGAAGGAGAGAGCATAAGCAGGGTGGCAGGCAAAGGGAGAGGAGGCTCCCCGCTGAGCAAGAAACCGAATGCAGAGACTCCATCCCAGGACCCCGGGATCATGACCTGAGCTGAAGGCAGATGCTTAACCAACTAAGCCAAGAAGCAATCCTTAAAAATTAATTTTTTAAAATATTCTGTGAGATATCACCTTACACCAGTTAGAATGGCCAAAATTAACAAAACAGGAAACAACATGTGTTGGAGAGGATGTGGAGAAAGGGGAACCCTCTTACACTGTTGGTGGGAATGCAAGTTGGTGCAGCCTCTTTGGACAACAGTGTGGAGATTCCTCAAGAAATTAAAAATAGAGCTTCCCTACGACCCTGCAATTGCACTCCTGGGTATTTACCCCAAAGATACAGATGTCGTGAAAAGAAGGGCCATCTGTGCCCCAATGTTTATAGCAGCAATGGCCACAGTCGCCAAACTATGGAAAGAACCAAGATGCCCTTCAACGGATGAATGGATAAGGAAGATGTGGTCCATATACACTATGGAGTATTATGCCTCCATCAGAAAGGACGAATATCCAACTTTTATAGCAACATGGACGGGACTGGAAGAGATTATGCTGAGTGAAATCAGTCAAGCAGAGAGAGTCAATTTTCATATGGTTTCACTCATTTGTGGAGCATAACCAATAGCATGGAGGACAAGGGGCGTTAGAGAGGAGTAGGGAATTTGGGTAAATGGGAAGGGGAGGTGAACCATGAGAGACTATGGACTCTGAAAAACAGTCTGAGGGGTTTGAAGTGGCGGGGGGGTGGGAGGTTGGGGTACCAGGTGGTGGGTATTATAGAGGGCACAGCTTGCATGGAGCACTGGGTGTGGTGAAAAAATAATGAATACTGTTTTTCTGAAAATAAATAAATTGGGAAAATAAATAAATAAATAAATAAATAAATAAAACATTTAAGGAAAAAAAAATAAATAAATAAAATAAAATATTCTGTGCTGTATGTGTAATCCAATTCCTAGAACCTTGGAGTTAGATGTAGCCTAAGGAGTTAAACCTTCCCATTTACCTCCCTTCTCCAAAGGAGTAGTACAAACATATATACAGAATAAAACATAGAGATGATGAGGGATTGGGCTGTTGTTTCACTTTTATCCAATATGTTCAAGGGCTTTCCTTTATAAAAACTAAAACAAAAGGTGGGGAAAACAGAAATATTTCTTAACAAAAGGTGGAGAAACAGAAATATTTCTTAAGCTTTTACTGTCGATCATAGACTTCTGTCTTCACACTGTAGAGGACTCTCCACTGCCACTATCTTTGGCTAGCTGTCCCACTAACATATAAGCTCTATGTCCACTGACAGATTATTCAAAGACAAGATAGTGCCTGGCAACCAATATTTGTTGAATGAATAAATGTTCATTCAGGGATGAGATGCATACTACATCAAAGGGAAGCTGGATAACATTTGAATAAACAAATCTTTAGATACATTTATTTACAGGAAATTCTTACACTGAAATGAAATCACTTATTTGTAATATCTTCTCAATGGTTTTAGAATTTATAAAATATTTTCCCAAATGGAAGCCTCTTAAAAATTTTATCACTCTTACTAGTGTTCTCATGGTATATATATTCATAATTTATCTTCATCATATGACTTACAAGGAAGATACAAAGTAGATGTCTACAAAGTAACATCCCAACTTTGTATGGGCCTGTGTCAATTTAAGCACTTCTTACCATACATGTAGTCAGGCTATTTTTTAAATTTCATCTTTTTCTATATTACCTGCTGAGCTTCTGTCCATAATCACACATAATCCAAGTGTGGAATTTTTAGACTAAATGGAATCTCTTATCTTGAATTTCATACAAATTGCTCTGCTTTTTTTAAAAACTTTCAGACCAATGACAAGTTTATTAATAATGCATTTATAATGGATCATATGACTTTGCCCTGTAAATTTTATCCATATATATTATGAGCATGAATGTTACTATTTCATTCAAGTATTGACAGATATTTTGAGCTCTTTAAGTACAAGATCATATAGCCCTATATCTGAAATCTATTCTAATCATATTTAAGTATTCTATTAATTATAGAACTCCACTAAAAACAATTGGAAGTGCCAAATGTAATATAATGCTGTGAGAACCCTAAAATGACTAGACTGTCATTTCTTAAGTCTCTTATTAACTTTTTCAAACACAAAAAATTTTCTGCTTTCCTATACTTTGTTGTAATGCTAGTTGATTGTACTTAATTATGCACACATTCTATGTAGGTCTATCTAGTGTCCAATTGCAAAATAGCTTCAGGACAAGACTGTGGTCCCTGACTCTAAAATCAAGAACTTTATGCTTTACAAAGATGACTTAATATCCACAAGTGTAGCTCCATTAGTATTACAGTATAACCAACTATAATAAATAGCTAGAAACAATGCTTAACACAGATCCAGAGATAGCTATAAGATTAATAATCTTATATTAATCATCATCATGATCATCATCACCCTGACCAGGACTATGATGGTTATGAGTTGGTCATTTAGTTATGACTATCATCTTTCATCTTAATTCATAATGGTGTAACTATCTGTTCTATAAAAGACAAGGAGAAGCTGACCTCCATTGTCTTTTCTACCAGAGAATGTCTAATGACCCACATGCATTGCAGGGACATAATTGTAGGAGAATAATTCAATATTTGACAGTTTCCAGAGCATATTTCCTGGTCTTCTAGTCTTTTTTCCCCCCACACTGACTTATCATAAAAAACTCCTTCATTTTCTCTCCATAACTGGTGTATAACATCAGCAAAACCCCAATGCCCATATTGTTAATGTTGTACTTTCTTCTAAAAGGGACCATTTTGTGATATACTCATAATTTTGACCTTCAAATCAGTGGTTATGAATGCTGTGTCTATACTGTGAAATATTTAAAATCAATAGAGAGATTTTAAAAATCAGTAAAAGTTGAGCATATCAATGTCCAACCTTAAATATTTATGCCAATTTCCAACAATTTCAACATTTATTCCAGTACATATGTTCTCTATATCTCCTACTCCTTGGATTTCTTTGCTTATTTTCTAACCTCAATGACCACTTTATTTCCATTTGTATAAATTTAGCCCTATTTATCATTCTCAAATATGAATGAGAGATCTTTGCCCACTAGATATTATAATATAATAAAATTAAAATAGTTATAGTGATAATATTCTCACAAATGTCACATAATTCATAGCCAAGACTAGAATCTATAAGCATTTAATTTAATAAAAACCATATCGAATAAGGCAGAAGTAGAAATTATTTAATAAAGGTGATAGAACAAAAGATTTTATGGAAAAAATTAAATTTGGAGATAACATGCATCAAAAACAATTATATCTGGAGTCAGAATATAAATTTAAAAACATTAGATAAATAAAATACAACTTACTACCTAATAATATTTATTAAAACTTTTTTGAAGTTTGTCTTCAAAAGAAATATTATATGTCAGATATTAAAAAGTCATAAAAGTAAGACAAACCATTTTGTTTAACCTGCAGCTTAAGAATTAATATATTAAAATATTGAAGCTTTGCATTTATCCTTCACCAAATAAAATATATATATGACCTGCATCCTTCTTTAGCAATCACTGCTGTATATTTTATATAACACTATTTCCTATTTCTTATTTCCTGTTATATTTATATAACACAGTCCTATTTTCTAAACAGGGCATACAGATTTAAGTATATTTAATATTTATAATTTTAAATAATGTCTCATATATTCTTTTGTAATTTGCTTGGTTTTGCTCAATAGCATGTGCAAAAGAGATTTATCCTGCATGTTCACCTAGTTTTATAGTGTGAAAATCTGTTAAAGGATTATGGGAAAATCAGTTTATGCATCAATATATTGATAGACACTTAGGATATTACTGATATTTTAACTTTTAAACAAATGTTACTTTCCCCATTGACATTAAGGTTAAGAAATGATTACTATTGTAATGAGCACCAGGTGTTGTATGAAATTGTTGAATCACTATATTGTACACCTGAAACATATTACAGTGTATGTTAACTAACTGGAATTTAAATAAAAACTTTAAAAAGTGATTACTATAAACAACTCTACGTCCCCAAATTTGATAACATAGATGAAATAGATCAATCTGCCAAACTCACACAAAAATAAATAAGTAGTCTTACGCCAATGAGACACCACTACACACCTATTAGAATGGCCAAAATATAAAACACTGACAACACTGTTTACAGAGATGTGGAATAACACAATTGCCCATCCATTGCCGGTGGGAATGCAAAATGGTATGTCACTCTCGAAGACAATTTGACACTTTCCTATAAAACTAAACATACTCTGATCATGTGATCCAGCAGTTGCGCTCTTTGTTATTTACCCAAGTGTGGTGAAAACTTTGTCCCCACAAAGACCTGCACAAGGGCATTTATAGCTTTCTACCAGCCTTTAAAATTGGAAGTAACCAAGATATTCTTTAGTAGATGAATGAATAAATAAACCCTAGTACACCTAGACCATAAAATATTATTTAGCACTAAAAAAAAATGACTTATCAAGTCACGGAAAGATGTGAAGGAATATTAAATACATATTACAAGGCTGTGTGTGTATATGAGGAAGAGGTATGTGGGAACTCTCTGCACTTTCCACTTAAATTTTCTGTGAACATAATAGAGCTCTAACAAATAAAGTTTGTTTTTTTTTTTAAGATTTTATTTATTTATTTGACAGACAAAGATCACAAATAGGCAGAGAGGCAGGCAGAGAGAGAGGGGGGAAGCAGGCTCCCTGCTGAGCAGAGAGCCCGATGCGGGCCTTGAACCCAGGATCATGACCTGAGCCGAAAGTAGAGGCTTTAACCCACTGAGCCACCCAGGTGCCCTAAAGTTGTTGTTGTTTTTTTTTTAATCTACCTTCCAGTAGCTCTTGCAAGATTAAAAAGATAAAACAGAGAACCATCAAGTAAGTTTTTGACCAATGGACTGCTCAGTTCATGTGTTGACCTTAAAAAGTGTTACTTTGGACATATTTCTACAACATTACTACTTACATAATTATAATAGTGACAGTGGAAATAAATATATATCAGTGGAATTATTTGGTAGTACGCTATGCACATACTATATACATCACCAACTTTACTAAATACCACCAAATTGTATTTCAAAACATCTGTAACCTTCAGGAGTATAGAGATCCACTGCTTGTATCATTGAAAATGCTGGGTTTTATGAGAAATTAAGTATTTCCTGTTAAGGAAAAAAAATAGTTAAAAGAAAAAGTTAAAAAAATTAAAAAAAAGTTTAAAAAGTTAAAAAAATAGATAAAAGAAAAAGAAAGGGCAAACTGGAAAGAATATTAATAGACAATTCATAAAGGAAAAATACCAATTGACAATACAGATTAAGAAAAATGTTCAATGTAAATAGTAATAATGAAAATTTTCATAAAAATATTAAGTATTAACTCCTACCCAAATGACTGGCAACAACAAATAAGCAAAACAATAACCCAAAACTCTGAAATTTTACTTCTAGATGTGTTCACAGAAAAATGCTTCCAAGTGTATATGATATGTACAGAAGAATGTTTATCACCGTACCTTTTGTTAGACTGAAATACTAAAAACAATGTAAGTGTCCATCTATAAATTGTTCATCTCTAAGAAAGTTAAATGGTGATATATTGTTTTAAAGATTTTATTTATTTGTAAGAGGGAAAGCACAAACAGGCAGAGTAGGAAGGCAGAGGAGGAGGGAAAAACAGCCTCCTCACCGAGCAGGAAGCCCAATGCAGGGATCATTCCCAGGATGCTGAGATCATGACCTGAATTGAAGGCAGACACATAACCAACTGAGCCACCCAAGAGTCCCAAATAGTGATATTTTTATATGATGGACAGCCATACAGCAGTGAAAATATTGAACCAGAATTACATGCATCTATACAAATATATCCTGAAAAAAATCCACTGAAAGAATCATTATGTAACAATATATGCACAATAAACTATCATATATATAATATTATAAAACTTACAAAACTCTACTTTTGTAACAACGTACTAAGATTACATTAAAAGATTGTGAGAATTTCCATCACCAAGTTTTTGTTAATGATTCCTTTTTAAGAGTAGGGCAGAAGACTAAGATTATAGAGGTCTGCATAGGAGATTTCAATTTAGATTTCATTTTTTTAAGAACACTACCATGACCCAAAATAATAAACATTTTGTAAAGCAATATGGAAACCATGAAAATGCACCTGTCATCTCCTGCTGCCTCAGCTGTTGCACTTTGAAATCTATCAGTGAGCTTGTGCTAATGTGGCACTTCCTACAGGATACTCCACCAATGACTGAGCATAATAAGGAATAGTAAAGCAAATTAATACTTGAGAGATATGCCACTTAGGTTTTAGGTGACTTTGGCTCCAGGAATCCCTGTCAGACTTGTCAAAATTTAGAATGACATTGTAGTCGATGGCATTTCTCCTTCCTTCCTTCCCTCCCTCCCTTCCTTCTTTCTCTCCCTTTCTCTTGCACTGCATTCAAGCTACATTACCGTCCAATGGCACTCCTAACATCCTCTTACTTGCTCCATGTTTTCTCAACATTGTTTCCTCCAGTAAATCCCTATGGGTCTAATTCCATCTGACATTCTTCTCAAAGGATCTAGATTAACACAAGCAAATTACATCCAGCCATTCAAATTAATCTCCATACTGGGTACATGTGCATTATATGAAATATTCATAATTTAAATTTTAATTTGAGTACTTGTATTATGGGTAATTTATATTTTCTTCCTTATAATCTTCTATATTTTTCAAACTTTTAAAATTATGCAATTATTGCTTTGTGATCTGGAAAAAATACATAAAAAAGACTTCATAGATCAAAACAAACCAAGATAGAAATGAAGCAGAACGCTATTTTCAGCATATAGTTATTTTGCTAAAATTTAAAAATGTGACATGAATATTTAACACTTTTGTCCTGAAATTTAACACTCATGAGCTCTTTCCACATCTGCTGACAGTGGACATTTATTCCAAGAATTAGAAATTTGAGGCTGGGGGCACCTGGGTGGCTCAGTCAGTTAAGCATCTGATTCTTGATTTTGGCTCAGGTCATGATCTCAGTATCTTAAAATCAAGCATGGCCATGTCAGGCTCCATACTCAGTGGGGAGTCCGCTGAAGATTCTCTCTCTCCCTTTCCTTCTGTCCCTTCCCCCTAAACTAAATAACAGAAGGAAAGAAGAAAGAAAGAGAGAAAGACATTAATTTGAAGCAGAATCACCTCTGTGTGCTGATATTAAAAATACTTTCAAATATGTGTACATGTGTACATAGAGTTCTTTCACCTTCAGTGAGAAAAGGAATATGGACATATTGTCCCTCTTCTCTCATGGAGACATAAACCTTCCCTTTAGTAATTTCTTTCCTTGAACAAGTTTTAATTTACTGTTCATTTTAGCCACAATTTCCCCCAGTTTCCTTCTTTCATGGGAAGGCTTGCTGGTAGGCTCCTGGGTAGACTTGCAAGATTTATCAAAGTTAAATCTTTAGGGGCACCTGGGTGGCTCAGTGGGTTAAGCCGCTGCCTTCCGCTCAGGTAATGATCTCAGGGTCCTGGGATCGAGCCCCACATGGGGCTCTCTGCTCAGCAGGGAGCCAGCTTCCCCTTCTCTCTCTCTGCCTGCCTCTGCCTACTTGTGATCTCTGTCTGTCAAATAAATAAAATATTTTTTTAAAAAAGATAAATCTTTAGACTTTATCCCACAATTTTTACACCACAATTCACAAACCCACTATTCCAGTTTCACCTGTAACTGTTTCCAATGAGAATCTTCCATGATGAATTACCTTGTAATACATCCAGCGCACATGTACTGCTATCTCTAAATATTTGCTTTTGTCATTCATGGTATTTGAAATGCCCTTTAAAAGTGTTTATGTCAATTTGAATTTATAAATGTCTTCAAAATATATTTAATTTTTAGCTTTGAAATAGTTTTCTCAATTACATTATCATTGTACATTTCTTTAAAGGATTAGAAGATAACTTTCTTGGATTTTATTTGCTGCTTCGCAACTACCTACTAATTATTTGATATTCCTAACTAGTAAACACTTTGAAAGAAGGGACTATATGTTTAAAGTAATTTTTTCAGCCCCATATAGTATACAGCTAGAATTCTCAGATGCATGAATGTTTAATTAATGAGCCACAACAGTATTACTCCGGAGAGAGCTCAGGATGAAGCGTTCACCAGTCATTTAAAATGCCTTTGAGAATACAAATTAGCGCAAACTTTTTTTGAAAAGGACTCTGTGAATATATATCCAAAATTTATTTAAAGATGCATTCTCGTTATAAGAACAATATCGTTCCCAGACAGTTTTTTAAAAAGTAGTAATGTATATGTGGGCAAGGATTTTGCTATATGGATGTTCTATGAAGCATTGTTTAGAATTTCTAAACCATGAAATTTTAAATTCAAAAGCAGGAATTTATTAAGATAACAGTATTTTAAGCATTCAGTAAAATACTACATAGTCATTAAGATAGTATTTTAGGGAATATTTAAACATGTTTAAATTTGTTAATGATATTTTGAGTAGAAAAAAGTAAGTTAGAAACCATTATGTCTGCATATATAACTTGTTTTTTGATAAAATATTTCAATAAAGATGCATGCACAAGATGTTATGCAATGTACTTTAAAATAGTGTCATTAGTTATTCTAAATGATTGTAATTAGATGAGTTTTCTTGTGTTTCCTCACTTTTATTTTCAAGTTTTTGCAATAAGTGTGCCTAATTTCTCTAATTAAATAATTTTATACTAGGTAGGCATTTAAAAATACTTCAAAGAATATTCATGTACATAGGAAATATTTATAACAATGTTAAATGAAAGTCTATTAACTGTATTTTGAGCCCAGCTTTATATAGTACATTAACAAGTTAAGAGTCTTTTCTTTCTGGTTGGGTAATTAAATTTTTTGATGTACATTTATCTATTTTATTTTTACTTTAAAAAATACTAAATATTTAAAGGAAAATTCAATTCCTCTCTAGCTCGTATTCCAAGTTCTTTCTTTTTTTTTTTTTAAGATTTTATTTATTTATTTGACAGACAGAGATCACAAGTAGGCAGAGAGGCAGGCAGAGAAAGAGAAAGAGAGAGAGAGAGAGAGAGGAGGAAGCAGGCTCCCTGCTGAGCAGAGAGCCTGATGTGGGGCTCGATCCCAGTACCCTAGGATCATGACCTGAGCTGAAGGCAGAGGCTTCAACCCACTGAGCCACCCAGGGACCCCCAAGTTATTTCTAAAACAAGTTTGTGTCAGAAGAAAATTTAAACCACAATCATTTTATGGTAATTAAGCATACTAGTGATAAATTCGTTTATGTTTTTCTTTATACGTGCAGCACAGAGAGCATCCACATAAACACGGTATTTGTCAGACATAGGTGTGTTAAAGAAGAAAGAACGTTCTTGATGACGAAGACTTTTTTGTAACTCTCACTAAGAGATGACTGATTTTTGTCTACAATGACAAATTTTGTGTTTAAAACTATTTGATTGATGAGAAACAAATATAGCTCAGACTTTTCAATTTCCTCTGTTTGGGCATCTTGATTTATAGTCCTAGAAGAAGGGTATTATCCAAATATGCAAACTACTTTTCATTTTATAGTTGTTTGAATCTGTATTCCTTTCTTTGCTTAGGCTTGTCTCTACTGAGGACCCTTTAATAATACTGAAGCCAGAAAAAGCCTCTGATCAAAAACAAACCTTTTGCTCTCAAAGAGTGTGAATACAATGCATTAAGATTAATTAGTTTGTTGGAAAGAATGACCCAGCTACAACCCGTAGCTTTAGTTTCTCCCGCTTGATTAGTGACCTAGTAAGAGTAACACGGGTGCTCTTGAAGTGTAGCTGTGTATTCTGGGAAATACTACAGAGCATCTTATTTGTTCTAGGAGATTCAACCAGCAAGTTTGCTTTTTTCAGCAAGCTTGTGTGCAAACACAAGGATGAAAGATTTGTTCTGTTCCCACAGTGCCTCTGTAAATGCAGGTTTTTCCATATACTGAAACACATCAGTAGTATCTAAGGCAGTAATATCTAGGCAATATCAACTTGGCACTATTGACTTTTGAGGCCAGATAATTCTTTGGTGTGGTTAGGGGTGGAGTGCCAATGAAATCTGTATAGTTAATTCCATGTTCAATATTTCCTCTAGTTCAACTGAAGCTGAAAATACATGAA
Source organism: Neogale vison (assembly GCF_020171115.1). Lineage (NCBI taxonomy): Eukaryota > Metazoa > Chordata > Mammalia > Carnivora > Mustelidae > Neogale > Neogale vison. The sequence goes on from NC_058096.1 coordinate 51,739,342, forward strand.
AACAACATTGCACTAAGTTAACTCAAAAATAGGAAAAAATTACTTTTCACTCAACTTTATGGCAAAGAGTTAAGACTTTCCTACTGGAAACAGAATCCCAATTCATAGCAGTCCACTTCTCCAAATGATAATGCTTTTATTTAAATAACATTAAAATACGAACAAAAATATATTGAAACACATAGTTTAGTTGAAGTTTGTCTTTCCACATCCAAATGGACTCTGAAACATTGTACATTTTTTTTTTAAACTTCTAGTTTAAGGAGTTTCTCATACTTTGGTTCTATTTGACCATTCTAGGTCCTTACAGAAAAAGATTGTTCTTTGGCACATAAACAATAAGTTAGCATTTATTTAAAGGAATACTTTGTTTCCATCTCGTGTAAACAGTCCGTTCTTATTATAATATTATTCAGACAAATTTAACAAAATATAGATAGTATTGATGATGAATTGATACCCTGATGAATTATTACACTAGAAAAAGGAAACAGTCATCCTCAAAGAATTATAAACAAGAATTGGTTGGAACAGGGGCTCTTTTTTTTTCTATGGATGAAACCTAGGAGTTTGATTCAAAGCAAGGCAAAGAGATAGTTGCGGAATGCACAGAAGTGAGCACACCAGAAGTCAGAGGACAGATGTCTTTGCCATCACATCAGAGGCACAGAGAAAGCCTAGAAGATAAGTTGTGAGCAATAATCTGCATATAAACTTATAGATTTGGGGAATTAGAAGGCAGGATAGAGGTTGTTTTCCTTATATAGAATGCCTTTTCTCCTTTTCCCCTAGATCTTATGTCTTTCTTTTTTTAGATCTTGCATGCTATTATGTTGTAATGGAATCGTTTATCACAGCAGAGGAAATATTCTCTGTTTAATCTGTCATTTACTCTGACTTCTATGCCGCTAGTTGATGATTGTCTATTTTACAACACATATAGGTAGGATCTTTAGTGTAAAGGAAGCATAGTTCCTTTGGTGATCTATAACCCCCCCCTGCAAACTGGTTAGTAATGCTTGGTGTGTGACTATCCCTGTGAGTTCATTTTTCACTTTGAGGCTTGCAATATCTGAGTGTGAAAATGTGTTTTGTGATAGGTAATCCAGCGACGGTCAAAAATAATTGGCTGATACGTCATCCAGGACAAATGTCTCTGAAATCCCTTAACAGTGATATGGGTTATGATGCTGCACATCTAGTTTTATTAGAAAGAGAGTAGGTATTTAAGCAAACTGGGTTAGAAATACTGACTAGATTTGTGAGAAGTATACACACGTGAGCTGAGGCTTGTGGTTGAGCAAGACTTAAAACAACTTCAGCCAATCATTGCTGTGGACACACCTGGGACATTTTAAATCATCTGGCACAACTCCACCTTTGAAATGATATGTTCAGGTAGATTGATTTCATGACAAGTTCCTGTCTGTCAAGCTTTATCACATAGTTACGCACAACACCACTGCTCTTTCACCTCGCAAAGCTCTTTAGTTGCTCAGGATGGCTGGCTGACTCAGTGGATTAAGCCTCTGCCTTTGGCTCAGGTCATGATCTCACGGTCCAGGGATTGAGCCCCATGTCCGGTTCTCTGCTCACTGGGAAGCCTGCTTTCCTCTCTCTCTACCTACTCTTTGTCTACTTGTGATCTCTCTGTCAAGTAATTAAATAAAATCTTAAACAACAACAACAACAAAAATTAGCTACTCTTTTCTCATTAGAACTGAACCATTGCTGTCCTTCTAATTTGGGTTTTTCTGTCCAGTGTTATCAACTCTTATATTGATTATATTGCCTTTTCAGTACAACCAGGGAAAATTCCAACCCTAGATAAATCTTTCCATCTCCTCTGAACCTAAGCACTATCCAGAGAAATCTACCCACACTCACAGATGGGTGTTTCTATATATTCATGGTGTTCAACATAAATTGAATGCTGGCAATCCTATCACGTTTATTTTTTCTCCCCTTTACATAGTAGATATTTCAAAAATTGCCATTCTTATCCAAATTTTTCACACCCTATACATCCAATTTTATTTTTAGCTGATGTGTTTGCATAATGTTCATAGAAAAGGTTGAGCAATGAGATGAAATTTGAACAACTTCCACATACAAATCTACAGATGGAGTCAGCACCACTTTACTGCTCCCCTACTAATGTCTAGAAGGAGTGCTCTTTCTACCTATTACTCATTCCTAATCTATCCCTCCCCATCAGAGTCTTGACTCTCATTCCATTTTACTACCTTTGGAAGCTCAGTCTATTTGCTACTTCCTCTTTTTCTTACACTTAACTGCTTCCTTCTCTGCATTAAAATTGAAAGGAACAGGGTTGCCTGGGTAGCTCAGTCAGGTAGCTCAGTCGTTAAGCATCTGCTTTGGCTCAGGCCATGGTCCCAGGGTCCTGAGATCAAGCCCTGAGTTGGGCTCTCTAATCAGCAGGAAGCCTGCTTCTCCTTCCCCAGCTCCCCGTTTATGTTCCCTCTCTTTCTGAGTCTTTATCAAATAAATAAACAAATAATCTTTAATAAAATTGAAAGGAACATATATATTAATAATCAGTGTTTTCTGTTTACATTCTCCCCCACTTCATGTTCAAGAACAAAATTCATTGCGTTTTATATCCAACATCAGTAGCCCATCGAACACAGAATGAATGTCCCCCTAGACACAAAGAGAGAACCTCAGTAAAACAAGTCGGGGGATAAATACAGAAGTATCTACTTATCTGTGGACAAGTACAGAAAAGAATAGCTTGGGGGAGAAGGTCCAGAGGTGAGGTTGAGGGCCAGATTTTGGTGCACACATGTCGCACCAGACTACAGCTTCATGACTGTAGATTAATTTGAGACAAAGTTGTTTTAGTTATGAGACTGCAGTGACATTTCAGACAGACACCATGGGGCAATATTGAATTTGAAATTTCAGTTTTTGAAAAAAAAACTGAACCAGACATTTCATTAAGAAAACAAGACTTGAGTGACATTTTTATTTCATAGGACTGAGGGAGTTTAAAAATATCTTTTCCATTTGCAAAATAAGTACCTTTTTAATTAAATGTATATAGCAATGAAATCAATGTCAGATTTACCAAGGTTATTTTAATAATTCCATTCTATACTCCAGTGTAGACTGACTACTCAGAAATAATGCTATGAATCGTGGTACTTAAATCAGGAAAGCCTTAAAACCAGGAAAAGGAATACCACTACCAGAAATATTTATGACTGTTTATTTCATGATTTTCTATTTTTGTTTGTAGATGCAATAACCTCTCATCTGAGAATATTAATTGAAATTTTGTAGCAGTTTTCTTCTGTTCCCTGTTTTATCTTTTTTACTTCATTGACATAAGATTAAGTAAAGGACATAACACCTTACCAGTATGAATAAGCATTACCAATGCTTTCCACCACTCTTTATACCCAACCACAATTAAAGAGTTGTTTAAAACTGTTGAGAAGGTGGTTTCCTATTCAATCTTAAGTAAGGTTCTTGTATTTCCCATAGGTAATTATTTTCAAAGTCGCAATACAAACTCTGTGTTTCTAGGAATATTATAAAAGAAAAGGGGCAACAGCCTATTACTGCATACCAATTGTTTCCTAAAATCAGTAATGGCATTTAGAATTTATATTTGAATTTTTCTGGTTCTGAATTCTCTCTGCCATTGTTTTCATCAATTAGAAGGTACATGCCTTTATGTACATATGTAGACATACATACATACTCTTTCTAAAAGACTGAGCCCAAACCATTATAACATTTTTCCTATTTAACATATTATTAAATATTTTATAATTTTATCTTCAAATTTTATTTTAATTGAGGTAACAATGACTTAATGCTTTCTATTAATCATATATTGGTAATGTAACAATGGCGGTTAGAAATACCAAAGAGAGATACACAACTAACCAATCAATGTGAGTAAAATGATATATCTCAAAACAGGTATATGTGTAAAGTGCTGGAAAGGGGAAAATTAATTATGTGATATAATTAGAGAAAACAGAAGACCATCAAGGTGTAACTTATCTAAAAAAGGAAGGAGATGGAAGAACAAATTAGCAGGAACTTATTGCATGAATGAGACTCAAAATATGTTATTCCTTTTGTCTTTAAAAGTTAAAAAAATTATAACAAAATTCCCAAGGTTGCTTTAAATTCACAACAGGACAGAGCATCTAGAATAAGCCCATGAGGTTCTTTCATTCACACAAATATCATTCATCATCTACCCTGTGATGGAACATTTTTGAGTACCTATAAAGAAATACAAAGTTTTATTGAAATCATACTAACCGGAAAATGTGTCATTTTGGAGCTATTTTATGTAGCATCTCATCATATGACTAAGGAGAGTAATTTACTAAAAACCGTGGCTATGTGCTTGCTTCGGCAGCACATATACTAAAAACCGTGGCTAAATGTATGTGTGCATGGAGGCACAGGCACATATTTCTGTGTTGGAAGGGGATGCTGAGACATAAGGCGTTATTTGCTGCTTTTCAGCGCAGGGAATTTGAGAACCTGATTTAGATTATTAAAGGGAAGGTATCTTTATGGGAATACAATTGTGCTGAAGAATAATAATCAAGCATAAATATATAACTTTCCCAAATTATTCTCTCAGGAGTTTGCCACTTCACTCAACATGCAACATATCATCTTGAAATCTGAGCAGACTTCCTGACTCCATGAAGGTGTACTTTCTTTGGCTTTAATTGGAATATGCTTTCCTAACTACTCTTCCACCAACCTAACCATAACCCTTTTGGTAAAAAATGCATGTTTTAAAACAAAAATGAGGCTTAAAGTAAAATTTAGGGAAGTGAATTCATTAATTGCATATTGACACAAAGTTTATATCTATTGCAACAGCAAAGAAAGTAGAAAGTGCAGTTGTTACAGGAAAAAGTGCAACTGAAAACTTATCTGAGATCTTGTTCAAACTAGCAAGATCGCTCTTAAAAAGAAATACAAACCTATAAACTTCTATCCACATGTATTCTTATAAAGCAAGCCTACCTCAGTCAGATGCCAGGTAATGTCTCACAGATTAACGGAGATAAATCAAAATGGTCGTTTGTTTTTAATTCCTGCTAAAGTTTTCTTTATTTGAGAGAGAGTGTGTGTCCATGAGTGGAAGGGGGATAGGGATAGAAGGAGAGAGAGAAGCAGACTCCCCACTAGTGATCATACAGGGCTTAGTCCCAGGACCCTGAGATCATGACCTGAGCTGAAGTCAGATGCTTAACTGACTGGGCCACGCAGGCGCCCCCAAAACAAAGTCTATGTGCCTTTTGCGCTTAGCATTCCTTACCTTATTTGCCCACTCTGTCCCTTTGCCTGCCTCCCTTTCCTTAACAGTACAATTCAGTATAACTGGTTTCAACCTTGACTAACTCCAAATAGGTAAAAATATAAAACCTGATATATTCAATAACATACAAAATAGAGTTCTGTGAGTTGGAGCAATTAACTATTCCTACTTTTTTAACTGAACTAACAGAGGAATCTCTAGGATAGAACTAATCTTTTTACATACATTTTCCACCTTTAATTAAAATATTTATTCTCTAGGAATCGAGGCAAGAGATACTAAGTATTAATAAATTACTATATTACTTAGAAGAAAAGAAATCCTTCTTTCTTTTCCAAGAATATGCTTCCTACCAGCCACACCTATGGAGAACACTAATTGTAATTCCTCTTTCTCTTGTCTCTTTGGGTTACATGAAAATGATTGATTATTCTACTTGGTTCCCCCATTCCAAATTAAAGCTCAGCTTGAAAGGATTAATTAAATATACCAACCACATTATCTCCATGTAATAGACATTTGTCATTCTTTTGGCCACTTGTCATGATGGAGTATTTTTTCACATGTTTGAGAATTCTCCCAAAGAAAAATATAAAAATTTGCCTTTTCTTGCAGAGCACTTAGATTTGGCCTAGGTTCTACAAATCAGAATCGATGTGTGAAGTTTTCATCTGAAAATTGGTCATGTGGAGAAGTAAGCAATACATAGAATTCGTTATGCAGTAATGCTCCATTTTCAAGGAGATTTTGGCAGTAGTTCTCACAATGGTGCCCAATGGAAGCACGCACAGGTCAAGCTATAGTGCCTGTGCCTGGCTGGATCAGTATGTTGCTACTAGAACAGTCTCGTGGCATAATTTTCTTGATGCTGCTGATTTTCAGTCATGAAAGGTGGGTACTCAACCGTTCCTTAAGATTCTGAGAGCTGCTTGGGAAACTTCCAGATTGCCGGGGGTGGGGGGATGGGGAGATGGGGTAATAAGGTGATGGGCATTGAGGAGGGAATGTGATGGGATGAGCACTGGGTGTTACATGCAGCTGACGAATTACTAAACTCTACAGCTGAAACTAATGATATACTATATGTTAGCTAATTGAATTTAAAGAAAAAAGAGTCTGTGAACTTCTAACAGCAATTGATAAATTCATATCGTCTTGAAGCGATCTAAAGGATATTTTTGTTCTTTGCAAACAAAAGCCCTGACTCTACTTTAATACAAAATTTAAAGCATATAAAATAATTCATTGCTTCAGGCTACTTGAAATAAGTGATAGAGAACTTGTATTTATGAGAACAGAGAACAGAAACAATTTGAAAGCAGAGTACCCCTGCCCACAGATATAGGGAATGAACGAATATTTTCCCTGTTATTATGTCAGAAAAAATAATATTTTTTTCATAATTCTAGACTTTATGGCACTTTCATTGGATAGTCTGAAATGTATCACAGTTCATGGATGCAAAGAAAAAAATGATCTCCAAAAATGTGGTTAATGTGCAATTTTAGGTTGTGGCTTATTGTCAAAAGATGTCACCTTTTTCCGTACCAGCACACTTGTAATGTTTGGGAGAAATACCTGAAGATGCTGATGACTCTATTTAATTTTTATCTTATCAAGATTTTCAATAGCTTTCTAAGTGGGCTTCAAGCTTTTGCTTATATGGTTGTTTTGTTTCCTTGTTGTGTTTGTTGTTCATTTTTTGTTTGTTTTCTAAGAACATAATGGTATGGTCAACTTATTTTGTAAGGACTTTGTAAAGAAAACAATATAGGGACAATATCTTGAGGCATTGTTAACTGTATATGTGTGTGTGTGTGTGTGTATACATATATATGTATGTATATATATAGTATATAGTTGACAGAACAGAATAAGAATAAGGTATGTAGTTGGCAGAATAAGATCTCTGCTATGAAAGGAGATTTAAGCTCACTTTCACACCATGGGTTAAAGAGCAATGTTGATCCCAGTTAGAGAATGTAAATAACAGACAGCACAGACCTCATGGGTTTGAGTTAGAAGAGAGATGCAATGTTAAGGAGGAATCCAAGGGAATAATGAGTCAATTTGAATATTTCTTGGGGACGAGCAATTAGAATCTCTAAAATGGGAAGCAGACATCCTAAAGCAGATGGTGTGAGTAAAGAGTGAGGTGGGACATGACCAGAGGATCTTGACCAGGAATTCAGTGTTTGGACTACAAGCACTCAGTCTACTGTGGTCAACACCAATTATAGCAGTGTAACTGAAGATGGAGGTTAGAAGTTAGTACACTTACCTCTTACAAATTTTCTCTACATTCACATATAAGTTGTTTACAGCTATTTACCTATCTGTAAAATGACATTCCTCCTCTTTCTATTTTAAACATGACACTTTGCCTCAATTCAACAATTAAAACAAGTATCTCTCACCTGAAGCTGCTTCACTTCTGTGAAACAGAAGATATGTAAAATCTCAGTACATTATTATTCTTTATGCATCCAAATAGTTTTATTGGAATATGGAATACAAACTCAGTTTGATACTTATAAAATTAAAGAGCATAAGAAAGACATAAAATCAAATGTCCTATCATGAAGAATTTCATTTCATATGCAATTATTACATTACTGCTGTGGACTAAAGTTTGCCCCCCCAAAAAAATTCCTGTGTTGAAGCCCTAACACCCGATACCTCAAAATGTGACCTATTTAGAGATAGACACTTTAAAGAGGTGATTAAGTTAAAATGAAACCTTTCAGGTAGAACTTAATCCAATCTCACTGGTGGGTTTTTTGGTTTTGTTTTGTTTTATTTTAGATTTTATTTATTTGACACAGAGAGAGAGATCATAAGTAGGCAGAGAAGCAGGCAAGGGGGTGGGGAAGGAGGCTCCCTGCTGAGCAGAAGCCTGATGTGGGGCTTGATCCCAGGACCCTGAGATCATGACCTGACCTAAAGGTAGAGACTTAACCCACTGAGCCACCCAGGCGCCCCCTGACTGGTGTTCTTATAAGAAAGGGAAATTTGTACATTCAGAGACAGGGATAAGCTTTATCCACAGAACGGAAAGCTCATGTGAGGACACAGTGAGAAGGCAGTCATCTGCAAACCAAGGAGTGAGGCCTCAGGGGAAATCAAGTCTGCTGACACCTTGATCATGGAGTTTTAGCTTCCAGAACTGTGAGAAAAATAAATTTCAGTTGTTTGCCACTCAGTTTGTGGTATTTTGTTATGGCAGCCCTAGCAAGCCACCACTGGGTATATATTGATGATGCACATTAATACAATCTATGAATAGTATACTGCATTCCATGAATATGACTCATTTCAGGTTATCATTGTCCACCTCTAACATATGTTAGCACTTGGTACATATTAATTTTCTATAAACCTTGAAGTTTTGCATGAATGTAAAAGAACATATCAAAAGGAAGAGCTAAAATATAAATATACTTTGGATATGCCCATGTTGAAAAGTCTACTATCTAGTTTCCTAACTTAGGGCACATTTAACTGTACATTCTCCTTGAATGTCTGCTCACAGCAAGGTGTCTTTGCAAGATTTCTCTGTGTTTATACGTCGTGCTTATACACTGTGTTTATACATATGGGTTTATACATTGAGAATTAAATTCAACAAGAATATTTCTCATATTATCACAATCTCTATCACCATAGACTATATGTTCTAAACTATTAAATATCCTTAATGACTGAACAGTCTTTGCTTTGGACAATCTGCAGTAGAACAACTGAATGTTAAAACACAGCTCCATTTGATGCTTACTGAAGGTTTTCTCGTATGATTTCCATTTACTACATTATTTACCAACTCCCATTTCAAAAAGTACCTATAGAAGCAGTACCTAGAGAAAGAAGTGATGGCAAGCTTATAAGTAGGACTATATCTTCACCTACTTTATAAAAAAGAAAGAGATTAACAGTCCTAGATATAGTGGATCTACTGAAAAATTTTGGTAGCTGTGCTCAATTTTGAGAAAAGTGGCTTAATGAAGATTGGTATGGTAACAACTTTTCCCAATCCCTACCCTACCCAGACATTGAACACATAGTTCTACTTTCAGGAAATTTCCCTAATGTATTGTATTCTGAATTCCAAACTGTTTGTGAACCTTAATTTAGCACTCCCTATAGCCCTGAGCATAACCCAGAGTCAGACTTCAGTGTGTGTGTATGATTAGGTATTTTTATATATGTTGTATATATGCACATATATAATGTATGATAAAATGTTTTGAAAAATAGTGCAGTATCTTCTGAATAATCACTTAAATATTTATGTATTATAATATGAGCAACTCAATCAATTGAATATAGCTTAGTTTAGGTATGGATACTGAATAAAACTATGATCAAGTGAATCTAATGGTTCATTATGGGCTTAATCATGCTGCAAAAGTGAATTGTAAATCTGAATTCTTGTTTGGATATATTACCCAAATTTATTACTGACAAATTGCTCACCATAACTTAATTCATTGACAGCAATATATTATTTCATTTTCACATTAAAATGTGAGATGAAAATACTGAAACTATAATTCTAATTGTATTACCAGGTACCTATACTAAATTGAGAATTAATCGTGCATTTTAAACAGATAGAAGATACCCCATACAAACTTTTACATACCATTTAAATGATAGACTCATGTAAGTAGCCTATTTATGAATTCTTATGAACTTCTACTGCAATGCAGGGAGTCCCCCACAGTACTCTTCACACAGTTTAGCCTTCTGCTTTGGGGATGCTTACCACTAACTGCTAGTGATATCTTCAGTTGCAATTTTATCTGCCTCTGGATAGCCTGATAATACTTGTGGAAATCTTTGAAGACATTCTACCTGTTCTTGGATGCATTTTTTAGGTAAATTCTAAAATTCAACCAAATGTTTCACTTTTGTTTCACTCTTCAGAGTTTTCCAGAAAATTGGGGAAAGAAAATGAAAAAAAAAAAAGTGTCTATGGATTATTACATGATTTGATGATTATGACAATGTGTTTTATTTGATATTTTGTGAATGCTGGAATTTAAAGCTTAATACATCTGTTCATTTACTCAAGAAATATATAGAATGCCTTATCTTTTCTTAGTAATAAGCTAGTGTATCTTTTATGTAAAGATTAATTTTTATTTAAAAAATAAAAATATAATTAAAATTTTAAAAATAAAGTATGGTTGTATTTTAACAACTTTTATTAATATTTAATGTTCTGATAATATGGCAGGCCTTCCCTAGTTATCTAAATAACAACCAATACTTCCTTCTTTCCTTGGTAGAATTCGAGTTTGTTTACTAATATGACTTAAAAGTAAAAATCTAATAGTCAATTTTCTTTGCTCCATTCTTCTTAGCAATGACTGACAATAAAATGTCCCAGTTTTGACATTCTCTCTTCTACAGGAATTTTGGTGCATATTACTGAATATGTCATTGCTTTAGGTATGTATGTATGTATGTATGTATGTATGTACGTATTTAGAGACAGAGATTAAGCAAGGATGAGTGAGGGGAGGGGTAGAGAGACAAGCAGAGTCTCCGCTGAGCAGGAAGTGGGACAGATGTGGGGCTAAATCCCAGGACCCTGAGATCATGACCTGAAGTGAAGGCAGATGCTTAACTGACCAAGTCACCGAGGTGCCCCATCATTGCTTTTCCTATAATCTTCTACCTATAATATCAAGCCAGGGTAGGAAAAGGAGCCTCAAGAATGGACAACAGCCAAATTGGGAAATTGGAGCTCTTATGTACCGTGCTTTGAGACACCTCTCCTTTTCTGTTACTTATAACCAAAAGCCTCATAAGAGAGGCAGATGACAAACAACAAGAAAACAAAATATTACTATCTTATATTAAAATATATATACTTCCTTATTACTTATGCTTAAATATAGCATAATGAATATTCTTGAGTCCTTTCTCCTTGATATCTTCAAAGGGTTTTGTTGGGTAATAGGTCTATCTATACTAATTATAAATGTCTTCTGACATCAAACTGTGCTTGCCTGTTTATTTTTTCTAATTCCTCGTTTGGTTTCTTCACCTCACTTGTATATACTTTCAATTTGTTGGCTTTAAATATATACACACAAGTTTATAATTAGTAATAGTGGATCTTAGTTTCTCCTTTTTTTTTCAGTTTTATACCTTTATTTGACAATCAGCAATTAGTTCTCATCCACATTAACTGTCTGTAGATTTTTGAAAGTGGTGACAGGTACATAGGTAACCAACGTGTACAGCTTGTTTGATGAATCTTCATCCTCAGTACGTTTTCTGGACTACCGCACATGGATATGCTATGGAACATTCCTTATTCCTTCGGGCCAGACAACTTTGTTGAGCCTGATGTCAGTGCACACATCTGGAGTTCCCATCTCTTTCCTGGCAAATTTCCGGATGTCTGTCAGTCCCTGAGAGGCAGAGAGACTATGGACTCTGAAAAACAATCTGAGGGGTTTGAAGTGGCGGGGGGGTGGGAGGTTGGGGTACCAGGTGGTGGGTATTATAGAGGGCACAGCTTGCATGGAGCACTGGGTGTGGTGAAAAAATAATGAATACTGTTTTTCTGAAAATAAATAAATTGGGAGGAAAAAAAAAAAAAAACCATTCCATGGATGTGCTTGTGAATGCTGCATGTGTATTCTCTGGTCACTACCTCGTTGATGACAGAATGGCCCTTCTTTTTGTCACCCCTCTTAGTGGGAGCCACTCTGCTGGACCCTGGTTGGAAAAGTCTCCTATGGTTCAAAATAGCAGTGTTGTACATTTCATTTTCATGACTCCTAAAAGGTTTCTTTTGCTTATTTCCTTATTTGTGGCAATATTTTAAATGGCTTTCACAGAAATCAAATCTTATGATCGAAACTTAGCATTTAGTCTGTAATGTAAGAGGCAGATGGAGCCCACCAGGCACTAAGGAAGACTATAGGTTAATTCAAAGATTTTTAAAATCTCTTTGGTCAATGCTCTAAATATCCCTAGGCATTCAGGCTCCTATTAATATCCCCCATTCTTATGGTAGTCCTTGTAGACTCAGCTACTCAGACTTCTGCTTTGGTACTCATATGACTTGACCCCATTTGTATAGCATTCTTTTAGTGGTCATAGAAAATAGTCTTTGTTCATAAGCAAATAATAAATATATGTACACCAAGCACATACATCATCTTTTTGGTTACTAAATGAATCAGAAAGTTCCTTTAGATTCTTCCTTTTTTAACACATTTTTATTATTAAATATCTGTTTTGCATTCATACTGCTGTGAAGTCTTTTGTCCATTTTTTAGTATCTCACACTTCATTGATAATTACCATCCTCACTGTTTAACCTAATAATTGATATGTTACATTACTTCTGAAGTTTCACCAAAATATTTGTTGCAAAAAGAAAATAAAAACATTTCCATTTTCAGCAGCCATTTTAAGTTAGAGAAGGTAAGGTTCTCTTTGCTGCTATCCACATTTACTTAAAGGCATGAACAAAGTGATGAATTTAGAAAAACAGGTTAAAAAGTTATAACCTCCAGCTTTATAACTTAGTATCTCTTGTGATCATAACTCTGGCCACCACTTGAAATAGAGACACATGCACCCACAGAGGTAAATCTCTCTGGAGCTGTCTATCTAATTAGTCTTAAATTATCTTCCAAGGCTTATTCTTTTAGTTAAAATTCCAAGTTTCAGTAGAATTCGTTCACAGATCTCTATCTGTACAAAAACATGAAAGTTTTTCTCTATTATTCCACAACATGTAACAGTCTTCTACTATAACCGCAGATTGCAGATTTTTTTTTTTTTTTTTACTTTCTCCCCCTCTGTTGTCCATTTTTTATTCAGGTGAGCTTCTATTTTTAGATGCATATACATTTTCAATTGTTAAGTCTTCCTGACACATATTTCCCTTGTATCACTCTATGTCCCTCCATAGCTCTCATCTGATAATTTTGGGGGGAAGTCTTGTTTATCTGTATTTTTTGATATATATATATTTTTAATTTTTATTTATTTTTTAAATTTCTTTTCAGTGTTCCAGAATTCATTGTTTATGTACCACACCCAGTGCTCCGTACAATACGTGCCCTGCATAATACCCACCACCAGGCTCACCCAACCTCTCACCCCCTCCCCTCCAAAACCCTCAGATTGTTTTTCAGAGTTCGTAGTCTCTCATGGTTCGTCTCCTCCTCCAATTTCCCCCAACTCCCTTCTCTCCACACAAGCCATTTCAGACTTACATTTTCTGTTTGCATTCTATATCTTTTTCTATTCCTTTACTTTTGATTCATCATTGTCTTATATTTAAATTGTGTCTTTTTCTGTAGAGTAATTCCTATTCAGTCTGTGCTGTAGTATGAATAAAGGATTTTACCTTGGACATTTTGAATGGTATGTTGCTTTTTAACTGGAGTAGTTCAACAATTACTACTTAGTGTAATTACTGACATGGTTGAATTTAGGTCAATTAAATTCAGTTATTTACCATTTGTTTTTCTGACTGTTTTCCCTTATTTTATTTCTCAGTTCCATCTTTTCTGACATCTTATGAATTATATGAATAATGCTAAATTATGTATTGGTTTATGGCTTCTAGTTGCCCTAGAAATTACAATATACATATCAAATCTTTCCGTGTTGGTTTCTTATGCTATTGCTATTGAGATATGAAAGGCTTGCAACCATGTAGTTTCTTTCCTCCCTCTATGATCTTTATGTATAGCCATGCTATTTGTTATGTATGCATACATTGTAGACCTCACCTCAAGATTTTATATATGTGTATGTGTATAACTTAAATAGAAAAATACCAGCTGTTTAGTATTTCTCCAGTTATGGTCTCTAATTCCTATAGATTCATGTTTCTCTCTGGTATTGTCTCCTTGTAGGCCAAAGAACTTCCTTTAGAAGTATTTAAAGAACAGGTCTTCTGTTCGTGAAATCTTTTAGTTTTTTCATCATTTGAAAATGTCTTTACTTTGCCTTCATTCCTGAAACATATTTTCTCAGGATATGGCATTTTAGGTGGAAAGGTGTTTTCCACCAAAATTTTAAAGGGCATGTGCTAGTATCATTGGTCTCTATGTATTTGATGAGCAATCTGAAGTGGTTTGAATTGTCCTGTATATAATGTGTTATTTTCTCAGGTTACATTGAAGCCTTTTCTCTTAAGTTTTGAAATTCAGGAGTTTCACTTGTGCTATGTCTGTATGTGTGTGTATATACCTGTATTTGTTGTTTTTGTTTCTAAATTTCCTCCTGTTTGGAGTTCATTGAATTTCCTGAATCTCTAAGTATATGTTTCTCATCCAAATTTGGTAAATTTTGGCCATTATTGCTTCAATTTTTTTTTCCTGTTCTAGTAACTTTCTCTTCTCTTTCTGATACTTCAGTAGCACTAATGGTAGTTCTTTTGATGTTATCACTACGTCTTTGAAACTTCATTCACTTTTTTTTTCTTCCAAACTGTTCTCTTTCCCGTCTTCAGACTGAATACATTCTATAGGCCTATGTTCAAGTTCAGTCATTCTTTTCACTTTCATCTCCATTCTCCTATTCAGTCCGACAAGTAACTTTTTAAAACTCCTATATATTTACTTTTTTATTCTAACATTTCCATTTTCCTCTACTTTTTAAAATATTTTATATATTTATTTGACAGAGAGATTGACAGAACCAGGGAGCACAAGTGGAGAGACTAGGGAGTGGCAGAGAGAGAAGGAGAAGCAGTCTCCCTGAGTAAGGAGCCTGACATGAAGCTCAATCCCAGGATACTGTGATCATGTCCTGAGCTGAAGGCAGACACATAAGTGACAGAGTCACCCAGGCACCCCTCCATTTTCTTCTTACTTATAGTTTCTAATTCTATTCTGAGAACTTCCATTCTTTTATTAATTTAGTGAAGCATATTTACAATAGCTGCTTTAAAATTTTGTCTGATAATTACACTATCTAGATTTACTCAGATTTAGCAACTGATTTTGTTTCCAGTAAGAGTTGGTCAGATATCTGTTGCTCTTTGTGTGTTCAGCAATTTTGAATCATACTCTGTAAGTTTCGTTTTGAATGTTATGTTGGACAGAGCCTCTCCTCAGGAGAATGTTAGGTTTTTGTTTTGTTTTGTTGGTTTTATTGGGCATTAAGCTGTGGTAGTTTCAGGAAATAAGCTCTCACAGTATAATTTTTAGTTCATTTTTCAAAGCCTAGGCTTGTTTGGATTTGTCCATGCATGTTCCACTGAGAAATTAATCTGAGACCTGGGCCACGGTTAAATAACTGTGCAGTTCTCAAAAGACGTTGCTATGTTGCTTGCCTTTTTATTGTTGTTGTTCAGTGTATGAGCCCAGGAATGAACTTTAAACTTGTTCTTATTCACATATGGAAATAGGGTACCAGACTTCCCTGTTTGCTCTCCAGGAGTCTCTCCAAGTCTTCATCTTGAACAGACCCCCATTTACCATTTCTTTTCTTCAGAAAAATGAGGTATCTGAGTATTGTGGGCTGAACTGTTTCTCACCACAAAAATATGTTAAAGTCCTAACCCCAGGTACTTGTTAATTGACCTTACTTGGAAACAGGGTCCTTGTAGATATAATAAATATCTAAGTTAGATGATTTCTTATTGGAATCAGATGGGCCTTCAATCCAATATGACTAGAGGGGCAGCTCAGTCAGTTAAGTGTCTGCCTTTGATCTCAGGGTCCTGGGATCAAGCCCTGCATTGGGCTCCCTGTTCAACTGGGAGTCTGCTTCTCCCTCTCCCTCTGTCCCTCTGCCCCTCTCCCCTGCTCATGTGCCCCCCTCCCAAATAAATAAATAAAATCTTTTAAAAAATTCAATGTGACTGGAATCTTTTTTTTAAAAATATTTATAAGAGGAGAAGACACACAGACACACACAGAGATGAGAATGTCATGTCTCTGAAGACAAGGACACATAGGAAGAAGATGGCCATGGGATATGGAGGCAGAGATTAGAGGGGTATATCTACAAGCCATGAAACACCAGATTGCCTGCAAATACCAGAAGCTAGGAGAGGCAATAAGTAAATAAAAATAAAATTAAAAATTAAAAAAGATTCTTCCCTAAAGGTTTAGAGGAAACATGAACCTACAAACAGGCTGATTTTGGGGTTCTGGCCTGCAAAACTGTGAGAATAATTTCAATTGTATTGATCCACTGAAAATGTGGTACCTTGCTATGGCATTCTTGGGAAACTCCTGCATTATATTTTCCTCTCCTGCAATACTGTTCTGCCAGGTAACTCAATGATAGCTGCCTACACTTCGGGCAGACCTAAGAGAGGAAAGGGGAAAAAAATAACCTGGTAAAATCACCTTTGAGTAGATCACATTTCTTTTTTTTTTTTGAAACCCCTTCACAGTTTTTCTATTTTGCTTATTTTTTAGAGTCTTTACCCAGCTCATTAGTATGCAACAGGCTTACACCAACATATGGATCAAGGACTGACTCGTCTTTAACTTTTAATTTCTAGAATTAAATCCATTATTCTATCCTGTTTATTTTAGGTTTTACTTCAAAAGCATAGCTATTTCTATCATATGTGTTAATCTAAAATTTGATAGGACTACCACCTTTATCTTTCTCCAGTTCATTAAAAATATGGAAAAGGGCACGAACAGAGATTTGTAAAATGTCATTAAAAATAAATCCTCTTCCTAGTTAGATGTCAATCTTAATTAAATTTTGGTGTCAAAGCCATGAGCAAATGAATTGATTAACTTGTACCTCTGCTAGACCATATCAAGAATCTCAAAAGATTTTTTATCAGGAAATTTTTGAATTCAACACACAACATATTTGTGAGTTCATGTGTTCTACCAATAATTCTATGGCACACAAACATAAAAAAGAAAATGGTGTGGTGTAATTTGAACTTATTATGTGTGTATATCTATATTTTTGATATGATGTATTCCAATGAAAAATGAAGTGTAATTTTCTATGGTTAAGTATATTTGGGACCTTCTGGGCTATAAAATGATTAAAAAAAGATGATGTTTACAAACTGCAGGCATTCTGTGAGGGTTTTTTTATGTTAATATAAATAATTTATATGTAAGAAAAATATAATCCAGGGTGGATCTTATGACTATTTTGGATGAAGGACTTCTTTTTAAGAGAATATCTATTAATATTTAGAAAAAAAAATTAGTGTTCTTTGAAATATGTTGCAGAATTACTCTTATATTAATCCATGTTAGCACCTAATGATACCTGTTACCTGTTTTTCTTTATCAGCTTTTTTTTTCTTTTTTTCCCTTTGTGTTCAGACACTAAAATTTGAGGGTAAATATTTGAGTTTGGCAATATAGTACTTAATGTCAGATATTATGTCATTTCTGAACTACTTTTTTTTTTAATTGTAGAGCATTTGGCAAAAGCCAGTCACGTGGTACCACTGCAGTTCATAATTGCAAAGACTGTGAATGATGGTTCCTCTAGTTCATTTTACAGTCTTGATCTCCTGCCAGTTCCTATATGTCACGTGCATGGGTTGGAAACCTTATCTCTTCGGAAACAACTCTGATATCTCATGACTTTTTCAAAACATTTGTCTTTATTTCACTCTTACTTGGTTGTAATTATACTTTCCATGTAACAGTTAGTTTTATTATTACACTATTTCCCCCAACTAACCAATTTTTCTTTCTGTTTCCTTAGAATCTCATTGCTCAAACTATTTTCCTTTTATTCTCCTTTCACCTATTCTTCTTATAGATGTCATCTTCTAGGGTTTATATCATTTATTCATATCAACATTTTTGTACATAATCTTTTTTTTTAAGATTTTATTTATTTTATTTGACAGACAGAGATCACAAGTAGGCAGGGGCAGGCAGAGAGAGAGGAAGGGAAGCAGGCTCCCTGCTGAGCAGAGAGCCCAATGCGGGGCTCAATCCCAGGATTCTGGGATCATGACCTGAGCTGAAGGCAGAGGCTTTAACCCACTGAGCCACCCAGATGCCCCTTTGTACATAATCTTTTAAAATCAGAGATTATCAATTAGTTTCATGTTTAGGCATAATGATTCATTAAATCCTAATTCACTGAGGTAATTTATGTTTGCATTGTCAGATTTTTTTTACTGATTTAGTCCTTGAATTTCTCTTTTGAAATCACTAGTCAATGAAATGCACTCTTATTTACTTACTTTTTAAATGTAAATATTTTGTGAGTTATATTCCTTTTTTTAATGTAGATAATTTTATTTATTTATTTTTATTTTAATTCAATTAATCAATATATAGTACATCAGTAGTTTCAGATGTAGAGTTCAGTAATTCATCAGTTGCACAAAACACCCAGTGCTTACCACATCCCATGCCCTCCTCAATGCCCATCACCTAGTTACCCCATTCACCCACCCACCTTCCCTCCAGCAACCCCCAGTTTGTTTCCTTTAGGTAGGAGTTTCTCATGGTTTATCTCCCTCTCTGATTTCTTCCCATATGGTTTTCCCTCCCTGCCTTCCCTTTGATCCTCTGTGCTGTTTCTTATATTCCACCTGTGAAAATTGTCATTCCTTGTTTGACTTATTTTGCACAGCATAATACAGTCCAGTTCCAGTTCCATCTGTGTTGATGTAAATGGTAAGATTCCATCCTTTCTGATTGCTGAGTAATATTCCACTGTAGATATATACCACATCTTCTTTACCCATTCCTCTGTCAATGGATATTTGGACTCTTTCCATAGTGTCGCTATTGTGGACATTGCTGCTATAAACTGTGGGATGCAGGTGCCCCTTTGGATCAGTATATTTGTATCTTTGGGGTAAGTACCTAGTTGTGCAATTGCTGGGCATAGGGTAGTTCTATTTTTAACTTCTTGAGGAGCTTCCATACTGTTTTGTTTCGAACCAGAAAAGACCCCAAATAGCCAGAGGAATGTTGAAAAAGAATCAAAGTTGGTGGCATCACAATTCCAGATTTCAATCTCTATTACAAAGCTGTAATAATCAAGACACTATGGCACTAGCACAGAAAGAGACGCACAGATCAATGGGACAAAATAGCCCAGAAATGGACCCTAAACTCCATGGTTGACTAATCTTCAACAAAGCAGGAAAGAATATCCAATGGAAAAAAGTCTCTTCAACAAATGGTGTTGGGAAAACTAGACAGCCACATGTAGAAGACAGAAACTGGATTATTTTCTTACACTAATCACAAAGATAAACTCAAAATGGATGAAAGACCTAAATGTGAGACAGGAATCCATCAAAATCTAGAAGAGAACACGGGCGGCAACCTCTTGCTAGACAAGTGTCCAAAAGCAAGGAAAACAAAGGCAAAAATAAACTACTGGGACTTCATCAAGATAAAAAGCTTTTGCACAACAAAGAAAACAGTCAACAAAACCAAAAGGCAACATATGGAATGGGAGAAGATATTTGCAAATGACACATCAATAACGAACTAGTATCCAAGGTCTATAAAGAATTCATCCAACTCAACACCCAAAAAACACATTGTTCAGTGAATTGCATTCCTAAAAACTAGGGTATTGTTTTAAATGCTTAGTGCATGGATCGCTTAAATAAAAATATTTTTATTAATTATTAAAAATTCCAGTTGGACCCTAGGCCTACTGAACCAAATTCTCTAAGGAAGAGAATCTTATGTTTGAATTTTTAACAAGCACTTAGGTGCTAACTATTGAGAATCATTAGACAAGGATTGCACTCTATCTGTTTCTTCATTTGGTTTGTTTTCTCGGCTCTTATGACCAGTAATATTAAATCGTGGCTTCCTTCTATTTGATTTATTTCTTATGAAAAATAATACAAGTTGTTTATTCCAGTCTTATGTACTACCTAACAGTGTCTGTGAAATTGTTCTAAAGTAGTGTTCAACTTCATTTATTTAAATGTTATTTCCCTTTGTCAATTAACCATGCATTCTGTACTCACATACTCTCAGTCATTGCTTGGGTCCCCAAAGCATTTTTTGAAAATTCTTATGACCCTCACATTGTACCAAATGTTTGTTTATTTTGTATTATCTTCCATACTATTCTGTCACATTAGGTTAAAAATTCCTTAAGGATGGGAACTATGTCTTTAGTAGCTCATTTTATAATGCTGGCAGCAAGTGCACAATATTTTTACATAGGAGATGTTCAATATATTTGATGAATTGAATTGAATTGGCCTTCTTGCCTGATAATTTCTTTTCATTATTACAAGGAGCTTGCTTCACCAGTGTTTTAATGTCTCATTTGCATTCATCCATCTTGCTGACTCTTCTGATCTTATGTGTGTGTGTGTATAATTTTCTCCCTGATTCTCCAGATGCATTCTATCTCCTTTGCCAGAATATTCTCTATCATTTTTATATTATGAACTATGTTAAACTGTTATCTGATGCACAACTTATTATTTTATTCACTATTAAAATGCATGTCTGAAAATATTATCAACAGTGCCTCAGAAAATTTTTCCATGCTATATCAATTCAGAAAACACTGAATTGAACTGAACTGAATAAAGTTGAAATGAATTTTTTACTGAAGAACTTCCCAGGTCCTTCAAAGTGTTAATCCCAGGTCCTTCAATGTAATTAACAAAGGACTACAGTATTTAATCTTTCAAATTTCTTTAACCCAGGAAAAAATTTTAAAAAATGAAATAAATTGAATAAAAAGAGAATTTATATCAATCTGTAGATATAGAATGGCATACAAATATAGATGGATACATCCAAGAACATTATTAACTTTAATTATGTATTGATAGTACTAGTAACTTAGAAAATTATTATTTAATAAATTAATAAATTGATTTTGGAGAAGGTCTTAGGAAAAAACAAAAACAAAATCCAATATCCTTAAAATATTTACTTGGAGAACACAGGTCTTAATTATAAAACAAAAACAAGCATAAAAATCAGAAAATAAAAGCTTCCCAAGAGATTCAGGGGCCTATATTATAGTCATAACTTCTGCAAAATTCATTCAACAGATATTTATGATAATTATTTTAAACCTCTACCCAAAAACATTCCAGTGGTAATGAAAACAAAACAAAACAAAACAAAACAAAAAACCTCATTTTTTGTCAATTCTTTCCAGGATCAACAAATTATACCTAACAATCATAGATGATTTCACATCATAGGATAAACCACTGCAACTAATTACATTAACTAGGAAACTTACATAGAATTCATCTTCTTTTTCTCCTTATCTTCAGGACTAGAAATAATATTTTTTTAAAAATTGTGTATACCTAAACTTCTAACACAATGTTAAATCAATATTGAACATGCAATAGATGCTTGCTTGATTCTTACTCAAATGTGGTAAAAAAACCATAGAACTGCCCTGAATTTAATTTTCACATAGTGTTTACAAACTTCCTAGTTAACCATATGTATAGTTTTATAATTTCACATTTATAGAAAATAAGTTATTATTAGAACTTCAGAAAGCATTTAACTTCTGTCTCTAGACATATGTCATCATTTGTATTAAATTGTTCCGTGATCTTCAGTTAGTCATTGGGTCAAGGATCCTTATCTTCCTTCCCACTGGAGGATCTAATCAATCTTAAACCATTCATTATTTTCCTATCTCTCTCTCTCTTTTTCTTTTTTTTAGCAAGGAATTTAGTTATATTTTCTCTATTCATTTGCAAAACACTTAGAAGCAAATAGGAAAAAATAAATAAATAAAACCTCCTGTGAAAAAAATTACAATAAAAAAAAAAAAAAAAAAAAGGATGAGGGGGATTAGTGCCTTAGCCCCAGGGAGCTACAGCAACTCTGACTGGTCCACATTATTACCCCATCTTACCTATCCGCATCACCTCCTTCATGGAGAAATTCCCAGTCTGTTAGAAGCCATTCATTATAACTTGTTATTGCCTCTTGGCATTGTTAGTGCACAATTAACTAGGAGTCAAATTAAGGGCTGATGATGAAATTAATCAAAATGTTATCCCTGCTTAGGAATATTGTTAAAAATAGAGCTGAATCCTTGGAACAACAGGAGCATTTGGCAGCCAATTTCAAGACTTAAGAATGTTCTATTGTTATACAAAGATGGCATAGTTCTCAGCAAATTTGATCTCAAAAGAAATGCTGTTCTGAGCTCTCTTCCTTACCTTATTAAGAGTTTGAGTAAAAGACAGAGTTTGGTTATAATTTTTGCCATATACTTCATTTTTAGATTAAAAAAAGTGTATTGTAACACATCAAGTTGTTTAGAAAGTACAATTTATAACAGTGTTTTCGATATAGGATTTCCATGAAATGTCTTTCATATAATTCTATAGAACTTTTACAAAAACCAAATAGCATTAAACAAACCTAATATCCTTTAGAACCTGGTAGAATCTGAAACCTACTTTTACCCAATCCTACCACATAATGTTATAACATTATAAAAATACATTTTTTATGAGATGAAATATGTAAAAACTCAAGTTAAACCAATCCTTTCACTAGATGAAATTAAATTGGTCTTTGAAATCATTCACTCTTTCCCCACTCTTAATCTATAGATAAAGTATGACAACAATTTTTACATATACTATTACTTATGTTACTATTCATTTTTCGTTGTGTTCCTTAGATATTCAGTCTCCAGATTGCTCTGGACAACTCGATATGATGCTTTGTTCAATGAATCAATTTGATTTTTTTCTGAACATAGAACAAATAAGTAACAGTCAACACAATATTTTTTAAAAATGTGTAAGTTACACAATTAAATCAGCTGACTAGTAAAAACTGTTGAAGTACTCATGCATGTACATAAAACTTCTATTTGTCTAAGTCGACTGAGTTTCACTTTTGGTCAGCGAAGTGTTTTCTTCTGATAGTTTTTCTCTTAATTCTGAACACATCTATATTTCTCTTTCCTCATGCCAGTTCTTCAATTACCTTTCATGTTACCTCCTCAAGTAGTAGCACTAAGCACATAACACCAAAAAATTGTTATATTTGTTTAGTAATAGCTGCAATTAATATTGCATAGATTATTTAGCTAGTCTGCATAAATAACAGATCTAGTAGAAAACATATTTATAAGGAGTGATTATTATGTCTTCTCCTCTGGAAAAGGGTGGGAGTTAAATAGTTGAACAAAAGAATAATAAGTATCTTTATAAAGCATGAAGGAAACATGCACTGTGCCTCCCTGAAGAGAGAAATGAGTCTGGCATGATTTTTTTTTTTCCCCATAAGGTGTCTTCTCTTTGGGTTGGACCTATAATACCAAGCCTATAAATTCATTTGAAAAATCAAAAATAATAAAGTAGTCATGGTATTAAAACTTTTAAGTGTATAAAATGTATGTGGCAATAGATTTGTCTGAAGGGAAGCTTGATGTGGTTGTTTTGACATTATAACTATGAATGACCAAGAATTAAATTTCAAGGTCAGGAAAGAATATCAGACCTAAGTCAAGCTCCTCCTGAAATGAAATAAAATTATTTGGCCTTTCTCCCATCATTTAAACAAAATGTGGGTCTGAATTTTTTATTTGTTGAAATGGTAGAGTAAGTTGTCACACAATGTGAGTTTTGAAGCTTGATAGAAGTATAGTAAATTTCGCCTGATCGAAGCAAAATGAGGTGGAATGAAAAGATAATTCTAGACTGACAAAAATGGTAGGGTAGAGTCAAGATGATGAAAATGATTGAGAGAAATTTGACTGATAGATTTTCTATGGGCTTCTTTATTCTTCCAGAGCTTGACATCTTAATAGATTTCAAGAAACCTTTTAAAAATTCAAGTTCTTAAATATATGCATTATATCTTAAATATATATGTATTTATTCAAGTTTTTATATATATAATAAATAATTGAATAAAGGAATATAAGTATAACAAAATAATAAGCATAGCAAAAGAATAATAAGCATCTTCATAAAGCATATATATATGGCAGGAAATAGCATGTTTAATATCAACTATGCATATTATTTTTATGCATTTCAGAAAGTCTAATAAATAAATATTTGCTAATAATAGTAGATTGGGATAGTGTAAGAATTTTAATTTTTCTAATGCTATATACCATTCACCAAATAACTGGCAGATATGCTGGTAAAATAACTAATGACATAGGGATATTCACAAAGAACAGTCCTAAAATATTTACTAAAAGTGGCAGATTCTAGAAGAAAGGAATTGTTAACAGTCTATAGTACCAATGCTAGGGCAAGCACAGGAGTTTTAAACACAGCAATCTGGTTCTTGTATCCAGGCATGTGGTTAATTTGCATCAGGCTATAAATTGGGAAATAAGTGAGACAGAAAAAGCATGTGACAGCAAAACTAAAGTTGTTAACCAAAATATTGATTTGGTTAAAAGCTGGAAATTTAAAATTTGAAGGTGAGGTTGTCAGAGTGATGCACCTGGCATTACATCACTGTTGATCTTCTAAGGGAGAAAAAAATCACAGCAAGCAAAGCAGCCAAAATGCAAGCACTGAGAGAAAGAAGCAGCCAGAGGCATGAATTATCCTTGCACTGGACTGGAGAACCAGCCACTGAATAATTGAGAATTGACTTCAGGTTGAACATTGAATTTCCATAGTGTGCAAGAACTCTGTAGCCCTTAGGTAAAGATTTGATTTACATAGATTAGATCGATAAATAAAAGATAAATATAGGGGATAAATAAAAATCCATCCTGGCTAGAAATCATGCTCTTTAGATTTGTTTAGTTGAATTCTTTGTTGGAGACCAGCAGGCAAACTCTTCTGGCTTTCAAAATCAATAATCTAAGCCACTCTCCTCCACAACACAAGAGGAAAATTAGCAAACAGTGAAAACAATTTGTTTATGCACTTAGAAGCTATTCTTCAGGCTCATTCAAAATGTAGTTTTGGAAAAAAGATACACTGTAACAGCAGTAGGATTATAATTTTATGAAGCATATCTTTTATCAATCCCATACATAATTTTTTCAAGTGCAAATCTATATATAGCTGGGATTTTTTAATTGCATGTTTAAAATGTGCACTAATAATAATTTGTGTTGATAGTATTTATTTAGAAGTTGTATTGCTAAGCCAATTTTATTTTATTTTTTTAAAGATTTTATTTATTTATTTGACAGATCACAAGTAGGCAGAGAGAGAGGAGGGGAGGGGAGCCACTGATATGAGGCTCAATCCCAGGTTCCTGGGATAATGACCTGAGCTAAAGGCAGATGCTTAACCCACTGAGGCACCTAGGTGCCCCAGGTGACCTCTGTGGCTTCTTTAAATTGTGTCTTGGTGCATAGATGTTTGAACGCCTGACCTCAATAATTACATGCAGAATGAGGATGATCCCTGGAACTGAAATGTTAAATACATCATATGGGATTCTAGAATTGGGAATATTTTATTCCGGGATTCCATATTTCAAGAAAAACAACTCTCTTCCGTTATCTATGTCTTAAATCTCAACTCTGCACATCCCCACTTGTAGGTCAATATTTCTAGAGAAAAATGACACAACAGTGCTGGCTAGTCTCACTTGAAATTCATAATCATGAATCTCTTATGAGCACTCAACATGGTCATCAATCCACATATATATTTGTTGGTGAGCTTTTCTTCCCAATCCCTGATAAGGCTATTTCATACCACCTACTCCTTACCAAGTCATTATTCAATCCCCTTTGCATTCTCTCAGCTGATGACTTTGCCATATATATGTGTATATGTCTCAATTTCTGATGACTTTGCCATATATACATATATATGTGTGTATGTGTATATGTCTCAATTTCTTCATATATATGAAGAAATACATATATATGTACATATATGTGAAGAAATTGAGAAAAGTCCTTATCTTCTCACAATTAAGTGAGTTGACAACCTACATCTGTACTGAATAATTATTCCTTTATCCCGGTTATCTGCTGCAAGTTATAATTTGCTTGATTTGTGGGTTCCATCTCCCCTAGAACACTCAATATCTTGGTTATGCAATTACATTGTTTCTGTTCTGTATCACCATATTTTTCCCTGTCCTCAGAGTCATTCCCAATAGCAATCCATTTTATTTTTAAGTCTCTCTTGACCACCTTAGTTACTTTGAAAATTCTTTTTATCTCCTTACCAGCAAAATGTCCCAAGCAGAAATCAAGTTGTGTACAATGTCTCAGCTTTCTTACAGCCTCCGATTTTCCCACTTTATCTTCTCTGATTCAAAGAAATTGCTCTGTGTCAGTCATCAGTGGCATTCACGTTATACTATCCAATGTTCATTTTGGTTTGTGTTTGACCTCACCTATAAGCAGCAGATGACATGATTGGACACTCCCTGTTTTCTTGAGGTATTTTTGGATTGTGCTCTTCATCACTACATACTATGCTGATTTTCTTCCTACCTGGCTAGCTTTCCTTATTCCTCATTGTCCCCTCTTTGCATACCATCAAATTCTGAATGTTGGCACATCTCAAGACTCTGCCTTGGAATTCCTTTTCATCTCTTATATTTTTCAGAAACAGAGAAGGCCAGTGAGGTAGGGTAATAAATTTATTGTCTGTGTCTGGTATAGACATTCTTCTGAAAGTTAACTCCTTTTGAATATCAGAGTCCAGATCAGTCTCTTCTCTTCAAGGGCACTTAACAGACTGCTCCGTCAAAGATACCCACGTCGCTCCCCAACCATTACTGCTCTTTGTTATACCCATTTCTTTTACTCTCTCTTCGGACTTACTGCTATTGAAAGTATCTTGATTGTTCGCTTATCTACTTTTGTTTTCTTCCCTAAAATGTAAGCTTCTCTCTATGTACTACTTATTTTCAGAAAAATGACCAGTAAAGCACCTGGCATATAACAGGAAGTCAATATATATTTTCTGAGTAAATGATAATAGTTTGAAAATTCTAAAATATTAATATTGAAACATTTTGAAAGAAATATTACATTTTAATAAATAAGTAATGCTTTTAGTCTAGGAAGATAAAAATTAATACTGCTTAAATTTTTAAAAAAATTGTAAAGGCCATGATTATAGTAAACACTCTCTTCTTTACTCTTTCACGAAATAGTAGTGATTTGAGAAGTTAATTCCATGAACATTACTTCAACTTATTTGCCGAAAGGTACATATGGTGTGTGACACATGCTCCACAACAGGTGAGGAAGCTGCCTGGCACAGGGAAGATACTTCACACGTGGTAAAAATGAAAAATCAGAATGGTTAACTTACACTGAAAAGAGTCTTCAGAGCAAATTTGACATAAAACAATCAAGAATTATTACAGGTGAAACCATATGATAATTGACTCTCTGTGCTTGACTTACTTCACTCAGCATAATCTCTTCCAGTCCCTTCCATGTTGATACAAAAGTTGGGTATTCATCCTTTCTGATGGAGGCATAATACTCCATAGTGTATATGGACCACACCTTCCTTATCCATTCATATGGTTTCAATTATTTGTTGAGCATAAGAAATAACACAGAGGACATGGGGAGATGGAGAGGAGAAGGGAGTTGAGAGAAATTGGAGGGGGAGATGAACCTGAGAGACTTTGGACTCTGAAATACAATCTGAGGGTTTTGAAGGGGCGGGGGGTGGGAGGTTGGGGGAACCAGGTGATGGGTATTGTGGAGGGCACGGATTGCATGAAGCACTGGGTGTGGTGCATAAACAATGCATTCTGGTACACTGGAAAGTAATTAAAAAATTTTAAAAAATTTAAAAATACAGAACAAAAAGTACTTGGGGGTTGATTTTCAGTCTTTCTAATGTTGTTGCCAAGTGTTTCCTGGACCAGGAGAAGGAAAAGAAAGCAGAGTTTTAAAACCAAGAAAAGAATCAAGCCAGCCTGAAGCAATGACATTCCTAATTTAACTGCAGAATAGGAGGGCTAGGGCACCAATATAAGCATGGTTCTTGCATAGATAGATAGATAGATAGATAGGAATATTTGGAATATAGTGGAATTCCACATATATGGAATATTTATATATAATGGAATATTATGGAATATTATCCTATGATATATATGTGTATTATATATAATAGAATAGTATATATTATATATAATGACAAAATATTATTGAATCATAAAAAAGAGACAGTTCTACCATATGCAATAACATGGATGAATCTTAGACATTGTACTAAGTGCAATATGTCAGAAAGAGAAATACAAAAACTGTATGATCTCACTTATATGTGGAATCTAAAAGCAAAAAAAAAAAAACACCAAACTGATAAAAAAAAAAAAAAAAAGAGAGATCAGATTTGTGATTACTGGGGGCAGAGGGCTGGGGGAGGGGAAATTGGAGGAAGATGGTCAAAAGGTACAAAGTTTCAGTAATAAGATAAATAAGTACTGGGGATATTATGTATAACATAATGGCTGCAGTTAGCATTGTCATACACTATATAGAAAGGTGTTAAGAGAATAGATTTTAAGAGTTCTCATCACAAGGGGAAAAATTTTTTTCTTTTTATAGTATCTATGAAATGATGGATGTTAATTGTGGTAATCATTTCACAATAATGTAAATCAAACCATCATACTGTACATCTTAAACTTATGCAGTGATGTATAACAATTATTTTTTAATAAAACTGGAAAAAAATAAGAAAAAAAGAATTATTAAGGTTTTGAACAGCAGAACACCATGAAAAATCCTGAGGATGATAGATCCAGCAAAAGCTGACAACCGGATTGGAAGGAAACCTGAGGTGTTCTCTGCACAGTGAGGGTACAGATATGTTGGTATATAGTACGTAGGAACTTAATAGGGATTGGCAACTGTTTAGGATGTGGACAGGCAGGCCAAATTTAAAATGGACATAGAACTTTTAGGCCTACTGATAAATTAGATGTGGAAGAGAATGGGGACTAGGAGAGGAAGAGGTTTCAGTTTTGAGCTTGGGCAACGAGAGATGAATCATAGCAGGGGCAGTGAGGGGAGAAATGTGACATACAGGAATAATGATATCTTATGGGAAAGAGAATAGATTCAGGTGTCAGTGTCAATATTAAGACTTAACAGCACATCAAAATTAAACTAACAACATGTCTGAGGCAGAATATAAACAGTGGTGATACAAATAAAGCAGAATGAAACCTTTCTTCCATTCCATAACCTCCAGGCAAATTCAAACTCTGTTTGGTTGCCCATCACACTTACCTTCCTTTTAAGCTACATTGTTTTTTCATTACAAGACATCAGATATGTTCTAAGGCACTCTAAAAATTTACTTAACTCACTAAAAACAACACTCTCCCCGTAATTATATTACAGCAAGCCAGATAAGCACTGGCTGGGTCGTTTTTCATCATAAACAGAGTTATGGGTTTCAGGCCTATTACACTCTAAACAGCTTGGTTTTCATTTAAAACAGTATTTTATCCAAACTCAGTAATTACTACCCCCTTGTTACCACCAAAATTGGAAGCATCCCCTACATCAGTGTTTCACAGGCCTGGGTATCAAATCACAATTCAAACAAACAAATAAACAAACACAGAAAGATAATTTTGCCTAAATATTTCCTATTTTAAATGGGTAGGATTTTGACTCACAAAGGTTTTGTTTAAAATTGTTATTAAATCCATCTCTACCCATGAGTGGGGGCACACACACACACACACACACACACGCACACACATACAACATAACATGAAGAAACTTTTTATCATAGAACTTCAAAATGACTATCTTTAGAAAAGGATTGAGGAATATAAAGTGTTACATTGAAGAGTATATTTACCCTAGAGATTCTGCTGGAAATTCAATACACAGAGCAAAAATTGTGTTTGGTTTGAATCCTACTTGAAAATCTCTCAGGGAATCCATGTTTGATACCAATACAGACCATTGTTTTTCTCTTATTGTTATATCTAATCACTCTTTCTTTATGTGGCAATGTCATGTGATATTTGTCTTATATTTTGATATTTATCTAAAATCTATCTCAAATTATTTAACAGTTCATGCATAATAAATACAAACTTTTTACAGCCAATATAATAAACACCCATTTCTGCACAGATGGTTTCTCTACATGATCTGCCTGTATGCTCTGATGCATGGGTTACATGCCTTAAAGGAATGAGCTTTTTATAAACATCAGATTAACACCATAGTTACACTTAATTTGGAGAAATGCTGACATTAAGAAGGTGAAAGGCAACTATGAAAACTGATAAAATAGAGAACCAGAGATCCAATATTACACTGGGGCATAAATTCATCAAAGGAAGAGTCACTTAGAATCAAGGATACTACACACATTATTCTTTCTCTTTCTCTTTTTCGAGTGTATTGGGTTGATTTCACATTATTTACCTGCTTGTAATTGTGGTGTCCCATTCCTCCAAAATCTTGATGTCTGCATTATGACAATATATTTCAATCTACTTCTTAAAAGAAGTAGACTAGGGGATGAAATAAGTGAAGAGTGAAAAAGACTACTTAGTGTTCTAAGGGAATATTAGATAGAGCCAATGAAAGAAATGCAATCGCTGACTCAGGGAGGTTGTAATTTCCTCAGACTGAGGAGATGATGTGGGTGTTTATGGCACACTTCCTGTAATAGATGCAATCGAATATATAGAAAGAGATAGTCAGTCCATGCCCTAAAGAAAGAACAGTTATGGGGTCACTATATAACTCCTGCCTTCCCTTCCAGATTATGATATTTGCATAACAATTCCATATTGGCTTGTTAACCCTATTGTGCTCTGTGATGTATGAATATTGCTGGATTCCTGACCTCCAGTAGTTTTCAGTCTGCTCAGGGAATATAATGTGT
Organism: Neogale vison; assembly: GCF_020171115.1. NCBI lineage: Eukaryota > Metazoa > Chordata > Mammalia > Carnivora > Mustelidae > Neogale > Neogale vison. Next base: position 51,770,439 of record NC_058096.1, read on the forward strand.
AAAACAAATAATGGCACTTAATAAGGATTGCTTGGAAGACAAGGCATTATGGATCACTTGCCCACCTGAGGTGCCTCTAGTTGTGAGCTCTGACACTTGAAAATCCAAGACAGAAGATGATACTTTTATATGAAGGGTTGGCTAAAATTAGTGGCATGAATAGTTTTATGAACTTAATAGTTGATATCTCCCCTGGTATCAGATTCCTCTAGGAAAGAACTATCTTTTCCTATGAACCAGAAGTTTTTCTGTATGCAAAGGCAGGCTTCAGGTCAGAGATTAGAACCTCATAGGAAACACCAAAACTAAAAGATGGTGGGTTACTCTGTTTAAATAGACAAAAATTTTTGGAATTTATTTATTTTCTTCCTGTTTTTATTTTTTGTTTGTTTTTCATCTAATGAGATAGAAAAAAGAAAAAGTAGAGGAGCAGATGATATTAGATGATATTAGAAACCAAAGATATTAGACACTAGAAATGAAGATATTAGAAACCAAATTCTGTCCTTTAAAAAGCTAGGATATGAAAAATTCCATTTTAAGTTATTTGTATTGCTATAAGCTGTAAGTGTCAAAACTGTGTGTCCTACAGCACAAAGCAAATATTTTGTTTTGTGTAAACAAGAAAATGTCCTGGGATAGAAGGAGCAATTGCAAGACACCGAGATCTACATATTCTTAAACAATCAAAGCAGAAACTCAGAATCAGAGGTGACATGAGAGTGTAAGTCACCTGAGAATTTACCTTATATTTTCCAGAGTAGGGTATTGGATTTGAGTTTATCTTCTCTAGATATTAAGGGATAAAATGGCCCTAACTTGCATCTGAAATTGTTCCTTTCCTCCTGACCATTAAAAGGATAGTTAGGGCTACAGCTCAACCCCCGTGAGATGAAAGTGATAACAGAAGCAGTCACAACATTTGCCTTGACAGCACTGTCCTTCTAGCCACCTTTTGTTGTATTTTTCATTTCTAAACTTTGGAAGAAGCAGAACACAATGATTGCATTTACCTAATTACTCCCTACATGTTGTGTAAGACCCAGTCTCCTGGTAGTAATGCTATAAACTGGTGATGCCTCAGGCATTTACCTGGCTATTATTAGTCTTAGCAAACTGCCACAGACACTGCCTCACACCTGGGCTCTCTCTTTATTAGGTTTCAAAGGTGGACTGTCTAGTGTTCTGGGTTCACTCTTTACTGGCTAATTTAAAGCATATGAGTGGATCCTCTGACCATTTTTAAACAGTTTTTTGTTTATTTTTGGTGTTGAGCTACATAAGTTCCTTATATATTTTAGATATTAATCTCTCGTAATGTATATAATTTACAGATATCTTCTTCCATTTAGTAGGTTGACATTTTCTTTTAATGATGGTTTCATTGCTGTCAAACCCTTTTTCTTATTTTGATGTAGTTTATTTTTTCTTTTCTCTCTCTTGCTTTAGAAGACAAGTCAAGAGAACCTTATTAATGCCAATATCAGAGAAATTACTGCTGGTATTGTCTTCTAGGATTTTTATGGTTTCAGGTCTCACATTTAACTTTTTAATCCATTTTGAGTTTATTTTTATGAATGGTGGTAGACTCCTGATAGACACATGAAAAGATACTCAACATCATTAATCATCAGGAAAATGCAAATCAAAACTACAATGAGATGTCACCTTACACCTGTTAAAATGTCTAAAATGAAAATGACAAGAAATAACAAGTGTTGATGAGGATATGAGAAAATAGAACCCACATACCCTATTGTGAGAATGTACATTGGTACAGCCAATGTAGAAAACGAATGTAAGTTTCTTAAAAATTAAGAATAGAAATGTCATATGATCCAATAATTCCCCTATTGGGTATTTACCGAAAAAAAAACAAAAACACTAATTAGAAAAGATATATGTACCCCCATGTTTATTGCAGCATTATTCACAATAGCCAAATATGGAGATAACCTAAGTGTCCAATAAACAAATGGATTAGAAAATATGATATTTATATGCAGATATATATATCATATAGATACACATGTACATAGAAATAACGCAGCCATGAAAAGAATTAGATTATAATTTTTTTAATTAAAAAAAAAGAATGAGATTGTGTCATTTGAGACAACATGAATGCACATAGAGGGTATTATGCTTAGTGAAATAAGTAGACTAAGAAAGATAAATACCAATGGAATCTAAAAGGAAGAAGAAGGAGGAGAAAGAGAAGGAGAAAAAGGAGAAGAAGAAACAAATGAATAAAAAGGAAAAGCAGAATTAGACCTATAAATGCAGAGAACAAACTGATGGTTGCCAGGGAAGCTGGGCAAAACAGGTGAAGGGGAGAAGAGAGAGAGGCTTCTAGTTACGGAATGAATGAGTCACAGAAATAAAAAGCACACTGACGAATATAGTCGCTGATATTGGAATAGTGATATAATGACACAGATGGTAGCTACACCTGTGGTGAACATAGCATAATGTACAGATCTCTCAATTCACGAAGTTGTACAGCTGAAACTAAGATAACACTTCGTCAACTATGCTCAAAAAATCAAAAAACTTTGTAGAATAAAAGAAATGTAATAATAAGAAAGCATAAGAGCAGGAATTAGAGTGGAGAAAGGGATTACTCAAGAGATAGTTTTCTTGGTTACTTGGGGCTTTCTAAAACAGAGACTTTTCTTAGGTGGGGACAGCCTGATTCCTGATCTAGTTGTTTTGCTGATGGCTGTGTTAAGCCAGCAATATGTTTATTCAAGATCGATGTCTTTGGAAATGCATACCTTGGCAATCAAAACCTTAATGTCAGGTACTTAAACTACGTTGTGCTAATTCCTTAGTTTCTTTTACATTCTTTTAAGTGCTCTCACAGTAAACAATATCGTGCTACTCATCAAATTCAACAACCTATTGTTAGACCTCACTTTCCGTGGCTCCCAAACCCTGCCGGATACCTTCCGGAGACTCATGTCACCTGACAAGCCTCATCGTGTAGCATTCGAAAAACTGACTAAGTGGGCTACAAATTAGATCACGAGTAAAATCATGTGAAATGGAAATTCTAGGGAGCAAGTTTCATGTAATCATTCTGTCACATCAGAGATCATATGGAAATCATTGCTAATAAAATCTGATGTCCCACAAAACTTTATTACTGATTTTCTCATTTAATAACATTTAATCACCATTTGCTATAACCATCATGGTTTTCTCTGATTAAACATCAAATCTATAGGCAAATATAAATATCAAAAAATGTGGTCCTTCCAGAAATGATTATTTTCTTATTATTCATTATATTTTAATTCTTCACTTTATATACTGAGTTTAAAGGAAACAGAATGTCAAAGATAAAGTTTCTACAAAACAAATAACAATAATGTCTATCATTGTTTTTAATTATACTTTTTTTTTCTAAATAATATTTTGAAAAAGACTTTCCTCCTTAGTTAATTCTGTCTTCACTTTAACAGATTCTTGGAGTCCTTCCTATCTGTCATTGGTTATGGATGCTTTAAATACAAGTACTGAAAGAATAAATGTAGTATATGTTTTACTTGTATATGTTTTATTTGTATGAACATACAAATAATAACTATAATGAAAAGAAATCAGCAACCTAAAATATTATATATGCCTAGTTACTTGTTGTGTTTATTATACTCCAAGTTCATCTGGTTTTTCAATCATTTTATTCTAGTTATAGATTTCCAGTTTAGTATTTTACATATAGACTATGAAATATAGATTATTAATATATTCACAAATTTTATTACTCTGTTTTAAGCTAGGGACTTGTTATTGAAAACTGTACCATTTGTATTAAAGTTCTGTCTGCATTTCCATTACCTGCTCTTATTTTTTAGTACTTCATAATTTGGATTATAAAAAATGCACTTTAGCCACAACCAGAGCAAAAATGATTTTAGCTTTAGGAACTATTTTATTTAAAAAAATGAAAATTCAAAAACCAAAAATTTTTATGTGTTCATCAATTGGATTATGTAATTACAGAAGGCATGCTTTTTTCAACCCTTTTATTGCTAACTATACCTCCATGTGAAGGCACAAATGGAAGTGTCATTTATTGCAGACAATGGCACAAAAGACCACTTTTGATTTTCTTTTCTTTCAGTGGTTTGTGACCCTGGGCAAGCTACAAAAAGATTCAGCTTTCCAAGTAAAGGAAAAACAAAAAACAAAAAACAAAAAAAAAAACCCAACCCTAATGCCTCCCTTCCTAGCATGACTTATAACAATAAATCATTGCAATGATACAAAACTATAAAAGATAGGCAGTAACTCATCTTAGGAGCATGTCACTAGACTTTCCACTTTACACATCTCCTTTAGTGCTACTCTTGAAGATGAATATCTTTTGAAATACAAAAACACTCAGGCGTCCTCAACACTCCTGTTTCCATTACTTTACCTTGTCAGCCTCTCTGGAAGCTGCATTGGTTCTCTGATGTCTGTCACAACTAAAAGTCCTCAAGCAATGGTTTTCTAAATGATTAGCAAAATACTTCATATCACTTCATAAAGATTTGAATGTACTCCCGAGTTAACATCAAATTTGTGAGATTAAGTCTTTCATCTTGGGGGAGATCCCCTTCCTTTATATCCATTAAGTTTCCATTTCTAGGCAATCAGCCCAATATTTCTTTTAATTGACAAATATTTACTGGAACTTACTAGATGTTTAGATCCATGAAGTCATTAAAGAGAATACAAAGATATTTAAGAAGGTCCCTATGACTTAACATCTTAGTTGGTAAAATGAGATTTAAATACATAAAGCCATTATATGACAGTGTAAATTACTTCTGAGCTATCATAGACATGATAAGACCTGAGCTGGGCTCATAAATAAATAAAATCTGCATAAACATAAGGAAGAAGAGAGCATTCTAAACATTTAGAATAGGAAAGTGTGCCCAGGGTACAATGAGGACAATAGAAGAAGCAGCTGTCTGACTGGAACCAGTGCTAGGAGAACAGACAGAAGTTGATAACAAAACATGAGTTCTTGTCACATATGTGTTTTACATTTTTCCTATATTTTTAATACTGCATTGTCTCAGTATAATGAAACTTTTTTTTCTGATGATAATCTTTTTTTTTGTTTATTTTTCCAATTTATTTATTTTCAGAAAAACAGTATTCATTATTTTTTCACCACACCCAGTGCTCCATGCAGGCTGTGCCCTCTATAATACCCACCACCTGGTACCCCAACCTCCCACCCCCCCCCGCCACTTCAAACCTCTCAGATTGATGATAATCTTACACTACTTATTCTAAAAGTTTACCCTATACCAGAAATTTTATCAAATAACCTTTCCGTTCAAAAGCCTCTTTTGATTTATGATTACATCTTTGTTTAAGCTACTCCAAACATAATTCCCTCCTTAAAAATTAGATAACTTGGCAGGCTCTCAAATGGAAATGTACCAAACTGAATTCATCCTTAATACACTTCATGATCTGTTTCCTCTTCTTGCGTCCCCTCCATAGGAATTACATCACCATTCCTCCTGTCACCTGAGTCAGAAATCGAGAAGTTTGTTAATATAGGTACCCATCTTTGGTTGTTCAAATTTTAATCATTCTTTCAAGTCTTCATTCCATTTGCTAAATAGCTCCAGATTATCATTGTGTTTTTATTTGTATGCTTGTTTATTTAATCGAGTTCTAATTTTTTTCTGGTTCTCATCAGTTATTACTAGGATTTCACTTAACATTATTCAATTACTACTTTTATGTTTACAATAGAACAAATCTTTAGCATAGTATATAAATCTTTCAAGAGCCCATCCCAGCCCTCTTTTCGGACTATTCTCCCATAGCTCTCTTTGTCCTTGATTACTCTGGACCAGCTATCCAGAGTTAATCACATGTCCATAATGAGCCATACTTTTTACAGATCTGTAAATCTGCCCATGCCAGCATGACATCCTACAACTTTATTCATCTCCCTTCCTCATCTTGAACCAACTCAGGTCTTTCAACTCTGTTTAAATATCTACCCTTGCAAAACCTTTTGTGAACCCGATTTGGGGTTTTCTATTTATTTATCCGATTAGATGGTGACCCTTATCGTGGCCCTTCCAACATGTGCCAAATTAAAATGAATCAAGTCAGTTATTTGTTTCACCTGCATTCTACAAGCTTGAGGTCAAAGCCTCATCTTGTCTTCTTCTGGCAGAGGCCGGATGCTTGTCCGGTATATATATAATAAGTGTTCAATATTTATTTCCTTAAAAAAAAAACCTTACACAATTTCCCTGACATTTCCATAAGGGAAAAAGGGGGATGTGGTGGGGAATGGGTGCTCAAGCAAGATTAATAGGCCATGGCTCCACGCTATTGAATAAGTCTCATCATGGGAAATCACAGAAAGTCTCTGAAAATTAGAAACTGTACATGCTAATCCTATGAATGGCTGATCAAGTAGAGCATTTGTGTGTGTGTGTGTGTCAGAGGAGTTGAAGCAAAAGTTTACTAACTGCTTGTGATTATGAAGATAATTCATGCTTCAGACAATACTTCAATTTCATTTTTGAACTTCAGTTTTCTTCAAATTTTATATCTTAGTCAAGTGCAAGATATATTTTTGATCTCTATCATATGCCAGGCATCATGTTATTCTATGAAATGCCCCACACACCTATGAGGTTGTCAGATTCCAGACTCAATATTTTTGTTGCTGAGTTGGAAGGTCAAAAGAAGTTTAAGGGAAAGAGCTTCAAGGAGCAGATCTTAAGGTAGTAATTTGAAAATCCCAAACTGAAAGTAAAGAAACACTGAAATCATTACCTTCAGGGAGGAATGCCAGCATTTTTATATCAGACTCTACAAAGCATGCACAGTAGGATTTTTTTTAAATAACTTCAGACAATTTTGTTTGCATACCCCGTAAAATAGAAGCTTAGAAGTGAAAGAACGCTGAAAGAACAGACAAGCAGCCTTATTTCATGGAAGAGATTTGAACACAAGAAATCAAACAAAACCTTACCATGCTTCTAGAAAAATAGAAAGTTTTACAGTTTAAACAACTCTGGGGTGCCTGGGTGACTCGGTGGGTTAAGCATCTGCCTTCCGCTCAGGTCATGATCCCAGAGTCCTGACCAAATCCTGTGTAGGTCTCCTTGCTCAGGGGGAGCCTGCTTCTCCCTCTGCCGCTCCTCCTGCTAGTGCTCTATCTCTCTCTCTCTCTTTCTGTGTCAAATAAATAAATAAATTTCAATAAAAGACATTGTGTTTAAAAAAAAAACACTCCTTTGTATTTTCATCACTTGTTTGAATATCCCTATTTGATCTGATTGGGGCATAAATTGAAAGGGTAAGGAAAGAAGCCATCTTTTCCCTCTTCTAGAGGATCAAATATTTTTAGGATACTTTATTATATAAAATATTACAGCTTTCCCCTCTAAAAACACATAGTATATCTCATCAGAAGATAATTAGAAAACCTCCTGCAATAGGTAAATCTTTTTTTTTTTAAAGATTTTATTTATTTATTTGACAGACGGAGATCACAAGTAGGCAGAGAGAGAGCGAGGAGGAAGCACGCTTCCCGCTGAGCAGAGAGCCCGATGCAGGGTTCAATCCCAGGACTCTGGGATCATGACCTGAGCTGAAGATATAGGCTCTAACACACTGAACCACCCAGGTGCCCCAACAATAGATATATCTTTATAATGTGTATCCATAAACCTGAAGATTGTTGATTTCATAAGCGTAGAGCAAATAGCTACTGTTCTCTAATGTAGTCAAAATGAGGTAACTGATAGTCTGTCCATATTGATTGGCATTTGCTTGTGAGTCTAACATGCATAAATACTTTGAGGCAATCATTAATTGATTTACCCATTTCAGAATCAGATAGTTTCCCCTTGAATTATTTATAAGAAAAACACAATTTAAACAAGGGAAATTAAAGATGACAAAGGAATAGTATATTGCATATACAATAGATAGTTATTCCACTTCGATATTGACCTGCCAGCACCCCAAATTGATTCTTCTTATACATGACACCAACAATTACAGCTTTAAATACTACCTCCATTCAAAGGGACAATGGGATTTTTTTTTTTTTCCTAAATGACTACTGCTCAAAGTTGCATGAATAAGTTAAAGAGATAAGCTTATGACAGAATGGCTATATGTCTATTTGTTAGATAATCAAATGAGAAATATGTTTGAGCACCCAGAAATACCCCAATCTTAAACAGATATTCAGAGAAGTCTGGTCACATAGAAATGGTGAATGATTTCCCCAACCTGCTAAATTCCTTCTTTTTAAAGATTATTTATTTATTTATTTATTTGAGAGAGAGAGACCATGAGTAGGGGCAGGGGCAGAGGGAGAAGCAGATTCTCCACTGAGCAGGGAGCCAGATGTGGGGCTTTATCCTTGGACTCCAGGATCATGAATTGAGCTGTAGGCAGACAACCAACTGAGTAGTGCAGACATACTGAAACAGGTAAATTCCTTGGTAAATAGAAAAATATAACAGTAAATATATTTTTAATTAAGATAATAATATCCACATGCTTTTACTAATTTTCATTTTGCCACATCCATAAAATTTATATTGTTCATATCAGAGCTACCCATCTTTCTTATTCTTTTACTAAGATTGACTTTAAGAACTCAGCAGGCACAGAGGTTTTTGGTAGTCCAACTCACTTATTTTTCCAAACAATAATTAATGTATTTTGAACTGTAAAAATTGAAAGGAAATTTTATGCCTGCCAATAAATGAAATTATGTCATTCCTTGTGGTTCCTTTAATCCCTTTATTCTTTTAATTGTATTTCCTTCCGAATGTTGACAAATCTGTAAAATTCAGAAATCTCCAGAATGTTTCTCCAGTTACTATAGTGGCCAAATATTTTTGGATTTTGAAGCTGACCTTTCAGACACAGCATTCTTCTAAATGAGTTTAAGGTTTGAGCCTACAATCACTTAACAGCATACAAATTGGAAAAAAAAAAAAATCCAAAAACCCAAAAACCTAAATTGCACCCACAAGCAAGTAAATGCATAATTAGCCACTGGAACATCATGCTAAAAGTACAAATTAGCCAGTCAATTGCACCTGCAACTGGTCACCTGCAGACTCAATTAGACACACTTAGTTTTGCCTGGACAATAGATATCTGTCACAAAATAACCGACACACATTTTTAGACCAGGAAAAGGCAGTGCTTGATCTTTTAGAACTTCCCTGATAAAGCTCCGTTTTAGAGTATTTTCTTATACCTAGAATTGTCAGTGCTCAGGCAACTTTCTCCAAACATTGTAAAAATAGTAGTGTATTATTTCTATGCTTTTTCTTCTCATATTACCTGTTTATTTTGGTGGGCCACACAAAGTGAAAAAAGCTCTGAGAATTACTACAACTGCGCTCTACAGAATTACATGTCTCATCCTTCAATGCAAACTGATTAGTAATTAGCAATGCTTGCTCAGGTAACATGTAGGTTTTCCAAACAACATATTTTCTATTAAGAAACTTTATATTCTGGACACACAATTTTTTGTTTCAAGGAGACAAGAAGACAGTGTTAATGAATCCTGTACTTATTTATTAGATGTTAGCATTTCATTACTAAATGTGTAGAACACACTTTTCTTGTTTCTGGGATGACACCACCTTGTCTTAAAGGCGTAAAAGCAAACTGAAGACTCACATTCCAGGAAAAAAATCTTAAAAAAAAATTGTGAAATCATTTCTATGCCTTTCAAAAATTGTGTTGTAAGACATAATGCTACCATGGGCAAGCAACTGCCTGTGCATCATTTCTGTCTAGGCAATCAAACAGTTTAAACTGTTTGGGGAAGTTATCAAACATGAAAATAGGCAAAAGGATCCTTCATATCTTTTATGCGACTCTCTAGGTGTGTCCCTTTATTTGACTTGCTATTTTCTCGGCTTAGGATATTTCACAGCTCTGTAAAGAAAGATGTTTAAAGAAAGATGTCAACTTGTAAAAAGACAATCGCCATGCAAATAATTCTTGTCCAACTTCATTCAGTAAAGATGTAAATGTTTTATAGAAAAAATAGCCTTCAAAATTTATATTTTTATTACTTTATAGGATATACATCAGTTTTTATCTAAATTAGAAATCTTTTTCAAACTTAACTTCTTTCAGTGACTATAAATACTTTCATCTTTCTCTTTGAATCAGCTTTAACACTTTATGGGTCCTTCATTTAAGTTGACACAAGCTCAATTTGCAATTTTTAGAGTCTTTTTTTTTATATTTTAATAAAATAACTTTATTATACAATAGTTTTAGAGTTACAAAAAAGTCACAAAGGTAGGGAAGATAATTTTCATATCCACCTCAGTCACTTTAACCTCATAAAAACCTTACATTAGTATGGTACATTTGTCACAACTAATGAACTGCTTTTGAAATATTAAAGTTCAGACTTTATTCAGATTTGCTTGGTTTTTCCCTAATGTTCTTTTTCTTTTCCAGGATCTTAGACTGAATACATATTACATGTAATGATTATGTTTTCTTGGGGACCTCTAGACTGTGACAACTGTCCCTGTTAATAATGACCTTGGCAATTTTGAGGAGTATTAGTGAGATATCTTGTAGAATGTCCTTCAATTGTATTTGTCTGATGGTTTTCTCATTATGCTGGGGTCGTGGGTTACTGGGAGGAAGACTGTGGAAGTAGAGTGACTCTGCCATCACAGCAGACTAAGGGTACATTTTATCAACATCACTTACCAGTGTCATTGACCTTAGTCACCTGACAGAGGTATTTTTTGTCAGGTTTCCTCCTGAATAGCTAGTCCTCTCCCTTTTTCATATTGTACTTTTTGGGAGGCTGTGCAGCCCACACATAAGGAGTAGAGGTTCCACTTTTGCAGAGATGGTATCAACCAAAATTATTGGAAATGCTACATAGGAAAATTTTCTATTTTCCTATAGAAAATAGGAAGAATAGAAAATTCTTCCGATTTATTTATTTAATTTTTAAATTTGTATTACTATGGAATCACAGATATTTATTTTATATGTTGGATTATAATCCAATGTTATATTATTTGTTCAAACTGTTTCAGGTTGGTCATTGGGAACCCTCTCATTTCCTTCTCATGTTTCTTTGACATATCTTGTGTGTGTGTGTCAATATACGAGCATTTCCTCATTTTCTGGCACTATGAAATACTGCAGACTCATGTATCATCTTCCCCAACCCAAAAATCAGCCCTTTCTTTGTATTAGAGAATATTACTAGAAATCCAGATCTGGACACTGAGCAGAGAGGTTGTTGTTTTGTTTTTTGCTTCTTAGGGTTTTTTGTTTGTTTGTTTTGCTTTTTTACTTTTTAAAAATTATACTTTCACAAAGTCAAATGGATTTTACGGAGTCCACAGATTATTTATATGAGCCTGTTTTCCAAGCCTATTCTTTATGGGCAACCCAAACATAAGGAAGTTATCATTTTTGACAGAAGAGCAGACTGCCTACAAGAACCATCAAAATGGAATGTGAGCAGGTCCTGATGCATCCCTTATGTTATCCATGGGTTTTACAATCAACTAAAGTGTAGCAATGGATAAATCTAGCATAGAGATAGAGATAGTTCGATATACCTACTCAACTTCTTATGTTTCTCATTCTTTCATTCTTGTTTTATTTTGAAACACTGCACAACTTAAAAGAAGTAAGTGGACATCAGTATTTGAAGAAATACTTAAACAAAATCTTAGGTCCAAATCTATACTCATGAAAGAGCACATTTAATGTAATGTTAGAAGTCTTTTGTCCCAGGTAGTTTTTATTACCTCTACCAATTCAAGTTTGCAGCCATTGCCAATCTCTACTTTAGAAAATACTTTTTGATTGTATTGGTCTATATTATCATTTGGGATAGGGCTTCATAGAACAAGAATTAAATCTGATATTTACTAATATTATGAATGTTATCACAAAATTTATGTGTGAGTATACAGAAATGATGTCCTGCCTCTGTTATGACAGATCCAAATTCAATACCCAATAGAATTTAATTGTATCTCAGGATGGATAGGCCATAAAATTATTAGTGTAAGTTGAAGTTCAGATGTCAGGGTCAAATAATAACAATAATTATAGATACAAGACATATTTTCAGTTGCTGGCTTCTTTCTAGTCATTCCTCATTTTATACGTTCAGCTCAATCTTACTTTGGAAATACAGGAGAATTTCTCTTCTCATTGACAATGGGGCATAATGAATACAATATTATTTTTCTTATATTTTTCATCACTTACATAATTTTTCATCACAATGTCTTTTCTCAGTGATTAGAATGGTGCCACCTACACACTCTACACATTAAATACAGTATTTGAAAATTTAGAATAATGTGGACCTCAGGCAAATTCCTGGTTTTTAATTCACAAAATGGGAGCCTACAACCTCACTACTGCTTTAAACAATTTCTCACTTGCTTTGTTTTCAGAGGCATTCAATGTCAGGCAGTAGGTAAACAGTGTAATAAATTGTGCCATTATTTGCTATTAGTGGTAGTAAATTGTTTAACAATCTTACTAATTTTGTTATAAATTTCATATGGCTCAGAGTCTACTGAAACCCCCTTTAAAAATAAATCTAGCTTCCAACCACTTTCTATTGCCTCTAAGTGCCCCTAATGTATTCCTGGGACCTTTGTGGAGGCAAGAGCCTTACCACGTCTATCCATTTCCCTCAAGGGAGAAACTTGATAAGAAGCATGCATATCTTCATCAGTGATCCTATAGCCCAATTCTTTCTATAATGGATGGAATAAGATTAAGAGTGCCATCTTACATATACTTCTTCGCATTGTGTCTCTCCTGTTAATACCAGATGTGGCTTCAGGAAAGCTACTGGTTGAAGCAGGTCAGTGCTGCACTTGGGATTTGTTCTTTTATAAAAAAAAAAAAAAAAAAAGATGGCTAATTGGGTAAAATACCTTGAAAAAGGAAAAAGAGACCTGATATCTGGCTTCCTAAATTTCAACAGTCCAAATATCTTCCAAGTACTTTTTGACATTTCAGAAATATATACTTCCTTTTTCTATTTTTAAAGAACTTTGAGATTTTTATGATTAGACACCATTTTTATTTTTATTACCACTTATCATTTTGAAAGCAAAGCCTCACGGTTTAGTGTAGGACACGAAACATACTCTATGTAGCCACTCAGACATGTGCAAATTATTAGGGACTGACTCAAATAAAAATCTCTTCTTTTAAGTATTTTGGGGGACAATCCTTCCCACAAGCTGAAAGTTGTTTCTAGTATATTAGGAGGTAAACATTCTTTTCAGGGCTTTCTCTCTTTCTATCCTTCGTGTCTTATTCTTTCAGTATTCCCAGACACTTTTTCAGAGTAAATAAACTAAGCTTATGCTTAATAATGTAGGAAGTTTTTTCTGATTTACTTCTTATTCACGTCTCTTGGTGTTTTCAGTAAATATTAATGAGCTTGCCATTTACAACCACTATATCCAAATGTATTACATCCAGTCATATTTAAGGTCATTTAATATTATATTTCTTAGCATTCATACTCATACTTTATCCTGTCTCAAGGGAAAAACGTAAATTGAGAGACTACAAATTTAGAACCACTAAAATAAGGTTATATAGTCAAAGCTTTACTATTACTTTATCTGGACAGCAGAGAGCAGTACAAATCTAGCCCTATGCAAATAAAATTTTTTGCATTAGGGTTCAACCAGGACACAAATCCAAAGAATGACTAAAATCCACATTTCTCTCTGGCTTAATAACTCCATTTATGTTCTCCCTTCTTTCCTACATTAAAGGATAGTGGCTCAGGAGGGAAATAAAACAATGCTGTAAGAATGGAACCCTCTTTTTTCTCTCAGAAAATTGCCACCACATGGAATAGTATTTAATTCAGCCAACTGAACAACAGAAACTGCTTCCACATTAACAAAATCCTAGAGGAGAGTTTTTATTTATTTATTTTAAAAAAATCAAAGCTAGTTAGGAATACTAGTTTCAATGCTCAGGTCAATGGAGTTTTTCTCTAACCGACTGGAAGGCAGCCAAACTAAACTGATCAGAAGATCATGTGCGAGGCTAGTATCACATTATCTAGAATTTTCTCAGTGGCTTTAAAATAATTTATATTCTAAGTTCTGGTGTTATTTCATTACTGGAGTTTTTAGTTTGAGCATGTCTCTTCATTGAAGTATGGCCTCGTGAAAGTCGAAAAACTGAATATCCTGAGTAGCTACTTTGCCAAGAGTTTAATTTCTTCTTTGAATCACTAAATGCTGCTTTTAAGGGTTAGAAGAGATGAGACACTTCAGAATTCATTTAAATTCTTTATTCTCAACCACTCAAAACACGTAAGATGAATAGATATTGTCATTTGATAGAAATAAAGTTACTGTGTGTGATTTAAAAGTACTGTCTGTAATTCTGAAACTGCATAAGAGATATAAGTGGGAGTCACAATGATACTGCTCCCTTGGGTAATTCTTCTGCTCTTTCTACATTTAATTTTATCTCATTTTTTGTTCTTAGTCTAAATTTGCTATAGCAGGAATTTGAACATTTCCATTACATGGTATGATACTATATTTGGCAATTCCAGACTGTAAATAGACATGACCAAGAATTAAGAAGGCATAAAGGGAAACAGCATGTGTTTTAACTGTTCTTACAAAAATTATTTTGACTATAAATTACCTCAAGTATTAGTGTAAGCCAAGATTATAGCAAAAGTCAAAATGTTGACAGCAAACCTGAGCAAACATGCTTTTGTGAAAGGATGGTGGTGGATTTGACAGATGCTTGCATGTTTTCTCCTGAATTTCACAAAGCTTCCTTCTATTTCTTCTTTTAAAAGCTCAACTAAATACATTTCTTCTTTCTGCAAACATGGTGTAGTAACAAGAGCATGGATTTTGGAGACTAATAGGATTTCCCCTGAATCCATAATTTACTATTCCTTTAAAAATATATGGTGGTCATTGCTCTCTGAGTCTTAATTTTCTCACAGTAAACTTGGGAAATTAACACTTTCTTCACAAAAATGCTTTGATAATTAAATATTAGGGGTATACAGCCCATAGTGATGCTCAAAAAGGTTCTATTTCCCCCATCTCTTAAATTTGTACATGAATAATTAAAGCTTAAATATTATTATTTTAATTTCTGAAGGACATTTGGTCTAAAATAGCTTGAATTCAAATGGTGATATTTCCATGGTTTCATCTATGATTCATACAGAGACTATTTGCATGCTTTTTAGAAAAATCATTTCTTCTCAATTGATTTAAAATTATTAAAGAAGCAGCCCATATTTGACAAAACTTTTTATCTACAAATCCCAGACTGTAACAGACTATTATCTTGGGTTCCACAACAAACAACCCTCTAGTATTTACACTACCACATGGGTTCTAGGCTTAACATGCAATTAACATTGGCCAGTAAAAATCATATTAGGATGTATGCAAACTTGGTAAGCACTCGTACATTGGTGCTTTTCTTGGAGCATACCTTCTTCAAATCCATGCTAAAATAAACCAAAATAGCTATGTGAAGAGTCCTACATCGGAAACAATCAAGGCTTACAGCCCCAGCTCTATTCCTAAGGGGGTGACTTGCGCTAACAGGTCTAGCTAAGAGAGATCGGATATCTTAGGTTTTTCAGTCACCTCAGAAGCCAGCAAATATCAGATGAAGCAGAAGAATCAGTCAACCCAGAGAATCATGAAAAATAATGATAATTTTTTAATGGTGCAATCAAAGACATTAATAAAGATATTATGTATCAAAGACATTATGTTTCAAAGACATACAATAAAAACATTGTATGTATTTAAGAATAGTTGCCAAGTCTATGATTTGGAAGAAATCAGGAGGAAACAAAAAGCCAAAGTAGTAGTATTTGTGATAAAAGAGAAAAGAGAGAGTAAATAATAGAAATAATAGTTCTAATTAATATGTAATAGAAAATAAAAAGTACATCTCAATGGAAACTCCTCTGCCTCCTGCCTTACCAATGGGAAAGATAAAAGATAATACCATAAATATGAATATACATTTTGAGTGTCCTAGTTGGCTCAGTTTGTTGAACTTCAAACTTTTGATTTCAGCTTAAGTCATGGTCTCAGGGTAAAGAGATCAAGCCCTGGGTAGGACTCTGTACTGGGTATAGCGTGTAATTGAGATTCTCTCTCTCCCTCTGCGCCTCCACAGTTCATTCTCTCTCTCTCTTAAAAGTGAATAAATAAAATAAATGTGAATATACATTTTAAAAGTAAAAAGATCTATAGAATTTTTTAACTTGAATAATCATTTACCTACTAGGTCTTAGGAAAATAAAGATGAATAAAATAACTTCTCTAACCTTAAGGTATTTAGAGAATAGAATGCCCCAGGATTCTCATGCCACAGATCATCTATTCCTCATTACAAATAAAAAATAATAAATAAATGAATGAATGAATGAATGAATAAATAAATATATATATATATCAGCCATCCCTTTTCCTTCTAATCCAATCAGCCAAATAAACCCTCAAAATTTTGCAACATCAATCTTATTACAAACCAAATAATTTTGCATATCTTATTGTTCATTTTCTCCCAACCAGAAAGCAACTAAATATATAACTGAAATAATAAAATACAGTGTTTTGAGACTCGATTATAGAGGGTTAACTGTGGTTTAGTTTAAATCAATGACATTTCCTGCTTTATCCATCTATGTAGGATTTACATTCATTTCCCTAGGACCCAGGAGCCAGAGCCACAAATTCCAACTCATTAAAAATAATCATTTGTAGCCTTTACGCTCCATCCATATTAAAGCACTATGGCTTTACATAGTCAATGTTCAACCCAAGATGAGATATGAGTGGAGTTTCTTGTAATTCTGTAGCTTTTTACATGTGCAAAAATCAATAAGGCTTTATTCAGCCACATCATATAAACCCTCTTGTGCCTCTTAGGCCAATATATAATCACTAATCACTTCAGAGTGTTTAGTCATCTTGAATACAAACACACACACACACACACACACACACACACACAAATGTACTGAGCATTTTGGTATTAGAGATAATAATTTTATCTTTTTATGGGAACTTTTTTCAAATATTTTCAAACATTTAAAACATCAAACATTTTGAAAATAGTTTTTCAAATATTATATATTAAATGATGTAAATTGACTCAATATGGAAAATTATTTTAATATAGGGGAATATGAGTAAAATGTATATCTTGATTGTTTAGGCATACACCCTGCTACAAAGATTTATTTCTGTGCATTTGGAATAATACTTTGTTTTATATGGGCTTCTCTCTAACAAGTGGCAATAAAATCTTTACAGCACCCCATAGTGACATATTTCATTTATCTCTCTTGGTTTCTTTCCATTTTCCTTTTTAAATGAATAAATCAACACAAAAACAATGAGGTCATTGACAAGAACACAGAAGAACAGATTCAATTCAAAGCATTTAACTTGAAAAAAATGAAGAAAAAAAGAGATGAAGTAAAATATAACATTGCCCTCCAATGGATGGTTGCCTATAACTCAATACTTACATCAAAAAATTTCTTTACATCTTGGATTTTGAAAGCATGTCTCAATATCTGTGTTTATTCCTCTTAGTGAATTAACAAAGTGGCTCTGAACAGAGTCTGGCAATCATGGTAGCAAATACATTTTGGATTAGGACCTCTAGTGAATTTGGACAAGTTATGATCCTCCCTCAATTCCTTTATCTCTCCATATTTTATCAATTTTACTCTTTTGGCCTTCTAATGAACCCTCAGAAGGAATTAAATAAGTCATATTTCCTTTCACGAGTCACTTGAATTCACAGTCTTGCTTTACAATCCAATTCTCTTCATCACCACACACAGTTATTAACTTCTCCAGGTTGGTCAGTCTACTTTAATTCTTAGGCAATTTTATATTCAAATCTCAATGTCCCTCTACCTCTACTGTCACATCTCTAGTACAAGTTCTATCACTTCTTTGATAAATATCTAATATAATGTCTATATTTTATTCTAAAATATTTAAGAAGGAAAATATAACTTGCATAAATCAAGGCTACCACTCCGGCACTGGCAGTCTTCTAATCACAAACTAACTCTCCAGTGGTAGCATATTGGTGTGATATCAGCAAAGACTCACTCCAAAGCAGCTGCTAGGCCACTGCAAATGCTGTGAAAATGGAAAAAGAGAGAGAAAAAGAAAGAAAATTTATTGTCTTTTGAAGAGAATGAGGATGAAAGAATCCTATCTCAAATTCCATCTCTTTGGCCTTATGAACCTTTTGTATGAGAGGTGACAGGAGAACCAAAAAAGAAGCAGGTGTGGGGAATTTATTGAGTTTTAAAAACAGGTTATTTTATTTATGTTTGTCCAATAAAAATTTGACAGAATTTCACTGTAACCTTCTAGCAACCATTCTATTTCCTTTCAATTTCATTCTCCACAAAAACTCTCGGAAATTTTCTTATTACTTTCTTGTTTCAATTATTTCAATGCCTTCTGAATGCTTTTAGAACATGAACCAAAATCTTTCCCACTTTGATCAGATCTCAGCATTCTCTCCACCCTAATCTCGGGCCATTTTCTCCCCTAGTTGCTCTTTTTTGTCCACCCCCACTTTCTTTTTTAGGGTTCTTTCTACTCCTAGGACATATCTTTTCTCACCCATTATTTCTTTCATTTCATTACTATTTCATCATAACCTCTCTTCAATCTATTTTTTGTCTGGGTAATTCTTCAGCCCTCAACACAAATATCTTTTTAGGGGAAACTTACTGGAAGTCCAGAGTAGCTTGGGTTCATATGTTAAAGCACACTGGATTTTTCTTACAGAGGGATCATTTTTGCCATGTTAATTGTTCTTTCCCCAGTGCCTAGTATTCTTTAATACACAGCACACATAAAATAAAATATGCTGAAGAAAGGATACAAGAGAAGAAGAACAGAAACAAAAAACTATCACTAAAAACCATTTACATATTTCATATGCTTTGAACAATAGCTCAAGACCAACTACTAACTTCAGTTCTTCCTTTAGCCTGTCTGTAAGAACTAAGAAGGAAACTAGTCCCACTTTCTGGTAAACTGGTCATTGCAAATTTAAGTTACTTCAGGGCCTAGGGATACTCTAGCAACATGTTAGCCATATTCCCCACCACAAAGTCTTTAACCAACAGTTTACAGAAACTGTTCACAGAAAAACAAATATAAAAATAATATGGGTATTACATAAGTATGACTATATGTTCTTATTGTTAAAGGTCAGCCAAAAAGAAGGAATGGCAGGTAGGGAGAAAAAACATATCTGGAGTGAGTCATGGAGAATATAAAGATATATAGAATTTGTAGGATTTCAGAGTATACAAACAGGGTATAGAGGCTGAGGTAATGGGTCCTTTCAATTTGGCTTCAGCAAGGTCTTAGAATATAGTGCAACATTTCTGAGCTGGTCTTTAGACTCACTGACCAAAATCCTTTTTCCATTCCTAACTATACACAATTTACACACTTTTATAACAAGATCCATCTTCCTATAAGATAAGAAAATGATAAGTTCCATGTGCATTGTATAGGGAGGAACTGAATGAGGAACAAAAAAAATAGTTATAATAATTAAAATATTCAGTGCTGGTCCGTTCAAGATGAATCCAGTCATACTAAACTCACTTGAAACCCTTGGAAATAATTCACGGTTTTGAGATATGTCATAAAAATATTTGATAAATCAAAACATGAAATAAATTACTGTAGCCACATTACCAATAGCTCCCCAATGAGGCAAAAATCCATAAAAAAATCACCAAGAGTCTGTTTCTTCAAGGACCAAAAACAAAGCTATATAGTTTCAGAAGGTAAATTTGGATAGTGGATTATTTTACTTTTCAATGTAATAAAAAGTCCTCAAATATTATTGGTGTATAGCACCAAGTATACAACACTACATGTGAGCAATTGTGGGTGATGGCTGACTCTTCTCCATGTATTTTATTCTGGGATCTAGGCTTGAAGGAACTGCCCCTAACTTGGACATGACATTCTCGTGGCAGAGGGAAAGAGCAAGAGAGGTAGTTGAAACATGCAATAACTCAAAACTGTGGCTCAAAACTAACATATGTTACTTCCTCTCACATTTCATTGAACAAAGTAATAGGACAGGACAATGATGTGAGAATTATACCCCTTATACAGAAAGCTAGTAAGGCCCATGGCAATGGACAGTTATATATTAACCATTTATAGTAGTGGCATGTGATTAAGTTATGAATATATAAAATATATCACAAGAACATAGTCACAAACAACATTTCTGAAAAATAGGGCGATATTATTTGAGGGTTATAAATTGTGGTATATAATAAAATTAATATTTTAAACCTATGAGAATGAGACACATACCAGAAGTCTAAGGTTTGGCATAAATTCAGTCTATGTGGAAAAAAACAAAGTTGATTTCTTAAACTTCTAAGAATTTGGAGATGAGTCTCATTGAAATTCTACAACATAATTTTTAAAGCATATTTAAAGAGCATTTAAAAACAGAAAGGCTAATTATCTGGATCCAGCACAGTTCAGTAAGAACAAGTCATACCAAACTTGGTTGATATAGTATATCAGAGTGTAAAAAGGCATCTGACAGATTCCCTCATGATATTCTTGGACTGGGATCCAATGAAATAAACTATCATTCATCCCCTTCTCTATATTTCCATCTTGTCCATGAAAGTTTTATGAGAAAAGGTGGCAGATTCCTTCTGAAATTCAGATTCACTATGTCCACAAAAGTGGGCATAGGGAAATGAGGCAGAAGTAAAGCAGACTCAAAACATGGGTGAAAGAATAATGTTAAGGTTGAGTACCACAATATTAGTCTAGAGTTACTCTAAGTTTTCCCTTCTAAATCATCCTAGAAATGTGTGCTAAGTTTGCCAGTAAAGAAAACAGACTCCAGGGAGAAAGCACCATGATGACTTGAGGACACAGTCTGAAAAATCCTCAAAAGTAACTACAGTCTGGTTGTACTAAAATTCCACATTTAATAAGAGATCGGCAGTAATCAAATGGAATAAAGTATTCTAGGTAATTGAACTTACTCAGTTGCCATCCTTACTGACTACAGCTACATTGGAGATCAGTTCCATTTGCAATGTTTTTCTGTCTAAGATCCCATGAACTATATTTTTTTTTCACATATTACAATCCTGTATCATTGCTTCCAATAGATCCTTTTTTATTTCCATCATTTAACTCTATTTCACAAATTATTGTAATTATGATGTTTTTTTGATGTGATCATATTTCCCCTATCATTTATAGCAGTACTATTCCCACTTCATTATACTGAACTTCTATTTGTTTCCCTTCTCCTTGTAGATGCCTTTAGTTATACTTAGCAGTATGACAATGTGACAAATGGAAACATGGCACTTAAAAAAAAAAAAAAGCTTGTAGCGTATTATTTACACCTTCTTTCAACAGTTTCCAGGTTTCTGAACTAATAATGAGACTGCCTTCAAGTTATACCACCACTGCAAGGAGAATTAGAAACTAAACAAAACAAACATTTATTTGATCGAAAATTAATCCCATAAATGTTTATTATTCCAATCCCAATGTGTTTATATTGTCAGTTTCCACAGACTAGATTTTATGATGTAAATGCCCAGAAGTGGGGGAAAGCATATGTTTAAATAAATATATAATAATGATAAATATTAGGGAAAAAGATGTATTAAAGAAGTATGTTGGAGTAAAAGTACTAGAGTGTTTAAAAGAAAGGTAACATTTAGGATGATCTTATAACACTTAAGAAATAACATATGTTAAGTATGTAACTGACAGTTATAGACCCTTTTCATGACTTTAAAATTCCCACAATTATCTTATAAGTTAGGCATTATTACTTTATCATTATTTTAAAGATGTTGATATGGTTAAGTCTAAGCAACTAGCCTAATGTCACACAAAGATTAATAACAGGAAAAGGAATAAAACACAAACCAAATGACTCTGGAGTCAAAGATTTTAACATTACTCTAGTAATTCTCTGAGAGGATAAGTAGTAGACTGGGTTTTCAAGTAAGGGATAAACTTTTGATCCATTTATTTTTTTTTCCCTCACTCAACAAATATTTCTTTGCCATTTCTTAAATCCCAGGCTCTTGGATTTAAGGATTTAGAAATGTTAAGCCAATCTTGCATTCCTGGATGAAACCCACTTTGTTATTATAATTTTTTTATGTTTTGTTAAATTTAATCCCTTAAAGTTATGTTTAGAATATTTGTGGGGTTTTTTTTTTGTAAGATTATTTAGTTATTTATTTGAGAGAGAGTGAGAGAGAGCATGATAGGGAAGAAGGTCAGAGAGAGAAGCAGACTCCCCATGGAGCTGGGAGCCCGATGTGGGACTCTATCCAGGATTCTGGAATCATGACCTGACCTGAAGGCAGTTGCTTAACCAACTGAGCCACCCAAGTGCCCTGTTTAGAATATTTGTATATAGGTTTTGTTTTGCTTCTTCTTTTCCTCCTTTTTTGGGTAATTTCTTTGCAATTTCTGATATTAAGGTAGTGCTGGACTTGTACAATAAATAAGGAATGATTTATTGAGAGAGATATTTAAAAATATAAATATTGATATGATAACTTATCTTTGAGGATAATATGTATGTATATAATTATCCATCTATCAATATCATCATCTGTCTTTGCTTTATGTATTTGGCAGTTCATAAAGGAATAAATGTTTAGTATTTTTATGCACTTTTAAGTAATTGATCTGTTTGTCATTATGAAATGCCTTCTTATACTGGTAATATTATATGCTCTGAAATTTACTTTTTCTGATATCAGTGTAACTACTCTAGCTCCATTGCACCTTTAGGGTAAAGTTAGCATTATATCTTTTCCTATCCTTTTACTTTTAATCTAATTTTCTTTATGGTTAATATAGTAAAAAATTATATTAGCACTGTCTATCTACTAAATATACCATTTAGTATATTTACTAATATACTAAATATGTATATATAGTACCTATAAGTATTTTATATATATATACTATCTACTAAATATACTTAATACATACTACTTACTATATCTATCTATCATCTATCTATCTATCTTATCTTTCAATTTATTTGTTTCTTCTTCGAAGACACTATAACTCAAAAGGTTGTACCCTCAAAATTGCAGACTGATGGGGAACTTGG
This sequence comes from Neogale vison, assembly GCF_020171115.1. Lineage (NCBI taxonomy): Eukaryota > Metazoa > Chordata > Mammalia > Carnivora > Mustelidae > Neogale > Neogale vison. The sequence continues at coordinate 51,793,710 of NC_058096.1, forward strand.
ATGGCACTATTGGTTAAATGTCTGACTCTAGGTTTCTGAGCAGGTTATGATCTCAGGATAGTGAGATCAAGCCCTACATCGAGCTTTGTGCTGAGCAAAGAGTCTGCTTGAGATTCTCTCTCTCCCTCTCTCTATGCCCTTTCACTTGCGTTCTCTTTCTTTCTCTCTAAAATAAATAAACACATCTTTTAAAAAAATGCAGACTGAAAAAGAAGGAAATTCTTTCTCAAGTATAATTATTTCTCAAGTATACCTCAATGAAGCTGGTAAAAAAAATGTGGAACTAAAGTTCTGCTTCAACTAACTGTGCACAAATCTACAGGAGAATGTCACTTATATCTTAACAAGCATTAGCTAGAAATTGTACATAATCAAAAACCCATCACAGAGCAAGTTAACAAGGTAAACTGAATTGAAAACCAGTGAGAAGCTCCTGGAGAGAGATGGGGCATACAAACTGTTTGACTCCTGACAGAATACAAGGAGAAGATGAAGCCACCACAAAAACAGCTAAGGTAAGAAGAAAATGGCTGAATGTTTAACAAGTTCAGAAGGTTTTGCCCAGATATAACGGTAGTCTATACTCACCAGCTCTTTTCTACTGTTTTCTGTGTGGTTCTCAGGACAAGATAGAGAGAAGGGCAGGATAAATGACAGATTCATTCTCCGGCACAAAGAAACCAAATGCTGTCCTATGGTAGTTAATTTAACCTGTCAGCTTGACCGAGTCATAAGATGCCCAGATATTTGGTTAAACATTATTCTGGGTATATCTGTGAGGGTTTTTCTGGATGAGATTAGCATTGGGATTGATACAGGGAGTAAAGCAGATTACCCTTCCCAATGTGGGTAGACCTCATCCAGTCTGTTAAAGGTCTGAATAACACAAAAAGGTTGAGCAAAGGAGAATTTGCTTTCTATCTATCTTTGAACTGGGACATTAATCTTCTCCTACCTTTGGACTCTGATTTGGACTCTAACTTATACCATCAACTCTTCTGGTTCTCAGGTGTTTGGACTTGGACCGGAAGTACACCATCAGCTGACTGAGGATCTAGGGATATCCGTCTCTATATCTTGTATGAGTCAGTTTTTTATAATAAATATCTGTAACTATCTATCTATCATATCAGTTCAATTTCTCTGGAGAATGTGACTAATGTGCTCAATTCCTGGACATTGCTCTTTCAGAAAGCAAGAGCTGCAAGCCTCTGGAGGACTAAGAACCTGTTGCTCCTGGGGATGGGGGACAGAAAAAAAGCATATGCTATTGTGGGAGGACCCAAGTTTTTCTGACAAAGATTTCTAAAATACACAAATCAAATTTCCACTACTTTGGGTGGGTGGCTGGGCTTAAGAGAGGGAGCCTGGGGAGAAAGGTAGGTGGGAAAGTTGATGAAACCCTGTTCTGGAATCCCTGGTGTACAGGACCTGCCTTGGGTGGGGGCCAAAGGAGAACAGAGAGAGCTCCCTCCACCTTTATCCTTATCTCATACTTTAAAAAAAAGTAGAAACTAGGTACAAAGGCTAAAACTATATATAGCTTTTGCAGTAAGTTATACAAGAACATTTTGGAGGTATTGGGATAATCAACAAACTCCTAGATAATAAGAACAAGCATGAGCCACAGAAGAACAGACTGAGGATATGACCTCTTAAAAAAACAAAACAAAACAACAACAAAAAACCTCCTCTTCAAGACACTTAAGAAAATGGAAAACAAAACAACACAAAACAAAAAACAAAAGCCACAGACTGGAAGGCAATATTTGTACAACACATATCCCACAAAGGACTTGAACCAGAATACGTAAAGAATTCTCACAATAGTAACAAAAGTAATAAAATACAAAAAATTCAATAAAAAATGGGGAAAGGATTGGAATGGATACTTCTCAGAAAAGATACATGAATGACAAATAAGTTCATGAAAAGATGCTTAACCTCTTTTATCATTAAGAAAATGCAAAATAAATCAACGGGATATTGCTATGCATTTACTCAAATAGTTAAAATAAATAAGATCAACAATACAATGCTGAGGAGCTAGGCTAGTAGAGTTCTCAGACACTGCTGACATGACACAAAGTGGTACAACTGCTATGGAAAACTGTTGAGGAGTTTCTTAAAAAGTTAAATATGTATCTTCCATATAATCCAGTCATTCTATTCTTAAGTATTTACCCAATAGAAATGAATATATATATATATATGTACAAATAATTATTTCAAATTTATTCATAACCTATTATAAGTTTCCAATTTGGAAATAAGCCAAATGTCCATTATCTGGCAAAATAAAAAAAATATATAGTACATCTATTTAATGGGATACAACATATCATAAAATAAACATGCAACAATATGGATAAATCTCATAAATAACAAAAAGATAGAAAGAAAGAGGCTATATACTATATGACTCTATATGATATACTGGAAAAGACAAAATTCAAAGGAAATAAATCACGTCAGTGGTTAGGGGTTAGTGTGTGGGATTGTCTACAAAGGGGCACCAGGGGCCATTTGGGAATGATGGAAATATTCTACATCTTGATCTGTGGTAGTTACATAACTTAAACCTGAAAAATTCATTGAATTGTGTGCTTTAAAAGAGTATGCTTTATTGTATTTAAATTTTACCTCAATAAACCTGACTTTAAAACCTGTGTTAAGGAGGAGCTTGATATGAGCTTGTTGGATATGACAATATAGATGGAAAAATATGGGCATATGCTTTTATCACTTTATTTCTACTAACAGTTCTGATTATGACACTTCAAGACTATGTTGAATTTAAGTCAAGCAGAGTCAATTATCATATGGTTTCACTTATTTGTGGAGCATAACAAATAGCATGGAGGACAAGGGGCGTTAGAGAGGAGAAGGGAATTTGGGTAAATTGGAAGGGGAGGTGAACCATGAGAGACTATGGACTCTGAAAAACAATCTGAGGGGTTTGAAGTGGCGGGGGGGTGGGAGGTTGGGGTACCAGGTGGTGGGTATTATAGAGGGCATGGCTTGCATGGAGCACTGGGTGTGGTGAAAAAATAATGAATACTGTTTTTCTGAAAATAAATAAATTGAAAAAAAAAGGAATAAAAGATGACAAAATAAAAAAAAAGAACTAATAAAAACAGTCTATAAAAAAGTACATATAAAAAAAGCTATACAATGCAGATATAGTGGTTTTCAGAAGAAGAGGCATAGGTTTAAGATACATATCCTAGAGAAAAAATAAGACGTTAATCATCTATCTCAAATATTAGAACAAATAACAGCAAAATAATTCAAGGGCAACAGAAGTAAAAAAATTATAATTGCAATAGTAATGATCTAGAAAGCACACAGTAGGGAGGACCAACTTACATAAAATTTGGTTCTTGGGACAGACTGATCACCCTGGAACCCTCTGATCAATTGATAAGTAAAGAAAAATGGTAAAAAAAGGAGAGGGTGGAGAAGGAATGATCATCAACAATAAACTAAAGCTGGCAACACTGTAGACATTACATACATTGAAAATATCAGCAGATACTATAAATAACTTTGTCAATACCCTTAAGTATTACCTACAATAAAATTTAAATTGTTAAAGCATATTTTTAATTTTATGCGTGTTAGCACCATCACACTAAATAAATAGAACAGCTCCATCAACGTAAAAGGTTTCTTCATGCCTTTTTTACATCAACCCACCCTGCTCACCACAGCCTACATAAGGGCCCACTGATCTACTTTCTGCCACAGTTCCATACCTCACAAATTTCTTATAAAAGATTTCTTATATATTATACAGAAGTATCCATCCGTATTTTATTTATTTCAGTTAATATAATATTTTTGAAATTCACCTATGACTGTGTACATTAATACTTGATTTCTATTTATTGTTGAGAAATAGTCCATGGTATGGATGTAATAAAATCTATGTATTCACCAGTTGGGTTCTTACAGTTTAGAGCTATTCCCAAAAAATTGCCGCAAACCTTTGTGCATGTGTATTTTTGCTCTGTTGTTTTCTGCTATATCTGCCCTCAACAGTAAGAATTTTGCTAGAACACAGTAAGGCTCATTATATATTTGTTAAAGGAATGACTATGTTCTTCAAGTAGCATAGTACACAGAAAAAAGAAAATATGGCTCTCAAAGGCAAGAGAGCTTACTGACTCCAACAATGACACTTTGCACTTCCTTAGGTAAATCCCTTAAAACCTCAATTTAACCACTACTTGTCAAATGAGAAAAATAATGAGTCCCTGCCTTGAAGGAATGATGTGAGGATTTACAACAAAATACTACATGTAAAAATTGCTCTGTACTTTTAGGGAAAGGAGTACAATTTAAATACAAAAAAATTATTTTCATATTTTATATCAGCTTGCATCTGTTTAAGTTGTGGTCTGATTAAATCAGCTTTAACAAATGTTTAAAAAAAGAGACAACCCTAGTGTTGTTCTAATGCCACAGAATAATTCAAAAGATTCCCAAAAAAGTACATCTTGAAGCAAAGTTGATAATTACACAGTAATATTATATTTTACAATTGAGATATCACTACAAATCTTGAGAAATACTTCCAGTAGTTCATCAACCTCAGCTACTTACTGTGACCTAGAGATCTATGTATAGAACAGAATGGGTCCTGTAGGCCACACTGCTTATACTAGTGTATGTACAAAATGATTCCCGAGATGCACATTAGTTAGATCCATCACATAACCACATTTAATAGAATTCACATGCTTCTCTGCAATAAAGTGAAAATGCCAAAAAAAACACAATTTATACACTAATTTACTTTTCTCTTAGCCACAATGATAAATTAGAATTTCATTTTAGTACCAAATAATGCTCTTGAAGCCTGAGAGATGGTAAATTGGAAGGAAAATGGAAAGAGAAAAATATCAGTTAAAAACAATTTGGACAAGTGGACAGTTGGATACCATTAGAGTGAGCATCTTAAACTTGTAATGGCTGAAATTTACAGGACGTAGACACAAGTGCATAAGTGAGAGTGGAGATAGATATAGCAAAACAGTGTTGTTGAAATATATAGAGTAAATGCACAAAAATACTAAAATGATGGGAATTTCAACAGATTGCACATTTAAGTATAAAGCAAAATGAACATAACAACTGTATTCAGAAGCTGTAGTTAACCAAATAATTATTTTAAAGTTAAGTTTGATCAGTATGTCTTCATTCACACTGTAGGTATTCAGCATATAAATTTCCCATCTTAGTGATTCTCCAAACTACCTAAACATTATGATCACCTGGAAAGTATCAGAAAAAAAGAAAAATGCTTATTTCCAAGTATTATCTGGGATATTAGAATAAATTGGTAAGAATGAGGCACAGCCATCAGTACTTTTTGTAACAACTCCCCCACCCATGGGTGACTCTAGTACAAACCAGAGGCAAGAACCACTGCTTTGGAGAGAATGAGTTATTTGCTCAGTCCTTAAACTATTTCAGTCTGGATATTAGATGGGTTTGGTAGCTGCATTATTTTGCCTGATTCCTGACTGACCAAAATTGTAACATTTCTTTGTTTTGACTGAAAAGCTCTATATTACGTTTGCCTACTTGTCTGTCTCACTATTTCTTGCAAAGTAACCTATACCACATGCAAAAATGACTATGATCAGAGAGGGGAAGGGATTTTCTAGACTGGGATTGGAGCAGGCAATCTAGACCAGCACAGTGGCCAGACCTAATGTTTTTTCCAAAGATGGGAAAGCTGGGTATAAGTAGAGATAAAAAATTACTAGCTATGGGTGAAGGAATGCAGTGAGGGAAATCCAGTATTACATTAACACCTCTAGAGACTCAAAGCAAGAGATAATGCTGTCTCAGCTCTAGTATACCAGATACCTGAAAATGTGAAGCCATATCTTACTTACACCACATGAGCTTTTGGAACCTGACACAATCACACGGAGGCCTGCAAACATGAGTGGCCTTGCCCCGGGAGACATTTTCATATAATATGATGACCGACTGGATACTTATGAATAACTGAATTAGATCCTAGTAATATGTCAAATATATTTGGACTTTTGAGATAGTTTTACTATAAGAGATCTATGAGTTGGGGATATTATTATTTATAATAGAAATAAATATTTGGTCTTTGTCCCTGTGTCAGGGATACAGTTCCTAAAACTGTTGTAAATTCCTAAGTAATAAGAACACCAGGAGCACCTTTTGTGGCGGGCTCTTGGTACACCACCGGTTGGGGGTTAGTCACCAGAAAGACTTAGACATGATTAGAAGCTTGGAATTTTCAGATCCACCCCCAATTTTCTGGAGAAGAGAGAGGAGCTAGAAATGGAAATCATAACTTACCATGCCTATATCAGGAAACCTGCATAACATCCCATAGTATGGGTTACAGAGAGTTCCCATGTCAGTGAACTCATCACGTACCAGCAAGGTAATGCACTTCCAATCCCAGGTAGACAGAAGCTCCTATGCTCAGAACCCTCCTCACCCCATGTATCTCTTTCTGGCTGTTCACCTGTATCCTTTATTATATCCTTTAATACACTGTTAAATGTGTTTTGTTGAGTTTTGTGAGCCTCTCTGACAAATTAATTGAATCCAAGGAGGGGATCATGGAAACTTCAGATTTATAGCCAGTTGGTCAGAAGTACAGATAACGGGCATCTAGTTTGCTCACTTGGATAAGCAGTTGACTCTTGATTTTTGGGTCAGGTCATGAGTTCAGGGTCCTGGGACCAAGCCTTGCATTTTGGGCTTCCCTACTCAGTGGGAAGTCTGCTTCAGGATTCTCTCTCCCTCTGCTCCTCCCTCTACTTGCTCACTCTGTCTCTAAAATAAATAAATAAATCTTAAAAAAAAAAAAATACAAGTGACAACACGGACTTGCACTTAGCATCTGAAGTGGAGTGGGAGCAATCTTGCAGTACTGAGACTTTAACCTGTGGGATCTTATGCTATCTCCAGGTGGACAGTGTCAGAATTCAGTTTAATTGTAGGTCACTCAGGTGGGTCTTGGAGAATTGCTGGGTAGGGAAAAAGCCTGCCTATTTGGGGTCAGAAGTGTTGTGAGTGTGATAGTCATGTTACATTAAAGGGGAAACACAGGAGCAAGACAGTTTTTTTTTTCCTACTTCTTTTTTTTTTTTTTAAAGTTTTTATTTATTTATTTGACAGACAGATCACAAGTAGGCAGAGAGGCAGGCAGAGAGAGAGAGAGGAAGCAGGCTCCCTGCTGAGCAGAGAGCCCTATGCGGGACTCGATCCCAGGACCCTGAAATCATGATCTGAGCTGAAAGCAGAGGCTTAACCCACTGAGCCTTCCAGGTGCCCCTTTTCCTTCCTTTTTAATCAGCAACAGAGTAATAAAAGAATAGAACACCAGTAACAAAATTCTAGTTCATTATGAATAGTCCTCTGATTTTTTCCTGCACAGATTTTCCATATTCATAATCCAATCTAAATTTAGAGCTTTACATTTCTTATGGTTAGGCTATTGTTTTTGCTTATATCTGCAGTAGTGTGCCCCACCCCCCACCTGCCGTCCTATACCATATAGAAAGCAAGTGGAAACTCTCAGAAGACTAACATCTATTTCAGGCATTGCCTATATGTAGGCTCTCTGTTCTCTTGTTCAAACCATGGCTTCAAATTGCTAGTTTTGTCACACGTAGTGGAACTATATTTTCAAGCTTGCTAGATTTGACCAACCATTCAAATGTTTATTTCTCATGCATAACCCTAAGAATTTGGGGTTAAAAAAAATAACTGTTTTGAAGAAATGTAACAGGAAAAATCATGTCTTACTATAAGGCTAGAAATAATAGGGGAGTGGTTTTCAAACTTTATAGAAGAGCTTTTTTTTTTTGTCAAATAAATGTTTATAGAATGCTAACACACACAGAATACACATTTGCATTTTTTTTCCTACACTTGCATTCTTTTTTTTTAATTAATTAATTTTATTTTTTTAAGTTTATACTTTTATTTGTCCATTATTCAAATCTTACATTTCTTTTTTTTTTCAACTTATTTATTTTCAGAAAAACATTATTCATTATTTTTTCACCACACCCAGTGCTCCATGCAAGCCATGCCCTCTATAATACCCACCACCTGGTACCCCAACCTCCCACCCCCCCCCCCGCTACTTCAAACCCCTCAGATTGTTTTTCAGAGTCCATAGTCTCTCATGGTTCACCTCCCCTTCCAATTTACCCAAATGCTGAGTGAAATAAGTCAAGCAGAGAGAGTCAATTATCATATGGTTTCACTTATTTGTGGAGCATAACAAATAGCATGGAGGACAAGGGGCGTTAGAGAGGAGTAGGGAATTTGGGTAAATTGGAAGGGGAGGTGAACCATGAGAGACTACACTTGCATTCTTAACAGATAAAGCTGAGTTACTCCAAAGAGTAGGGATTGGACAATGAGAGGGGAAAAAATCATCATTCAACATGCTTCTTACAGTTGGAAGACGGAAAACTGGAATTATATAGAAGTGAGAGTCACAGAACTTGGGGGATACATGGTGCTTTAGATAAAGCAGGCTTGACATTCTCATGTGATTTATGTTTCATGATGAAATTTTATAAAACTTAAAGTGGTAAAGTTATGCAGTGCAAGGGGACTTGACCAATGAAAATATGGATCTCTTAGACCTGAGTTAATGTGTTTAAAATCAATCAAATGTGAAGTGTTGAAACTGGATTAACATTCATGTTTTTGAGTCCCAAATCTATTAACTTAAAACTTGGTGTCACTTAGTCTCCTAAGGATTACTCTTGGTTTGTATTTGTAATTGACTGATTTAAGAAAAACAGAGATATACAAAGAATTCCTTAGATATATTAAATAGTTTACATAAAAAAAGAAAAATGCCTTCATCAAAACCAAAAAGTGATGACAAGAAATAAGAATGATCAGTAGAATTTGTTAGAGTTTACATTGCAATTAGGGCAAGTCACAGTGAAGAGGCAAATAATGATCCAATGAAAAAAGATGTATACTGACAAATACATGGAAGTCAACATTTTGATTATGCTATCATAAATCATTACATTGCTTTTCATGCTTAGAAACTATCACTTTGCAGAATAAGACACTGTAAGTGGGTTAAAAAAGAGGAAAAAATTGATTTTCATCCTAAAGGTCACCTTAAAAATATGGAAATTTCCATTTTTATACCATCTGGATACAGACAGTACAATGCAGTAGTTAGATCAAGATCCCAGTTAATGACTCTGGTGACAGAGCCTTCCCTAAGGGAGTGCAGTTTAAATAGGGAAATGTCAATGCCCCATTCAGAGAGCACTAATTTGCTGGGAGATCTGATAGCATTTTAAGTGCTCAGCATTGGGACAACCTGCTGTGCGTGCTGATTTTTTTTTCCCCCCAAAGGACCAAATCAATATTATAGCAAAAGGGAGGAAGACTATAAAAGAAAACCCAAAACTGTACAAACTGGTGAAATGAATACTTGAACAATATATATTGAGTTTATTTTTTAAAGACTATAAGTGTAAGCCATTAAAGGTGTTATGAAACCTGCATGGTATCTCCATGGAATCTGTGTTTATTGACTACTCAGGCTGCATTCTTGTATCTCCAGGTCTTTGCCACTTCAGCTATTGCCTCTGGATCAAACAAAAATATCCTGGTGGTTCACGGCCTCCTTTATCCTCTGGCTACACATCTACCTGCTGAGATTTCTCCAGGTAGTATAAAGTTGCCCAAAATGAAGGTGGGAACTCAGGCCAATGTTTATGCTGCATTGCTTTAATGCATAATATTCAAAACAATAGAATGAACAGTTGCTACAGCTTGAGAAGGAAATCACAAAGTCCCATTCTTCACTAATTCCTGCTGCTGTGCTATTCAAGGACAAGAGCATGAGCTGTGGTCCAACCATTCCTCCCTACACTGGAATTCAGCAAAATCTCTACATAGAGTTAGTTGTGGCATAAAAGTCTGAGCATGTACTTAGTACTGCATTAAATGTAGGCATCATGTCCCTGTGCTAAATATGGCATAGAGGAGAAAAGAAATGTATTAGAATCAAAAGGGGTAAAACATAAGCACCCTTAAAGTAATACAGAAAATAAAAAATAAAAAATAAAGAAGGCATGGATTGCAAACTCCTTCCCTGAAAGCATGCTGTCTTTGAGGAATCCTTTGAAATGACTAATATAAAATTCCCAGGGCAATGAGTCAAATCAGTGGTTCTCAATGAGGGTGGGTGGGTAGATATTACTCCCCTGTTTCCCCAATATATTTGGCAAGGCTTGGACATTTTTAGTTATTAAAACTTAAAGAGTGCTAATGGCATATGGCTGTTAGAGACCAGAGATTCTGCTGTGGTCATATAATTCACAGGACAGCACCATATTCAAAATGCCAGTGGTGCTGAGGTTGAAGAACTGTGATATAATATCAGCCACTAAGGAAAGTCATGATACAATTCTTTTAAAGAATAATCACATTTAAAACAGTTATTTTAGAAAGGTTAACATGGAAAAGTATAACACAGAAATGTGTTTTTCTACCAAATGAAATTTTTTACATTGTTAAAGCTGCATGGATATGTATTTCATTCATTTCTAACATTGAAATTTAATTTTACAAGTCTAAGGAAAAGGTAAAGAAATTCCATTGACCTTAATTTTTATTTTTAATATTCCATTTCCATAGGGTAGATTTCAGTCCATCATTGCAATTTGCATCTCCCTCAATTGTCATGAAGGCTATGAAGGCTGTGAATAGTTTCCTTTTAATATTATTATAGTTTGTGATTAAAATATAAATGGTTACTAATTTGATAAAGAATTTAGCTTTATCAAATAGAGGCATGGAAAAGTGTCTTCTAGTTTCTTCTAACCATACTTCTTGTGATTCACAGAAACTGAAGTCTGCGTGTATTTATTCTACATTTTTAATGTCAGTTTTCTCATTTATGGCTTTCCACTTTTATTTTCTAAGTTCCCCTCAAAGGAAAGCAAATTTGGTTGCATGTCACTTTACTAATTGCAGAGCTCCTAAATAACTGCTACCATTTGGGGTCATCATACACTGCTCTCTACACTGCTGTGTTTTGGTTGCCTTTGTTTTGATTTCTGGGATTAGCATCTGCTGTGACTATAAATGTCAAAATAGAAATATTTAAGGAAAAAGAGGGAAAAAAGCATTCTCAACAGAAATGGGTCAAGACAACACCGACATTCTCAAGTGGATAATTAAGTTAATTTTCTGGATCATTCAAGCCCAAATTATACTTTGAATAAAACATTCAATTTAAACAACATTTGTTTAGCACCTGCACTGTACAAATAATGTATAACGTGCTGTGGAAGATAAAAGATAATCAAGTCTTTCCTGTACCAACTCTAGGGAGAGAATGCTGGTATTGAAATTCTCCTTTGTATTTAAGTCCATATGATCTAATACTAGCTAATTTCTCAATACTTCAATTTCATTATTTATAAAATAGGAAGAGCTGTCTACAGATATAGATATAGATCTATCTATACATGTATTATAGTATCTATGTTTTTTCAAGGTATTCTGATGGTGAAATGCTTAAAATAGTTCTTAGGACAGTAAGACACCAAAAAAGTTTAGCTATTTTTAAGTATAATTTTACTAAGTGGAAAAGGACTTCCAGACTAACAGGTCATCATAAGCCAATGTCCAGAAATAGGAAAATGTATGATGTATTGAGAAATGATAAATGGTTTGGTGAACCTATATTAATGGGACTGACTGAAAGATACAACCAATTCTAATGAGAAAAGCCAGGTTATGCAAAATCCTGAGAAGCCTGAATGACATACTAGTAATTTCTGGCTTCTGAATCTGTGTTTTTGGACAGGGGGCACATAATAAAAGGTTTTGAACAGGAACTTCATTTTTTTTGAGTTTTGAAAAGCAACTCCAATGGCAATTGGAGTCTGAATTCAAGGATACAAGATTACAGGATACAGAAAAAGGTAGGAACTATTTTCATCAGTCAGATAAGAGATACCAATGCACAATCTAAAGTAATGGGATTAAGAATGGAAAGAGCAGGTAACGGAGATAAAGGAGAAAAATGAACAAAGTGTGTTGTTTGTTAAAGAAGGGTTGGAGGGAGAGTAAGCCATCGATATTGTTCAGTTTATTTTCATTGTGCCCTGGCAATGTGCAATTTCACTTTATCGAGGAATACTTGATGGTAATCTCCCAATTTATACAGATCTGCTCTGGCCATCAGAAAGTTTACATAACTCTGTCCTGATTGTCTAGAGAGATACAATTTGTCCATCTCTAACACTAGGAGAAAACATATTTGAAAAATTACAGCTCATCTGTCTGTCCCATTTTTGGACACACATGAGCCTTGCCCTCTTAGCTCATACTGTTAGGGGCTATAAGGGAACATAAATAATGAACACCGAGTTATAGATGCAATATGTAAAAAGGGAACATTAAAGAAGATGCCCATATACTTATGAAATATAACTGATATTACAGAATCTTATATCAGTTCCAACGTTTTATGTATAAAAGCTTAATTTATGACAGTTTCCTTTTAACCAACTATAGGTTTGGGGCTGTCAAGACAATATTTTAATGTGAGAAACAAGATTTCTTACAGCATAGAAATTTTACTGCATACCATTATTAATTTCTATTATCTTAAATAAGGAGACATATGATCAAAACAATTTTGTGATCAATGAAGCCTAAAACACAAGCCGACAAGAATGTTCCATTGTTCAATGACAATTCAAGCACAGCAGAAAGTTTAATGTTACCAAGAATCAGTCATGCCCATGAATATTATTGAATTTTCCTATGGCTACTAGACTTACTGATAAAATCTTTGAAGAAATTCCAAGTTAAATTCTGCAACATGAAAGTGAAACGCTGTGGTCTTAAGTGAATAGTGGTCTAAAAATGTCCATAAGCTAATTAGAAAAAAAACAATACTTCAACATAGAAAAAAAAAAAAGGACATCATAAACATATGAAAAGACATTTGGCAACAGTTATGAAGATCATAAAAATTCTCACAACAAGCAACAGATTTTTTTTTTCCTATCAGATTGGCAAAGACAAAAATAAAATATTTTGTTGGAAAACAGACACTCTCATACACTACTTATGGAATGAAAGTTGATAGCAAGTCGTGTAGGGCAATTTGGCAGTATCTATCAAGTTTAAAATGTACATCTCTCTATGGTATTTATCCTTGAAACACACTCCAAATAGGGTACTAGATATTTAGTACATAATTGTTTGGAAAACCAAGTGCTTGGAAACAATTTATATATTCAGCTGAGGGACTGTTAAATGACTCATGGTATCTCATTCAATAGCATTAAAAATGTGGTGTAAAAAAAAAATGTGAGGTGACTCTATATGCACTGATCTGAAATAATTTCTAAAAGATATTAAAACAAAAAAAATAACATAAGGCACTGATTTCTGAACATAGTAAGCAAATACTGGTGTGAACAATGAAAGAATGGTTTCATATATATCTGTATTTAATTAGAATATTTCTGGATGGAGTTACAAAAAAATCAACAACAGAAAATATGTTTCAGATAGAGAATTGAATGTTGCCAGTTGTAGAGAGAGAGGCCTTAGTATTCATGATATAAGCTTATGTCCATTTGAATTCTGTATCATGTGGTTAACTTACTTATTCAAAACACATGTTAAATCATGTTCATGAAAACATAAAAGAATAATAAATGCTGACTTTCTGGCTTCCTTGTAAATATAAATTGCTACAAATAACAAGGGTTTTTAACTGTCACCAGATTTTTAAGGGAATCAGTCTCTCTCCCCTCCCTCTTTTTCTCTCTCCCCATTTTCCTCCCCACTTCTTCCTCTCTCCCTCTATCCCACCCCTCTCTCAAAAATGTAAAAACAACAATAAAAACATTACTTTCTGTTTTCTTCAAACTCTGTGAATTTATATTTGCACATAATGTTGTTGTTGTTGTTGTTATTATTATTATTATTATTATTATATTTTTTTAAATTTCTGAACCACAGCCCAGTACCTGCTATATAGTAAGAAGACCCTCCACAAATGGTATAGAATCCTGGAAAACATCACAGGGAACAATCTTAGTATGCAAAAGAAAAAACACCTATCACTGAGCTCCCTTAATGGTGAAAACAAAACAAACAAAACACTGAGATTTAATCAGATCACATGTGTCATGTATTCTGAGATTTAGATGAGAGTTTTATAACTTCACATAATTATTATAATATCTACATCTATTCTTCCATCTATATATTTTCTTAGAATACTTGTATAGAAAAGTGAGGACCTGTAATGGGTAAACAACAATTCAATAAAAACTGAGTGGCAGTATTATTTTAGATTTTGTATCACCAATAATTCTGTAAATAAAAATGTTATAATATGAAATTCAAAATATGTGTTTACAGGTGTGAATGGAATGCTCATGGGTGAGAAAAGCAGCAAGTAACGATTCTGTGGGTTTGTTTAAACATATGCTCCTGAAAAGACATCAAGTAATTTATTTAAAATGTATATTTTTAAAAAATAGAGAAAGTTAGTCAAATGCATTCACATCTTCTACTGTGCTAAGGTAGAATCAGCTGGATTTGACAATGAATTTTCCCTGGAGCATCTGAAGAATTAGGCCCCACCCCAGAGAGGCCCCACGAGTGCATGTGGAAAACATATGCTCTCCTTCTAGATTCTTGTATCATTCTTAATAAAACTTTGCCACATAAAATACAGAGTTCTAATCTAACTTTGCAGGGACATGATTATGGCTGTGATTTGGATAGTGAAGTCTCTTCTCAGGCCAGCCTGAATCAAAAGCAGCCCAGACACTTCCAGGATGCTTGCTTGTTAGGGTTTTGATTATGTGTTTATAATTTATCCTCTTAAAAAATTTCTTTATACCAAAAAAAAAAAAAAAACCACAAAAAAAACTTCTTTATACCAATGAACATATTTTTGTTTTTCTGACACGTGTGTCCTCCTGTAAGTCTTCCATTCCAAAGTAAAATATCACTTTCCACCCCACCAAAACTCTCACTTGAGAATGTTGGTGCTCTTAAGCTAGTTCTCTAAACCTGACTATTACAATTTCAAGAACCATGGAGATTTAATCACAGTGTAATCAACGCTCTCAAAGTCCTCTTCTGACAATAATGAGGTTTTTTTGTTTTGTTTTTAAGCAATATTCAGAAGTAATATAGCTTGCTTAACATGATTAACTGATTTATCATAAAAATAATTCATTTATGTGGCACACAAGGTAAATTAAAAATTGTATTTAAAAATAGTCTATTTTTTTAATTCTCTTATGGAATGCCTCACAATATTTTTGCTGAAAGGTGGACATGTTATATGTTACAGTAAATAGTGTGGTAAAAATTCTTTTTTATGTTTGGAAAGAAGCAAACTTTACTTCTGGTATGACTTCAGTGTAGGATTTTACTAATCTAGTCATTGATTGGGCTAGGTTTGAAGTTTTTGCTCATGTGATTACTAGATTTGAGGCATTTGGGATTTTTTCCTTACTTGGACTGGGTCCTTTCATCACACTGCTCCCCAAGGGAAGTCTACCTCTTGCTGTTTTAACAACTGTTTTCCTGTGTTATTTTTACTAAAGACTAGTTACCAGAGGTGGTTGAAGAAGCAACTGGCCTCTCCAATTATCTGGTTAAAACCTGTCCCAAGCAGGAACAACAAGGCTAGGTTTGTTGAGTATGGCCTTTGTAAGAGCTTTGTTTTCCCTCATTCTACTAACCCACTATAATGAGTACCTACCAACATTCTCAAGCTATGAAACAGATGCTCTTTAAACTTCAGTTTAAGGCTTTTGTTACTTAAGGAAGGTAGAGGAGATGAATCTGGGTGAACTTTTAGTGGAGGGCTCCCACTCTCCTCCCAGCCCCAGTAGTATTACTTTATTGCCCCAGGATACAGATTTAATGAGCCTTTCCCCACCCCCCACCCCACATAGTGAAGATAGGACAAGTTGAAGCAGATTTCAGGAGTGATTACTATTTCCCAGCCCCAATCAGCTCCAGGGGAAACCTTTACATGGACTGTCCCAAGTTTTCCTTGTAAGATCCTGTGGTATTCATGGAGGAAAAGGTATAAGAGGGTAGGAATGCTCCCGTGCCTGAGAACCACAGCCCTCACACTCTCAAGTGAGGTTACACTGGGCTTTCAGCATCAGTTAAACATGGTTAGTTTAAGTTTCCTGTCCCCTTTTATGGCATGCTGCAGAATCTGCTCCCAGCGTAAAGCTGTTCTTGGTGCTATTCCTTCCTTGAGGGACCCATCTCTCTTCAAAGTTTGCATTAGTAGTTTATCCTATGGTCTCCGTTTCCCGATTGGTACAAGAAAGTTCATTAGTTTTTAGTTTGTTCAGGTTTTATGCTTGAAGTAAAGCCTGGAACAATGTTCTTTCCAGCTTTTTATATCTGTGAGCTGAAACTGTACTCATGATTTGACATTTATACTCCAGAAGAGTTATGGTCAGACAAACCAGAGTAATTTATTTAAAGCACCTGGAGTTTGTCAACTACTTTTCTAAGCCTTGTTTGTATCTATGAGATAGTGACTATATTCTTCATAGTATAGAAACATTAAAATACCTTATAATGAATTAATTAAATATAAATATCAGCTGGGAATCACTGCCTCTTGAGATTTGTTTAAAATTACACTGAATATCCAAACTCATTTACGGAAACACAAACTCTTACCAACAGTTATGCATATTCCCAGAAGTCTTCCTTGCTTTATTTCTTCTCCTGAAGAAATAAATGTCATTACAGGTGTGATAGTTAACCTCTTTCCAAAAATCTAAGTTAGAGTTGTGCTCATAATTTAAGTAATAAGTTCCTAACACACTGAGTCTCCTAAAAATAACAGATTTTAGCACAAAACACAACTATATGAGTACTTTGGAGGCTGCCCCAAAGCAAACAGGCTTCTGAAGAAGTCAAGAGGCCAACATAAAGTAACTTCCAGTTTTTGTCTTGGTTCATTTTATGTTATGGGTTAGAGCAGGAGGAAAGAAAGAATAGAGATTCGATACTAAATTCAAATCTATTTCTGAATGGATGAGCTAAGATAAATAGGCCAATAAATTGAGGCTACTATATAATTAGGGAGAAAAATCAGAAGGGAAATGACCAGAGAAGGGGAGATCCTAATTCTCAGTAAAAGGGGACTTCTTTGATCTGATAAGGGCATTGATACCTATATGGTGCAAATTTAATCAATGTCTGTGATATAATTTTTTTTAGTGTTTATTTTTATTATTTTTTAAAGTAAGCTTTACGCCAATGTGAGGCTTAAACTCATGTCCCCAAGATCAAGAGTCACATGAAATCTACTGATTGAACCACCCAGGTGCCCCATCATACTGGTTAGAAAGCCACTACTTTTACAAAAACCTATTTATGACATTCTTTTTTTTCTTTCAAATTCTTTTCTTTTTAAAAAATATATAATGTATTACTGGTCTCAGAGGTACAGGTCTGGGATTTATCAATCTTATACAACACCCAATGCTCATTATATCATATGCCTTCCTTGATGGTTATCCCTCAGTTACCCCATCCCCCTACCTCCCTCCCCTCCAGCAACCTTCTAATTTGTTTCCTATGATTAGGAGTCTCTTATGGTTTGTCTCCCTCTCTGGTTTTTGTCTTGTTTTATTTTTTTCCTCTCTTCCCCTATAATCCTCTGCCTTGTTTCTTAAATTCTGTATGTGATATAAATTAGTTAAAAAGACAACCACCTTGAAAGACCCAAATCACCAACATTCAGCAAGAAGAAATAGATAACTTCAACAATGTTATATTTATTAAATAAAGCAAATTCATCATTTAAGAAATTTCAGAAAGAGGGGTGCCTGGGTGGCTCAGTCAAAGTATCTGCCTTCCGCTCAGGTCATGACCTCGGGGTCCAAGGACTGAGCCCTGCAGTGAGATACCTTATCAGTGGAGAGCCTGCTTCTCCCTTTCCCTTGGCCCATGCCCCCCACTCATGTGCCCTCATTCTCTCTCAAATAAATAAATAAATAAAATCTTTATTTTATTTTTTTGGAGGAACCTAGCCCACAATGGTCTCCCTGGCGATATCTACAAAATTTTAAGGAAAATATAATCCCACTTATATACAAAATCTTTCAGAAATAATTAGTAAAGTATGACAGAGCTTTCATTTTATGAGTCCAACATTATCATCATATAAAACCAAAAGCATTCTATAAGAAAATGACAGACCTAACCCTATTTATTGTACATGCAAATGACCTTGCAAAATTGTAACAAATTTAATTCACAAACCTATCAAAGTAATGGGTAATGAGTTGTGATCAACTGGGGTTTAGTACAGTACAGGTTAGTTGCAGAATTGCTGAGCATTCAAAAGTCAAATAATTCACTATGGTAACAAAACAAGGTTAAAAAAAAAAAGGTATGCTCATCCCTGGTAGCTTTCAGCTCTTCCCTAATATTGAAAACATGGTCTTGGGGCACCTGGGTGGCTCAGTGGGTTGAGGCCTCTGCCTTCGGCTCGGGTCGTGGTCCCAGGGTCCTGGGATTGAGCCCCGCATCAGGCTCTCTGCTCAGCGGGGAGCCTGCTTCCTCCTCTCTCTCTGCCAGCCTCTCTGCCTACTTGTGATCTCTGTCTGTCAAATAAATGAATAAAAATCTTTAAAAAAAAAAAAAAGAAAGAAAACATGGTCTCTGGTCATTTTTAGTTTGGCCCTAATCAATTCTGTTTGGTCACCCATGGCTTTCTCCAACCTAGCTATTGCTTAGATAATTGTTAGCCTGAATTCTCTTTCCAACATATTGTCTATGTTGATAGCCGTTACCTCTGTTGCAGAAATTCCATCCTCTGTATTTTTCTTCTGTTGGGCATTCCTCCTCCAAGTCATTTTGATGAGAGATGGCTGAACGGGTGTAGCTGGGTGTATCGACTGTGGTGCAATCAAGGTGCACCCTGAAATGCTTCTGAGCAATCAGGGTTCCCCACCAAAATGAGAGGAAAAAGAAAAGGAAAAGAAAAAAAAAGAGAGAGGGAGAGAGACAGGAACAAAAGGTGAGATAAAAGAGAAGGTTCAGCCCAAATGGGCCCCAAGGTAAGATTTATGAAGTATACAAACAGACACAGACAAACAAAAAGACTGATAAAAGTATATGACAAGAGAAAAAAAATTAGTAAAGTATATTATATATATATATATATATATATATATATAATATACTTTACTAATTTTTTTATATATATATATGCAAATAAAGGAAGAACCTCGTCAAAAAGAACCCTGAGAGTAAGATTTATATACTATCAGGACAAACACAAAAACACAGAAATACTGGTGGAAGAAAAAGATGGGAGAGTGGTTGTAAATTCTTAGTGTGGGTGAGGAAGGTTATTTTGATTTTTCCTGGATGTATCTTGATACCTTTGTTAAAGGACTCAACTTCCCTAAGATAAGGGGGGATTAGGAATTGGTTTATCTATAGGGGTGGCATTGATTGGGGAAAGGGGATTACCTTGAAGTTTAACTCTATATGAATATTAGAAAATAAAAATTTAAAAAAGGAATAAACTAGACTAAACTAAACTAAAATTAAAAAAAAAAGAAATTTAAAAAATAGAAATGCAAAAGGAAAACACAGGTGTATGTATCAAAAAGTTCAGGTTAGAAGGTTATTATGGAATTTGATGTACTGGACATCTCACTGTGATGTAAAGATATGCACAGACACTTCTCCAATCAAGACATATAAATGGCTATCAGACACATGAAAAAATGTTCATCATCACTAGCCATCAGGGAAATTCAAATTAAAACTACATTGAGATATCACCTTACACCAGTTAGAATGGCCAAAATTAGCAAGACAGGAAATAACATGTGTTGGAGAGGATGTGGAGAAAGGGGAACCCTCTTACACTGTTGGTGGGAATGCAAGTTGGTGAAGCCTCTTTGGAGAACAGTGTGGAGATTCCTCAAGAAATGAAAAATAGAGCTTCCCTATGACCCTGCAATTGCACTACTGGGTATTTACCCCAAAGATACAGATGTAGTGAAAAGAAGGACCATCTGTACCCTAATGTTTATAGCAGCAATGGCCACGATCGCCAAACTGTGGAAAGAACCAAGATGCCCTTCAACAGATGAATGAATAAGGAAGATGTGGTCCATATACACTACGGAGTATTATGCCTCCATCAGAAAGGACGAATACCCAACTTTTGTAGCAACGTGGACGGGACTGGAAGAGATTATGCTGAGTGAAATAAGTCAAGCAGAGAGAGTCAATTATCATATGGTTTCACTTATTTGTGGAGCATAACAAATAGCCTGGAGGACATGGGGTGATAGAGAGGAGAAGGGAGTTGGGGTAAATTGGAAGGGAGGTGAACCATGAGAGACTATGGACTCTGAGAAACAATCTGAGGGTTTTGAAGGGGTGAGGGGTGGGAGGTTGGGGTACCAGGTGGTGGGTATTATAGAGGGCACGGATTGCATGGAGCACTGGGTGTGGTGCAAAAATAATGAATACTGTTATGCTGAAAATAAATAAAAAATAAATTTTAAAAAAAAGGTATGGTCATAGATGTGGGAAAATCATGTGACAAAATTCAACACTCACTCAGAAAAGGAAGAAGGAGGAGGAGGAGGAGAGAAGAGAAAAGGAAAGAGAAGGAGAAAATACCCAGAAATTTAGGAATAGAAGAAAATTTGATTCGGTAAAGGGTATCTACAAAAAGCCTACAGCTAACATCGTATTTAGTGAAAAAATATTCAGGCATTTCCCCCAGAAACTGCTTTTTGAAAGGCTAGAATAAATGACCGAATGCCCATTTTTTACATTTACTATTAAATCATCCACTATAAAATTTTGCCAATGCAAAAAGGCAATAAAAAGATACAAAAGTCATGAAAATCATAAAGGAAGGAATAAAACTCTATTTTCAATAGATTTCATTATTTATGTAGGGAATTTGTAGTAATGTACAAAAAATGTTACAACTAGTAAGTTACCTATAATAAAGTCAAAAGATATAAAGTTAATTAAAAGGGGTAATAATATTTTATACACTAGCAGAAAAAAACTGGAAAATGAAATTTAAATATTCCAAAAGTTATAAAAATTGTATTTTTTAAATTGAAGTATAGTTGACACACAATTAATATTAGTTTCAGGTGTACAACATAGTGAATTCACAACTCTATACATTAAGCTATGGTCACCAAATTGTATCTGTCATCTGTCACCATACAATGTTATTATAGTTCCATTGACTATATTCTCTATGTACCTTCCTTCCCATGACTTATTCATTCCATAACCAGTAGTCTGTACCTCCCAATGCCCTTAATCCATTTCAACAATCCTACCACTATCTTCCCCACTGGCAACCTCAATTTGTTTTCTGTATTTATGAATCTATTTCTTTGTTTATTTTGTATATTTAGATTCCACACATAAATGAAATCATATGGTATTTGTCTTTCTCTGACTTCACTTAGCATAATACCGTCTAGGTCCATCCATATTGCCACAAATGGCAATATCTCATTCTTTTTTGAAAGCTGAGTAATATTCATCTGTGTGTGTGTGTGTGTGTGTCTGTCACATCTTCTTTATTCATTCACCTACATGAATGGACAATTGGGCTGCTTTTATATTGTGGTTATTATAAATGATTCTGCAATAAACATAGAAGTGCATATAGCTTTTTGAATTGCTGTTTTTTGTTTTCTTTCATTAAATATCCAGAAGTGGAATTCCTGGATTATATGGTGTTTCTATTTTCAACTTTTTCTAAGGAACTTCCATACTATTTTCCAGAGTGATTGCATCAATTTACATTCCCACCAAGAATGCAAAATGGTCCCTTTTTTTCCCCACATTACTGATTGTCTTTTTGATGCTATTTATTCTGACTGGTGTAAGGGGCTGTCTCATTTTGGTTTTGATTTGCACTTCCTTGGTGATTAGTGATATTGAGCATTTTTTTTATGTTCTGTTGACCACATGTATGTCTTCTTTGGAAAAATGTCTATTCAGAACATCTGCCCATTTTTTAAACCCACATTTATAAGACCAATTAATCTATGACAAAGGAGACAAGAATATCAATGGGGAAAAGATAGTCTCTTCAGTAAACGTTGTTGGGAAAACTGGACAGCTATATGCAAAAGAAGAAAACTGTACTACTTCCTTACACTATACACAAACATAAACTTAAAATTGATTAAATACCTAAATGTGAGACCTGAAACCATAAAACTCCTTAAAGAAAACATAGTAATTTCTTGGATATTGGCCTTAGCAATATTTTCCTGGATGTGTCTCCTAGGCAAAAATAACTTTTGGGACTATACCAAAATAAAAAGTTTTTCACAACAAAGGAAACAAACAACAAAACAAAAAGTCAACTTACTGAATGTCAGAAGATATTTGCAAATGATATATCTGATAAAGGGTTAATATCCAAAATAGATAAGGAACTTAGACAATTCAACACCAAACAACAGCAACAATCTTATGATTTTAACAAATGACGGCAATACCACAGAAATCAGATATAGTTTCACACATATATGGTCACCTGGTCTTTGACAAAGTTCTCAAAGTAATTGAATAAGGAAAAGAAAAATATTTTCAAAAAATGGAGCCAGAAAAATCTATATCCATATGGAAAAATTAAAACTCAAACTTAAGGGGCGCCTGGGTGGCTCAGTGGGTTAAGCCGCTGCCTTCGGCTCAGGTCATGATCTCAGATTCCTGGGATCGAGCCCCACATCCGGCTCTCTGCTTAGCAAGGAGCCTGCTTCCCTCCTTTCTCTCTGCCTGCTTGTGATCTCTCTCTGTCAAACAAATAAATAAAATCTTAAAAGAAAAAACTCAAACTTATTCCAACATGTACAAAAATATATCATAGGTCCAAGTCTCATGGCTAAAATTTTTAAGCTACTAGAAGAAAACATATGAAAGGAATCTCTGTCTATAAAGCATAGGCATCAGTTTCTTAGATATGCCCCCCAAAACATCAGGAATATAAACAAAATATTGGTAAATTATTTTTCCTAAGTAAAAGCCTTTGCACTTCAAAAACATTGTCAATAAATAAATAATATATTTTATTTATTATTAATAAATATTTATATTCTCCCAGAGGAAGAAAATATTTTCAAATAATGTATTTGAGGGGCGCCTGGGTGGCTCAGTGGTTTAAGCCTCTGCCTTTGGCTCAGGTCATAATCTCAGGATCCTGGGATCAAGCCCAGCGTGGGGAAATCTCTGCTCAGCAGGGAGCCTGCTTCCCCCCCTCCTCTCTGCCTGCCTCTCTGCCCACTTGTGATCTCTTGTCTATCAACTAGATAAATAAAAAATCTTTACAAAAAATAATGTATTTGGTAAAGGACGTATTTCCAGAATAGATTTACCTATCTATCCTAATAACTTAATACTAATATGTTATTAGTATAACTTTAATTGAAAAAAATAAACCCACACAGTTAAAATGGGTAGAATATTTGAATGAATACTTTACTTAAGAAGATACATGGATAGCAAATAAACACACAAGAAGGTGTTTAACAGCATTTCCACTAAAAAGTGCAAATAAAGGGGCACTGGGGTGGCTCAGTTGATGAAGTGTCTGCCTTTGGCTCGGGTCATGATTGCAGGGTGCTGGGACCAAACCGCATGTTTTGCTCCCTGCTCAGCAGTGGTCTACTTCTCCCTCTCCCTTTTCCCCTCTGTCTGCTTGTGTGTGTGCGTTTACTCTCTCTCTCAAATAAATAAATAAATAAATAAAATCTTGTTAAAAAATGCAAGTAAAAATTATAATTAGATACCACTATCTGCATACTAGAAGAGTAAAGTGAAAATGATTGCTAAGTATTGACAGGAATATAGAGTAACTGGAAATTTTGTAAGTTGTGGGTATATAAAATTTTCTAGCCACAACTAAAGTTAAATATTCACCTCCTATAAAACGAGGTAGCTGCCACTGTGCAGTCGTGGATATGTAGATATAAAATAGAATTTTCTATTTTTATTGAGGTATAATTAGCACACAACATTATATTTGTTTTGGGTGTATGATATAGTGATCTGATATTTGTATTTATTACAAAATAATTACTATAGTAAGTCTAGTTAAAATCCATCACCATACATAGTTATAGATTTTTTTCATAGCATGATAACTATAGCTAATAATACTGAAAATTTGAAAGTTGTTGAGAGTAAATCTTAAAAGATTTCATCATAAGAAAAACATTATTTTAATCATTATCACTTGAGAATTAGAAATTCTTTGTAACAGATGAGTGTCATAATATCTGTCCTGACATCTTATATTACTTTGGTGAAAATTAAACAAGATAATGTACCTAAAAATGTTTGTTAACTCTAATGTGCTGGAAAATGTAATATTAATGTTATTGTTCTTTGCACAGCATACAGTGTAGATATAACGAAATGGATACTTGTTTGAGAAGGTAAAATGACTCTCAAAGTCTGATTACAAACTCTAAAATATGCTCAAGGGAGAGCATCCATCAACTGATACTGTATTTGCAGAGTAGAATAAATTGCTTACTTAAGGTAATTATTATTTTATGTATATTTGTGGTACTTTTTTTTCTTTTGCTTACTGTTCATAACATTTAAAAAGCAACAGAAATGATGCTACAATTGACAGAAAATAATCTTAAAGCCTTCATTAGCTTCCTTGACTTTGTGAACTCAGTTTAAAATACCTTATTTTGTTCTTTTTAACTATTTTTTCCTCTCAGTCACACTGGTCATCTGAATCTCTACACAACCACAAATACTGACAGATTGAGGCTGTCACCTGGTCGAGTGGAAAAAGCAAAGCTGTGATGGAGTGGAACAAAAACAGGAAACTGAGTCCAGTGAACAAAGTTTTTGTCTTAATTTTTCTAGCAGGTGAAAAAATGTTCTCTATGCTTATTTACGTTAATCTGAAGCTCTTCATTTTTCAAGGCAAAGTGTTTAGATGTGATTCCAGATGTCCTTTAGCTTTATATTTTAGCTTTATTTATCTATGATCTAGGACAAAAAAATAAATAGAAATAAGAGTGCAAACATTGCACTTTCCCTTATGGCTGATTCTTGTTCTTTCTTTTTTCCCTATTGTTGGTAAGGTTCAGTTTTTATTTATTGATATAGATCTTTGAGGATTTGACATGCAAGAATGTCATCACTTTGAGACACTACATTTATTCTGTGAAAGCACACATTATTCATTAACAACATTATTTCATTCATCTGTAAAGACTGTCCCCATAGTCAGCGCTTTATGTATGTTACTTGTTTTGGGGCACCTGGCTGGTGCAGTCAATTAAGCATCTGACTCTTGGTTTCAGTTCAGATTGTGATCTCAGGGTTATGGCTCTGTGCTCGGTGCAGACTCTGCTACAGACTCTCTCTCCCTCTCCCTTTGCCCCTCCCTCTTTCTCCTCCTTTCTTTAAAATAAATAAATAATTATTTTTTAAAAAAGCAATTTATTATTATTATTTTTCTATTTATTATCAAAGCAAGATGAAATGGATTACTCTATTCTTTGGATCTAAGTTGCCGTTATATTTTTATACATTTATACATACATGAAATTTTAAAAATGCCAATTATAACTGAATACAATTCATTATTCTTCTGTGTCTTTATATCCCAATTTGAGGAACGTTACAATGAGCCTTAGATTCAAGGAAACATGTATATTAAAACTTCTATCAACTTATTTTATGTAATAAAGTTATAAAAAATCATTCCAAATTTATGTTATTCTTTCATTTATCACTATTTCTCTCCCAGTCAATAAAGCACTCAAGAGGAGTGTTTAAAAGTATTATTCAGTAGGCCTCCAAAAATGTCCTTTTGAAGGAATCTTCTACTTTGCTATTTTTAAAATGTGCACTTGAGGAAACCTCACAATATGTACAAGTTTTTAAATTGTTCAACCTGATGTTAAAGCTCTTGCAATGATATTTTAACCCATTGCGTAAGTTCTACACAGTCCCTTGTCTAGAGAAGTCAAAAACTAGCTTCTAACAGCTGTTTTTCCAGATGGCAGTATCTACTAAAACAAGACGTGAGACCACACAATTCCAACCGCCCAAAGACACAAATATTTGAAAAGACTTTCTACACATAATCCAATATGCCTTGAGATTTTTGACCCTAAATCTTTATAGACATACACCTCTAACCCATAACCCTTTCCTTGTACATCAGTATATCAATGCTTTTCTGAAACTTTCTTTCCTAGTTACAGAGAACTAAAATGTCATTCCTCCTTGTATTTCCTTAGCTAAACTTGACTGATATTTTAGGGTTTTACCCAAGGATCACCCTCTCTGCAGAGCTTTTTGTATTTTTCTTTTGCCACCAACTTATAATCCATTCCCCATATTATAACATTTATCAAAATGTATTATTACCATTATTGTTTTTAAGTTGATTGCATCAGTTTCCTATTGCTGTTGTCACAAGGTACCAAAAATTAGTGGCTTCTGGTAACAACACAATTGTATTATGATTCTGGAGATGAGAAGTCTGGAATGAGTAAACAGGGCTGCATTCATTTTAGAACTTTTAGAAGAGAATTAGTTCTCCTGACTTTTCATGTTCAGAAGCTGCCTGCATCACTTGGCTCATGATTATGCATAACTTTGACCTTCGCTTCTGTCATCTTGTCTCCTTCTCTGGCGTGGATCCTCCTTTCCCCCTCTTATAAGGACTTTAGTATTATATTGGATCCACCTGTATCATCAATGATATTTTCCCTATCTCAAGATCTTTAACTTAATCTCACTTGCAAAGTCTTTCTTGTTATGTAAAGTAGCATATTAATAGGTTCTGGGGATTTAGATATGGACATCCTAAAGGGGCCATTATTCTGCCAATCACATTAATATCCCCAATTAAATTTTGAAAAAAAAAATAAGTTTTTAATTTAAATTCCAGTTAGTTAATATACAATGTAGTATTAGTTTCCCAAGTAGAATTTAGTGATTCTTCACTTAAATATAACATCCAGGACTCATAACAAATGTCCTCGTTCTCAATACCCATTAAAAATGTTACCCATCTTCCTGTCCACTTCCCCCTCAGAAATCCTCAGTTTGTTCTCTGTAATTAAGAGTCTGTTTCATGGTTTGCTTGTCTCTTTTTATCACCCATGTTCATCTGTTACGTTTCTTAAATTCCACATGTGAATGAAATCATATGGTATTTATCTTTTTCTAACTGAATTATTTTACTAAGCATAATGCACTCTAGCTCCATCTACATCTTGCAAATGGAAATATTTTATTCTTGATGGTTGAGTAATATTCCATTGCATATAAACATATACAATGCATACATATACAGTTATATATATATCCATTCCATATCTTCTTTATCTATTCATCAGTAGATAGATACTTGGGCTCTCTCAATAATTTGAGTATTGTTGATGATGCTACTCTAAAGATCAGGATGCATGTGTCTCTTCAAATCGATATTTTGCGTAAAAACCTAGCAGTGCAACTGCTAGGTCATTGGGTAGTTCTATTTTTAACTTTTTGAAACACTTCCATACTGTTTTGCACAGTGGCTGCCCCAGTTTGTATTCCCACCAATAGTGCAAGAGGGCCCTCCTTTCTCCTCATGCTCATCAACATATGTTGTTTCCTGTGTTACTGATTTTAGCTGTTCTGACAGGTGAGAGGTGGTTTCTCATCGTGGTTTTGATTTGTATCTCCCTGTTGATGAGTGATATTGAACATCTTTTCATGTGCCTGTCAGCCATCTGGAGGTCTTCTTTGGAGAAATGTCTATGCATGATTTCTCCCCTTTTTTTAACTGGACTAATTGTTTCTTGGGTGTTGAGTCTGATAGGTTCTTTATAGATTTTGGATACTAGTCCCTTATCAGGGGCTAGTCTTTTGCAAACATCTTCTCCCATTCTGGAGGTTGACTTCTAGTTTTGTTGATTGAGCCCTTTGTTGTGCAGAAGTTTCTATTCTTGATGAAGTCCCAACATTTCACTTTTGCTTTTGCTTTCCTTGCCTCCAGTGACATATCTAGTTTAGAAGGTGCTGTGACCAATGTCCAGGAGGTTGCTGCCTGTATTCTCCTCTGGGATTTAGATGGTTTCCTGTCTCACATTTTGGTCTTTCATCCATTTTTAATTTATTTTTGTGTATGGTGTAAGATAATGGTCCAGTTTCATTCCTCTGCATGCTGCTGTCCAGTTTTCCCAACATCATTTGTTGAAGACATTTTATTTTTTCCATTGGGTATTCTTTCCTGCTTTGTTGAAGAATACTTGACAATATAGTTGTGGTCCATTTTCTGGGCTTTCTATTTTGTTCCATTGATCTGTATGTCTGTTTCTGTGTCAGTACCATACTATATCGTCTTGATGACTATAGGTTTGTAATATAGCTTGAAGTCTGGAATTGTGATGTCTCCAGATTGCTTTTCTTTTTCAAGATTGCTTTGGCTATCCGGGTCTTTTATGGATCCATACAAATTTTAGCATTGTTTGTTCTAGCTTTGTGATAAATGCTGGTTGTATTTTGATAGGGGTTGCATTAAATGTGGAGTTGGCTTTGGGTAGTATAGACATTTTAATAATCTTTGTTCTTCCAATCCATGAGCATGGGATATTTTTCCATTTCTCTGCTTCCTCTTCAATTTCTTTCAGAAGTGCTTTATAGTTTTCAGAGTATAGATCTTTTCCCTCCTTGGTTAGGTTTATTCCTAGGTATCTTACGGTTTTTGGTGCAATTATAAATGGCATCAATTTCTTGATTTCTTTTTCTGCTATTTCATTTTTGGTGTATAGAAATGCCACAGATTTCTGTAGGTTTATTTTGTATTCTGTGACTTTACTGAATTTGTGTATCAGTTCTAGTAATTTTCTGGTGGAATCATTGCTTTTTTCTGGAAACAGTATTTTCTGGAACCGTATTTTCTGGAAACAGTGAAAGCTTGACTTCTTCCTTTCAGATTTGGATGTCTTCTATTTCCTTTTGTTGTCCGAATGCTGAGGCTACAACTTCCAATACTGTGTTAAATAACAATGGTGAAAGTGGACATCCCTATATTTTCCTGACCATCGATGAAAAGCTTTTCACCTTTGAGGATTATACTAACTTGGGTCTTTCATATATGGTCTTTAAGATATTGAGATATGTTCCCTCAATCCTTATTTTGTTGTGTGCTTTTATCAAAAAATGAATGTATTTTTTCAAAAGCTGTTTCTGCATCTATTGAGAAGATCATATGGTTCTTATCCTTTCTTTTATTAATGTGATGCATCATGCTGATTGATTTGGGAATATTGAACTGCCCTTACACCCCAGGAATAGATCCTACTTGATCATGGTGAACGATTCTTTTGATGTACTGTTGGGCTCAGGTTGCTAGTATTTTGCAGAGAAATTTTGCATTTATAGTCATTAAAGATACTGGCCTGTAATTTTCTTTTTTAGTGCAATCTTTGGGTGGTTTTGAAATCAAGGTAATGCTGGCCTCATAGAATAAGTTTGGAAGTTTTCTTTCCATCTCTATTTTTTGGAACAGCTTAAGATGAATGTGTTGTGGATTGAATTACATCTCCCCCAAGATAAAAAACAAAACAAAACAAAACAAAACAAAACAAAACAAAACAACCTTTCCCTCGACACCAAATTCTTATGTTGAATCCCTGTCTCCCAATGTGACTTCCTTTGGAGACTGGACCTTTAAGGAGGCCTTAGGATTAAATAATTTCATAAGGGTGGACCCAAACTCATTAGAACCCTGTTCTTACAAGAAAATGAAGAGATGAAGAGATACCAGAGGCACAGACACACAGAAGAAAGTCCACCTGATGACACAGCGAGAAAGTGAAAATCTGCAAGCTATGGAGATAAGTCTCAAGTCTCAGAAGAAACCAAACCTGCCTTGGTCCTGGAGTTCAGAATTTTAGAGCTATGAGAAAATATATTTTGGGGCACCTGGGTGACTCAGTAGGTTAAGCCTCTGCCTTTGGCTCGGGTCATGATCCCGGGGTCCTGGGATCGAGCCCTGCATCAGGCTTTCTGCTCAGTGGAGAGCCTGCTTCCCTCCTCTCTCTCTGCCTGCCTCTCTGCCTACTTGTGATCTCTGTCAAATAAATAAAAATATATATATATAAAATAAAATAGATTTTTGTCCTTTAAGACATACAGTCTGTGACATTTTGTTATGGCAGTTCTAGCTGATTGATATAGTATGATTTTTTATTCTTTTTTTACTTCAGAATTCACCTTAGTGGTCATACTTAAAAAAAATGCAGCAAGCATAAAATGTATAGTAGCAAACTTATATGTGCAGAAATATATCTGTAAGAAAATTTTAAATGATTTTAAATTACCACTGAACACTACTTAATACTTAAGTTGTTCATGTATTTCAATTACTGAAGTTTAAAACCTCATCCTATTTAGGGAAAATACTTATATTCAAGGTTTTTACTCTTCTATGTCATTTTCAAGATGACAGGTTCAGAGGAAATTTCTTACTATGATGTCAACAAAGGAACTGTGTGCATTTGATCTTGCGTTCTTGCTGTGCATGTCCCTGAAAACAGCAAATAATTACGTGAGGTCTGGACTCTAGAAATGAGCTGTTTATCTGTTAAATGTTCTGACTATACAGAATTTATCTGCTGTGGTCATCTCAGAATCAGTTTTGTAAGCAAGGCCTTACTTAAATTTATCTAGGTTTGCTGGCACAGAGGACTTTGAAAGGACCAAATGGTCTCCCTTTGCTGTTTCCAGAAATACATTAAATATTCCCCAGGACAGCAACACAACCTTCAGCTGAAATCAGTCTTCTTGTTTGGGATCCAGTTACTGGATCAGGGAAGGGAGAAGGTGTCTGCCTCTCCCACCTAGATTTCCTCAACATATTATCACTGAGCATTCAGAGGACCTCCATCAACTGGAAAAAAAGAGGTGAAAAATATTTCCAGCACTACATTTTCAAAGTTGTTGCCTTAAGCCATGAAAGATCATTTTTCTTCTTCATACCTTCCTTTAAAAATTAACCAAGTATACAATATACATACTCTCCATGTCCTTATCAACAATTCAGCTCTTTGAACGTTACTTTCCTTCATGTCATCTTTCTAACTTGATATATTGCTATATAGCTCTTACCTTCTGTAATGGGACACATGTGAAGGAATGGAATGGATATGAGATTTTTTTTCTGGCATATTCTCCTGCTTGGAGATGTATTTACTAAAATATCTATATTGTGGGATCCTGGAGGAGGAGGAGATGTTTACGAGATATTTGTGAGATGTTTATGAGAATGAGGAGAGAAAAACAGATCTCATCATTCTGTTTCATTTGTTTTGAAGCAAGTAAATGTTTCATTATTAGTATTTGTGAAATAAATGAATGATGAATGGATGAATAAATTAACTTACAATTACCACAAAGAAATTATCTGGGGAACAGAAAATGGTCTCCCTGATATACCTATACAAATAACCTTTAGAAAGCATCTTTTGTAAAAATCTGGACATACTTGATTGAGTGGTAAGTTTTTGTCATTTTTATCTTCACCACCTTTTTGTCCTAGATCTTGCTTCTTCCATTGGATATTTTTTATTTCTAAGACCTGATCTCTCCAACTTAAAACTAATAAATACTAGTATATTAAAATATCTTTCCAAATAAAGTCAAGAGAAAAACAAAATGCTCCTTTTTATTCTCAACACAAAAGAACCCCCTGCATGTCTTTGGCTTACACCTCTCTCCCTCTTACTTCACATTCAAGGTGGTTAACATATTTATAATACATAATTTGAGAAAATATTCAGGCTTACTTTTTTATTCTTAATTGATTCTGAAATCATAATTGATTCAAACTTTATTTATTAAGGATATGTAAAGATACAGAAACAGTAAAAGTATCTGTACTTGGACATTTGATTCTATTCTTCCTAATTCTTACATCAGAGTCTTAACTAATATACCGAACTTAGATGTTACTTACTGAATTTTGAAGTATTTTTGTGAAAGATGTCATGTAAATACCAAAGTAAGTATAAAATGTGAAGAGAGTAAAATCTATTTATATATCCAGCTGAACATTAACATATTTTATTTCTTCTAAGGAATGGTAAAAATAGGTCAACAAGTACATTTCCACAAACTGCAACATAAATTGGAGTATCAGTTAAAAAATAGCAGTGTACTCGTGGGTCATCTGCTAAATGCTATGCATCATTATAATTTGAATCAATCAAAAAGAACCACAGTAACCTTTCCAACTAAGATAGCCTCCTAAATCACTTTACTAACACATGTTACTTCAAATTGAAGTATTAAAAATAAATATATCTCAGCTTCAAAATGACTCTTATGGCTTAGAAGGATATGTTAAGCTGTGTTTTTAGAGAATTTCAATGTACTATAGTTCCACATTTTCAGCAAAGCATATATGGGATAAGATCTGACTTTAAAACTTAAATACAGAATATTTGTTTTTAGAGGTTCCAATCAGCTTTTATTCTCTATAATTCTTAAATAATTCTCATAAATAATGAGAAACTAAGTGAAGTATCAAAGCATATAAATTCATAGCTAAACATAAAGAGACTTTAAACATATTTATAAAATACGCAGAATTATTTCAAGTTTTACCACTGAAAACAGAGTGGAGATTAACATACTATCAAACAGACCACAAACTGGGGTACATTAATCTTGCCTTGATTAAAAGGGACAAATGTCTACTTATTTTCTACCCTGATTTTTCTATCTAAAGAATGATCCACTTTGCAGTACAATGTTTCAGCTGAGAAACTGATCTTTTAAAAATAGTTCTAAGAGTCAAGCGGAGAGAGTCAATTATCATATGGTTTCACTTATTTGTGGAGCATAACAAATAGCATGGAGGACAAGGGGTGTTAGAGAGGAGAGGGGAATTGGGGTAAATTGGAAGGGGAGGTGAACCATGAGAGACTATGGACTCTGAAAAACAATTTGAAGTGGCGGGGGGGGTGGGAGATTGGGGTACCAGGTGGTGGGTATTGCAGGGGGCATGGATTGCATGGAGCACTGGGTGTGGTGAAAAAATAATGAATACTGTTTTTCTGAAAATAAGTAAATTGGGAGAAAAATTAAATAAATAAATAAATAAATAAATAAAAATAGTTCTAAGAGCTACAAGGTAGATCAAATACCCATAAAACATGAATAGCTAAGAAGAATTAAATGAGCATAGTTCCCCAACCTAACAAGGGAAATAACCAAGGGTGAAATTTAACAGAACACCAAGATGTAACAGATTTCTTGCAATGACTTCAGTGATAAAGGACGGTTGGTTAACTCTTTACTAGCCTCAAGGAATAGATGATTCAACCATTAGTGCAGAATCATATGACCAGCTCTAAAAATACTATGCTGTTACATGATTTGGGAAAAATCCAACATTTTTTAAAGAATATTAAATGAATAGTTATGTAAATCACTTCTTATGGTAACTTGAATATAATACAAATTTAATAAAAGTCTCTTTCCTCATAGTTTATACCATGGAATGAGAAAGCAGCCCAAACCCCATGCAAATATTTACATGCACTAAAGTTTACAACCTTGGCAACTTTCCATAGTTTTTATTTATTCTCTATTTTAACCATTCTTACCATGCAGTTTTTGATGTGGTGAAGGTTTTTGGATCTAAACACATATACACATACCCATCTGCAGGTCTGCTCAAAGAGAGTAATATATCTATATGCTCGAATGTTGCTTGATTCACTTGGACTGTGGACAGTTATTTCCAACTTTACTGCTTATGGCAGAATAATAATAGTGGACTAGCTCTCCCATGGCAAACAGCCATTAAGCTAGAAAAAATACCCAATGCAGGTGGAGTAAAATAGGAAACAAAACAAAATAAAACACAAAAAAACCCCAAAACAACAACAACAACAAAAAACCCTGCTACATATAAGAGAGGAACAGAAACTATCATGATCCCAGACCTTAGAGATTCCGTTCATACAGAGGTGGGGCAGAGTTACTAAGAAAGCCTCAAATTTGAGACCCAGGAACACAAACATAGCCTATCTGAAATTGAAAGAGAATGTCACCACTGCATCCATCTGCAGACTAACAAGTAGCAGTAATAAATATCATTTTATCCCTGGAGGCAAGGACACCATGCTGGAGATGTAATCTCTTTAAGGAAAGAAATCACCAGAATAAACTAAAGCTGAAAAAAGAATAGAAATGTTGAGCAAAAATCTTCATTAACCCAGCCCCACAATATGCATGGACAACACTTGAGGAATTTGAAGACAGTAGTGTAATGATTTTAATGATAACAACAATAAAACACAAACACAGCTTGACTCCTATCTCCACAAAGGCTTAAAACGGTAAAGTTCTAGCAATGGAAGCATGCCCATAATTAGTTCTGATGATCTAATGCATAGCATGGTAACTATAGTTGATAATAAAGTATTGCATACTTAATATTTGCTGAAAGAGCATATCTTAACTGTTCTCAACACACACACTGGTATGTGTGCATGCACACACATGGTAAATATGTGTGTGATAGATAGCTTGATCAGTTTGATTTGGGGAATCATGTCACAATGTATATTTATATAACTACATGTTGGTATATACCTTAGACATATGTAATATTTATTTGTTACTCATACCCAAATAAAGCTAGGGAAAATAAGTATGTTCAAAGATAGCAGAGAAGTAGGAAACTGTATTTCAACCAGTCCCCTAAAGTGAGCTAATTCTCTACCAGAACACTCTGAACACCCATGAAATCAGCCTGAGATGTAGGATTATATACTATTGGATCTCTACAGGGACAGAAGACACCAGTGGAGAGGTAAAGCAGAGTGGGAACTCTTGGACTGATATCAGAGAAAAACAGAAGGAGGAGGGGGTCACCAGAAGCGACCCATTAGAAGCTAATACCCCAATAAGATAGTGCCCTGTGGTTGGAGACCAGCATTAACTTGGAGACTGGTTAAAAGCACTCAAAAAGAGCAAAAGATCTTAAGAGGCAACTGGTGGAATTGGGTGATCACAGGCATGGGCATAAGCCCAGGAAACCAGGAGAGCCACTGCTGGTGACCATCCATGCCAGAGAGAGTACAGCAGAGCCTACAGTTCCTGGTCCATGAGCCCCCAGGATTGCACAGCTTGCACCACTGCTCAGCTGCTCACACTCGCACTCCTGCATGAGGGAGTCTGGTGTGGGCGTCAGCCTATACTCTCTAGACCTACAGCCTTTTGTGCTCTGCATGCACTGCATGACCGGGGTCTGACCCACTCCACACCTGTGCCTGAGAAAACTCCACGCAGGTACTAGCCAGTGGTCTCTCGGACCTGCTGAGGTTCTCATGCTACCAGCCCGGGCTTGAAGGAACTCAGCACAATCTCTGGTGCAGATCCCTCCATGGCAACCTGTGCAACCATGAGGTCAATGCAGCAGGACCCTCCCCCAGAAAGGCAGACAAAAGAACTAGAGGACAACTACCAAAGGGTCCACATAAAACAGAAAAACCCCAATATCAGGGGAAAGCAATACATTAAGCTCCCAGTATTGCCCTAAACCTGTATGTTTCATAAAAACAACTTTTATTTTTAATTTGTTCTCACTATTCTTGTTCTTTTAATTTTTTAACCTACTTACCATTACAACTAGAGGTTTAATACAACATATTACATAATAACCTTTTAACTTGAGCTTTTCTCATTTCTCAGTTTTTCTTTTTCTCTTCTATTTTTTAATACACATATAGACAAAAGTTTCAAGGTAATCCTCTTTCCCTAATCAACATTAACCCTATATATTAACCAATTTTAATCTCCCTTTATCTCTGGAAACTTGAGTCATTTAACAAATATATCAAGATACACCCAGGAAGAATCAAAATAAACTTCCTCGCCCACATCGAGGATTTATAACCACCCTCCCATCTTTTTCTTCTGTCACTGTTTCTGTGTATTCGTTTTTGTTCTGGTATTATATAAATCTTTGGGGTTCATTTTGGCTGGGTTCTTTTTTTTTTTTTTTTTAAAGATTTTATTTATTTATTTGACAGAGAGAGATCACAAGTAGGCAGAGAGGCAGGCAGAGAGAGAGAGGGAAGCAGGCTCCCCGCCGAGCAGAGAGCCCAATGCAGGACTCGATCCCAGGACCCTGAGATCATGACCGGAGCCGAAGGCAATGGCTTAACCCACTGAGCCACCCAGGCGCCCTGGGTTCTTTTTTTTGTCATTTACTATTGTGGATTTTTTTGTTTGTTGGTTTTAGTTATATACCTTATAAATGATACTTTCGGAGCTCATTCTGGCTGGATCTTCTCTTTTTTTCTCTCCCTCTCTCTTTCTCTCTTCTATTCTTTTTTCTTTCTTTTTGGTGGTGACTTCCAATTGCTCAGATCATTCCAGGGTGCATCTTGCCTGGATCACATTTGATACATTCAGCTATACATCCCCTCAACCACCTCTCACCAAATTGATTAGGAGGAGGAACACCCACCAGAGGCAAAATTCAGACTGTGCCCTCTCCATCAGAACTATTAGGTATGGACATAAACAGTATGTTGGAAAGGGAATTTAGAGTAACAATTACCCAGTCAATGACCAGGTTGGAAAAAACCATTAGTGACAACATGGAATCTCTAAGGGCAGAAGTGAAAGCAGCCCAGGAAGAAGTTAAAAATTCTATCAATGAGATCCAATCTAATCTAAATATTCTAAAAGCTAGAATAAGCAAGGCAGGACATAGAATTAGTGATCTAGAGGACAAACTGATAGAGAAAAAAGATGAAGAGGAGGCATGGAAAAAACAGCTTAGAACCCAAGAAGACATAATTAGGGAAAAAATGATACCATGAAACATAACAACGTCAGAATTATTGGGATCCCTGAGGAGGTGGAGAAAGAGAGAAGACTAGAAGATATAGTTGAAAAAATTCTGGATGAAAATTTTCCCAATCTGGTGAACAGAACCAGTGTTCATGTCCTAGAGACAGATAGAACACCCCCCAAGATCAACGAATGTAGAAAGACCTCGAGGTATTTGATTGTGAGAATGACAAATCATAATTTTAGACAAGAGCTTTTGAGAGCATTCGGGGGCAAGAATTCCTTATGTATAGAGGAAAGTCCATCAGAATAATGTCAGGCCTGTCTACAGAAAACTGGCAAACCAGAAAGGGCTGGCAAGACATATTCAGGGCACTAAATGAGAAGAACATGTAGCCAAGAAAACTTTATCCAGCAAGGTTGACATTCAGAATGAATGGAAAGATGAAGAGCTTCCAAAAGAAGCAAGGGGTAAAAGAGTATGTGACCACCAAGGCAGCACTACAGGAAATATTAGGGAGGATACCTATAAAAGAAGAAAGAACCCAAGAGTGACATAGAACAGAAATTTACAGAGATAATCTATAGAAACAAGGATTCCACAGGCAATATGATGCAATAAAAACTATATCTTTCACTAATCACTCTCAACATGAATGACCTAAATGCTCCTAAAAACAGCACAGGGTTGCAGATTGGATAAAACAACAGGACCCGGGGTGCTTGGGTGGCTCAGTGGGTTAAAGCCTCTGCCTTTGGCTTGGGTCATGATCTCAGGGTCCTGGGATCGAACCCCACATCAGGCTTTCTGCTCAGCGGGGAGACTGCTTCTTCTTGCCCCCCTCTCTGCCTGCCTCTCAGCCTACTTGTGATCTTTGTCTGTCAAATAAACAAATAAAATCTTAAAAAAAAAAAAAACAAAAAACAAAAAACAAAAACGCCTGGACCTGTCCATATGTTGTCTACAAGAGGCCCATTTGGAACCTAAAGATACATCCAGACTGAAAGTGAAGGGATGTAGAAGTATCTTTCATGCCAATGGGCCTCAAAAGAAAGTTGAGGGAGCAATTCTCATATCAGATAAATTAGACTTTAAACTAAAGACTAAAGGGGTGCCTGGGTGGCTCAGTGAGTTAAGCCGCTGCCTTCGGCTCAGGTCATGATCTCAGGGTCCTGGGATCGAGTCCCACATCGGGCTTTCTGCTCGGCAGGGAGCCTGCTTCCTCCTCTCTCTCTCTCTGCCTGCCTCTCTGCCTACTTGTGGTCTCTCTCTGTCAAATAAATAAATAAAATCTTTAAAAAAAAAAACTAAAGACTATAGTCAGAGATAAAGAAGGACACTACATGATTCTTAAAAGCTCTATCCACCAAGAAGATCTAGCAATTGTAAATGTTTATGCCCCAATATGGGAGGAGCCAACTACATAAGACAACTGTCAATCAAGATAAAGAGTCATATTGATATGAATACATTAATAATAGGGGATCTTAATATGCCACTGTCAGTAATAGATCATCCAAGCAGAAAATCAATAAAGAAACAATAGCATTGAATGACATATTGGACCACGTGGACCTTATAGATATATACAGAACATTCCACCTGAAAACAACAAGATACTCATTCTTTTCAAGTGCACATGGAACTTTGTCCAGAACAGACCACATACTGGATCACAAATTAGGGCTCAACAGATACCAAAAGACTGAGATTATTCCCTGCATATTCTCAGACCACAGTGCTTTGAAACTGGAACCCTAACAAGAGAAAAAGTTCAGAAAAAATTCAAACACTTGCAAGCTAAAGACCACCCTACTTAAGAATATTTGGATCAACCAGGAAATCAAAGGACTTAAACAATTCGTGGAAAACAATGGGAATGAAAACACATTGGTCCAAAACCTATGGGATATGTCAAAGGCAGTCCTAAGAGGGAAATACATAGTCATCCAAACATCATTCAAAAAAGTTGAATACACCAGCTCTCTTTA
Organism: Neogale vison; assembly: GCF_020171115.1. Lineage (NCBI taxonomy): Eukaryota > Metazoa > Chordata > Mammalia > Carnivora > Mustelidae > Neogale > Neogale vison. The sequence goes on from NC_058096.1 coordinate 51,832,659, forward strand.
CACCTTAAAGAACTGGAGAATAAACAACAAATTAAGCCAATGCCATATACAAGGGAAATGATCAAGATTAGAGCAGAGATCAATGAGATAGAAACTAGAGATACAGTAGAACACATCAATGAAACTAGAAACTGTTTTTTTTTTTTTAAAGAATCAATAAGATTGATAAATCACTGGTCAAACTAATCAAAAACAAGAGAGAAGACACAAATTAATAAAATTATGAATGAAAAGGGAGAAATCACGACTAACACAAAGGAAATAGAAACAGTCATCACAAATTATTATCAACAGTTATATGCCAATAAGTTAAACAATGTAGAGGAAATGGATGCATTCCTGGAAATCTATATACTTCCAAAACTGAATCAGGAAGGAAGTGACAATCTGAATAAACCAATATCTAGTAACAAGACTGAAGCAGTGATCAAAAACCTCCCAAAAAGCAAGAGCCTAGGACCTGACAGATTCCCTGGAGAATTCTACCAAACATTCAAAGAAGAAATAATACCTGCTCCTGAAGGTGTTTCAAAAAAATAGAAAAAGAGGGAAAAGTTACAGACTCTTTCTGTGAAGCCAGCATTACCCTGATCTCCAAACCAGGAAAAGACCCACCAAAAAGGAGAATTTCAGACTAATATCCCTGAAGAATGTGGATGCCAAGATTCTCAACAAGACCCTAGCTAGTAGGAACCCACAGTACATCAAAAAGATTATCTACCATGACCAGGAGGGATTTATCCCTGGGATACAACGGTGATTTAGCATTTGCAAATCAATCAATGTGATAGAACAAATCAATAAGAGAAGAGAGAAGAACAACATGGTCCTCTCAATTGGTGCTAAAAAAGTACTTGACAAAATACAGCATCCGTTCCTGATTAAAACACTTCAAAGTATGGGGATAGAGGGAACATTCCTCAACTTCATAAAATCTCTCTATGAGAAACCCACGGCAATAACCATCCTCAATGGGGAAAAGTGACAGTCTTCCCTTTGAGATCAGAAAAACTACAAGGATGTCCACTCTTGCGACTACTATTCAACATAGTACGAAAAGTCCTAGCAACAGCAATCAACAAAACAACAAAAAGAAATGAAAGGTATTCAAACCAGCAAAGAAAAAGTCAAACTCTCTCTCTTTGTGGATGACATGATATTTTATATGGAAAACCCAAAAGACTCCACCCCAAAACTACTAGAACTCATACAGCAATTCAGTAATGTGGCAGGGTACATAATCAATGTACAGAAATCAGTTGCTTTGTTATATACTAACAATGAAAATATAGAATGGGAAATTAGAGACTCTAACACCAAGAACAATAAAATACCTGGGAATAAACCTAACCAAAGAGATAAAGGATCTGAACTCAGGGACTACAGAACACTTATGAAAGAAATTGAAGAAAGACACCAAAAGATGGAAGAGCATTCCATGTTCATGGACCAGAAGAATAAATATTATTAAAATGTCTATACTGCCTAGAACAATCTATACTTTCAATGCCATCCTGATCAAAATTCCACTGGCATTTTTCAAAGAGCTAGAACAAACAATCCTAAAACGTGTATGGAACCAGAAGAGACCCTGAATTGACCCTGAAACTGACTACTGGTTATTTACCCCAAAGATACAGATGTAGTGAAAAAAAGGACCAACCGTACCCTAATGTTCATAGCAGCAATGGCCACAGTCACCAAACTGTGGAAAGAGCCAAGATGCCCTTCAATAGACAAATGGATAAAGAAGATATGGTCCATATATACAATGGAGTATTATGTCTCCATCTGAAAGGATGAATACCCAACTTTTGTATCAACATGGATGGGACTGGAGGATATTATGCTGAGTGAAATAAGTCAAGCAGAGATAGTCAATTACCATACGGTTTCACTTACTTGTGGAGCATATGGAATAACATGGAGGACATTGAGAGATGGAGAGAAGTGAGTTGGGGGAAATTGTAGGGGAAGAAAAACCATGAGGACCTGTGGTCTCTGAGAAACAGACTGAGGTTTTGGAGGGAAGGGGTGGGAGAGGTTAAGTGAGCCTGGTGGTGGGTATTAAAGAGGGCACATACTGCATGAAGTAGTGGGTGTGGTGCATAAACAATGAATTTTGGAACACTGAAAAAAATTAAAACTTTAAAATATTAGTACATTCATTTTGAGGCATAAACATTAGTTCCGTCTTTCTTAATCTGTTTCATCCAAATACTATGCAACAAATACTGTATAAAATATTACAAGGGTTAAAATGGACAAAACAATCTATAGAAGAGATTCATATATAACCAAGATGTTACAAATCTCAGACAGGGAATTTAAAATAGGTATGATTAATATGACACAGGCTATACTGGGAAGGATGGACAACACACAAAAACATGAAGAATATCTGAAAAGTAATGGAAACTGTAAGTAACAACTAAAATGACATGTTAGAAGTTTTTACAAAGTAATGGCAACAGAGATGAAGAATATCTTCAATGATTTTATCAGTAGACTTGATATTCCAGAGAACTTGAAGATAAAATTTAAACTGAACACAAATAAAACTTTGAAAATAAAGAAAAGAGCATCCAAGAACTTTAAGAATATAGTAAAGATTCTAACATATATATATTATTTGGAATCTTAGACTGAGATAAAAGGGATAACAAGGAGAAGTAAATATTTGAAGAGCTGTTGGTCAAGAATTTTCTGAAAAATAAAAGGCATTAAGACACAAATCCAAGAAGCTCAGAATACAGAGTGAAGGTTAAGGATAAACAAAGAAATACCCGCAAAGAGATTTTATTATCATATAATAATAATAAATTATGTTGAACTTCCTAGAGACCAAAGATAATTTTTTAAAATAATAGAAAAAAGATACAATGAATACTGAGGAATACAAATAAAATTAGAGCAGATTTCTTATCAGAAACCATGTGAGCAAGAAGACAATGGAGTGTTATCATTCAGGTATGCAAAGAACAGCCCAGAATTTTATATGCCAATTAATAGTGAAAAGAAACAAAAAAATAAAAATATATGAAAACCAGCAACCCCAACACAAGCAAAACCAAAGCAACAAGTAATTCCACTTTCCCACAGAAAAGGTCTAATTCAAAAGCAGTGTGGTTATGCTGAATATCTAAAAATATATAGGACTTAAAAATATTTAAGAAATTTTATTAATATTATGAAATATGCAATAAGGCAAGTGCAAAATATTTACAAAATACACAAACTTAAAGTTTTATTTTCAAAAGATATGATCACAAGGCAGCTCAGGTAACATTAACTTAATAGGAGTATACTATTCTAATTTTCTGAAAAATCTACAAGTTCAGCTAATGTATTCACAACATTTCATTCCAGCTCAACAGCCACACAATTACTTTATCTATCAACTTCCTTTTGGGGTATGCAAACATGCATTCATTTGTGTAGTATGCAGCAGTTATTTATGAGAATCTCTTGTAAGAGTGCTATGTAGTTATGTACTTTATTATTAGTAGAATCAAATAAATACAAAATATATTGCTATCTGCCATTGAATAAGACTTAAAAACCCAGAGAGGAGAAATGTCATGATCTCATTTCAGATATAATATGAAATATTTGGTAAAGTGTATTAAAGATAGAGCATTCAGTTTTAAGAAGAGAGTAAGAAATTGTGCATGTGTGTAAATGGGATTAAAAAACAGGCATACTGTATTAGAAATAAAAGCTCAAATTCCCACTTACATCAGTAAGGATAGTATATAAAACCAGTTTCAGTTGTCTGTTATTCACAATACTCATGTCATGGAGCTCATTGGTGTTCAGTAGCAGAGGTATTCTTATTTGTTTCATTTGAAAGCCTTTCAGGTTTCAGATGAAGTTTATTGAAAGCAGTTTCCAATACTAAATTTGTTCACATCCAATTTAGTTTTCCTTCCAGAGGTAACAAGCTTAGATCAACCTCCCCTCAACAAAAATAAAAAGAACAACTAGTCAACAGCCCATTTCCCATTCTCTGTAGTCATTACATATCCTTCTTTAAATTAAAAAAATTCAAAGCTCCACTTTTGAAACACTGTATATGTACAGAAAAGATTTATATTTAAATAAAAGTATTTTGATTTTAAATAAGAAAACAGAATTGATCTGGAAGGGAAACCAGTTATATAGATATCATTTACTATTAATCAAACAAAATAAAATAGTTCTCTAATCCTCTATTTGATTTCCCTTACATTGACATAAATTGAGAGAAATATTTATTTTGAACTCACTAAGGGAAAAACATCTATTTTTTATTGATAACTACAGAAAGTACTTTAAATACCACTGGAAGAGTAAAGAAACAAAGTTTCATTTTCAGTTTATTTCTTTAATTTAAAAGTTGCAAATGAATAATAGTTATGCTCATTACAGTTGCTTAACTGTTTCATAAACTAGCAATTTAAGGTCCTAACCTATTGTAAACTTCTCTGTTTAATTCAGATATTTTAAAAATTCATATTTCTTTTCTGCTTTGATTTCTCTGAATGCTAGCTTTGACTTTTGCCTATACATTTCTCATTGCACACCCAGAAAGGCAAATTTCTTGAAGTATTAGAAAAAAGTAAATGCTGTTAAAAGGATTACTCTGGTTTAGAAATTCCTCCTTAGCAGCAATTTATTACATCATAATTTCTGCAAGCCTGTGAAATATGTAGTGGCAGTGAGGTTGAACTTTAGACAAAAACTTTAGGCAAACTTCTCTCTTTTCCTTACTGGAAATTTTACTTTGAAAATGGAGTATTCTTAAATATTCATAAAATTTGTTACTCCTCTGTGGTCATGGAAATTTCACAGGTGACATACATTTAATCTTTCTTAGTTTTATTAGTGTGTGTGCATGTCTGGGTGTGAAAATTTCTGTTAGAAAGAGAAATTGTAGGCTAGTCCTCTAAGGCAAATCTAAAGGAAATTGGTAATAATAATAATTTTTTTTAATTCAAATGCCCCTAATTTTAAAATAGGGCTTGGACGATGCCAGCTATTAACTTTGTTAATATTGGCAAAACAATTAACTATGTTAACTATTGGCAAAACTGCATTTTAGTTCCTGAATTTTCATTTCTGCCTTACTTCTGGCTTTTGTACCAGGTTTTCTATGGTATGTCCTTCTCATTAAGTCTGTATAAAAAAAACCAGTCAAATTCTAGTCATTTAGGTGGGAACTTATCCATTCATTTAAGTTTCTAAGAAACTACCCATTTGCTATGGTTATTTTTAAAGCAACTAATAGATTAAAATTTATATTTTCTCATAAAAATCTAAACTATCATAGGGTACCTGGGTGGCTCAGTGGGTTAAAGCCTCTGCCTTCGGCTCAGGTCATGATCGCAGAGTCCTAGGATCGAGCCCTGCTTCGGGCTCTCAGCTCAGTGTGGAACCTGCTTCCTCCTCCTCCTCTCTCTCTGCCTGCCTCTCTGCCTACTTGTGATCTCTGTCCGTCAAATAAATAAAAAATATTTTTTAAAAAATCTCAAACATCATATATATGTCTATATATAGAGATATAGACATATCCCAAACAGTTCAAAACTATAGAAAATTTACTTTAAAATATTAGGTTCTTAGAAATACTTTAAATTACATGTGTATACAATTCTAGTATTTAAAAGGAATGTTTAATACAGGTGAAGGTAAAACATAAATGATATTGTTTATAGCTTTGTAAGTCTACAGAGGAGTCAAGAGATAAGGAAGAAAGGCGGTTAACATTCTGAATTTTATGATTAAGTTCAACAGTCAGGTAGGTGTGAAATGTTTTTATTCATAGTGACAGAGCTCTAGGTGCAGCCTATTCATGATAACTTAAATTTTTTTTATCCATCTTATATCCCATCTATAAAAAAATAAAGTTTATTTCACTAAACTATTATTAATAAGTTAAATATCATTACGCATAACTCAGTTCAATCATACTTATATGAGTAAAGCATTTTATTCATGCTTGAGAACTGTGCAAAAAGGAAGGAATGAGTAGGATGAGGATGGTGAAGGTATGTGGGATCCAACAGGGTAATGAGAAGAGAAGGGTAAGTGGATAAATAATTGTGATGATTCTGGTTACAAAGTACATGAAGAGCTCCAGTGTTCCCAAATTATAGTAGTTAAAACTATTAAATGGATCTATTTTAATCACTTTGGAGTTAGTTGATTAGCTATAACATTTTCTTTATTACTATATTATTGAGATATCACTCTCCTCTTGGCTGACTCTGAACATCCCTCAACAAATGACAACTAGTTCTGGCTAATGTGCTGTATTGATTCTTTACTGTTTTCTCAAACACTTAATTTTACTTTTAATTTTGTAATTTTGTTTTACTGCAATTCTCTTTTTACCATATAATTGAAACACACTTTTGTTGGTAATTCCACATGCATAAATTGTAGTCAAATTATGTCATAATAAGAACTTGATAATTGTTTCCACAAACTTTTTCTAGCGTAAGACTTTTTAGGTCAACATTATGTCTGATGATAGTCATTTATAGTAGATGGAGCCCCTATAGAATATTTCAGGTAGATGAATTTACCCAGTAAGATAGCTCTCTATCTAAAGAAACCATAAATCACATATGGAATGAATTTCGATTTATGTAATTTACATAGGTCTCTGATTATAATTTTAAATGATTGATGGAAAGGAATAGTTTAATGCTGTGGTAATAGGAATTGTATTATTTGATGAACTTACATTTCAAAATTTTATTTTAGTAGAGTCTTGGTTTCCTAACTAAGAGTTTTCTAGGCACTTTACTTATTTATGCACTACTGTGTTAGCAATCTAGTTTGAAAGGGAGGTTTAGTGTGATCACTTAAGTCCTTAATGTGGCAAAACTCAGATTCGGTTGGATAAACTTGAGAGAAAAGCATCATCAGAGAGGGTGATTTTGATTACTCAATATAACTTAATATTTTCAATTTAAATATCTTCCCTACTCTCATTTTTACTGTCTTGCATACTGTCTAATGGTTAAGTTTAATTTTCTTCATACAACCAAAGATAAACCAAACCAACTTTGTCTTCTTTTTACTTTAACAGACTTTAAATGAATTTAACATTTAAATTTCTAATTTATGCAATCATATTTCCTATTGTATCTTCAGGAAATCCAGCAGACATCTATATTGACCAGGTTCATGGTTCTATATTTTTAAATGATTTCAATAAGTGTATTTGAGCACATCCGAATTCATTTAAATTTGAATTCATTTAAAAATAGGATAAAAAAGGCAAAAATTTTCCTTCCCAGATAGCAACAAAAAGAAATCAAATAATTTTCTTACCCAGTGAAATAATAGACATTCATTACAAGATCTATGCACAGCCTAAGAATGGAGCAATAAGACCACTTAGTTGTGAAATTAAATTGTTCCATAAACTTTCATTTATAATCTACACCTAATCCCAATATTAACGAGATTGAATCCACATATTTCAGAATTTTGCATGAGAATACAAGATATATGAAAACTTCTGATTCCACTCCAGAGAGGAAGAAAAATAATACTGCATTGAAAATTGAAACTTTTGTAACATTGGGTGCCTGGGTGGTTCAATGGGTTAAAGCCTCTGCCTTTGGCTCAGGTCATGATTCCAGGGTTCTGGGATTGAGTCCCGCATTGGGCTCTCTGCTCAGCAGGGAGCCTGCTTCCCCACCTCTCTCTCTCTCTTTCTGCCTGCCTCTCCACCTACTTGTGATCTCTGTCTGTCAAATAAATAAATAAATAAATAAATAAACAATCTTAAATAAAATTTTTATAACTTTTATTTTTGGTTCAATCTAATGGCCAACTATTATGTATATGAAACATTAATATTGGCAAAATATTTTTGCAAATATACAATAAGTTTTACAAATATACAAGTAGTTCAAGAAAATCCCAAATCTGAGCATTCATTTGTTGTTCCTAGCTGCAGCTATGCTTATATATTTCCAAGAAATGTGATATACTGCCTAGAGAGTATAATGCCCTCAAAATTTGAACATGAAATATCTCTTTCTTTAAAAAATGATGACCACACATTTTTATTTTTAAAAATTGTAGTTTTCCTTTTAAATAAAATGATTTTTGTCTGTTTGTTTCAGGTTTTTATTTTAATTCCACTTAAGTGCAATATTAGTTTGCAATATTGATTTCAGTTTTAGTGATTCCTCACTTACATATAACACCCAGTGCTCATCACAAGTGCCCTCCTTAATTCCTATCACCCATTTTACCCATGTCTCCAACCATTTCCCATCTAGGAACCCTCAGTTTGTTCTCTATAGTTGAGAGTCTGTTTTATGGTTTGTCTCTCTCTTTCTCCTCCTCATGTTCATCCTCTTTGTTTCTTAATTTCTGCATATCACTGAAATCATATGGTATTTGTCTTTCTCTGACTGCTTATTTCACTTAGCATAATACACTCTAGCTCCATTCATGTTGTTACAAATGGCAAGATTTCATTCTTTTCGATGGCTAATATTCCTCTCCCTTTCTCTCTCTCTCTCTGTGTATGTGTACACATACTAAATCATCTTTATTTTCTCATAAATCAATGTACATTTGGGTTCTTCTCATAATTTATTGATTTTGATAGTACTGCTATAAACATCAGGGTGCATATGTCTCTTCAAATCAGTACTTTTTTTATCCTTTGGGTAAATACCTAGCAATGGGTAGTTCTATTTTTAACTTTTTGAAATACTTCCATACTGTTTTGCACAGTGGCTGCTCTAGTTTGTATTCCCACCAATGGTGCAAGAGGGTCCCCCTTTCTCCTCATGCTCATCAACATCTGTGGTTTCTTGTGTTGTTAATTTTAGCTATTCTGACAGGTGTGAAGTGGTTTCTCATCATGGTTTTGATTTGTATCTCCCTGCTGATGAGTGATATTCAACATCTTTTCATGTGCCTGTCAGCCATCTGGAGGTCTTCTTTGGAGAAATGTCTATGCATGATTTCTGCCCATTTTTTAACTGGATTAATTGTTTCTTAGGTGTTGATTCTGATAGGTTCTTTATAGATTTTGGATAATAGCCCCAGGCTAGTCTTTTGCAAACATCTTCTCCCATTCTGGAGGCTGACTTCTAGTTTTGTTGATTGAGCCCTTTGTTGTGCAGAAGTTTCTATTCTTGATGAAGTCCCAATAGTTCACTTTTGCTTTTGCTTTCCTTGCCTCCAGTGACATATCTAGTTTAGAAGGTGCTGTGACCAATGTCCAGGAGGTTGCTGCCTGTATTCTCCTCTGGGATTTAGATGGTTTCCTGTCTCACATTTTGGTCTTCCATCCATTTTTAATTTTTGTGTATGGTGTAAGATAATGGTCCAGTTTCATTCCTCTGCATGTTGCTATTCAGTTTTCCCAACATCATTTGTTGAAGACATTTTATTTTTTCCACTGGGTATTCTTTCCTGCTTTGTTGAAGAATACTTGACAATATAGTTGTGGTCCATTTTCTGGGCTTTCTATTCTGTTCCATTGATCTGTATGTCTGCTTTTGTGTCAGTACCATACTATATCATCTTGATGACTATAGGTTTGTAATGTAACTTGAAGTCTGGAATTGTGATGTCTCCAGCTTTGCTTTTCTTTTTCAAGATTGATTTGGCTATCTGGATCTCTTATGGATCCATACAAATTTTAGCATTGTTTTTTCTAGCTTTGTGAAAAATGCTGGTTGTATTTTGATAGGGGTTGCATTAAATGTGGAGTTGGCTTTGGGTAGTATAGACATTTTAATAATCTTTGTTCTTCCAATCCATGAGCATGGATATTTTTCCATTTCTCTGTTTCCTCTTCAATGTCTTTCAAAAGTGCTTTATAGTTTTCAGAGTATAGATCTTTTCCCTCCTTGGTTAGGTTTATTCCTAGGTATCTTACGGTTTTTGGTGCAATTATAAATGGCATCAATTTCTTGATTTCTTTTTCTGCTATTTCATGTTTGGTGTATAGAAATGCCACATATTTCTGTAGGTTTATTTTGTATCCTGCAACTTTACAGAATTCATGTATTATATCTAGCCTAATCTGCAGAAATAAACAGACATCCTAATCCTGGAGGCACAGAGAAATCCCATCAAAATCAACAAAAGAAGGCCAACACCAAAACATATTGTAGTAGAATTTGTAAAACATAGAGATTTTTAAAAAAGTATCCTAATAGCAAAAAGACAACATAAGTCTCTAACTTACAAAGGAAAATGAATAAGGTTAACAGATCTCTCCACAAAAACTTGACAGGCTATAAGAGAGTGGCATGATAGACTCAGTGTGCTAAATGGGAAAAATATTCAGTCAAGAATTCTTGACAGCAAGACTATCACTCAAAATATAAGGAGAGATAAAGAGTTTCCCAGACAAAGACCAAAAACATAAGCAAAACAAAACAAAACAAACAAACAAACAAACAAAACAAAGGAGTTCATAACCAGTAAACCAGCCCCGCAAGAAATATTAAAGGGGAGTCTTTGCATGGGAAAGAAAAACCAAAAGCAAAAGACTAGAAAGGAACAGAGAAAATCTCCAGAAATAATGTCAAAACAAGTAATAAAATGACACTGAATTCATATATACCAATAACTACTTTGAATGTAGAGGCACCTGGGTATTGTAGTTGGTTGAGCATCCAACTCTTGGTTTTGATTCAGGTCATGATCGTATTTAGGGGATTGAGCTCACGCTCAGTGTGGAGTCTGCTTGGGAGTCTTTCTCTCTATCCATCTGCCCCTTCTGTTTGAGTTCTCTCTCTCTCAAATAAATAAATAAATTTTAAAAATTTATTGTTCTGAATTTAAGTAGATGAAATACCCCAATCAAAAGACATAGGGTAACAGAATGGATAAAAAATATAAAAATAAAAACTATCTGTGTACTGCTTACAAGACACTCATTTCAGACCTAAAGACACCTCCAGATTGAAAATGAGGAGATGAAGAATCATTTAGCATACAAATGAACATCAAAAGAAATGTTCATAGCAGCAATGGCCACGGTCACCAAACTGTGGAAAGAACCAAGATGCTCTTCAATGGACGAATGGTTAAGGAAGATGTGGTTCATATACACTATGGAGTATTATACCTCCTCAGAAAGGATGAATATCCAACTTTTGTATCAACATGGGCAGGACTGGAAGAGATTATGCTGAGTGAAATAAGTCAAACAGAGAGAGTCCATTATCATATGGTTTCACTTTTTTGTGGAGCATAAGAAATAACACAGAGGACATGGGGAAAGGAGAGGAGAAGGGAGTTGAGGGAAATTGGAGGGGGAGATGAACCATGAGAGACTGTGGACTCTGAAAAACAATCTGAGGGTTTTGAAGGGGCAGGGAATGGGAAGTAGGGTTAACCTGGTGGTGGGTGTTATGGAGGGCACGTATTGCATGGAGCACTGGGTGTGGTGCATAAACAATGAATTCTGGTACACTGAAAAGAAATTTAAAAAATAAAAAAAATTTTAAAAAAAGGAAACCAGAATACTAATACTTATATCAGACAAACTAGATTTTAAATCAAAAACTGTAATAAGTGATGAAGAAGGACAGTATCACAACAAAGGGGTTGGTCTATCCAATTGGAAGATCTAACTATTGTAAATATTTATCCCCCCAATCAGGGTGCACTCAAATATATAAACCAATAACAAACATAAAGGAACTCATTGATAATAACACAATAATAGTAGGAATGTAACACCCCATTTATAGCAATGGAAGGATTATCTAAGCAGAAAATCAATAAGGAAACAATGCCTTTGAATGACACAGTACAACAGATGGACTTAACAGATATATTAAGAACATTCCACCCTAAAGCAACAGAATATATATTCTTTTCAAGTGCACATGAGACATTCTCCAGAATAGATCCCATACTAGGTCACACTGTCAGGCCTCAACAAGAATAAAAAGATTGGTATCATACAATGCATATTTTCTGATCACAACACTATGAAACTTAAAGTCAACCACAAGAAAAAAAATTGGGAATACTACAAATACATGGAGGTTAAAGAACATTCTACTAAAAAATGAATGGATCAACCAGGAAATTAAAGAAAAAAAATTTTTAAAGTACATGGAAACAAATTATAATGAAAACTTGACAGTCCAAAACTGTTGGGATGCTGCAAAAGCAGTCATAAGAGGGAAGTATATAGCAATACAGATCTCTCAAAAATCAAGAAAAATCTCAAATACACAACATAAACTTACACTTACAGGAGCTAGAAAAAGAACAAGAAGTGAAGCCTAAAGCGAGCAGAAGAAGGGAAATAATAAAGACTAGAGCAAACATAAATAACAGAGAACGCCCCAATATATAAAAAATAACAAAAACAACAGAACAGATCAATGAAACCAAAAGCTTATTCTTTGAAAGAATTAATAAAATTGATTAACCTCTACTCTGCAAAAAGAAAAGAGAATGGACAAAAATAAATAAAATAACAAGACAGGAGAGATCACATCCAATATCACAGAAATACTAATACTTATAAGAGAATATTACAAAAAATTATATGCCAACAAATTAGGCCATCTGAAAGAAATGGATCAATTCCTAGAAACATACAAATTACCAAAACTGAAACAGGAAGAAATAGAATATTTGACCATACCCATAAGCAGCAAATAAATTGAATCAGTAACTAAAAATCTCCCAACCAACAAAAATCCAAAGCCAGATGGCTTTCCAGGGAAATTCTTTTAAAGAAGAGTTGAGTTATTCTTCTCAAAATGTTCCAAAAATAGGGAAAAAAATGAAATCATCCAAATTCATTCTATGAGCTAAGCATTTCCTTGATTCCAAAGCCAAAGACTCCACTACAAAGAGAATTATGGCCAAGATCCCTAAGGAACACAAATGCAAAATTTCTCAACAAAACACTAATAATTTGAATCCAACAATACATTAAAAGAATCATTTACCACAGTCAAGTGGAATATATTCCTGAGCTCCAAGAGTTTCAATATTCCCAAATCAATTGACATGATACACCACATTAGTAAAAGAAAGGATAAGAACCATATAATCTTCTCAATAGTTGCAGAAAAAGCATTTGACAAACTATAGCATCCATTCTTGATTAAAAACCCTCTACACAAAATGGGGATTGAAGAAACATATCTCAATATCTTTAAGGCCATATACAAAGACCCATAGCTAATTTATATCATCCTCAATGGTGAAAAACTGAGAGTTTTTTGTCTATGATCTGGAAAAAGACAGGGATGTCCACCTGCACCTTTGTGCAAAGGTGGAAATCCTAGTGGAATTCCTTCTGGAAATCCTAGCTTCAGCAGTCAGAATGTGAAATATTTCTGTCTTTGAGATTTTATTTATTTAGTTATTTGTCAGAGGGAGATTGAGAGCACAAGTAGGGGGAGTGGCAGGCAGAGGGAGAAGCAGGCTCTCTGCTGAGCCCGACATGGGACTTGATCCCAGGACCGTGAGATCATGATCTGAGCCAAAGGTAAACACTTAATTGAACAAGCCACCCAGGCTCCCCATAATATAAATATTTCCAATAAAGGCTTGAGCCCACAATGATTACAAACATTGAGGGGATGTGATTATGCTGACCACCACAAAACAAGCATTTCTTTTCTCATTGATAGTTTCTCAAACATTTCTTCAATATGAAAGTTTATAAAAAGAAAGAAGATAGGTAGTTGCAAGCCAGAAATAGAGGCCATTAGAGAGATCAAACATCAAATAAATATTTTTTATCAGAAATTTCTGTACTGAAGAAATGGCTAAGTGATATAACTGACCAAGTTAAATATTTCTTCAGGTAGACCTACGTTTAATTTGCAAAACTACCACCATCATCTGTGTAAACCAAATTATCCTTCCCCCCCCTTTTTTTGCCATTATATCAACTTAAGTTAAAGTCAAATATAATTATATTTATCATATTATAGAAGTCCAGTAAAATAATCTATACGAGTAAAATTTTAATTTCAGTTAGTCATTTTTTTTAGTTACTCATTTTATTACATGGAAAAAAAAGATCTTAAAAGAAAAATTTTGAATATGTGATTCTGCCTTTAAGGAAAACGGATGTAGAGGGTCACATGGTTATTTGTGATGAATTTCAGTAAAGATCCTCTCATCGAAAAAAAGGGGGGACCCAAAGTGAGTTCCTTGATATTTAAAGTTACAAATTGGATACTTATTCCTTTGGTCTGATACTGGTGCTTTGACATTCCTTTTCATTAAAATGCAGATATTCTAAGAAGGGGGCTCACTATTTTATTCATTCATTTATACTTTCCTGTAAACAATGGGTATACAATCAATATTTCTTCATCTACACTGTCAGATCATTTATTATGAGAAATTGTAATTGATTTTTTTTTTTTAGAGGTTGGGGGAAAGAGAAATAAAAAAGAAATTCTCAATGAAATAGTGCAGAAGAAAAAAAGTGAATCTGGAAAGAGTTCATAAAGACACAATTTTCCTGAGAGTTGACTTTGACTCCACTTTAGAGACAACATAGTTATAATGCAAAGCAAGTTCTATATTATTGTAGTTACTTAGCGACAAAAATGAGCATCAGAGATAGTTAATACTAGAAAATGTGCTTTATATTATTGGTTACTAAACATACTGAACAAAATATGAAGAATGAATAGAGACTGTAAAATTGCATAATATCTCAGTATTAAATAAAATGCATTTCTTCTCTGTATGAATAAATGTGAGAAGACCAGAAAAATGAAGTTTATTTCAAGTCTGCATATGCATATTAAAATAAAGGAATTAAGCTTTCTGTTTCAATCTTCCATGAAGATTCCAGGGGGTGCTAAATGTAATGGCCATTTGTATTAGCTGTGTTTTAGTAGGGAACAACCTCCATGAGCTGCATTATATGAGGAGAGTTTAATGAAGGTTTTGTTTTGTTTTCTATTTCTTTATTTTTTAAATTTACACAGTAAATTAACTTTTTTTGTTGGACAGATATAGGAGTTTATCTTCTTACACACACTGATAGCCACCACCACAGACAGGATACACAGAACAACTTCTTTGTTTTCAGACTTTCCCCCATCATCTGTCCCCTGCAACCACTTGTCTGTCTTCTGTTGCTGTAGTTTTACCATTTTTCAGAATGTTATAAAAATAGAATCGCACATTATATAATATTTTCAGGCTGGCCTCTTTTACTTAGCATGATGCAGTTGAGATTTGTATTGATAGTTTGTTTCTTTTTATTGCTGAGTAGTATTTCATTGTGAGGATGTACCGAAGTCCATTTATCCATTTACTTGTTGAAGGATATCTGGATTTACAATTTGTGGCAATAATGAACACTGCTGCTATAAATAGTCATTTGAAGTTTTTTATATGCATGTCGAAGTTTTCATTTCTGTAGGGTAAATAAAGTGGGTCAGTTGATTTATAAATCAGTCAATATAAATTCCTATATCAAAAACCTAAGGAAGGGAAATCATATTGTCAAAATAATTCATGAACAGAAAGCATTTGACAAAATTCAACATCCATTCAAGTTGTAAACTCTCAGTGAACTAGCAGTCTTTGGCCACATCAGGATCTACTAATTGTAGCCCTGACAAATATAAACAGATGACTATCGGAAGTATGACACATTTCCACATGTATTTTATTTCTGTCCCGTCTATTCTGATGTACATCTGGTAGTTTAGATTTAAATGTTTTAAAATAGAGTACAAATAAAATAATAATATAAAAAAAAGCTCGTATTTAGTTATGCCCAAGATTTGCTGGTGTAGTTAATGTCTAGGAAAGAAAACAAAAAGAAAGAAATGGAATTTGGTGTTTCACCTAAATAATAAAACAGACTTTTGCTTTTCCTCCTTTGGAAAGAACATATATTTTGCTTGTTTAGAAATTCAGAGTTGAGACAATAATCCTCTTAGTTCTATGACTGCAGGTTCTTTCATAAATCACCCAAGTTAAAAAAAAAAAAATCCTCCAGGTACCCAGCTATACAGTATGGCAAAAACAAAATTAAAAAAAAAATCTTACACTATTAAACTGAAATAATCATAATAGAACATTACTTAGATTTAGTGATTAATTTCAGTCATTCGCTTGACAAATATTATTGATCATATAATATGTGGAAGGGGTATGGTAAGTATTAAATATTGTTTTCTGAATACAATATAAGCTTTCCCCCAAGTACTACTTTCCTCAATTGCCTCTTTAGAGCCTTCAACACCATCACTATTGATATTGGATATTACAGGATGAATGAATTAAACATGTTCAGTTCTACAACGACTTCTTAATTTCCATCTTAATCTCAAATTCAATTTGCTAACCAATGGGAACTTATTAGAGATGCTTGGAACTCTGCCATTTTTTTCTTTCATCTACATATTCTTAAGTTCATTCCTATCATTCATTGTTCTGCTCTATATTAAAGGAATTCGAACCCCCTAAACATTAAATTTCCTAGACTCCTCTGCCAGCTGGAATCCAGTTAGTATTGTCTAGTAAGAGGAACTAGCAGGATTTATTTATGCATTTATTTTATTACTTCTAATTTTGAAATAATTATATTTTCATAGTAATTGGCAAAGAAAGAAAGCACAGAGAGGCGCAGTATATTCTACAGTTTCCCTCAACTGTCACATCTTACATTATTCTAGTTTAATATTAAAACCACGCATTGACATTTATAAAACATACATACACTTCTATTTCATTTTATCACATGCATAGATTTGTGTAACCACCACCTTGATTGAGATACAAAACTGCTTCATCACCACAAAAGATCTCCCTTGTTTTATCCTTTAATAATCATTCCCAATGCAGCCCTGCCCCTTCATCATCTCTGACCCCTGGGAAACACCACTATGTTTTCTGTATTTATCATTTTGTCATTTCAAGAATGCTATCTAAATGGAATCATTCAGTATGTGACCTTTTGGGATTTGTTTACTTTACTCAGAATAATGCCTTTGAGATCATCGGTAGGATTTTAGGAGGAAGGACCAGCAGCACACCAGTGAGTGGTGACTGACAACTGTCTTTGGTATTCCAGCATCAGTAGCAGAGGGAAACTACCAGTAGTTGTGGGGGGTCATAGGCTGCAGAGGCTTTCAGCAGCCCTGAAAGATAAATCAGTGAGTAGCTGCAGGCTCAGCTGCAGCTCAGACTCTGGAGGGTCTGGAATTAGCAAAGTCCTGCAGGGTCAAGGGAACATGTTTACCTGGGCTCTGGAAGTACTATCTCCCTTTGTTTTTTCCAGCACTCTAGTATGGGAGAAGCTTCCTGAAATTATTAATCTCTAGTTACTTTGGTGTAACTGAAGTAACCAGTTCCTAGTATTTAATACCTTCTGTGTGAATACCTTCTGTATGAATTGCTTAGCAAAAATTCTACTTTTCTGAGTGGATTCTGACAGAGATATCATCAAACAGCATTGATGTTAACAATCTAGCTACATATAGTCCTGTGAAAACATATTGATAGCATTGATATTATTATTAACATTAATAATAATAGGGCTACTATTTATTAGAAATCTATTTTATCCTAAGCACTCTGTATAATACTTTCTTTCAAACAGCTTATATGCACAAACACAATGAAGAAAAGTTCAGTAAGAAGAGAAGAGCTATGCCAACTTTGAACACATTTTTAATTATATAAATACTTCCTTTATGCATTTGGTAAATAAAAAATTAAAGTCAATGCTCAGACTCAACTATTTTGAACTTAATATATATCTCAAGTGACAGCTCGCTTAGAAGTCCAATGGTCATCCAATGTTAATATGGTTAAATTTATGATGTTTAATGACAGAACCAGAATATGTTTCTGTGAAATGTTCTGGTGCTATAACATTCACATTGTGAAATGCTGTCCTATTGAGCATTTTGGATGTCAAGTCCAGTTCAATATTCTTTGACTTGTGAAAATACTTTGGGCATTACATTTTATGTTTGCTGAAAAGTCGTCTCACTCAAAATGGTTTGGTGTTGCCAGTTGAAGCCTCATGCAGCGGCAACTTTTAATTGTTTCTTGTATGGCTTGGAATGGCAATGATGCCAGTGGCCTATTTTAATAATTGATTACTTGTTTTTTTTAAATGCTTTATGTTTTGCTTTAACTGGCTACACTTAAAAAAGAAAGCTTTTTCTAAAAGAAAGAAAATTATATAAAAGTCTCCTAATTTAATATAAAGTCATGTTTTTATTTCTCAAATTTCTTTGGAAAAGTTTTAATCTGTACCTTAAACATTTAGTTATCTAAATATTCTTAATCGGTGACTATCACTTAATTCCTTCAGGAATTTCTTAAGTGATAAATCTAGTCCAAACTGAATTCCTCCTAGCAACAAATAATATTTTATATTAATTATACCATATAATTTGTGTTATATTTTACTGTTTTTACAAAAACCCCACCATTTTTGTTTCTGAAATTGGTCAATTATTAATAATGTCAAATATATATATTTCATATTTATTTTTTTAATTTTTAATTTTTTTATTAACATAGAATGTATTATTAGTCCCAGGGGTACAGGTCTGTGAATCGCCAGGTTTACACACTTCACAGCACTCACAATAGCACATACCTATTTCATATTTCTATCATGTGTACAACTTAATGTTATGAATATATTAATCAGTGTATATAAGCTCTCACACTAATAAAATATTCAACCAACTTGTTCCTATATCTTTATTTTAATGTTTACAACTACTAATTTAATAGTGAATTGCTAAAGTGTTCCCACTTAAAATCAAGAAGTACACTACATCAGAACATACAAACCCCTTTGATCATGGATTCCATCTGGTTTATGGGCTCTCTGCCTCATTGGCTAGTGATTACTCTGGATATTTATTAAAAAATAATTGTCTCAGTGCTAATATCTAAATAAAAACACTCAATAGGACAAACAAAGGTCCCTATTCTTAACAAACCTTTAAGATATGAAAGGAAGAAAAATATTAAGTAAAAAGATAATTCCTATGGCAATAATGATATAGACAGCAAATCACAGAAATATTATCTGAATAAGAATTACTGTAAACAAGTTATGAAAGAAATCCTTTAAAGAATAAGATATTCAAGCTGAGAACTGAATTTTGCCAACAACTTATTCAGATAATCAGAAGAAACAACATTTTGGTCCATGACTAGCATGAGGTACTAGAGGTGAGAAAAAGCTTGACATACTTGAAAATCATTTTTTTTTCTTTTCTTCATTTTTTTAAAAAATTAAATTAAGTAGTTTAAATTTTTACCAAGAACAATAGAAAACTTTTTGTTTGTTTGTTTTGAATAAGGAGTAATCTTATTTTATTTGAATTTATGATAAAAAATCTGTGTGTAGTGAAAAGTGAATTAAAGGTGGTGAAATATAATAATGCCTTAGTTATAGGGGAGAGACATAGTTGCTTAGGACGGTATCAGTTGATTAAAAGAGAAACAGGCATATTTGCAATGTGTTTTGTTAGCCAAATTAAAAATACTTCCTGATGAATTAGATGTGAGGTGAGGAATAGAAAAAGTTAGGTGGTCAAACGAAAATTTTAGGGAAAGCTCTTCATTAATGTTAAAAAATAATTCTCTCAAAGCTTTATGACTTATAATCACCTAACTTACATAACTTAATCCTCTCAATAATTATATTAAATAATTATTCTTACTGTACTCTGAAGATAAATTCACTGAGTGTCAGGAAGATTAAGTAAATGTCTCAAGATCTCAGAGCTTTCTTTAAGGCAAAATTAGCAATATAGAACTTCAGAATCTATGTTAAATAGAAATGCCGTAGAAACATAATTAGGCCCAGTGTTTCTCCAATTGGGAGGTGGGAATGTGTAATCGGTTTTTTAACATATACAACTTGCTCATAACTATGTGGTTGTGAAATACAAGTTAGCAAAAATCTCATTAAAAGAAATATTTTTACCAAGTCACTTGATCTGGATTTCTTACAAGTAAAAATTGAAATTTTATGAAAAATGACCAGAAAAATTCATATTTTACTACCATACAAAACTATGTGAATTTTTAAAATTTAAAAGAGAAGTTCTTTAGGAATTAACTTAGTAAATTACAATTGCAGTATTGATATTATTTTAATATTTTTATGTTTGTTAGTATTAAACCTACTGAGTGCTAGTTCCTTTCCATAAGTTATTTCATTTAATTATTAATAATATATTAAGAGATAGAAAGTTTATGGATTTTTCCAACCAAGATACTAAGGAGACAATTTAAGTAACTTGGTCAAGATCAGAAAAGCATATAAATAAACAGCCTCACTGGGATGATTCTCAACTTCACTGAATTCTGATTTATAATAAATATTTCTTAAGTACATACTACTTTTCAGCATTATTCTATATCTGGGAAAATGTGGGTGGAATGATAACTGCTGTTTTGAGGTATGTCTAAAAGTATGTTTTGGTTTGTGTGCATTTAATTCATTTTCTTCATATCAATATGTCCATAACTTATTTAACAATATTTCTGGATTTATTTTTAATGGCTCATATTTGTGTAATATAGAAATCCTAGAACTTCTGACACACACACATATATATATACACATATATATATACATATGTATATGTATACGTATACATGTATATATACATATATATATATAAAACAGCAAATGTCAGTATCAAGTGATATAAATACTAATTAAATTCTTTATTGAAAGTTTATCGTGTCACAGAGCTAGAAAAAAACATCCTAAAATTTGTGTGGAACCACAAAAGACCGTGAATAACCACAACTATCTTGAAGAAGAAAAGCAAAACTGCGGGTATCACAATTCTGGACTTCAAGCTATAGTACAAAGGTATTCTTATCAAGACAGTAAGGTACTGGCATGAAACAGACACACAGATCCATGGAATAGAAGAGAAAATGAAGAAATGGCTCCACAACGATACAGCCAACTAATCTTCAACAAGCAGGGTTTGGGAAGACTATCAAATGGAAAAAGTCTCTTCAATGAATGCTGTTGGGAAAACTGCACAGCAACATGTAAAAGAATGAAATTTGACCATTTTCATACACCATGCACAAAAATAAATTCAAAGTGGGTGAAAGACCTAAATCTGAGACAGGAAACCATCAAAATTCTGAGGAGAACACAGGCAGCAACCCCTTTGACTTTAGCTATAACAACTTCTTACTAGACACATCTCTGGAAGCAAGGGAAACAAAATAAAAAATGAAGTATTGGGACTTTATCAAGACAAAAATCTTCTCAATGGTGAATGATACTCAATAAGACTAAAAGGCAAAATTTGGAATGGGAGAATCTATAAAAATTTTTTCAAACTCAACACCCAAAAGAGAAACAATCCAGTTTATAAAAGGGCAGAAGACATGCATAGATATTTTTCCAAAGAAGTCATCCAGATGGCTAACAGCCACATGAAAAGGTGCTCAACATCACTCACCAGCAGAGAAATACAAATCAAAACCACAATGAAATACCACCTCACACCTGTCAGAATGGCTAAAATTAGTAACACTGAAAACAACAGATGTTGGTGAGGATGTTGAGAAAGGGGAACTCTTCTTACACTGCTGGTGGGAATGCAAATTGGTGCAGCCACTCTGGAAAACAGTATGGCAATTCCTCAAAAAGTTAAAAAACAGAACTACCCTATGACTCAGCAATTGCACTACTAGGTATTTATCCAAAGGATACAAAAACTGATTCAAAGGGACACATGCAGCCTGATGTTTATAACAGCATTATAACAATAGCCAAACTACAGAAAGAGCCCAAATACTCAACTGATAAATGGGTAAAGAAGAAGTGTGTGTGTGTGTACATATAAAATAATAGCATATATGTGTGTATGTATGTATCTATATACACATATGTGTGTATACATATATATGTGTGTATATATTTCTATAATGAAATGTATATAAATATATATATACATATATCAGTCATCAAAAAGAATGAAATCTTGCTATTTGCAATAACATGGATGAAATTAGAGTGTATTAAACTAAGTGAAATAAATCAGTCAGAGAAAGACAAATGTCATATAATTTCACTTAGATATAGAAACCAAGAGATGAAGGAGATGAACATAGAGGACAAAAGAAAAGGAGAGGCAATCCCTAAAACAGACTCGTGATCATAGAGAACAAACTGAGGATTGCCAGAGGAGAGGCAGGCAGAGGGATGGGTAAAATAGGTGATGGTTGTTAAGGAGGGCACTTGTGGGGAGCAGTGGGTGTTATATTTAAGTGCGGAATCACTAAATTCTATTGTTCAAACCAATATCACACTATCCATTAACTAACCAGACTTTAAATAAAAACTTGAAATGAAAAAAAGGAAGTTTATCTTGAAAAATGCACAAATCCTAAGTGTGGAACTCAACAGATATTTAGAAAATAAACATACCCATGTGACTACAATCCAGTTCAAGAAATATAATAATGCTAGCGAACTAAAACCTCGCTGCCTCCCCCATCATCTTCCAATCTTTATCCCTTCTGTACTTAGCAGACCTAACCAGGATCCTTATTTGTAACTTGAAGATTAGTTTTCCCTGTATTGGGCTTTTATAAATAGAATCATTTAGCATGCATTCTTATGTAATGACTTCTTTCATCCAACATTATGTTTGTGAGAACATGTAATGCATGTTCATTATTTTATTCTCATATAGCATTGCATTTTTCCTATGCAGTAATTCATGTACACAGTCAACTTTTGCTAAACACCTGGGTTGTGTCCAGTTTGGTCTAGTACAGATAATTTTCCATATGGCAATCAACTGATAAAACAATTATAAAATAGTTTATTCACCAGGGCATCTGGGTGACACAGTTGGTTAAATGTCCAACTCTTGATTTCAGCTCAGGTCGTGACCTCAGGTTAGTAGGATTAAGCCTGGGGCTCCATGCTCAGCAGGGAGTCTGCTTCTCTCCTCTATTGGCCCCTCCCCCACCTCAATGCTCTCCCTCTCTTTCTCCAATAAACAAATAAATTCCCTTGTGTGTTTAGTTCTTTAAAAAAAAAATTCACCCCACACTCCTCTCCATTTATCACTTTTTGCCTGTCAATTCAAAGAAATAACTTTGTTCCTCTCCTCTGTAATTTCAATATATCATATATTCACTATCATTTAGTACAAAATATTTTATAATTACACTTATGAGTTATTTCTTTAAGCTATGGATTATTTAGAAAAAGCTTTACATTTCTAAACATATGGTGATTTTCAAGTTATATTTTGTTAAGAATTTCTAGCTTACTTCCATTATTCTGTAATCAGAATGATTCTGAATGATTTAAATCCTTTAAGTATGTCAACATTTGCTTAGTGGCATAGCATATGGTGAAATTTTATTAACGTTCCATGTGTACTTAAAAAAGATGTATGTTCTGCAATTGTTGGAAGCAGTCTTCTGTAGCTAAGAAATTATATCAAGATTATTCATCAATCTAATTTTCTATATTCTTACTCGTTTTTTTGACTGTCTTATCAAGTATTAAAAAAGCTATGTTAAAATCTCTCACTATAATTATAGGTTTTTAAACTTACCTTTTTTGTTTTGTCAATTTTTACTTTGTTGTGACATTGTATTATGTGACTACCAATTAAAATCTGCTGTATTTCTTCATTAATTAAGCATTTTATCATCATGATATTTCCTTTTATCTTTTCCCCTTAAATTCAACTGTGCCTGATTAAGAGCTCCATCAATTACTTTTGATTGGTACTTGCATAGTATTTGACTTTTCTATGCTTTTACTTTTGAATGCTCTTTATTTTTTGTTTCTCTTATTTGTAGTGTGTAACTTATTTTCTTTTATGTCTGATAATTATTTTTAATATAAATTTCTTAATATGTTTTCTGATATTGGGCATTTAAATAAACCACTTTACAACTTCTGTTCTTCTATTCTGCCCATTATGAGTTTCTTCCATCACTGAGTTGTTAAATTTATTTTTAGAAAATCATTCCATTTTCCTCATATCACCCATATACTCATTCTTTTACCTTATATTAGTAGTTTCCAGATCATATCAGATATTTCTCTTATCAAAATTTAATAAAAAGATCTAATTTCAATATGGAAATATCTAAGGCTTTGAATTATATTAGCTGCATTTATCTTTTTCAGAATTTATATCATCTTTCCCTTGTATACCTTAAATTTTTAAAACTCCCCTCAATATCACTATATTATTTTAAGCTGCTGTCGTGGCCAGTGCAACGAATCGACCAGGGTAACCGTGGGGGCTAAGAGGATGATGAAAAAAAGTTAAGAGACAAAGAGATGGGGGCAGGAGGGACACTGAAGAGGATGTCCAACAGTGCCAAATTTATTCCACGTCTTACAAGCATTTATAAGGCAAAGCAGAATAGGAGGAGCATTACATCAGTGCCTAGACAGATGACAGCAAGTTCCTATAACAAGTTTACATTAACTACAAGCAAACCTCCTGAGCCCAGGTAGTTTTGGCTAAAGCCATTAGCAAGACAATCAACTAGGGAGTGGGTCATGGGAGGTACAGAACAACAAGGATTAACTAAGAATTCAGGACTCTGGCCACATTGTTCCCTACTGCAGGGAGTGTGTGTGGGAAGTCACGTAGGCGAGCGCACGACACATAGCACAGATCCTTTCTCAGTGCACTCAACTTTCCTGTCCTTAACCTTGTCAGGGTGTCCTGACTTTGAAGGAGACACAAGACAGGGCCTGGTTTGGTCCTTGACTCTAGCCGTGCAGTGGCCTCCAACAAGCTGTTAATGTTAATTTGATTTACCCAAATGCTTCTCTTTTATAGATCGTTATCCTTTATCTTATCCTGATTGTCTGTTCTTATATCTGGTGTCATTTATATTTTGTTTCAACACTTGAATACCCCCTAATACTTGCTCTAACATCAGAAATGCTAGTGATACATTTTTCTCAGCTATTTTTTAAAAGATTTTATTTATTTATTTGATAGAGACATAGCAAGAGAGAGAACATAAGCAAGAGGAATGGGAGAAGGAGAAATAGGCTTCTGGATGAGTAGGGAGCCTGATGCAGGGATTAATCCTAGGACCCAGGGATCATGACCCAAGTTGAAGGCAGATACTTAACAACTGAGCCACCCAGGTGCCCCACTCTCAGCTTGTTTGTTTAATAAATTATTTTAATTCATCTTCCTTTTTGAGAATAAGTTAGCTAAAACTCTAGACTAGAAGCCCCTCCCCTACCAAACACACCCCAAATTTTTAAATATTATATTCAATCATATTCTTCTATTGTTTTCTATAAGAGATTATATGTCACTATTGTCATTAATTATTTGAAAACACTCCTTGGTATCTCACAACTTCCTACTTTTTTATATACCTACTTTTTTCTTTGACATATTCTTTGTATGAGAAACATTGATGTCATTACTTTTCCTTAGGGAAGTGCATTTAGTTTGCCCAATTATATTCTATGTCTTTGGGTAATGATTCTAAATTTTTCATGGGTGGGAGTAAATCAAATGGTAAATCCTCTATTACTTATTTACCTTTCAGTTGTGAAACAATCACCTACATTAACTTAGTTTAAAAATATTGTTAACTTTAAATTTACATTTATCTATAACTTAAATACACATATGCGCATTCACAGATTTCTAGTGACTCCATGAAATTCAGGTTTAGAATTAAATACGCATGACTAAAATAATTATTATATTTTCCATGCTTTAAAAAAACACTTGTGTGCTACTAGTACTTGTTAAGATGTAGAATAATATTAGGCCTGTTGTCTCATGATAGCAAAAACAAAACAACCAAAAAAAAAAAAAAAAAGCCCCAAAACCAAGATGAAATATTTAAAGACAATAGACTTTCAGCTAGCAGGAGATCAGCTAGATAGCTTATCTAAAGAGTGCAAACACCTGCAAATCCATCGGCAGATAGAAGAGAAGAACAGCAATTCTAGAAACTGAAAAACAACCACTTTCTGAAAGGTAGGACTGGCGGAGAAGTGAATCCAAAGCGAGGGGAAGATAGACCCCGGGGGGAGGGGCCGGCTCCTGGCAAGCGGCAGAGCAGCGGAGCACAAAATCAGGACTTTTAAAAGTCTGTTCCACTGAGGGACATCCCTCCAGAGGCTAAACCAGGGCGAAGCCTACGCGGGTTCGGCGTGGCCTCAGATCCCGCAGGGTCACAGAAGGATCGGGGGTGTCTGAGTGTCGCAGAGCTTGTGGGAATTGGAACAGGAAAGCCGGCTACAGAGACAGAGCCGACAGTAAGCTCGCAGCTCGGGGTTACCTTGAACCGGTCGCAGGCTCGGTGAGCTTGGAGCGCGGTCCGAGGTCAGGTAAACGGAGTTACTGGGTGCTGCTCTCTGAGGGCTCACTGAGGAGTGGGGCCCCGGGCTCTCGGCTCCTCCGGGCCGGAGACCAGGAGGCCGCCATTTGTATTCCCGTCCTCCGGAATTCTATGGAAAGCGCTCAGGGAACAAAAGCTCCTGAAATCAAACCCGAGCGGATTACTCAGCCTGGCCCCTGGTAAGGGCGGTACAATTCCGCCTGGGGCAAAGACACTTGAGATCACTAGACCAGGCCCCTCCCCCAGAAGATCAACAAGAAATCCAGCCAAGACCAAGTTCACCTACCAAGGAGTACGGTTTCAATACCAAGGAGAGCAGCAGAATTCCAGAGGAGGAGAAAGCAAAGCACGGAACTCATGGCTTTCTCTCTGTGATTTTTTTAGTCTTGCAGTTAAAGTAATTTTTTTTTTAAAGATTTTATTTATTTATTTGACAAAGATAGATCACAAGTAGGCAGAGAGGCAAGCAGAGAGAGAGAGAGAGAGAGAGGGAAGCAGGCTCCCTGCTGAGCAGAGAGCCCGATGCGGGACTTGATCCCAGGACCCTGAGATCATGACCTGAGCCAAAGGCAGCGGCTTAACCCGCTGAGCCACCCAGGTGCCCCTAAAGTAATTTTTTTCTTTTTCATATTTTTTCTCTACTTTTGCTAAATTTTCAAATTTTTTTTTATTTTTTTTTAACTTTTACCCTTTTCATTTTTAACTTTTTTAACTAGTTTATCTAATATATATATATTTTCTTTTTTTTTTTTTATGATTTTATTTATTTATTTAACAGACAGAGACCACAAGTAGGCAGAGAGGCAGGCAGAGAGAGAGAGGAGGAAGCAGGCTCCCCGCTGAGCAGAGAGCCCGATTCGGGACTCGATCCCAGGACCCTTTTTCATAATTTTCTTTCTTCGTTTTCTTTTTTTTAATTCCTTTTTTTTTCTTTTTTTTTTCCTTTCTTTTTTTTGAACCTCTTTTTATCCCCTTTCTCTCCCCTCACGATTTGTGATCTCTTCTGATTTGGTTAAAGCATATTTTCCTGGGGTTGTTGCCACCCTTTTAGTATTTTACTTGCTCCTTCATATACTCTTAGCTGGACAAAATGACAAGGCGGAAAAATTCACCACAAAAAAAAAGAACAAGAGGCAGTACCGAAGGCTAGGGACCTAATCAATACAGACATTGGTAATATGTCAGATCTAGAATTCAGAATGACAATTCTCAAGGTTTTAGCCGGGCTTGAAAAAGGCATGGGAGATATTAGAGAAACCCTCTCGGGAGATATAAAAGCCCTTTCTGGAGAAATAAAAGAACTAAAATCTAACCAAGTTGAAATCAAAAAAGCTATTAATGAGGTGCAATAAAAAATGGAGGCTCTCACTGCTAGGAAAAATGAGGCAGAAGAAAGAATTAGCGATATAGAAGACCAAATGACAGAGAATAAAGAAGCTGAGCAAAAGAGGGACAAACAGCTACTGGACCATGAGGGCAGAATTCAAGAGATAAGTGACACCATAAGATGAAACAACATTAGAATAATTGGGATTCCAGAAGAAGAAGAAAGAGAGAGGGGAGCAGAAGGTATACTGGAGAGAATTATTGGGGAGAATTTCCCCAATATGGCAAAGGGAACGAGCATCAAAATTCAGGAGGTTCAGGAATGCCCCTCAAAATCAATGAGAATAGGCCCACACCACGTCACCTAATAGTAAAATTTACAAGTCTTAGTGTCAAAGAGAAAATCCTGAAAGCAGCCCAGGAAAAGAAGTCTGTAACATACAATGGTAAAAATATTAGATTGGCAGCTGACTTATCCACAGAGACCTGGCAGGCCAGAAAGAGCTGGCATGATATTTTCAGAGCACTAAACGAGAAAAACATGCAGCCAAGAATACTATATCCAGCTAGGCTATCATTGAAAATAGAAGGAGAGATTAAAAGCTTCCAGGACAAACAAAAACTGAAAGAATTTGCAAACACCAAACCAGCTCTACAGGAAATATTGAAAGGGGTCCTCTAAGCAAAGAGAGAGCCTACAAGTGGTAGATCAGAAAGGAACAGAAACAATATACAGTAACAGTCACCTTACAGGCAATACAATGGCACTAAATTCATATCTCTCAATAGTTACCCTGAACGTTAATGGGCTAAATGCCCCAATCAAAAGACACAGGGTATCAGAATGGATAAAAAAACAAAACCCATCTATATGTTGCCTCCAAGAAACTCATTTTAAGCCCGAAGACACCTCCAGATTTAAAGTGAGGGGCTGGAAAAGAATTTACCATGCTAATGGACATCAGAAGAAAGCAGGAGTGGCCATCCTTATATCAGATCAATTAGATTTTAAGCCAAAGACTATAATAAGAGATGAGGAAGGACACTATATCATACTCAAAGGGTCTGTCCAACAAGAAGATCTAACAATTTTAAATATCTATGCCCCCAACGTGGGAGCAGCCAACTATATAAACCAATTAATTAATAACAAAAACAAAGAAACATATCAACAATAATACAATAATAGTAGGGGACTTTAACACTCCCCTCACTGAAATGGACAGATCATCCAAGCAAAAGATCAGCAAGGAAATAAGGGCCTTAAACGACACACTGGACCAGATGGACATCACAGATATATTCAGAACATTTCATCCCAAAGCAACATAATATACATTCTTCTCTAGTGCACATGGAACATTCTCCAGAATAGATCACATCCTTGGTCCTAAATCAGGACTCAACCGGTATCAAAAGATTGGGATGATTCCCTGCATATTTTCAGACCACAATGCTCTGAAGCTAGAACTCAACCACAAGAGGAAGTTTGGAAAGAACACAAATACATGGAGACTAAACAGCATCCTTCTAAAGAATGAATGGGTCAACCGGGAAATTAAAGAAGAATTGAAAAAAATCATGGAAACAAATGTTATGAAAACACAACAGTGCAAAATCTGTGGGACACAACAAAGGCAGTCCTGAGAGGAAAATATATAGCGGTACAAGCCTTTCTCAAGAAACAAGAAAGGTCTCAGATACACAACCTAACCCTACACCTAAAGGAGCTGGAAAAAGAACAAGAAAGAAATCCTAAGCCCAGCAGGAGAAGAGAAATCATAAAGATCAGAGCAGAAATCAATGAAATAGAAACCAAAAAAACAATAGAACAAATCAACGAAACTAGGAGCTGGTTCTTCGAAAGAATTAATAAAATTGATAAACCCCTGGCCAGACTTATCAAAAAGAAAAGAGAAAGGACCCAAATAAATAAAATCATGAATGAAAGAGGAGAGATCACAACTAACACCAAAGAAATACAAACTATTATAAGAACATACTATGAGCAACTCTACACCAACAAATTTGACAATCTGGAAGAAATGGATGCATTCCTAGAAACATATAAACTACCACAACTGAACCAGGAAGAAATAGAAAGCCTGAACAGACCCATAACCAGTAAGGAGATTGAAACAGTCATTAAAAATCTCCAAACAAACAAAAGCCCAGGGCCAGACGGCTTCCCGGGGGAATTCTACCAAACATTTAAAGAAGAACTAATTCCTATTCTCCTGAAACTGTTCCAAAAAATAGAAATGGAAGGAAAACTTCCAAACTCATTTTATGAGGTCAACATCACCTTGATCCCCAAACCAGACAAGGATCCCATCAAAAAAGAGAGCTATAGACCAATATCCTTGATGAACACAGATGAGAAAATTCTCACCAAAATACTAGCCAATAGGATTCAACAGTACATTAAAAGGATTATTCACCACGAACAAGTGGGATTTATCCCAGGGCTGCAAGGTTGGTTCAACATCCGCAAATCAGTCAATGTGATACAACACATCAATAAAAGAAAGAACAAGAACCATATGATACTCTCAATAGATGCTGAAAAAGCATTTGACAAAGTACAGCATCCCTTCCTGATCAAAACCCTTCAAAGTGTAGGGATAGAGGGCACATACCTCAATATCATCAAAGCCATCTATGAAAAACCCACCGCAAATATCATTCCCAATGGAGAAAAACTGAAAGCTTTTCCACTAAGGTCAGGAACACGGCAAGGATGTCCATTATCACCACTGCTATTCAACATAGTACTAGAAGTCCTAGCCTCAGCAATCAGAAAACAAAAGGAAATTAAAGGCATCCAAATCAGCAAAGAAGAAGTCAAACTATCACTCTTCGCAGATGATATGATACTATATGTGGAAAACCCAAAAGACTCCACTCCAAAACTGCTAGAACTTGTACAGGAATTCAGTAAAGTGTCAGGATATAAAATCAATGCACAGAAATCAGTTGCATTTCTCTACACCAACAACAAGACAGAAGAAAGAGAAATTAAGGAGTCAATCCCATTTACAATTGCACCCCAAACCATAAGATACCTAGGAATAAACCTAACCAAAGAGGCACAGAATCTATACTCAGAAAACTATAAAGTACTCATGAAAGAAATTGAGGAAGACACAAAGAAATGGAAAAATGTTCCATGCTCCTGGATTGGAAGAATAAATATTGTGAAAATGTCTATGCTACCTAAAGCAATCTACACATTTAATGCAATTCCTATCAAAGTACCATCCATCTTTTTCAAAGAAATGGAACAAATAATCCTAAAATTTATATGGAACCAGAAAAGACCTCGAATATCCACAGGAATATTGAAAAAGAAAGCCAAAGTTGGTGGCATCACAATTCCGGACTTCAAGCTCTATTACAAAGCTGTCACCATCAAGACAACATGGTACTGGCACAAAAACAGACACATAGATCAATGGAACAGAATAGAGAGCCCAGAAATAGACCCTCAACTCTATGGTCAACTAATCTTCGACAAAGCAGGAAAGAATGTCCAATGGAAAAAAGACAGCCTCTTCAATAAATGGTGCTGGGAAAATTGGACAGCCACATGCAGAAAAATGAAATTGGACCATTTCCTTACACCACACAGAAAAATAGACTCAAAATGGATGAAGGACCTCAATGTGAGAAAGGAATCCATCAAAATCCTTGAGGAGAACACAGGTAGCAACCTCTTCGATCTCAGCCACAGCAACATCTTCCTAGGAACATCGCCAAAGGCAAGGGAAGCAAGGGCAAAAATGAACTATTGGGATTTCATCAAGATCAAAAGCTTTTGCACAGCAAAGGAAACAGTTAACAAAACCAAAAGACAACTGACAGAATGGGAGAAGATATTTGCAA
Source organism: Neogale vison (assembly GCF_020171115.1). Lineage (NCBI taxonomy): Eukaryota > Metazoa > Chordata > Mammalia > Carnivora > Mustelidae > Neogale > Neogale vison. Next base: position 51,864,240 of record NC_058096.1, read on the forward strand.
ACGACATATCAGGTAAAGGACTAGTGTCCAAAATCTATAAAGAACTTAGCAAACTCAACACCCAAAGAACAAATAATCCAATCAAGAAATGGGCAGAGGACATGCACAGACATTTCTGCAAAGAAGACATCCAGATGGCCAACAGACACATGAAAAGGTGCTCCATATCCCTCGGCATCAGGGAAATACAAATCAAAACCACAATGAGATGTCACCTCACAGCAGTCAGAATGGCTAAAATCAACAGGACAGGATATGACAGATGCTGGCGAGGATGCGGAGAAAGGGGAACCCTCCTACACTGTTGGTGGGAATGCAAGCTGGTGCAACCACTCTGGAAAACAGCATGGAGGTTCCTCAAAATGTTGAAAATAGAACTGCCCTATGACCCAGCAATTGCACTACTGGGTATTTACCCTAAAGATACAAACGTAGTGATCCAAAGGGGCACGTGCACCCGAATGTTTATAGCAGCAATGTCCACAATAGCCAAACTATGGAAAGAACCTAGATGTCCATCAACAGATGAATGGATAAAGAAGATGTGGTATATATACACAATGGAATACTATGCAGCCATCAAAAGAAATGAAATCTTGCCATTTGTGACAACATGGATGGAACTATAGCATATCATGCTCAGCGAAATAAGTCAAGCGGAGAAAGACAACTATCATATGATCTCCCTGATATGAGGAAGTGGTGATGCAACATGGGGGCTTAAGGGGGTAGGAGAATAATAAATGAAACAAGATGGTATTGGGAGGGAGACAAACCATAAATGACTCTTAATCTCACAAAACAAACTGAGAGTTGCTGGGCGTCGGGGGGTTGGGAGAAGGGGGATGGGGTTACGGACATGGGGGAGGGTATGTGCTTTGGTGAGTGCTGTGAAGTGTGTAAACCTGGCGATTCACAGACCTGTAACCCTGGGGATAAAAATATATATTTATAAAAAAAAAATTTATAAAAAAAAAAAGAAATAGAATATGGCTAGAAGTCCCTTTCACATAGGAAGAAGAAAAACTGCTTCATTCACCATTTCTGAAGTACTGACAAAGACAGAAATAGAAGTAGCGCAAGCATGTCAGGTGGGACTGTGGAACTAAACTTCGGGGTTTCTGAATGTTGCTGCTATTCAAATATCCATGTTTGTATGGGAAAAGACAACAGACTTAGTGTTGCTCATCATTGACAGATTTACCAGCATTTAGCACCATTTAATATGGAATGGGAATTATTCTGCATCATTGGTGAAAGAAGTAAACTAAACGAGTTTTTCTAATTTCCCTTACCTTCAAGTAGTAGCAGCAAGTAATAAAGAAATCCCTAAATTCTACAGGAAGGGAAACATGGAGTACTAAGGTTAAAGGGGCCTTAATGTGAACAGTCTTTGAATCCAGAGGCAAATCTCTATTGTCCCAGACATCAATAGTGGGCATCACATCATTCCAAAAGGTTAGACAGGATTAGTCTATCATTTGGCAGATATAAATTAAAAAAACAAAAACAAATAAGACATTTGCATCAAAGAATCAAAGAAGAGCAAGGGATTAAGATACTCCTAATTGATTTTATCTCTTCTGTCATTGGCTTCTATGGAATCACAATATCTACCACAGGTACTTAATACTTGGAGAAAATGATGGCAGACATATGAACAACCAAGCATTTATCTGTATGAGTCTGCAAAAACAAACAAACAAACAAAAAGAAAAATAAAAGAAATAAAGAAAGAAAAACCCAAACCAAAAGAAAGACCCTCAACTTGAAAAGGCTAAGATAACATAGGTGGACAAGTTTCTAGTTGTTTGCTTATTTGTACACTCGGAGGTTTATAAGACTTGAATAAGACTTGAATAAGACTAGTCCAATTATTGGAAAATAAGCAACAAAAAGTTATCGCATTATTTTTGCTCACTTAAGTTGAAAAGTAGTATGAGTAAATTTATAATTCACTATCTGAATAACTGCAGGAATATCTTAGAATATAATTTTTTTAAAAGATTTTATTTACTTTTTTGACAGCGAGAGATCACAAGTAGGCAGAGAGGCAGGCAGAGAGAGAGGAGGAAGCAGGCTCCCTGCTGAGCAGAGAGCCCCATGCGGGGCTCAATCCAAGGACCCTGGGATCATGACCTGAGCCAAAGGCAGAGGCTTTAACCCACTGAGCCACCCAGGCACCCCTATAATTTTATTTTTTAACATATATAGGATTTCTTTTTGAGAACTATTTGACAGCCTAAAGGGCACAGCTCTAACATGGCTTTATGCTCTTATTTTTTTATCCTTAATGAGTAAGAAAACAAAACAAAACAATGCATTTAAATAACAAACATTTAACTTTGTCCCAATCTCCCAAAACATAGAATAGGGAAAACAGATTCTCAGTGCATTTGTTTCCTTTTACATGAGGACATCCAGGGAAAGGATATCCAGAGCAGGACCTTCAATAATGCAGGGCCTCAAACAAGGGCCCCTTTTGCCAGAGTCTAAAGATGGTACTGTCTCACTAGCAGTACTATGCTTTTTTGACAAATTAGTGAAAATTAAAGGAAGAAAAGAGATGTTTAAAAAGAAGCATAAATGTCTACGGAGCTAAGAATGTCAGGGATACTATACTTATGTAACACAGACTCAGTCAAATGCAAAGGGTATGTTAAATCTGTGAGCTGCAGCTGAGATGTGTCATAGCATGTACATGGTTTTTATTAGGCCGTTAGTAATATGATATTATAAAATTACATGACTTTAAGGTCAACCTAACATTGTGCTACTATTAATAAGGTATCTTCATGATTATCCATCAACCTACACACTGAGTCATCACATTTCTGGTATCAGGCTAACACATTAATAAGTGGATTGTTTCCCCTAAAAAGAAAATACCACCTATAGTGACATATGCATTCTAAAAGAATATGAAAAACTAAATTTTATGTAATAAATCTCAAAAAACTTGGCAATAATTCATCCCACTCAGTGTTCGGCAAATTTTAATATCTATTCAGAAACTCTAATAAAAAAGTCTTCTGGATTGAAGAGAAAAGTACTTTCCCTGATTCTTGAGTGCCTTTCAAGCAGTTTGTTATTTAAGATTCTTAATGAAGACAGACCAACTCCATTCCTAAAGATACACTTCATTAATATCAATTATTTGAGTCCATGTAACATGTATAGATACAGTAAAAAAAATTATAAGGGAAAGACAACCCAAGAGTTTGAAGAACAGTTGTTTAAACATTATTTATTGCCTGTTTCATAAAGTTTACTCTAAAATGTATTGCATTAGAAAAAAAATAATAATGCAATTAATAGTAATATATTTTTCAACAAAAAGTCTCTCAGGCACCAGTAAGGTAAAAATGGCAAGGAAGAATGTAATTCAATTTTTTAATTTCTAGCATAATTGTAATATTGAAATAGTCAATCATTTACTCCAGTCCACAAATCAAGCCAATACTGTGAATCTAATCCAAAGCGTGTTTTTCTGATATCCATAGTTATTTTACTGCCAACAAAAATAATCAGCAATTTTGGAATCAATTATGCATAGCATTTCTGTGTTTAAATCACCTTGTGAATGATTATCCCAGAAGAAATAAATAAAAGACATTTTTAATATACTGTTCATATAAAATCTGTCTACTACCAACCCTACAATCTTTATCATTTCAGTGTACCTCACTTGTACCTGACTTGTACCTCCACATTTACACTTGATTTTAGATTAATAATTCATTAAAAAGAAAAAAGAACACTGTGTTTTGCTCTACCCTTGCGGTCACACATTCTTCATTATTACATGTTATAAGACTTTAATTAGAAGACTTTGTATTATTACCCAAATACATTTTGTTCTCCATGATAAAGATAGTTCAATTCAGTGTCAGAAATCTAATTGTCTCTTATTTAGTGGCTAGTTTGTGTGACACAATCAGTATAATCAGGATGATCTTGATGTTTAATGAAACTTCAGGAAAAAAAAAACCAACAGAAAATAGAAAGCAACAACTCTATTAAATTATACTCCTTGGTTTCTTAAAGATCTGAGTTTTGTTTTGATTTCTCTGGTGGAAGAACAAAGTCCTGTTTTTTTGTCTTGCTCTATTAGCCCTGCTGATGACAAACAGAACATTTAAAGAAGTGAGTGCATGCTATGACTGCTGTTATGGAGCCATAGCTGGAAGACTGACTGCAAATAAAGATAGTCGACAGAATATTCTCTGTCCCTTTGCAAAGTCTTATTGCATTAGGAATGGAAATTAAAGTCAAATGAGGTTAAAAGTGAATTCTTTACAAAGGAAGTGTTTTTGTATAGTTAGGCCATTTTATTTATCCAGTGACAATTATAACAGATTATTTGCTTCTTTTAATGAAATAATACAAATTTTTCACAATTTTATTTTTCAATAATGTTATGTTAGAACAATTTTAGATTTATAGAAAAAAAGATATAAAGATAGTAATATACTCGATCTCCCTGTTATTAACATCTTACCTTAGTATGTTACATTTGTAACAACTAATGAATTGATACTGATACATCATAAGTAAATTTTTTAATACTTTATATTAAAAGGCCTTTCTTAAAGCCACATTTTTTAATACTTTATATTAAAGTAGCCATAGTTTTAATCTAATTTCCTTTTTCTGTTTTAGGATATATTCAGAATATGACCATTCATTGAGTTATCATGTCTCCTTAGGCTAGTCTTGGCTGTAATAATTTCTCAGAATTTTCTTGTTTTTGATGAACTTGATGGTTTTGAGGAGTAAGGTTTAGGTATTTTGTAACTATATTTTAATTGGAATTTGTTTGATAGTTTTCTCATGAGTAGATTTGGATTATGTGTTTTGGGGAAGAGCGCAGAAGGAAAGTGCTATTTTAATCATATCATATCAAGGGTTTATGCTATCAACATAACCTCATTGTTGATGTTGACCTTGATCACATGTCTGAAGGAGTGTTTATCAGCTATCTCCTTGTAGAATCACTCTCCTTTTCCCTTGCTCCATACTTTATTCTTTGGAAGAAAATGACTATGCATAGCCTATAATCATCAAGAAGTGAGGAGTTATACTCCACTCCCTTAAAGACAGACTATCAGCTTAAGTTATTTGGAATTATTCACATGGATTTGTCTATTTTCACTTATTTACTTATTTATTCTACCATTTTTTTATATCAGTAAGGATCCATATGTATTTTTTTTAATTTTTTCTTTTAATAATCCAATATTAAAATATTTTTGTTGTTGTTGTTCAGAATTTCATATTTGGCCATTGGGAACTCTTACAGATGACTACTATTTACTTACTGTATCTCTTTGATATACCAACATCATAGTCTTTTGTTTTAGAACTTCCTTACTTTCTGGTACTGAAAGGCACTCCATGCTCATATTGAGTATTTCTATCCCAGGCTTGAAATCGGCCATTTCTCTAAGGAGCTCTGGTTTCTCTAAATGAAAATCAAGGAATATTACTCAGCCATTAAAAAAAATGAAATCTTTCCATTTGCAATGATGTGGATCAAACTACAGTGTAGTATGCTAAGTGAAATAAGTCAGAGAAAGACAAACACCATAGGATTTCACTCATATGTGGAATATAAAAAACAAAATAGATGGACATATGTGAAGAGGGAATAAGAGAGGGAAACAAAACAGAAGAGACTCTTAACAATAGAGAAAAATCAGGGTTGATGAGGGAGGTGGGTGAGGGATGGGCTAGATGAATGATGGGCACTAAGGAGGGCTTGTGATGAGCACTGGGTGTTGTATGTAAGTAATGAATCACCTAATTCTGCTCCTGAAACCAACACTGCATTGTATGTTAACTAATTAAAATTTAATATAAAAAAGTCAAGTCATAAACAATGATTTGGGTATTAGCTGTGTTTATTGTTACTGGGGAGTATCATTGTTTCTAACCCCTCTCAAATGACAGAGTAAGGGATTACATGTGTATATGCTAATTATTGTGTGTGCATGTATCTCTAAAATTTCTATGTGTAACCATCTATCTATCTATATGAGTGAATACTGATGTCATTAGTTCTAATGCATTATAAATAAATCATTCTAGCTTCCTGCCTTTCTTATGTATAAACTCTCACTCCAGGCATGCCTGGGTGTCTCAGTGGGTTAAGTTGTTTAGTGCCTTTCTTTGGCTCAGGTCTTGATCCCCGGGTCCTAAGATGGAGGCCCATGTTGGGCTCCCCACTCAGCAGGAAGTCTCCTTCTTCCTTTCCCTCTGCTCACTCCCCTGCTCATGTTCTCTGTCTCTCACTCTCTCTCAAATAAATAAATAAAATCTTAAAAAAAAAAAAGTTAAAAATAAATTCTCACTCCTACAATAAGATACCTGGTGCCTACCATACATCATCCATTTACTTAATATTTGATTCCAGTATACATATTTAAAAGTATCAAAATTGCTAAACTGTTTCCCCTTTGAGAAATAACTTTATCAGCTAGAGTGCAGTACTTATGTAAAATAGCTTCTGATTTAGTCTTACAGGTTCTGCTCATTTCCAAAGTTACTGTCAGCACCATTTTTCCCAATGACCTTCAGTGGGGTTATTTCTTTAAGTCTGTAATACAATTAGAATATATTGTTATATATTAGAATATATTAGAGTATATTATTGCATTCCACATTCCATTCAGGATCCTATGATATCCTACATAATTATCTTTAAAATTTATGTACATTGAGGTTCAATCTTTTAGCTATACATTTATATGGGTTTTAAGAAAGGCCTTTTATCATATATCCTCTATTAGAGTATTATTAAAACCTAGTTTCACTGCCCTAAAAGTTCCCCTTTGCTTCACCTATCCAATGCATTTCCCCATCGTCCAGAAACCCCTGGCAACATATATATTTTTTTAAACAACCACTATAGTCTTACATTTTCCAGAATGTAAAATAGTTGAAATCATACAGTACAAAAGACTGACTTTTCTTACTTAGCAACATGCATTTAAGATTCATTAAGGTCTTTTCATGGTTTTACAACTATTTATTTATTTATTTATTTATTTATTTATTTATTTATTTCTGAGTTGTATTTCAATGCATGGATGCACCAGAATGTGCTGATCCATTCACTTATTGAAGGATATCTTACTTATTTCCAGTTTTTCAGTTATGTTCTATATAAACCTCCAAGTTTTTATAGAGACATAGATGTCAAATTAGTTGGTTAAATACTCAAAAGGTGTTGATATACTGTATGCTAAGACTGTTGGGTGCCTGGGTGGCTCAGTGAGTTAAAGCCTCTGCCTTCAGCTCAGGTCATGATCTTGGGGTCCTGGCATCAAGTCCTGCATTGGGCTCTCTGCTCAGTGGGGAGCCTGCTTCTACCACTCTCTGCCTGCCTCTTTGCCTTTTTGTGATCTCTCTCTGTCAAATAAATAAAATCTTAAAAAGGAAAAGACTGTTTCCTTTGTAAAAAAAACCCAGTCATACCATCTCCCCAGCTATTCCACTGTGTATTCTCATCAGTACTAGATGAAATTTCCTTTTGTTCCCCAATATCACCAGTAATGGAATGGTCAGTATTTTGGATTTTAGCCATTTTAAAAGTTGTGTTGCATGCCATTGTTCCACTTCGTAATTTCTTAGTGACAAATTATGTAGAGCATTTTTTCATATTCATATTTGCCATATGCATAACTTCTTTGGTGTAATATCTTCAGATATTTTCCCTGCTTTTTACATTGCTTTCTTTTTATTATATTTTAAAATGTTCCTTGTATATTTTTGATACAAATCTAGCATCAGATATATGATTTGCAAGTACTTTTTCTCACTCTGTGACTTTTTATTCTCTTGAGAGGCATTCACAAATTAGATGTTTTTAATTTTAATAAAGTCCAAATTATCATTCTTCTCTTTCATTGATTATTTTGGAGTTTTATCTAAAACTCATCACAAATCCCATTGTCTCCTAGATTTTCTCCAAAATTTCCCTATCTTTCAGGAGCCTAACAGTTTTCTGTTTTAAATTTATCTCTATAATCCATTTTAAGTTAATTTTTATGATACATTTAAGTTCTGTGCTTTGGTTCTTTGCATTCTGTCATTGAATTTTTCCAGCACTGTAGGTTTCTTTCCTTTCTCCATTGAACTATAGGTGCTCTTTTGTCAAAGATCAATTAATTTATATCAATTTTTTAATTCCCCACATGTTCTATTAATCTATATGTCTCCCCATCCACACTGGTATCACTTGTTCTCATTTACTATTCATTTATAGTAATTCTTAAAAGTAAGTAATGTTAATCTTCCAAATTTACTCTTTTTCAGTATTTGGTTGGATACTCTAGATTTTTGCCTTTCCATATAAATTTTAGAATCTGTTTGTATCAGATACATTGGTCAAGTTGGGAAGAATTGACATCTTAAAAATATTGAATCCACCAATCCATGAATACACATTATTTATGTATATAGTTCTTTGATTTATTTCATCAAAATTTTATAGCTTTCCACAAATATATCCTATAGATATTTTATTAGAGTTATAACCAAATATTTAATTTCAGTGATTTTTTTTCCATTTCAAATTTCAATTGTTCATTGAACTCACATAGGAAAGCAAATGACTCTACCCTATTAACTTTGTTAATAGTTAATATTATATTTTACCTATTGGTATTGGAGTGGTAAGAGAGGACATACTACTTGGTTTTTTTCCCAGTCTTAGTGGAAAATCATCTGGTTTCTCCTCTTTAAATACACTATAGGAATTTTATAGACGTTCTTTGCTGAGGAAGTTCCATTCTATTCCTTGTTTTCTTAAAGCTCTTACCATAAATGGGTGTTGGATTTTTTGTCAATTTTTTCAGGGGTATCTGTTGATATGACCCTATGTTTTTTTGTTTTTGTTTTTCGTTCTTCCTCTTTAGTCTACTGTGGTAGAATTTTAAGAACTTCTACTTACCGTTTTTTTTTTTAAAGACCATTGTTTTAGAGCAGTTTTTGAATTACAACACAATTGACAGGAATGTACAGAGATTTCCTACATTATCATCACTCACCAAAATGGAATTTAAACAAACAAACAAAACAAAACAAGGATGAATTTGCATGGACAGATCATAATCACTCAACAGACATAGTTTATTTTGGGGTTCACTCTTTTTCTATTTTATTTTATTTATTTATTTGACAGACAGAGATCACAAGTAGGCAGAGAGGCAGGCAGAGAGAGAGGAGGAAGCAGGCTCCCCGCTGAGCAGAAAGCCTGTTGCGATGCTCGATCCCAGGACACTGGGATCATGACCTGAGCCAAAGGCAGAGGCTTTAACCCACTGAGCTACCGAGGTGCCCATCGGGGTTCACTCTTGGTGTTAAACATTCTATAGGGTTGGATAATGTATAATGACATATATCTATCATTATAATACCATATAGTGTACTTTCACTGTTCTAAAAGTCCTCTGTGCTCTATGCATTGATCACTTCCCACCCACAACACTAGCAACCACTGACCTTTTCATTGTCTCCAGAGTTTTGCTTTTACCAGAATGTCCTGCATTGGGAGTCATATAGTATGAAGCCTTCATAGTTTGGCATCTTTCACTTAGTACTATGCATTAAATGTTTCCCCATGTCTTAATAGCTCATTTATTTTTAGCACTGAATAGTATTCATTTTTTAGATGTATCACAGATTATTTATCCATTTATCCATTCACCCACTAAAGAACAACTTGGTTATTTCCTGGTTTTGACAGTTATGAATAAAGCTGCTATAAACATCCACATACAGATTTTGGTGTGAATATAAGTTTTTAACTCCTTTGGGTAAACATCAAGAAGCTTGCTTAATGGATCATATGGTAAGGGTGTGGTTAGATTTGTAAGGAACCACTAAATTGTCCTCCAACATGGCTACATCATCTTACATCCTTACCAGCAACGAATAATGTTCTTCTTGCTCCACAACCTTGCCAACATTTGGTGCTATCAGTATTCAGATTTAGACTACTTGAACAGTTGTACAGTGGTGTCTCCTTGCTGTTTTAATTTGCATCTCCCTTGTGACATATGATGTGGATGTGTCTTTTCATATGCTTACATATTTGTTTTGGTAAGATGTCTATTAAGTATTTAGCTCATTTTTAAATCAGGTTATTTATTTTCTTATTATTGAGTTTTAAGTGTCCTTTGTGTATGTTGGACAACTGTTCTTTATCAAATACGTATTTTGCAAATGTTTCTGTTAGTCTGTGGACTTTCTTCTACTTTTCTTGATATTGTTTCCTGGGGAGCAAAAGTTTTTCATTTTAAGTAAGTCTACCTTATTAATTATTTCTCTCATGAACTGTGTTTTTGATGTTGTATCTAAAAAGGCACCAGCATATCCAAGTTCTAAGTTTCTCCTGTTATCTTCCATAATTTTTACAGTTTTGCCTTTTACATTTAGATCTATAATCCATTTTGAGTTAGTTTTTGTGAAACGTATAAGGTTTGTGTAAGTTTTGTGCTAAGATACTTGGTTTTTTCTTTGTTCTTTTTCTGTTTTTTTTTCCTCTCTCTCTCTCTTTCTTTCTTTTCTTTCCTTTCTTCCTTCTTTCCTTCCTTCCCTCCTTCCTTCCTTTTTTTTTTTTCCTCCATATGTATGTCCACTTGTTCAGACAACATTTGTTGAAGAAACTATCTTTGCATCATAGCACTGCCTTTGCTCTTTTGTTTAAGATCACTTCATTACATTTGGGGGTCTATTTCTGAGCTCTCTATCCTATTTCACTGATCTATTTGTCTATTGTTTTACTAAATAATGCTATTTTGGTTACTGTTGCTCTATAGTAAGTCTTGAAGTTGGGCAGGGTCAATTCTCAAAACTTATTCTTCCCTTCCATAGTGTGTTGGCTATTCAGGGGCATTTGCTTCTCCATATAACCTTAGAAACAGTTTGTTGATATCTATAAATTAATTTGCTGGGATTTTGACTAGGACTATACTGAATCTATAGATTAAATGAAAAGAACTGATATCTTAGTAATATTAAGTTTAGTATCAATGATGGAATAGTCCTTGATTTATTTAGTTCTTTTTTAATTTTATTTTTCAAAGTTCTATAGCTATCCTCATATAGATCTTTTATATATTCTGCTAGATTTATAACTTAATTATTTTATTTTTTCTACTAATGTATATTGTATCTTGTTTAATTTCTGATTCTGTGTGTTCCTTGTCAGTTTGTAATATGGTTTTGATATTAGGGTAATAATGATAGCCTGATAGAATGAATTTGGAAGTATTCCTTTTGCTTATATTTTGAGGGAGAGATTATAGAGAATTAATAATATATTTTCCTTAAAAGTTTGGTAAAATTCACCAGTGAAATCATTTGGATGCAGTGCTTGTTTTTTGTAATGCTATTAAATTTTTAAAATTTATTAATATGTATAAGCCTATTCAGATCATTGATATCTCCTTGTGTGGGCTTTGCTAGTTTTTATCTTTCTTTTCATTTTAAAGATTCATTTATTTTTTGGAGAGGGAGAAAGAGAATGAGTGGGCAGGGGTGAGGACCAGAAGGAGAGGAAGAGAAAGCTCCAGGCAGATTCTATGCTAAGTGAGGAGTTTAATGCAGAGCTCAATCTTATAATCCTGAGATTACAAGCTGAGCAGAAACCAAGAGTTATAATTCTTATATCCTTCTTTTTGTGAAAAGAGCATGTAGTCTCACAAGTAACTAATCAGGAAGCTTTATTCATGATTTTATGCTAAAAGGATTTGAAGAAACTTAGAAAGAAAGAACGAAAGAAGGAAGAAAGAAAAGAGAAAAGGAAGAAAAGAAAAGAGAGAAAGTCAGGAATGGAGAGAAAAGAGAAAGAGAATAGTAACTCTGACTAGATTTCTGTTGTTTCTGTTTTTTAATAGCTGTTTTTAAATAATGCATTCTGTAACTTTTAAGACATCTATTTAAAAAAAAAAATACCAACAAAGCAAATCATATCCCAAAGACAAAACATGGGTTTTGCTTCATGCTTATCATGAAGCAAAAATTCAGGGAGTTTATGGTTGTAGATGGGAAAATAGTAGATTTCTATTTTCACATAATTCGAACTGAAATTTAGCATTTCCTTCAAGTATGAATGCAGGTAAAAATTAACTGTAATAAAAGCAGTAGCTGTGACTTTAGAACTTGAAATAAAAATCACACCATTTTTGTATCACCTACAATTACTGCAGATTTTTGAAATATTACTGTTAATCAGTATTCTGAAATTATAATAATTCTTAGACCCATCCTTAACATCATTTTATTTGATACATTAATAAATAACCACAGATATTTTTGCATCACAAATGTGATATTTTAAAATAGTTTAGTAAGTGTTTTAGTAAATTATTACCCTTTGCAATCCAATGTACTCTGTGTGTTTAAAATATGATTCCTGAAAAGAGGTACACAGTCTTAACTAGACCAAGAAAGGTCCTTAGCATGAGTAATGAGGCATTTTATACATACATACTAGGTTTTTAAAAAATTTTTTAAATTAACATATAATGTATTATTTGCCCCAGGGGTACAGGTCTGTGAGTCATTAGGCTTACACATTTCACAGCAGTCATCATAGCACACACCCTCCCCCATGTCCATAACCCAACCACCCTCTCCCTACCCCTCCACCCCCCAGCAACCCTCAGTTTGTTTTGTGAGATTAAGAATCTCTTATGGTTTGTCTCCCTCCTGATCCCATTTTGTTTCATTTTTTCCTTTCCTACCTCCAACCCTACTTCTCAAATTCTTCATATCTAAGAGATCATATGATAATTGTCTTTCTCTGATTGACCTATTTCACTCAGCATAATACTCTCTAGTTCCATCCACATCGTTGCAAATGGCAAGATTTCATTTCTTTTGATAGCTGCATAGCATTCCATTGTATATATATAGAACCTCTTCTTTATCCATTCATCTGTTGATGGACATCTAGCTTCTTTCCAAAGTGTCTTTCCATAAACATTTGGGTGCATGCACCCCTTTGGATCACTACATTTCTACATACTAGATTCTTGATGGAAATTTAAAAATTATTATTATTAGAAGTATTTTCCACAATAAAATTCACAGTTACTTGTCACTTGGTTAGTAGCACTAAAAAACAAAACAAAACAAAAACAAACAAAAACTCAGCACCACCCTGAGTCATAGGATGTCATTTTCCTGTGTTCAGCATTCTGCCGTTCCAGATGACCAAGAAACAGAGACCACAAGCTGTGTTACATAGACACACCACACAGACATATCTTCCAAGGGGTCATGACAACTCCATAAACTTAATCTAGGAAGGTGATCCAGATCTCTTCTGCCTTTGGATCCTTGAACTTTGCTGGATATTTGGAATTCTAAATGAATCATCTGTGCCTATCTCAAAGATAGGGCACAAGCAGAATTCAGAACATTCTCTTCAAAACCCAACAAATCTGTTTTCCTCACTTGCCTATGATTCTTATTCTCTTTCCTGAACAAGAAATATTGGTCTTCTGTTTAGTGATCTTTGCTGGAGGTACTTTGACTTCAGTAAGTTCAAGACTTTCAAAACATCAAAAGTTAGAAGGTCCCTTCCCCTTTCCTCCCCTCCTCTGATGCTTGCTGTGTTTATCTGGGCCAAAGAATACTGAAAATTTAGTTGATTGACCATGGAAAAGGGCATTTGTAACATATTTTTCAGTAATTCTTTTGATTACTTTTCAAAATATTATCATGTTTTACTTTTTTTCATTTTTCTAATTACAAGAAATAATGTTTTTTTTCTAATGTTTCAATATCTGGGGGTTTGTTGGTCCTAGAGGTTGTCCCTGCCAAGACTATTTGATTTCTAATGAGAGTAAAGAATTCACCTACAAGTACACCTTTCATATGCAAACCAATTCAAAGCCCATACACCCACAATTGCCTCTTTTATTCAACTGTTTCACTCTGGACCATTATTCTTCTACACTACCCTAGGGGCAGGACAAGAAAATTAGGGATGGCATCTACATCCATAGCCTGCTAAAATTATTCAAGCCAGCCAATCCTAAAGCTATTTACCCTTTCTTGCTTTCCTATGGAAATGATAATAAAGTCTCTTGCCCAAGTTTTCCCCTCACTTTTTCTGCTTCCTGAGAGAACCTGATGCTTGCTTTCCTATGTGGCCTTGCATTGTGATATGTGTTCTCATCTCTTGGGGATTGTAACAAACCATCCTTTCAAATAGCAGGTGTTTCCTAATCTGTTGGTCTTAACCATAACTGAGTAATAATAAAACACATTTAAAAACATTTAAAAACACAAGTAAGGATAATTATGTATCTATCAAATAATATATCCATTTATTTTATTAGGCCAAGCTAACAGAAAATTTAAATGTTTTGTAAAAATATGTATATTTCTAAGATGTTTGATATCAATTTTTTAACAATCCTGAAGAAGTGAAATGACTTACACTCTTTCCCATGCTTCTTGAGTGTTTATTTCCTCACATCTTAACAGTGTCTTGTAAAATAATTCATTATAAAATGCACAAGTATGCTGATATCAAAGAATTCTCCTTGTCAATGTGCATTTCTGATTTCTAGTAGTGCTAAGTATTTATCATTTATTTACTAGCATTTTAAAAAATTTCTCTTTAAAACTGTATATTTTTTCAGGAATTTTTTAATTTATCACTATTTCAGATAAAACAAAGTAAACTTAATTCTAACAACTTTTTAACAAATAAATTTTCCCTGAAAAATTTGCCACTCTTCTTTTAATAATAGTTGTGGGGTTTACTGTGGTGGCTGTTTTTATTTCATTTCTCGTTTCACCTTAAAGATTTTTATTTATTTATTGGAGAGAGAGGGAGAGAGATAAAGAGGAGGGTGAGAGGGAGAGAAAGCCTCGAGTGGACTCCCACTGAACATGACCCTGAGATCAGGACCGTTAGAGGCAGGACCCTGAGATCCTGACCTGAGCCAAAATCAAGAGTCAGATGCTTAACTGATTGAACCACCCAGGCACCCTGGTAGCTATGTTTTTAAATTTTATTTTCAGGGGCGCCTGGGTGGCTCAGTGAGTGAAAGCCTCTGCCTTTGTCTCAGGTCATGATCCCAGGGTTCTGGGATGGAGCCTTGCATGGGGCTCTCTGCTCAGCAGGGAGCCTGCTTCCCCCCTCTCTCTCTGTCTGCCTCTCTGCCTACTTGTGATCTCTGTCTGTCAAATAAATAAATAAAATCTTTAAAAAAATTAAAAAAAATTATTTTCACAACTCTATTATTTCTTTTTGTTTTCTACATTTGATGTTGTGATTACAGAGTTCTTCACCACTAAATGCTTATATGAATTGTTACCTAATTTTCTATAGTATTATTTTATTTTTTACATCTAAATATTTAATCCCCTAAGAACTAGTGTTCTTGGGTGTTGTGCTAAATGAAGCCAAGTTTTGGCTCCCGATGTTTGTCCACTTATCTATAAGAAACAAACTAAAATAGAAGATACTAAATAATAAGTTTTACTTTTCACCAAAGCACATAGAATATTACCCCATTTCTCTGTTTTCCTGTAACAAACACTGTTAACTGGTCTGAAACCTGTTTTCCATGCTGAGTACATATGTACATGACTTTCCAAGACTTACTAGATATTAGGCTATATTATGACTGGGAAATAGCCAGTGACACAGAAGATACAGCATGTGTTTCTTCTAGATCAGGCTTGTGAACAGCTGGCAATGTAATCCTTAAAGGTTTCTCCATCTGGTGGCTGAATGTAGAGGATGTCACCGTATCCTAGAGGAGAGTGGTACCTGGAAATGTTAGA
Source organism: Neogale vison (assembly GCF_020171115.1). Taxonomy (NCBI): domain Eukaryota; kingdom Metazoa; phylum Chordata; class Mammalia; order Carnivora; family Mustelidae; genus Neogale; species Neogale vison. The sequence goes on from NC_058096.1 coordinate 51,880,059, forward strand.
GGCAGTTAGTTAGGTTCTAATGACAAGAGGCTTGGAGACCAGAAAAGAGAAAGTCATGGCCAGCTACTGGGAAAGTCAGAGGCTTGTCATGGCCGCACTCCAAGACTAGAAACCAGATCAAACTAGACAGGCTCACGATGGCTGATGAAATAGATGAGAATGCCCTGGCCAAATAAGAAAGAAAATGTGGGAAACCCTGTTTCCCCAAAAATCCCTACCTCGAGTAATAAATATTCTTCTCCCTTGTTAACAAATGTCAAAAAAAAGAAAGAAGCTGAAGCACTGTGGGGAAAGGGGGAGCAGTTCTCACTCTTTCTTGAGCTTACCTTCACTCACATCCCCAGAGTATATTTTCATTGTAATAAACTTTCACACTTGGGCCCTTCATCATCTGTGTTGTATCTATCCTTGAATTCTTTCTCATGAAGAGACCAAGACCCTTCCACAGTATCTTTGGAATGTGTTGGCTCAAGGCCTCAAGGCCCAGGGTCTACCCAGTTTACCCAGAAAAAGCAGGATCCCATTGATTTAGTGTAATTGTTTTTCTCTGAATTTTTAAGTATTATTTAAATCCTGCTTTCAGGGTGTCTGGGTGGCTCAGTTAAGCGTCTGTCTTAGGCTAGGATCATGATCCAAGGATCCTGCGATTCAGTCCTGCAATAGCCTCCCATTCAGCAAGGAGCCTGCTTCTCCTTCTCCCTCTCTCTCTTTGTGTGCTCTCTCCCTCAAATAAATAATAAAATCTTTAAAAAAAAAAAAAGCCTTTTTTTTTTTTTAAAGATTTTATTTACTTATTTGACAGATATAGATCACAAGTAGGTAGAGAAGCAGGCAGAGTGAGAAGGAGGCAGAGTGAGAAGCAGGCAGAGTGAGAGACAGGGAGAGAGAGAGAGGAGGAAGCAGGCTCCCTGATGAGCAGAAAGCCTGATATGGGGCTGGATCCCAGGACCTTGGGATCATGGCTGGAGCTGAAGGCAGAGGTTTTAACCCACTGAGCCACCCAGGCACCCTGCCGTTTTCTTCATAGCTGAAAATTATCATTTGTGTGGAATATGACTCAATGTTTTATGCTTTTCAATAATTTTATCTAGTACATGGTGACCTCTTTGTTATTTCAGATTAAAGCCTTTCCTCAGTTTTTCTATTTTCCCCCTTCCTTTCACATTCTTATGTTCAACTAATTGTAATATACTGTTCAGACATAATAATTAGCCAAAAGTACTGATCTTCAGAACTTGTTCTCTATGGGATTTGGGGTCAAGATGACCTGATTTTAAATCAACCATCTAATAACTCCACTGCCTTGGGAAAATCAGTTAATGTTCCTCAACATCAGTGTCCATATTGTCCCATTGTCCCTCACGTCTGTGTGTGTGTGTGTGTGTGTGTGTGTGCAGATAATGTTAGTTCAATTTTAAGGATTATGTATATGTCTTCTTTACAGAGAAACATTTACTAACCATTCTATCTAATGGGAGCCACCTCCTGTTGATGTATGTCTTAGTCTTTTAGTTTCTTATTTGGTAACATTTAAAATTTGGAATTTTTTTCGTCAAGAATGAAGAAATTATGAGGACTGGATTTTTCCCCTTCTTTCTTTCTCCATTTTTCCTTCCCCCCACAACTATCCACATCCCTATTAAGTAATACAATTCCAAAAATAGTTAGGTGTTTGAGAACTACGTGAATTATTTGATCACCATACTTTCCCCTTTACTACAGAAGTTCTTTCTTTGTGTCCCTCATACTTCTTTTTCATTTGGCTTCAATACAGATTTTGTTTTTTGTCAATTTCTAAAACTCACTCCTCTAATAATCTATGTTTTTAGCATTATTTTCCTAACTCTATCAATCTTCTAATTTCTGTTTTTGAATTCTTATTTCCTCTTTCATCTCTTTCATTTCCTTAAGAGGACTAAAATGATATTGTCAAAAATATATCGTTTCTTCTGAGAATATAATCATTTCTCATTATTGCTCTTCTTCATGTTTTGCATATAATTATTACCTTTATTTATTCAACTTTGTCATGGGTTCCATGTTGTCTTACCTTGTTATTTACTGATTCTTAAATGAGATCAAGTATTCCCAGGCCTGATCAAAAGGCATGAATGAATTCTTTCAGTGTCTATTTTTTCTTTCACTGTTCATTTTAATGTTCATAAAGTCCTCCTATGATCTTAAGATGATACATCATATATATATGTGTATATATACACACATATATATATACACAAATGCATATATATTATGTACATATTTTACATTTATATCTATGTATGTATCCATTTATCTATTATCTACCTTTTGTTTAAACTTTCAGATAATGTAGTAAATAAATTCATGCCAAACATTTTCATTATAGGGGGCCCTCTTTTTGCCTGATTTATCTCTCTCATTGCCCCAGGAATGATACTTCCAAATCTAGTATAACATAGTTTAAATTTTTACATTCTATCCACTAATGTGAAAAATAAGCAATTTTTTTTTCTAATAGCATCTCGGCAAGCTCAGAAACTTATATTTCTGCTGATGGTAGTATAAAACAAAGCCAAAAGTTAACAACAAACACTAAAATCTTTCAGTTGAAAAAGACATCTGAGTTGTTTTTCAGGTTTGAGACAGTTTCACAGGATCTGAGGCTCTTTTTTCAAGTGCTCTCTCTTTATTTATACCATACAACCTCCTCTGATCTAGTCTCTCTTTTGCCTAGACATTACTATTTTGGCGGCTTGCCTATATGGATTATCAGAAAGGAATCACAGCCTTCTGTTTCTATTTGGGTTGCTACTGGAAGTCTAGAAAGATTAAGGGAGAAAAAAGAATGAATTTGAGGATATTTATTCCTCTGATCCCTCCCTGCTAGATCACCTTGGCCCATTACATCTCCAATAGCGGCCCTCTACAAAAGATCATCTTCCAGACTGTGGTAACAACTCCATTCTCATGCTCCTTCAGGTCTGAGGAGTAATAAAACTATTGCCAGCTCTAAAATTCTGCACTATACCCTCTGCTTTTCCTACATCCAGCCAATGTCTTGGCATACAGTTCTATTTATTTATTGATTAATGCATTTACATATGTATTTACTTATATTGAAGCATAACTGACATATACCTTTATATTAGTTTCAGGTATATCACATAATTATTCAATATTTATATTACATAGTTCTTTTTAAACTGTCCTTTAATTACCCAATTTGAAAGTGTAATCTTTATCTGCTGAGTCCCTGACTGTTACAGATAAATTATTTTTTCTCCAAAACCAAGTCTCAGAACAGGGTAATTATCAAATATTCTTATGGTGAAGTGGAAAGGATGTCACCACTATTGTGCTGACCTTTGAATTATCAATTCCTTAGTGGAATGATTATTTGATGCATCTGGTAACAGCTCACATTTCTATAAACTGTTACTCAGCTCTTTAACTCATAAAATTTGGGATCTGGTCTGTAACCAGAGTGGAAAGTACTGGCAGCACCAACCCAGATCTAACCCTCCATTTTCTTAAATAGAATTTTTTACAGCAGTTTTAGTTTCACAACAAAATTGAGGGGAAAAATACAGAGATTTCCTATATAACCTCTGCCTTCGCACATGCATGACCTCCCATGTGATTAATATCCCTCACCAGACTGGTACATTTATAACAATTGATGAACCTACACCAACACATCTTCATTACCCAAAGTCCACAGTTTAAGTCAGAATTCACTTTTGGTATTGTACATTCTAAGGTGTTGAGGGTTTAATTAAACTACTCCATAGCACTGCTACTTCGACATCCATTTTTGTGTGGCAAAGTGGCCTGTAGGGGCCTTGAACTGCCACTAGACCTTCTGATGAGCACATGCCCTAGATAATTTCCACAGAGTTACAGGTTCTGATATGACTCTCAAACTGCCCTTGTGATAAGCACTTTCCCTTGCCTCCTAGGGCCTTCCTTAAATAAGATCCCTGCAAAGCTTCCCCAAAACTGGCTATTTTAAAATTTGAACTGACCAATCTGGCCTCAGCCCAGGAATCCCAAAGCACCTTAATCACAGACCATAATAAAGGCATGTACCCAAGATCCTGCCCCAGTATCTGCCTGCACCCTGCCCTAACCTCAGGTGGCTCTTCAAGGTGTGCTGTGTACCTCCTCCAGTACCTGTGAATAACAAAATACCCTTTTTCGCTTCTCTTTATGGTCTTTCGTTGAACACTGGCTCACCATTCAAGGTCTCAGGGTTCTACTTAACAAGTGTTAATTTAACAAAGTCACAACACAAGGATTTGAACAAATATATTATGGCATGGACAAATATATAATGGCATGTATCAACCATTATAATTTTGTGCAGAATAATCTCACTGCCTTAAAAATCCTCTGCACTGCTTCTGATCATCCCTCCATCCCTCTTAGGCCCTGGCAACCACAGATCATTTTCCTGTTTTGCAGGTTTTCCTGTAGTTAGAATCCTATAGTATGTAGCTCTTTCAAACTGGCATCTTTCACTTAGAGGAAACTTAAATGCATATTACTAGGTCTCGTCATTGCCTGATAGCACATTTCTTGTAGTTCTGAAAAATATTTCATTGTTTGGATGTATAAGATTATTTATTCATTCACCTAGTGAAGGACTTCTTGGTTGTTCCAGGTTTTGCAATTATAACTAAAGCTTCTATAAACATATGTGTATAGGTTTTGGCGTGGGAATGAGTTTTTTTACCCCTTTGGGAAGGCAAAATGCCTAGTGATTGTTGGATCATATGGTAAGAGTATGTTTAGTTTTATAAGAAACCACCAACTATACTCCAAAGTGGTTTTACCATCTTGCATTCCCACAAGCAGTTAAAGTTTCTGTTGTTCTACCATCCTCACCAGAATTTAGTGTTGTCAGTGTGCTGGATTATGGTCATTTGAATAGTTGTACTTTCTGATCATTGTTTTAATTTCCATTTCCCTAATGATATATAATATGGAACATATTTTTAAATATGTTTTATTTTGTTTTGTTTGCCATCTGTACTTCTTCTGTAGCCAGATATCTGCTAATCTGCTAAGGTCTTTCACCATTTTTTAATTGGGTTGTTTTGGGTATATTATATATTATAGAGTAATTTGAGTATTTTGTATATTATAGGTGACAGTACTTTATCAGCTGTCACTTTTGAAAATCTTTTCTCCTCTATGTGGCTTGTCTTTTCTATCGACAGTGTCTCTTAAAAAGCAGAAGTTTTAAAATTTTAATCAAGTCCAGCTTATCAATTATTTTTTACATGGATTGTACCTTTAACAGTAATCCTAAAAAGTCATTACACCCAAAGTCATCTAGATATTTTCCTAAATTATCTTCTATGTGTTTTATATCTTTGAATTTACATGCTCTACCATCTATTTTGAGTTAATTTGTGAAAGCTGTAAGGTCTGTGTCTAGATTTATCTTTTTGCATATGGATATCCTCTCTCCATTGTATTGCTTTACCCTTTTGTCCAAGAACAGTTGAATATATTTATGTGGATATATTTCAGGTTTCTCTATTTAGTCCTGTTAACTAATTTGTCTGTTCTTCCACCAATATCATACTATCTTGATCACTAGTTTTATAGTAGTTTTATACTAAATCCTGAAGTCCATAGTCCAACTTTGTTCTTCCTCAGTATTCTGTGGGCTATACTGTCTTTTGCCTCTCCATTAACTTTAGAATCAGTTTGATAATATTACTTGTCTGAATTTTGTTTGGGATTATCTTGAACTATAGTACAAATAGATAAATCCCAACTGGTTGTGGCCCAGGATTATTTTGATACATTGTTGGATGTGATTTGCTAATATTTTGTTGAAGATTTCTGTATCTATATTCCTGGGAGATATAGGTCTATATTTTCTTTTCTTATAATGTCTGACTAGTTTGGTAATAGAGTAGTGCTGGCCTCATAGAATGAGTTAGGAAATATTCCCCTCTGTTGCTTTCCTCTGAAGGAGATGGTAGGTAATTGATGTAATTTATTATTTTTTTAAAGATTTATTTCTTAGAGAGCGAAAGAGAGCCCATGTGCTGGGGCGAGGAGCAGAGGGAGCAAGAATCTCAAGCAGACTCCACACTGGAGTGCAGAGCTCTATGCAGGGCTCTATCTCGTGACTCCAAGATCACTACTAAACCCAGACCAAGAGTCTCACACTTAACCAACTGTGCCATCTAGATGCCCTAATATAATTTATTTCTCAATTGTTTTGTGGAATTCTCCAGTGAGCCTATCTGAACCTGGAATTCCTGTTTTGGAAGGTTATTATTTATTCAATTTCTTTAGTACCTATAAGTTTATTTAGATTGTCTACTCCTCCTTGTGTGAGTTATGGTAAATTGTGTCTTTCAAGGAGCTGGTACATTCCATGTAGGTTATCAAATCTGTGGGGATAAGTGTTGTTTAAAATGTCCTTTTTTATCCATTTAATATCAATGGTAACTGTAATTATAGATCCTCTCTGATTTCTGAAAATAGTAGTTTGAGTTCTCTTTCTTTTTCTTCCCCATTAGTCTGTCTATAGGATTATTGATTTTATTAATGTCTTCAAAGAACCAACTTTTGATTTCATTTAAGTCCTTTATTCATTTTCTGATTTCAATTTCACTGATTTCTGCTGTAACTTTTATCATTTATTTTCTTCTGCTTCCTTCAAATTAATTTGCTCTTATTTCTCCAGTTGCCTAAGGTAGACACTTAGAACATTTACTTTTAGATCTTTCTTCTCTCAAAATATATTCATTTTATGCTAAGAATCTCCCTCTAAGTACTATTTTTGCTATATTCCACAAATTTTGATAAATTGTGTTTTTTTCTCCATTTAGTTCAAACAATTTTAAATTTTTCTTCAGATTTCTGTTTTGACTTGTTTTATTTAGAAATGTGTGGCTTAATCTCCAAATATTTTGGGTTTTCCATCTGTCTTTCTGTTACTGATTTCTAGTTGAATTCTATTGTGCTTGGAGAACTGACATTATACGTTTCCATTCTTTTAAATTTCTTAATGCATTTTTATGGCTCAGAATGGGTTCTACCTTGGTGAATATTACATGTGAGCTTTCAAAGAATAAGTATCATTGTTGGATAAAGTAGCCTATAGATGTCCATTATGCCCCGTTGATTGATGATTCTATTGATCTCAACTATGTCCTCACTGATTTTCTGCCTGTTGGATCTATCCATTTCTTACATAGGAGTGTTGTAGTTCCCAAATATAATAGTGAATTCATCTATTTCTATCAGTCTTTGCCTCAATCATTTTGACATGTTAAGTATTAATTATATCTTCTTGGAGAATTGACCTTTTTATAATTATGTAGTATCCCTCTCTCTTTATTCCTTATAATATTCCTTGCTCCATCAGAATTTAATGTAGTTAGCCTTTTTTATTAATATTAGGATGGTGTGTTTTTCTCCATCCATTTACTTTAATCTATATGTGTTTTTACATTTAAAGTGGATTTCTTGTAGACAGTATCTAGCCTTATTTTTTATTCACTTTGACAATTTCTTTTAATCAATGCTTTTAGACTAGTAATATTCTAAATGACTATTGATAAAGTTGGATCAATATTTACCATATTTGTTACTGTTTTTATTTGTTGGCTTTGTTCTTTCTTCCTATTTTGTCTACCACTTTTCCCCTGTCTTTTGTGGTCTCAAATGAGCATTTTATATAAATCCATTCTATCTCCCTTCTTAGCATATCAGGTATATTTCCTTTTTTAAACAAAACTTTTTTTAGTGATTTCCCTAGAGTATGCAATATACATTTACAATTAATACAAATCTATTTTTAAATAACACTATATTGCTTCCTGGGTAGCGAGGATACCTTATGAAAAAATAATCCTAATTTCTCTCTACTGTCCCTTGTGTCATTATTATCATTCATTTTACTTACACATAAGCATACAAAGCATATATACATACATAAGTACATACATAAGTATATAAAATTGAATAAGTTGTTATTATTTTGAGCAAGTTGATAATATTAGATCAATTAAGAATAAGAAAAAGAAATATATATATTTTTATTTTCCCTTCACTTATCACTTACCTGATGCTCTTCCTTTCTTTACATACATCTGTTTCTAATCAATGTCATACTTCTTTTAACATTTCTTGTAATGCAGATCTTTTTGGATTTTTTTAGATTTTTATTTACTTATTTATTTGACAAAAAGAGAGCAGGAACACAAGCAAGGCGAGTAGGAGAGAGAAAGCAGGCCTTCTGCAGAGCAGGGAGCCCAATGTGGGGCTTGATTCCAGGATCCTGGAATCATGACCTGAGTGCAAGGCAGAGCCTTAAGGCCTGAGCCGCCCAGGCACCCCCTTTAATGCAGATCTACTACTAATTTTTTTTTCTTTTCCCTCATTTTTTTTTTTTATAGGATAATTTCACAGCATACAGAAGTCTTGTTTTGGATGTGTGTGTGTGTGTATGTGCGTGTGTGCACTTCTCTCAATTGCTTAAAATTTCACTCCCTTTCTTCTTGCTTATATGGTTTCTAAAGAGAAGCTGGATATAATTCTTATATTTGCTCAACTAAAGATGAAATGTGTTTTCCCCTCTGGCTTCTTTAAAGATTTTTTTTTTTTCTTTATCTTTGGCTTTTTGTAGTTTTAACTTATGACCAGGTGTAGATTTTTGTCATTTATCCAGCCTGATGTCCTCTTGAACTTTCTCAGGCTGTGGTGTGATATCTGACATTAGTTTGGGTAAATTCTTAGTTGATATTGTTTCAAATACTTCTTTTTTTTTTTCCTTTTTGTTTATTTTCCTTCTGGTATTCCTGTTAAATGTACATTACACATTTTGTAGCTGCCCCACAGTTCTTGAACTTTCTGTTATTTCTTTCTCAGTATTTTTTTTTTTCCTCTTTGCTTTTCAGTTTTGGAAGGTTTTGCTAATATATCTTCATGTTCAGAGATTCTTTTCTCAGCCATGTCCAATTTACTAATAAGCTCATCTAAGGCATTCTACAGATCTACTATAGTGTTTTTTTAATCTCTAGTACTCCTTTTTGGTTCTTGGGATTTCCATGTCTCTCTTCACATTTCCCACCTGTTCTTCCATAATGTATATTTTATCCATTAGAGCCCTCATCAGAGTAATTGTTGCTTTTTAAAAATTCCTAATTTAATAAGCCTAATATCTCTGCCATGTCTGAGTCTTTTTCTTATGCTCACTTGGTGTCTTCAAACTGTGTTTTTTATCCTTTATTATCCTCTTTAATTTTTTTTTGTATCACTTAGCATGACACCCTTGTTAAAAGAAACTGCTATAAATAGACCTTTATTAATGTGGTGGGGAAGTGTAATGGGAAGGGAAATGTTCTATAGTCCATTGGTTAAGTCTCAGTCTAATTAGTAAACCTATGCCATTGGACTGTGAACTTTACAAGTGCTTTTCTCTCCTGTCTGTAGGTGGGGCGGAAAGTCTGGATTTGGCTGGAGTTAGATATATCTCTCATCCCAAATGGAAGATTATTGAGGCTGGCTGGAGTTGATTATTTCCCTCCTCCCAAGTCAATTGCACTCTGATAAAACCACAGCAGGTTAAGTTCTTGTTAAAGTTTCTCCTGAGGGCAGCCTCTGCTAAGAATAGGATGCTCTGGCTTTTTTTTTTTTTTTTTTTTCAAAACTGTTAATTATTTTTTTTTTTTTCTCTCCCTGCTGGAAACACGAGGTTTTTCTCCAGTGTCACTGTGAACCAAGTAGAACTCCAGGATATAAATCACAAAAGTATTGGAACCATCAGATGACCAGGTTCCCTTGGAGTATTTACGCCTCACTGAGCCAACAGCAATTTGTCAATTACATTTCAAGTCTCCTAGCCTGGCACTAGTTCCCATGGAACTTTTCCCTCAGCTCAGCGAAGCTGTAATTCTTTGTATAAGCGTGTCTGTCTCTCCAACTTGGGAAGAGCAGTTTGCCCTGTGACTTTACTTCTCTTAGTCACCTAAGAAGAATTGTAATTTTTCAGTCTATTCAGTTTTTTTTACTTCTTGGTAGGATGTAACAGTGACCTCCAAGTTTCTCACATCCTGGTACTGGCTTTTGGAGTTTGGCTACTGGAGTTTGGCTTTTTCAGCCAGGCAAACACCTCTTCTTCCATCCAGTCTATGGCTAATTATGGTCATTTCATAACTTGCTATAGAATATCTCATCTTTGGACAGAATGGCTCTTTCCAGGTTTCTATCTCTTTTCAGTAACTTTTCTAATTCACCCAGGATAGTGTACAGAACACTAAGAGTCAGGTGAGTGCTCAGAAGAGCTAAGAAGTCCATATCTGATGGACTTCTTTGACTTAGCGACTACATATTTATCCCCATCCATTTCTTTCTTTAAAAAAAAAAGATTTTATTTATTTATTTGACAGAGAGAGAGAGATCACAAGTAAGCAGAGCAGCAGGCAGAGCGAGAGAGAGAGGGAAGCGTCTTCTGCTGAGCAGAGAGCACAATGAAGGACTTGATTCCAGGACCCTGAGATCATGACCTGAGCCAAAGGCAGAGGCTTAACCCACTGAGCCACCCAGGTGCCCCTAGCCCCCTCCATTTCTAAACAACCAAGTGAGAGGTACATTACTCTAGTCCCATGATAAATACAAGGATTTTTCTAATGGGATTTCAGTATTCCTGGGCTTCATTAGCTGAATCTATACTTCACAGAAGAATGTTTGAACTGCCTTCACTCCAACCCATTTCTGAGATTATAATGTTGAAAAATATACATGAACCTAATACTTTATGGGAGGAGAAACTTCAAATGTCATTGGCTTCATTCATGTATAGTTTTTGAAAAAAGATATATTACACTCGTTTCTATTTGACTTGACCTCTGGTCTAGTTAACTATCATGTCCATATATAATCAATTTTCTTTGTTATTTTATTAGCCAATTTGGAGGGGACTAAAATTTTCTCATTTAGCTGAGATTTTATCCTTGATTTAGGAGCTCTTCTACAGAGAGCTGTTTTTTCTATGATAGGAATAAATTTATTCAGGGGAAATACCTGTTGCTTGCAGGCTCTGTTGTAATGGGTGCACATATTTTTGTTCCTCTATTTTTCTAAAATTTGTTGATTTTTTTTGAGAGAGAGAGAGAGAGAGAAATTGAGCCCCCCTTGCTGTGCTCTGTGCTCAGTTTGGAGTCTGCTTGAGATTCTCTCTCTCCCTCTGTCCCTTCCTCCAATCACTCTCTCTCTAAAATAAATAGATAAAATCTTTTTAAAAAAGGGTATGATTTAATAGTGTCTAATATTTGAAAGGCATCAATTAACATATTAGGTAATCTTCCATATAAGGAAGTACAACATGTGCATTATTTTCCCCCATGCAATCCCAAACAAAAACTCAAAGTTGATTTCACCATATGAAATGGTTTAGCTCCTTCAAAGTAATTGTATTTTTTAAAATATTCTTACTAAATTCTAAAAAAGTTTATCTCTTTTTTTTAAGGTTTTTTTTCCAATTTATTTATTTTCAGAAAAACATTATTCATTATTTTTTCACCACACCCAGTGCTCCATGCAATCCGTGCCCTCTATAATACCCACCACCTGGTACCCCAACCTCCCAGCCCCCCGCCACTTCAAACCCCTCAGATTGTTTTTCAGAGTCCATAGTCTCTCATGGTTCACCTCCCCTTCCAATTTACCCAAATTCCCTACTCCTCTCTAATGCCCCTTGTCCTCCATGCTATTTGTTATGCTCCACAAATAAGTGAAACCATATGATAATTGACTCTCTCTGCTTGACTTATTTCACTCAGCATAATCTCTTCCAGTCCCGTCCATGTTGCTACAAAAGTTGGGTATTCATCCTTTCTGATGGAGGCATAATACTCCGTAGTGTATATGGACCACATCTTCCTTATCCATTCGTCCATTGAAGGGCATCTTGGTTCTTTCCATAGTTTGGCGACTGTGGCCATTGCTGCTATAAACATTGGGGTACAGATGGCCCTTCTTTTCACGACAACTGTATCTTTGGGGTAAATACCCAGGAGTGCAATTGCAGGGTCATAGGGAAGTTCTATTTTTAATTTCTTGAGGAATCTCCACACTGTTCTCCAAAGAGGCTGCACCAACTTGCATTCCCACCAACAGTGTAAGAGGGTTCCCCTTTCTCCACATCCTCTCCAACACATGTTGTTTCCTGTTTTGTTAATTTTGGCCATTCTAACTGGTGTAAGGTGATATCTCAAATCAGTGGCTTTCTTATACACTAATAATGAAAATACAGAAAGGGAAATTAGAGAATCGATTCCATTTACTATAGCAACAAGAACCATAAGATACCTGGGAATAAACCTAACCAAAGAGGTAAAGGATCTGTACTTGAGGAACTACAGAACACTCATGAAAGAAATTGAAGAAGACACAAATAGATGGAAGACAATTCCATGCTCTTGGATCGGAAGAATAAACATTGTTAAAATGTCTATACTGCCTAGAGCAATCTATACTTTTAATGCCATTCCGATCAAAATTCCACCGGCATTCTTCAAAGAGCTGGAGCAAATAATCCTAAAATTTGTATGGAATCAGAAGAGACCCCGAATCGCTAAGGAAATGTTGAAAAACAAAAATAAAGCTGGCAGCATCACCTTACCTGATTTCAAGCTTTATTACAAAGCTGTGATCACCAAGACAGCATGGTACTGTCATAAAAACAGACACATAGACCAGTGGAACAGAGTAGAGAGCCCAGATATGGACCCTCAACTCTATGGTCAATTAATTTTTGACAAAACGGGAAAAAATATACAGTGGAAAAAAGACAGTCTCTTCAATAAATGGTGCTGGGAAAACTGGACAGCTATATGTAGAAGAATAAAACTCGACCATTCTCTTACACTGTACACAAAGATAAACTCAAAATGGGTAAAAGACTTCAACGTGAGACAAGAATCCATCAGAATCCTAGAGGAGAACATAGGCAGTAATCTCTTTGATATCAGCCACAGCAACTTCTTTCAAGATATGTCTCCAAAGGCAAAGGAAACAAAAGCAAAAATAAACTTCTGGGACTTCATCAAAATCAAAAGCTTCTGCACAGCAAAGGAAACAGTCAAAAAAACAAAGAGGCAACCTACGGAATGGGAGAAGATATTTGCAAATGACAGTACAGACAAAAGGTTGATATCCAGGATCTATAATGAACTCCTCAAACTCAACACACACGAAACAGGCAAACACATCAAAAAATGGGCAGAAGATATGAACAGACACTTCTCCAATCAAGACATACAAATGGCTATCAGACACATGAAAAAATGCTCATCATCATTAGCCCTCAGGGAGATTCAAATTAAAACCACATTGAGATATCACCTTACACCAGTTTATCTCTTTTTAAAGCTGTGATCATGGGGTTCAAACAACTATTCTCTTGAAAACCGTTCTAAAATATTATTACTAATAATCTTGTAAGAATTAACCAAAGTTCTTATTTAATTCATTTCCTCAACCTTCTCCATTCCTTAGCCTCCTCCCTTCACTGGTTTCTATCCCTAGGCTCATAGTGAGATGAAATAATAAAGAAATATTATTCTTCCATGTGCACCACATAGAATACTACCTCATTTCCCTTTAGAACTCACACTGTTTTCTTCATGAATTTAATGTATCTTATACACATTTTTGGCAGGTGTTGAAAAATCTTACTCCCTGCTTATAGAAAAGTCGCATTTCACAGCTAGAAATGGGATAGAAATGGAGGGTTATATTTCACTGGAACAAATACATGTTTAAGCTAGTAATTACCATTTATAGTGCTGTCCTTAAAATGTCTAACAGCCCCTAGGCTTGCCTGTACCATTCATGCTAATTCATAGACAAGAATTTCCAAATGATAATAAACCTTATAAATCTTTCAAAGTGATCACAAAGATACTCTTTGTGAAACTATAAAAAACATTAAATTGTCAATGGTAATATTTTGTGCATGGACATATCTTAAACTCATGGATCTATATCATTTAGCAACAGGAACTCAATATGCTACATAAGTAGTAAGCACTGTGTAATTATCCCCATTATCAAAAGGGACAGACAGAGTGTCAGAAAAATGAAACAGCTACCAAGAGGACATACAAAGAGAACTCATGTATTTTACAAAGAATTGTCTGTTTGTTGTGAAAAAGACAGTGATGAAAGAAACTAATAATTATTGAGTGCTTACCAGGTACATCTGTGACACCTGGTTATCTTTGGTATCTTGATTTTATTCTCAATGCCAGTCATATTTCATTATATTGTAATGTCATGGGTACATTTTATTATCTTCAAACCTCAAATTTAGTGCATATTGTATGATAAGAAATTTTATATTCTACTAAACTTTATAGCACCAAAAAAGTTTTCCCATTCCTCCCTTCTCCTGAATTTTACTCTTTGGGTGTTGTTAAAGATGAAATTCTCATAATGACTTATTTGTTCAGTAATGTTTAGAACACTGTTATATGACAAGTAATACCTCTTCATATTTATGGGCCTTAGTTCCCTTATCTGTAAGTTGAAGATATTTGGTTAGTGTATTCCCAAGACCCATTCTAGTCCAATATTCAATAGTTTATAACTGTGTTGTTCCAAACATTACCCCCTTCAATATGGCAGCTTCCCAGTCAAAAAAGAAAAAGCAGTATTACTCTGTCTTGCACACTTTAATTCCTCATCCATCCCTTTCACAAAGAACCAAATGCTTCTTAACTGACAATACTAGTTTTATTTAATAATATGTTGAATAAAAAAAAAGATCCAGTAACACAGATTACTTCTGCAACCCATTCAAACCACTTAAACTAGTAATGGGAAAAGAATGGTTTCTTAAAGTGATACTGGACAAGATATCACTCACTCACTCACTCTACTTTGGTAAGTGAAACAGAAAAGGAGGTTTATTTTATTGAATGTTAGTAGTTATAGTTAAGCATCATTATTACATAATAGGGAATATTTGCTTTGGAAAGAGATGTACTAAATTCCCATGTGTATAGGAGATAGTATTTGCCCTAAAATAATCCAAATCTGTAGTTTCAACAAGGTGCTACCTACTAGAATTTTACCCTGATAATAATTTAAAATTTCATTCCTAGAGCATAATAGAATAATAGTCATTTATATAGACCAATTCTTCTAATGAACATGTCAAAATTTTTATTACAGTTAGTAACATAAAATTTTACTTTAGAAAAGGCCATTGCTTTATTCAGTTTCACCATTCCCTTTGTAATACAACTTAAATTTATCTTTGTGAAACTCAGATATTTTCAGAGAACACTTCAGAATAATATCATATATTCTTCCTTAGTACCTTGGGCATTTTGTATAAATATGATTTCATTTGGGGCTTTTCTTTTTCCCCTTTAAATATTGATGCTTAATTTATCAATAACTAAGTAAGCAACAACCTTTTCTAAACTTTTGGCCAGAATATTTGGCTTCAGGGAATGGTTTTCTATTTTACTGATATTCAAACTATTTCATGCTAAAGCTGCAAAATAGTTCAGGCTGTAACAATGTATAATAAAGAGTGTATGCTACCTGCCAATGAATTTATCAATGACAAAATTATATGATGTGCCTTCTACAAGAATGTGCCTATCATTCAATAGAGCTTAACTCATTCAATAAATAAAAAGGAAACAAAATAAATTGTACATATATTCCTGTTTTACAGTTAGAGGTTGTTAAATAAATGGGCCAAAGAGGGCCCTTGTGTTTTGGCCTATATGGATGAATGTTGCTTATGTCTTCCTGGTATACAGGACTTTTAGGCCAAAGCTTATTGGTGCCAAAATCAAATTCCTACATATCAAATCAGTTTAAATATAGTCTAAATAAACATATTTTTAGCTATTTAGAGTCTATCAACTTTGTATACACTACAAAGCTGTGCTTAATATCTGATAATCATAGATAAGACAAACCCTTTGGTTATGAAAACCCCAAACTACAGATTACCTCTAGAGCAATGACCTGAAAACTCTCCAACTTCCTGCTGAGTGACATTGAGACACATTTGCCCCCTCTGTGATCTTTCCTTTTCTGGGGAGATCTACTTTCTTCTCTACTTCTCCTTCCAAGTGGTTCCTCTTGCCACTGTCTCTGGAAAGCCTTTTCCTAGGAGAAAATTCACCTCTCATACATCTATGTCCAAGGACTGACCAATGAATCTTGCTATGTATTACTACCTCTCCTGGTTTTGTCTCTTCCTTGATCAATTCCAAAATCCTCAATCTTACCTCACAGTAATACACATTTCAAGTTACATAGTTTCTAGGTCTTGATCTAACACTCAGAAACTAAGATGAGTAAGAAAATATGAATTATTTAATTAAAGTACTATCTATGAATTCCTAAGTGGAAAACAAAAACGTAATGACAGCTGTTTTAGAAATACTGCAATGTGGCATATTTTGTACTTGTTTATTGTCTAGCATTTCGTTGAATGGAACAATCCAAGGATAAATATTTTGCAGGAGAAGATTTTATAAATATTTAAAATTATAAAGCAGAACGCAAAATGGACCTATTGTCCTCCCCCATAAATTTAAGAAAGAAAAGTAAGGAGGAGAAGAAGGAAGAGCAAAATCAAACACTACCTTTATATGCCCGTATGGGAAAATTAATAAAACTGAAGTTTAATTAAGTTTAATTAAAGACAATAGTGTTTTAAGTCAAGAACCTCAAAAATAAAAAGAAACTTAGATCTTTTAATTTTCCTATAGTAATTAAAACATTTGATTTTATATTAATATAAAAGCTTTGTAAAAAGGAGACTGCTTTAATACTAAAATTTCTATTACTATTACAATAGTAATAGCAAATTACTATTTGCATGTCCATCCAACTGCTATTCTGATCATTCATACTTATTGGCTCAATTATTTTCCTTTTAGAGAAAAAAGAAAACCATAGGGAGACATGTTTAGTGATTAATGTTGTAGTTTTCAGGGACAATTATATTACACATATTTTTTTTTCTGGATTCTTTTTGGGAGAGAAAAATAAAAGTAAAGCAGGTGGAAATAAATATCACCTTTAAAATTGTGAAATTTGGATTAGAAGACTAAATTTTCCTCTCTGTGAATAGTGGAGTTATAAAGAGAGTCTAGAGGGTCTGCAAAATGTATGCTTATCTCATTCATCAGCCTAGAGTCTTCCTCTTATATAAGTATTCTTATGTAAATATCAGGCAAAGGCTTAAGGTTGGGTCCAATAGTTAAAATCAAGAGGTATTTAAAAAGAAAATATTCAAGGCGGCGCCTGGGTGGCTCAGTGGGCTAAGCCACTGCCTTCGGCTCAGGTCATGATCTCAGGGTCCTGGGATCGAGCCCCGCATCGGGCTCTCTGCTCAGCAGGGAGCCTGCTTCCTCCTCTCTCTCTGCCTGCCTCTCTGCCTGCTTGTCATCTCTCTCTGTCAAATAAATAAATAAAATCTTTAAAAAAAAAAAAAAAAGAAAATATTCAGGTAAAGATGGTGGAGGGGTAGCAGGCTGAGATGACATCAGGTAGCAGGAGTTCAGCTAGATAGTTATCAAACCATTCTGAACAGCTACAAATCCAACAGGAAATCAAAGAGAAGAGCAGCAGTTCTAGAAACAGAAAAACCAACCACTTTCTGAAAGGAGTTCTGCTTCTAAAAAATTGGGATAGAACTTCCTGTAATAGATCAAAATATACCCTAACCCTAGCACAAGGTTTTGTTCTAGTCTCCAACCTGAGCAAATTCTCTCCACTTTATTTTTCTTTCTTTTCTCAACCAACTTCTATTATCAACTCCTTTTTTAGAATTTTTTTTACATTTTCATATTTACATTCATATTCCATCCCTTCATAATGTTTACCCTCATATATATATATATTTCTTTAAAAATTTGGGAGGTAGTTTCTTCTACGAGACCAAAGTACTCCCAAAACCAAGTGGGTGGCTCTGTTCTATTCACCAGTCTCCTATATATTTTTTCTTTTTTCTTTTTTTTTAATATTTTTACCTTTTTAACCCTGTCTTATCCCACGATTTGGGGTCTCTTCTGATTTTGTTAATGTGCATCTTTCTGGGGTCCTAGCCACTCTTGTAGTATTTTAATCTCTTCTTCATATATTCTTATAAAATGACAAGGTGGAAAAACTGACCACAAAAAAAAAGAAGGGACAGTACCAAAGGCTAGGGACCTAATCAATACAGACATTGGTAATATGTCAGGTCTAGAGTTCAGAATGACAAGTCTCAAGGTGCTAGCTGGACTCGAAAAAGGCATGGAAGATATTAGAGAAACCCTGTCTGGAGAAATAAAAGAGCTTTCTGGAGAAATGAAAGAACTAAAATCTAACCAAGTTGAAATCAAAAAAGTTATTAATGAGGTGCCAAGATAAATGAAGCAGAAGAGAGAATTAGTGATATAGAAGACCAAATGATGGAGAATAAAGAAGCTGAGCAAAAGAGAAATGAACAACTACCGGACCGTGAGGGGAGAATTCAAGAGATAAGTGATACCATAAGATGAAACAATATTAGAATAATTGGGATTCCAGAAGAAGAAGAAAGAGAGAGGGGAGCAGAAGGTATATTGGGGTGAATTATTGTAGATAATTTCCCTAATATGACAAAGGGAACAAGCATCAAAATCCAGGTGGCACAGAGAACCTCCCTCAAAATCAATAAGAATATGTCCACACCCCATCATCTAATAGTAAAGTTTACAAGTCTTAGTGACAAAGAGAAAATCCTGAAAGCAGCCCGGGATAAGAAGTCTGTAACATACAATGGTAAAAATATTAGATTGACAGCAGACTTATCCACAGAAACCTGGCAGGCCAGAAAGAACAGGCATGATATATTCAGAGCACTAAATGAGAAAAAGCATGCAGCCAAAGATACTACATCTACCTAGGTTATCATTGAAAATAGAAGGAAAGATAAAAAGCTTCCAGGACAAACAAAAATTAAAAGAGTTTGTAAACACCAAACCAGCTCTACAGAAAATATTGAAAGCAGTCTTCTAAGCAAAGAGAGAGCCTAAAAGTACTAGATCAGAAAGAAACAGAGACAATATACATTAATAGTCACTTTACAGGCAGTGCAATGGCAATAAATTCATACCTCTCAAAAGTTACCCGGAATGTAAATGGGCTAAATGCCCTAATCAAAAGACACAGAGTATCAGAATGAATAAAAAACCAAAACCCATCAATATGCTGTCTACAAGAATCTCATTTTAGACCCAAAGACACCTCCAGAATTAAAGTGAGGGTGTGGTTAATAATTTACTAATTGATGCTAATAGACATCAAAAGAAAGGTGGGGTGACAATCCTTATATCAGATCAATTAGATTTTAAGCAAACACTATAATAAGAGATGAGGAAGGAGACTATATCATACTCAAAGGGTCTGTCCAACAAGAATATCTAACAATTTTAAATATCTATTCCCCTAATATGGGAACAGTCAACTATATAAACCAATTAATAACAAAATCAAAGAAACACATTGACAATAATACAATAATAGTAGGGGGCTTTAACACCCCCCTCACTGAAATGGACAGATCATCCAAGCAAAAGATCAACAAGGAAATAAATACCTTAAATGACACATTGGACCAGATGGACGTCACACATATATTCAGAACATTCCATTCCAAAGCAACAGAATACACATTCTTCTCTAGTACACGTAGAACATCCTCTAGAATAGATCACATCCTGGGTCACAAATCAGATCTCAACTGGTACCTAAAGATTGGGATCATTCCTTGCATATTTTCAGACTACAATGCTCTGAAGCTAGAACTCAAGCACAAGAGGAAATTTGGAAAGAAACCAAATACATGGAGGCTAAAGAGCATCCTACTAAATAATGAATGGGTTAAGCAGGAAATTAAAGAAGAATTGAAAAAAAAAATTCATAGATACAAGTGATAATGAAAACACAGGTGTTCAAAACCTGTGGGACATAGCAAAGGCAGTCCTGAGAGGAAAATATATAGCAGTACAAGCCTTTCTCAAGAAACAAGAAAGGTCTCAAATACATAACCTAACTCTACAACTAAAGGGGCTGGAGAAAGAACAACAAAGAAAGCCTAAACACAGCAGGAGAAGAGAAATAATAAAGATCAGAGCAGAAATCAATGAAATAGAAACCAAAAAACAAAAACAAAACAAAACAAAACAAAAAACAATAGAACAAATCAACAAGGAGCTGGTTCTTTGAAAGAATTAATAAGATTGATAAACCCCTGGGTGAACGTGTCAAAAAGAAAAGAGAAAGGACCTAAATAAATAAAACCCTGAGTGAAAGAGGAGAGATCACAACCAACACCAATGAAATACAAACAATTATAAGGACATATTATAAGCAACTATACGCCAGCAAATTTGACAATCTGGAAGAAATGGATGCATTCCTAGAGATATATAAACTACCACAACTGAACCTGGATGAAATAGAAAACCTGAACAGACCCATAACCAGTAAGGAGATTAAAACAATCATCAAAAATCTCCCAACAAACAAGAGCCAGGGCCAGACGGTCTCCCAGGGGAATTCCACCAAGCATTTAAAGAATTAACTACTATTCTCCTGAAACTATTCCAAAAAATAGAAATGGAAAAAAATATTTCAAACTCATTTTATGAGGCCAACATTACCTTGATCCCAAAACCAGACAAAGACCCCATCAAATAAAAGAATTACAGACCAACATCCTTGATGAACACAGATGGGGAAATTCTCATTAAAATACTAGCCAATAGGATCCAACAGTACATTAAAAGGATTATTCACCACCACGAAGGGAGATTTATTCCAGAACTGCAAGTTTGGTTCAACATCAGCAAATCAATCAATGTGATACAATACATTAATGAAAGAAAGAACAGGGCTGCCTATCTTTCTTTAAACCTCTGCCTTCAGCTCAGGTCATGATCTGGGGAACCTGGGATCAAGCCCTACATTGGACTCTCTGCTCAGCAGAGAGCCTGCTTCCCCCCACCCCCTGCCTGCCTCTCTGCTTACTTGTGATCTCTGTCATATAAGTAAATAAAATCTTTTAAAAATATTAAAAGAAAAAAAAATAAAAATAATAAAAAATAAAAAAAATAAAAATATTAAAAGAAAGAACAAGAACCATATGATACTCTCAATAGATGCTGAAAAAGCATTTGACAAAGTACAGCATCCTTTCTTGATCAATACTCTTCAAAATGTAGGGATAGAGGGCACATACCTCAATATCATCAAAGCCATCTATGAAAAACCCACCACAAATATCGTTCTCAATGGAGAAAAACTGAGAGATTTTCCACTAAGGTCAGGAACACAGCAGGGATGTCTGTTATCACCACTGCTATTCAACATAGTAACAGAAGTCCTAGCCTCACCAATCATACAACAAAAAGAAATTAAAGGCATCCAAATTAACAAAGAATAAGTCAAACTATCACTCATTGCAGATATATGATACTTTATGTGGAAAACCCAAAAGACTCCACTCTAAATCTGCTACAACTTGCACAGGAATTCAGTAAAGTGTCAAGATATAAAATCAATGCACAGAAATCAGTTGCATTTCTATACATCAACAACAAGACAGAAAAAAGAGAAATTAAGGAGTCAATCCCATTTACAATTGCACCCCAAACCGTAAGATACCTAGGAATAAACCTAACCAAAGAGGCGAAGAATCTGTTCTCAGAAAACTATAAAGTACTCATGAAAGAAATTGAAGAAGACACAAAGTAATGGAAAAATGTTCCATGCTTATGGATTAGAAGAACAAATATTGTGAAAATGCCTATGCTATCTAGAGTAATCTACACGTTTAATCCCTATCAAAATACCATTCATTTTTTTCAAAGAAATTGAACAAATAATCCTAAAATTTTTATGGAAACAGAAAAGACCCCAAATAGCCAGAAGAATGTTGAAAAAGAAAGCCAAAGTTGGTGGCATCACAATTCCAGACTTCAAGCTCTATTACAAAGCTGTCATCATCAAGACAGTATGGTACTGGCACAAAAACAGACACATAGATCAATGGAACAGAATAGAGAGCCCAGAAATAGACCCTCTACTCTATAGCCAACTAATCTTTGGCAAGCAGGAAAGAATGTCCAGTGGAAAAAAGATCGTCTCTTCAACAAATGGTGTTGGGAAAACTGGACAGCCATATGCAGAAGAATGAAACTGGACAGCCACATGCAGAAGAATGAAACTGGGCCATTTCCTTACACCACACACACACAAAAAAGACTGAAAATGGATGAAAGTCCTCAATGTGAGAAAGGAATCCAACAAATCCTTGAGCAGAACACGGGCAGCAACCTCTTTGACTTTAGCCGCAGCAACTTCTTCCTAGAAACATCACCAAAGGCAAGGGAAGCAAGGGCAAAAATGAACTATTGGGACTTCATCAAGATCAAAAGTTTTTGCAGAGCAAAAGAAATAGCCAACAAAACCAAAAGACAAACTGACAGAATGGGAGAAAAATTTGCAAATGACATATCAGATAAAGGGCTAGTATCCAAAATCTATAAAGAACTTATCAAACTCAACACCCAAATAACAAATAATCCAATCAAGAAATGGACAGAGGACATGAACAGACATTTCTGCAAAGAAGATATCCAAATGGCCAGCAGACATATGAAAAAGTGCTCAAAATGACTCCACATCAGAGAAATATAAATCAAAACTACAGTGAGATACCACCTAATACCAGTCAGAATGACTAAAATTAACAAGTCAGGAATGACGGATGCTGTTGAGGATGCAGAGAAAGGGAAACCCTCCTACACTGTTGGTGGGAATGCAAGCTGGTGCAGCCACTCTGGCAAACAGCATGGAGGTTCCTCAAATAGTTGAAAGTAAAGCTACCCTATGACCCAGCAATCATACAACTGGGTATTTATCCTAAAGAAAAAAATGTAGTGATCCGAAGGGGCACGTGCACCTGAATGTTTATAGCAGCAATGTCCACAATAGCCAAACTATGGAAAGAACCTAGATGTCCATCAACAGATGAATGGATAAAGAAGATGTGGTATATATACACAATGGAACACTATGCAGCCATCAAAAGAAATGAAATCTTGCTATTTGTGATGATGTGGATGGAACTAGAGGGTATTACGTTGAGTGAAGTAAGTCAATCAAAGAAAGACAATTATCATATGATCTCCCTTATGTGAGGAAGTTGAGACAAACCATGGGACTTAATCTCACAAAACAAATTGAGGGTTGCCAGGGGAAGGGGCTAGGGAGAGGTTTGAGGGGTTATGGACACTGGGAAAGGTATGTGCTATGGTGAGTGCTGTGAAGTGTGTAAACCTGGCAATTCACATACCCGTACACCTGGGGCTAATAATACATTATATGTTAATTAGAAAATAAAAAAAATAAAAATAAATATCTAGCATAGAAAAAAAAAGAAAATATTCACACAGCTTCATTTTCTGTAACCTATATAAACTTGAGAACATTTATTTACATGTCCACGTTTTTGTTTCCTCTTTATCTAGTATGAGGACAAATCAAAAGTTACTCCAGAAAGCATTGAGAGGGATTAGTAAGGCTTTTAGAATTGATGTAACCAAGCAACCCTACAGTCAAATTAATTTTTGTGTATTTATTTTGTTCTATTCTGGTCAAGAAAATATGTCTTAGTCTTTCATCCATCAAATATCAATAATATAAAAAAATTTTCAATATTGTTTTAATTTTATTGTTCTTGATGATTTTGAATATCATTTAATAAGTGTATTGGGCATTTATATTTATTCTTTGGTGAGTTGCTAATTATCATTCATTTCTCATTTTTATATTTAGTTGTCTTGTTTTTCCCTAAATATATATTTGTGTATGCACACACACACACACACACACACACAGAGTTTACCTGTTACACATATACACATATTTTTTTTTGCTTCTGAATAGATGGAAATATATAAGTGACACACATACAGGAGTACAGGTTGTTTACACCTATAAAAAAACAAATAACACTGAATGACATTAAATGAAAATTTAAAAAATAAATCGTTTTCTTCTATCCCCGCCTACTAGAGTTTGCCTTCTTTATATAATTCTGTTTTTTAATTATTCAGTGGTTACCAAGATAATTCTAAATAATTAAGTCTACATTCATTTCTTGAATACCACCATTGCATGGTTTCTAATGATGACTTTTCTTAGTTATAATGTTTTCAATCTCATGTGTGTAAATCTGGCTTAAAACATGTGTATTATTATTTTATTTCACATAACTTCATGATTTCATGGTTTCACAGGCCTCAGGATTAATTATTTTAGAAGCTCAATCATATTATCAAGAAATCAGGTTTTTCTAATCTAGTTAGCTAACCACTGAGTTTATTTCATTTTTAGACAAAGCAAATTGATTACTGAGGTTGTAGTCCTCAACGAGTTCACATAAAATCAGAGGAAGAAGAAAGAACATCTTGTCTTATCACCTTTTTTAGGAGTGAAATTATTCTCACAAAACCCTGAATAGTTTTCCTTTTACTACTCATTGGTTGGAATTAAGTGACATGATCATTCTTAAACTGATTACTATGAAGAATAATTGGTTTACACTTTGACTAACCCACACTTTCCTGGATGTGACAGTGGAGTTAACTTCTTCTGAGGTGCATGGCTTCAAGGACAATGTGAATACCTGAATAGTACTGACACTTGATTAGGAAGCGAAAAAAATGGCAATGGGCAGTGTTGGTAATCAGCATTATTACAGATTCCAAAATAAAAGCAGAGAATAGTGTACTTGTGCTTTCTCTCCTCCAAATGATACATTTAATTTTTAAAATATTTTACTCTGAAGTAAATTTAGAGAAAAAGGACTGCAGAAATTGTACAGGGAGTTCCCATACACTATCTGGTTTCCTCTAACATTAATAACTTCCAAAACCACAGTACAATTACCAAAACTAAAAAGGTAACATAAGTAGGATACTGTTACTAAACTATGCTATCTTTTATTTGGTTAATTATATTTTGTAGTTTGTCTATTTCTTTTTTCCAAAGATTTAAGTAGAATAAATTGACCTTTCTTTACTGTTTCATGAACTTCAATCCATGTTTCTTAATTCCTTATTATGTAAGAATAAGAATGTAATGCCCTTATTCCAGCACCTGCTTTTCCACTTCATCAGTTTCCTTCACTACTACCTTCTATACTATTGCTTTTACATCGACATGGTTTATAATATGCTGCACTCGTAATTAAATCATTTGTTTTTTGTTTTCTTTTGTTGGTCATAGAGAGATGCTGGATGGGTAATTTTAATTTTAATATTTGTAACAACTCCAACTATAGTTTTGAATTTCTTGGCCAATATTTATTATAGTTATAAGTTGTTTTTTGAAGGAAAAAATACATTTTTTTGGTCTCAGTTAGAAAAGCTCACTCCATTAAACTTTCTAAATTTATGATAAAGAGAGTTGTTAAACAGGACCATTTGAACCAGATGTCTGTATACTTTGCTTAGTTGGTTTTTTGATACAATAATCTTCCTATTACCTATATTTGCTAAATCTGCTGCTACTCCCTCTTATATCCCATATCTTAGAATCAGTTTTCCTCAATATTCAGTTGAGTTTTCTCTTGTATTCTCTTATAAATTTCTCCTTAGGTCATTTTATCCAATCTCAAGGATTCATACATTATCTAGTTAGTAACTCCAAAATTATCTCCACCTAGACCTGTCCTCTGAGCCCCATTCTACACATTCATTTCATCATTTCACATTTATCTTAACCCTTCCATATCCCAAACTAAACTCTTGATTGATTAAATAAAAATGGCTGTGTCACTCACTTTTTATCACATAGTCATTCCTATCCCAATAAATTCTTTCCTTCTGAATGGCCACACACATCAAATTAAACACAAATCAACAAATTTTGCCAATCTTATATATCCAAATATATTCTTATATCCAAAATATATACTAAACATATACTAACTTATTCCATTTTTGTCCATCTTCCTAGGCATTTGATTATTCCATTTTTGTCCATTTATCCAAAATATATATTAACTTATTCCATTTTATTCCATCTTCCTAGGCATTTGCCTAATGCAAGCCAGAATTATCTCCTCTGTTGCCCACACCCATCCTGTCATAAAGTAGGGACATCCCTGTAACCATTCTACATGAACATCTACATTGTTTCCCCTAAATTCTTTTATCTACTCCTTACTCATAGCATTGTACTTAGATAATAAATCAGATCCTGACTGTTGGAAGGCAATTACCTATGGGTTTCTTGCATTTCTACATGTCCTATGAGCAGAGACACTGATCTCCCTTTGTTCTGGACTGTCTTTTCAAAGATGTTTGTATAGCAAAGAGAGAAAGTGTCTCCTACTGGAGAAACGATCAGGTATGTTTACTACTCAATATAATAAAAATCATGTCCTTTCCTGGAGAAAAGGGCAGATTTTCCTCCTATCCATTACAAAAGATTAATATTCTGTAAGTGCAGGGTCCCTCTCCTGCAACACAATCCATTGTCTGTTCCAGCATCCATCTGAGTCCATCTGCCTTGCTGTGATGGGAACTGGAGGCAAGGGAAACTGGCACAAATATCTTGATCCTTGCACTGCTTGCTGTGCCATGAATAGTAATGTCTTTTGTCTCTAACTGAGGAGTCTCAAGTCCTCTACCAGTAATCTATTTGACTCTGACAGGCTAATTTAAAAGCTTGCAAGTGTGGGTAAAATCTCCAGCTATTCACACATCTTGATAGTGTCACTCTCTTGCATCATTGTTAAACCACAGTAACATGAAGAAAATCTGGTCTCTTTTTCATGACCTGAGATGTCCAGCATGGTCTATAAATCTCTCTCATTTGATACAGTGCAACTTTCTAAATGTTAGCCTACACAACCTTCTTTTATTTCTTGCCTTTGGGATGCCCCCTTTCCTCCTAATCTTAACTTGGCCTTCTTAACCTTTGAGAATCTGCCTACTCACCTAAGGAAGTCTGTCTTAATTTATCTTGCATTTCTTCATTCTTACTCCCCCCCACCATCATTCACTATCAGCTGCTTGGTTCTTTTCCTTTTAGTTATCACCAGTATATATTATGTTATTTGACTGGTTATTTGTTTTTGTCTGCTTTTTCCTCTAAATTATATATTAGATCTTAGTACAGAAGTGAAATACAGTAGGTTTTCACTTTGTATGCCAAATGTGATTGTGACAAATAAGATTTCTATGTCAAATTTATCTTAAATTTTAAAAAAAGAAAACCTTAATGGTCTCAAATACTTCTTATACTAATTATGCTTCTAGAATAAAGAGGAGAAATGTATGTTATAAATGACATATTTTTTAAATTTGCAAATAGTTTTAATCATGTAGGAAAAATATAAACTTCCAGTAACACAGTTAATAACTTTCTGTTATCAACCAGAAGAGAAATGTAGTGACCTAAAATCTACAACAGTAATCAATATTTTATCTTACCTCAATATTAACATAGTAGCTATTCTAAGTGTTAAACACAAAGTGATCAATACATATTCTTAAACTTTTATTTCATTGTGGAAAGAATAACTGACATGATTTATATCCTCTGAACAAATCTTTAAATGTAGAATGCATTATTGTTAACAATAGCTACAGTGGTGCACAGCATTCCATATCTTGGCTATTGTAGATAGTGTTTCAGTGAACATGGTTGTACTAATATCTCTTCAAGACCCTGATTTCTTTCTTTCTTTCTTTCTTTTTTTTTTTTTTTGATAAATTCCCAGAAGGGGGATTTTGGATCCAGTAGTAGTATTATATTTAATTTTTTGAGGAAGTGACATACTATTTTCCATAGCATCTATACCATTTTGCATTTTCACCAGCTACATCAAACTAAAATCCTTCTGCAGCAAAGGTAACAATCAGCAGAGTGAAAAGGAATCTACAGAATAGGAAAAAATATTTGTCAACCATATATCTGATAAGGGGTTATTTTCTAAAATATGTAAGAAACTCTTACATTCAATAGCAAAATCCCTAATAATCTGATTTTAAAATAGGCTATGGACTTTAGTAGACAATTCTACAAAAAAAGATATACAAATGACCAATAGGTACATAAAAAATACCCAATATCACTAATCATCAGAGAAATTCAAGTTAAAGCCACAATGAAATATTTATTTTAGGGGTGCCTGGCTGGTTCAGTGGGTATAGCACACAGCTCATAATCTTGAGGTATGTGAGTTCGAGCCCTGTGTTGGGCATGGAGCCTACCCAAAAAAAAAAAAAAAAAAGGAAAAAGAAATATTGGTTTTAATTGATTGAGGGTATATGTACATAAGCACTTCACTAGACACAAAGTGGAGAATAGACTAGCATTTTAAAAAATACTGAATATATTTGGAACTACAGAAAATGGTTACCTTAATGTCATTCGCTTAATTCAATTTTACTTGTCTATAGTATTTTATTTCAAAATAATTTAATACTTGATTAAATAATACATTAATATAATAATTTATATATTATATATAATTTATTTCATACATAATAAATAATTTAATACTTTTCAAAATAATTTAATATTTCAAAATAATTTAATTTAATTGGTGAGTTTTTTAAGTTGGAACTGAAAAAATCTTTTTTTTTTTAAAGATTTTATTTATTTTACTTAGAGGCATGAGCGATGATCATGATCCTAGATAAAATCAAGAGTTGGCCACTTAACTGAGCCATCCAGGCACTTTTGGAACTGAAAATTCTTAAATGACATAAGTTAAAAGTTTTGAAAGTTTGTTTGAAGCAATAGTTGAAACTCCTGAGTTACCCACAAATACAACATACTATTCAGTCAACGGTGGGAGGTACATGTATCATTCCGTTATAAATGGAGGCTCCTAAGGATGATCACGTAACACTGGCTGTATGAAATGGAACCATACAGCAGGCATATCAGACTATCCAAGTGATAATATCTCCCAAGCTGCCAGTAGAAAGATACCTCTAAAAGGATGAGGAACTGACAACTGCAGAAAGGGTAACTTGACTCCTTCTGTTGGGAGAAATGTTGTCTTTTGTTAAACTGATCGATTCAAAGAATTATGAGAGTTATGCGAACAGCAGTATTGCTGGAGGAGTGACAACTCCTTTAAAATCTCCATGATTTCTGTCATACCTTAAGCCCAGCACTTACCTCAGTTTCCTCTGGGGTCCTTTTGCCTACAGGAAGGAAAGCCTGCACTAGGAGGTTTGGGTTGAGGACTTCTCTGAGGCTGCGCTGTGAGAAGCACTGGTCCTGGAATATATACCAGAAAAAAAAAACAAAAACTCAATGTTATTTTGTTGTTTGTTGTTGCTGTTTTAACTTGAAGGGAACCAAATATCATTAACCAGGCTTTATCAGGTTCTGATTTCACAGTTTCTTGAGATTTCTGAGAACGTAACATGGGAAAGATGTCACTAAACATGAGAAAGATTTATGATTACTGAAATGATCTCTCAAATCTGAGTTCAGCCAAAAGCAGGACGGAATAAAATTTATATTTCTTTCTTTTGATTTCCATTAACATTTTGTTCAAGGAACCCTGAAATTTGTTTGTTTCAGTTTCTCTATCTATAGGAAAGAATGCCATTGTGTACTGTGTGTGTGTGTGTGTGTACATGCATACATATGTATCTGTCTGTGTGCATGAGTAGGAGAGGCCAAAGAATAGAGTGTTGATAGACGGTGTGTTGACTTAGTCATTCTTAATGATATATGCCTACAAAAATCACAACTGTCACACATATTGGATAATTAGAAGTGAAGGAGAGGAGAAGCCCTGGGGCGAACTCTCCAAAGTCCAATTAAATATACCTTCCTAGGTTTTCCACAGGGATAATTCTAACTATAAATTTTCAGAACATGCATGCATGTACATGTGTGTGTGTATGAATATGTGTGTGAATGTATATGTATATGTAAATACCTCTTTAAAGGAGTTCCTTCAACAGGGAACTTCATTTTAATGGCACTGTTTTGTTTTGTTTTTAAGATTTTATTTATTTATTTCACAGAGACAGACACAGTGAGAGAGGGAACACAGTCAGGGAGAGTGGGAGAAGGAGAAGCAGTCTTCTTGTGGATCAGGGAGCAGGATGCAGGGCTTGATCCCTGGACCTTGGGATCATAACCTGAGCCAAAGGCAGACGCTTAACGACTGAGCCACTCAGATGTCCCAGTGGCACTGTTTTTTCAAAGATGTTAGAAATTAAGCTATTGAAGGCACTTTGGTTAATCTGTTGGTAGATCATTTTAGCAGACCTATGTTTCTTCTAAATTATTCATATACAGTTTTGTTGTGCTTGCTAATTTAATTTACACTAATCAATTGCAACCTTCTCCAGAACTTAAAGGTCTACTAAATTTGGTTCTTTTTATGGCTTTTCTCACAGATGTCAAAAATAATTACTGGGAATTGACCAGTTAAATATTATGTCATTTGTCAAATTTTGTTTGCTTTTTAAAATCAATTTAAGGATAATTTTCCAATGTTTTCAAGATAAGGCTATCATACTCATGTTTTAAATGTCATTCTGCCATAATGGACACTTAGAAGGCAACTGCCTTCAACAAATTTTTAACAAACACCAAAAATGTTCACCTAATTCCAATCTCATCCTTAATTAAACCAAAAGTATCTGTATTAATTGGCTACAAACATATGTAAAATTACATTAAAAAATTCTTAATGTCCCTCCTTAAAGAGAAATGAAGAGTTAATTCATTTATGTATTTTATGACCCATCTGATTTGGGGGAGGGTATACAATGTCAGAAGTATGGGCAATTAATTGCTTAATCTATTAGCAGGCTTATGATCTACTTTATCTATTAACCTCCATTCTAATTTATACTAAACTGAAGCACATGTCACACAATAGCCCACAGTCTCCTAAGAAAATGTGGCACAGATAATTAAGTTTGGGGAGTTAGAGGTAAAAATTTACATATATGGAGTACTTGAGGATAGTTCTATAAGACACCCAAATAGGGCTGCCAAATTAAAGATACCTATTAAATTAAGTTTATGTTTAAACTTAAGTTTAAACATAAGTTTCATATGAAGAGTAAAATAAATTTACTTAAGTTTAAGTTTCATATGAATAAATCATTTTCAGTATGTGTGTTCTAAACAATGCATGAGATACAACTATACTTAAAAATACACATGTTGTTCATCTAAATTTAAGTGTAACTGGGATTCCTGCATTTTTTGCTAAATTCTGCATCCCCAGGCCTAGGGCACCAAGAGTCCAACATGAGGCCATCAATTGTTGCTGTTGAGGGGAAGGAGCCATGCTTAAAAGTTATGGGTGTAGAGGTTACAGCAAACAATCTTTCAAATTTGTGTTGGATTAGTCTAGGGTAAAAGTATATACAATTGGGGGTTTTATAAAATCTCAATATTACTGGCTGACTGAAATATCAGTTAGGTACATTCCTAATTAGGAATTTTACATCTAGAACTATATATAGTAAACATTAGTAAATTTATAGTCCTATTTAGCTGCCTCTAAGTACTTATATCCATTATAGAAAGACTTCTTTAATGTTAAACTATAGTTTTTAGGGACTAAGTTATTTCAGCACTATCTAGAAACTTCATAGTTTGGTTGGATTTCATTTGGGTATTTTCACAATTTGTTAGAAAATTAAATATGCTTTAAGAAATTATATTTTTTGGGGTGCCTGGGTGGCTCAGTGGGTTAAGCCGCTGCCTTCGGCTCAGGTCATGATCTCAGGGTCCTGGGATCGAGTCCCGCATCGGGCTCTCTGCTCAGCAGGGAGCCTGCTTCCCTCTCTCTCTCTCTGCCTGCCTCTCCATCTACTTGTGATTTCTCTCTGTCAAATAAATAAATAAAATCTTTAAAAAAAAAAAAGAAATTATATTTTTTTATCATTTTCTTGTCATTTCAGGTAATGTCTTGGAAAACAGTACTATTTGGTTCTGTTGAGTATCATTTACTCAGTCTAGTCTGATTATAAACCTTAATCTCTTTCATGGTTGGACTGAAAAGAGTAACAGATTTAGGTTTATCATTCAAGTTGTCTGGGTTAAACAATTTTCCAAAGATTTATTTTGATAAATGTGCTATTCAGAAAATAAGACAAATGTGCACATTTAATAGATAGATTCATTAATTTATAAGTCAACCAGTGAGTAAGCTAACAGTCTTTTTAAAGTCACTTGTTATATGGAGTGGTTACTATCTTTAAATAAGAATTATTTGTAATTCTTATTTGTACATCTGCATGTGCCAGAACTCTTCTAGAGTTTGAAGGTATAACAGTGAAGGAAATAGAGAAAAAAAAAAATGGCCTTTGTGGAAGTTGTTTATAAAGTGAGTTGTTTGTAAAGACTATGAATGATATAAATGGATAAATGGATAAAATAAGTAAAATACATAGTATATCAGATGGTGAAAAGTGCTATAGGGAGAACATAAATCAAGGACGAAAGATAAGGAATGTAGGGACAAGTGAGTTTTCAGTTTTAAATTAGCATGAAAATCACTCACTGAGACAGTGACAAATAAAGACTTGCGGAGGATGAGGCAACTGGCCATGTGAAAATATGCTGGAGAGTACTGCAGGCAAAAGAGCAGTATGTCCACATCCTTGAGGTGCAAGCATGCCTAGTGTGTCCTAGGAACAAAATGGAGGCCAGAGGGGCTAAAATGGAGTAAGTTGGAAGAGAATAGGAGAAGGACGTCATGGAAAAAGAGAAAGCCACAGCCTGATTGTACGGCATTAGCTAGATCATCTACATGGATGCTGAAATCACTAAGAAAGATATCAGTACTAATGGAGAAGGACAGTCAGCTAGGAGCCTAAAGACTCAGTATTATCAGGAAATGATTAAGGATTGTTAGATTCTTCACCAAACAAGGTAGTGATTTGATAATATAATATTCATTTTCAGGCTCAGTGGTCCCCAAAGTATGGCTGAAAAAAAATCATCATTGGTGCAGACTGGATCGGACAGTCAAGTTTTATTTAGAGGAAGAGTACAGGGGATCTTTCACAAAAGAAATTAAAGGGAATTTAATGGTTTCTAAAGGCATAAAAGAGAGTTTGAAGAGTCTAAGAAGAGTAAAAGATAGGACAGAAAAAGCAACGTGAAAGGACATTAGATTCCAAGAGTAAGGAAAGGCCTGGGAGTGTTGTATTTTTACGTGATGATGAGAGATTGCTCAAAAACAGAGACAGGGGGCGCCTGGGTGGCTCAGTGGGTTAAGCCGCTGCCTTCGGCTCAGGTCATGATCTCAGGGTCTTTGGATCGAGTCCCGCATCAGTCTCTCTGCTCAGCAGGGAGCCTGCTTCCCTATATTTCTCTCTCTCTGCCTGCCTCTCTGTCTACTTGTGATCTCTCTCTGTCAAATAAATAAATAAAATCTTTAAAAAAAAAAAACAAACAAAAAACAGAGACAGGGAGCACAACAGTATTTGTGCTGATAATGGTTATGAGGTTGTGAATGTTAGGAGAATATTGAGGTCTTTCCAGAATACTACAGAATTTGGAGCTCCTGGATTTGCACTACAGGAAGCATGAAATTCAGCAAGGGGGTGGTCTCTGGGGCTAACAAATGACACTTGCAGAGGTGAGTCAGACCCAGTAACAGAGACTCCTATATTGGACATTGGATAATTTTTTTAGCACTTATTCTAGAAACTGAAAAGGATATTTCCCTACTTTATTCCTATATTTTCACTTTGAAAGTTTTGAATCTATTAACTGATAGTATAATGTCACTTAAAAAAAATAACATATAGCTTAGTATATCCATCCTGGACTATGTCAACAAAGAGTTGATCATTTCAATTAGCCAGAGGAAAAGAAGAATGTAAGAAATATTTCCTCATGTGTGTCTCTATGTATCTATATGCATATGCATACTAATATCATTTTTATATGTGTTCATGTGATATGTGGGCAGATATTTTAGGGGAAAAATAAAGATGCCACAAAGCCATGTGGAAAGAAATGTCTTTTTGTCAAAAACTAGAAGATTGCCTTACTCATATTCAGAATAAAAATTGTTTTCAAAGAAATTCTAGAAATTTAAGTGCACTATTCACTAGTATTATAATAGCTACACCCGTTAACTGTATTTTATTTTTTCCCTCATGAACAAACTTATTTTTAGGAAATCATTAAGTCAGCCTGATACATGATAATAAACTATAACATCAAGGATTTTATGCAGGTATTATTATATTTGCATAATGGATTCTCTTTAAATTTGTTGCAGAAACATTTATTACCTTGAGCTTCTATAACAGCAAGGTATAATGCACCACACTGAAAATATTGATCCCCATCTGGTTTAAAGATTGCCAAGTGGTATAATGATATGTGTGCTCTAGAAGATTTAGAAAGGATATTACATGGCTTGAAAGACACTTAGCTTTATGGGTTTTCAGCAGAAACATGATTGCTAGAACTTACTTATAGGGTCCAAATCTTGTTTATATCCATTACTTGCTGGGAAATACATTTTTCTTAACCTTTATGCTTCAGAAGAAATATCTACATGTTGCTATAGTGGCCTTTAAGA
This sequence comes from Neogale vison, assembly GCF_020171115.1. Lineage (NCBI taxonomy): Eukaryota > Metazoa > Chordata > Mammalia > Carnivora > Mustelidae > Neogale > Neogale vison. Next base: position 51,914,692 of record NC_058096.1, read on the forward strand.
CCAGTGAGTGATTTTCTGTCAGTAATTAAAGAGAAGAAAGAACATATCAATGATGTTGCATGTTTTATTTCATGGGCTTACTGTGTGATTTTAGGTAATGGAGTATATATTATTCTTCAACAGAAAGTCATATGAGGGGGCGCCTGGGTGGCTCAGTGGGTTAAGCCACTGCCTTCGGCTCAGGTCATGATCTCAGAGTCCTGGGATCGAGTCCAGCATCGGGCTCTCTGCTCAGCAGGGAGCCTGCTTCCCCCCCCCCCCTCTCTGCCTGCCTGTCTGTCTACTTGTGATTTCTCTCTGTCAAATAAATAAATAAAATCTTTAAAAAAAAAAAAAAGAAAGTCATATGAGTGAAAAATTTTAAGTCATTGACTTGTAACTGGTAAAGCTACACAATAAATAAACTGCTATAAGTAAGCACAGTTTATGCAAACACGTGAGTCAGTAATTTGGTTACATATCAAAGATTCATAAGAAGCTCCTTCCTCTGGTCTACTGAAAATAGTTTTCTATCTAACCAGTGACTTAATGTCATAAAAGAGACTTTTTTTTTAATTGGAAAAAAATGAAATAGGAATTTGACCTTCATTTTTCTCATTTCACATTCTAAATTCTTCCTCTTCTTCCTCTCAAATCTCCGCTTAGAGGAATAGATGTCATCTCATCCTTCCTGTCCTCTCCAACACCTTTCCTCATCTTTGATTTGCAAACCTCTAGTGCCTAACTGTGTGCGAAATTTAGAGTATGGCTTCTCAGACTTCAAAAATCTCTCCTGCATGAGCAAAGGTCTAGTAATAAGTTTCATTTCCTGATGGATTATCAAAGCTGACTTTGCAAGAGATCCATTATCTCACCTGCTCCCTTAACCAACTAGTCAAAGCTAGATTATTCTTCTCACTCTCCCATTTATGACTACATATCCAAACTACTCATTGAAATATATGATGAATAGATTTATTCATTTTCATGTATATTCCATGCAGCATTAGACCTTCAGGCCACCCAAATTTCAATACAAAAAAAGTAGCTTGCAGTAGAACAATGCTTTCACACAGAATGTTTCAAAAATTCAGATTACATTTTTTAAAATAACTAAAAGTAACTTTCAAGATATTTGAGAATTGTCAAGTCAAAATAACATGAAGAAGAAGATAATTCAAGAAGAAATGTAAACGTATTAATATATGAGAGGGTAGTTGACAACTGTTTTCTCTACTGGGCCACTGGACTAAAATTCCGAGTCCAGTGACTAAAGGTGCTTTGTACAAGAGAAAAAGGCCTCTACCAAGAGGCAGATAAACCAGAAGAGATGCAATGATCCTGTGGGGGAAAAAAGTTTTCAGTTTTAGCTGTCCAATAAGAAAAGAGAACCTAGGTCAAACTGCCTAATGTACCTCTCTGCCTGGATATTTGTTAAACTGTGAAACTGCACAAAGCATAAGGCCAAGAAGTCAATCAAAGTGCCTACAAAAATAAGAGCAGGTATTTTGACAGTGTGCAGTGCTGGGTAGATAGTGATTAAAAGTAATGATTGGAGTCCAGGACCTATGTGTGGATAAGTAGCTGTCTGGCTTCATGAAACACCCTAAGGATCCAGTTAAAACTATCCTATCAGGTTATTCTCTAATTAAATTGATTAAGCAATCCATATTCCTTTTTTTTTTCTTTAAGAAAGTGTGAATTATCCTTGTAGGAAGATACCATTCATATACTTCATAATTTTTTCAAATGCACTGGCAAGTATTTAAGGAAAAATGACTAGGCACAGAAAAGGGCAGACTAGTTTAAAAAAAAAAAAAAGATTGATTCCTAGATATCTTCTGGTTCTTGGTGCTACAGTAAATGGAATCAATTCTCTAATTTCCCTTTCTATTTTGTCATTGTTAGTGTATAAGAATGTAACCGATTTCTGTACATGGATTTTGTATCCTGCCACATTATTGAATTGCTGTATGAATTCTGGTAGATTGGGGTGGAGTCTTTTGGCTTTTCTACATAAAGTATCATGTCATCTGTGAAGAGAGAGTTTGACTTCTTCTCAGCCAACTTGCATACCTTTTATTTCTTTATGTTGTCTGATTGCTGTTGCTAGGATTCTAGTACTATATTGAATACGAGTGGCGAGAGTGGGCATCCTTTCTGTGTTCCTGATCTCAAAGGGAAGAATGTCAGTTTTTCCCCATTGAGAATGATATTTGCTGTGTGTTTTTCATAGATAGATTTTATGAAGTTGATGAATGTTCCCTCTATCTCTATACTTTGAAGTGTTTTAATCAGGAATGGATGCTGTATCTTGTCAAATGCTTTTTCATCTTCAATTGAGAAAACCATGTGGTTCTTCTCTCTTCTCTTATTGATATGTTCTACCACATTGATTGATTTCCAAATGTTGAACCACCCTTGCATCCCAGGGATAAATATCCCACTTGGTCATGGTGTATCATCTTTTTTTTTTTTTTTTAAGATTTTATTTATTTATTTGACAGACAGAGATCACAACTAGGCAGAGCAGTAGGCAGAGAGGGGGAAGCAGGCTCCCCACTGAGCAGAAAGCCCGATGCAGGGCTCAATCCCAGGACCCCAGGATCATGATCTGAGCTGAAAGCAGAAGGTTAGGACCCCGGGATCATGACCTGAGCTGAAGGCAGAGGCTTTAACCCACTGATCCACCCAGGTGCCCCTGGATAATCCTTTTTTGATTTCCGCTTTATTATACCAAAAGAAGACCCAGTTGTGTCTTAAACTGCCTCCATTTTGACCTCAGACTGTATTTTCTAACTTATTAAGTTCTTCTTTCCAGCTTTAACTCAGGTGAAAGACCCAGCAGGTAAATTATCCTATGATGGGGACAAAAACTACCCCCTCAAGCAATAAGGACTGCCCTGATGCATCAAGACCCTACATGACTGGCCCCAAGAAAATGTTCAACCTGACCTTTGCTGCCCATCTGCAACACCCACTGACCTTTGTACCACATTCCCCTCATATACATCTAGAAGCATTTTCAGCACTTTGGAGACAGTCTTTTAGACATTAATCCACTGTCTTCGCTATGCAGGCTTCATGGAAATAAACTCCTTTTCATCACCACTTCTTTCTTTGTCTTTGTATTTTGTCACCTGTGAGTGGCTGAATCTGGTCTATTTGGGACAGACCCCTGGAACCGGGTGCTCTTGCACCCTGGGCAGTTTCCCAGGGAAGAAAACCCAAATACTCTGTGCTGGACTTTTGGCCTACAGAACTGTGCTAATAATGGTTGTTGTGTGAAGCTTCTATTATGGTGATTTGTTATGCAGCAAAGCAAAACAAAATACATAATTCATGATACATAATTCAAAAAATGTATTTTAAAATTTTAGCAAAGTAGAAAAATGACTTTAATGGCTACAAAAAATAATACATCAAGCATCAAACCTAATGTTGAGATGTTCAAAATTTCTCCCTATTAGATCAGAACTAGGAAAAATATTATCACCATTTTTATTCAACATTGTACTGGAGTTTCCACCCACAGTGATAAGTACATGTAAATAAATTGGAAAGGAAGAAATAAAAATATTGCATAAAATAAAATTGTGTAAAAATGACAATGAAATATGTGGAACATTCAAAAGAGTCTATAGACAAACTATTAGAAAAATACCTTATTTTTTTCTGGAAAAGCTTAACCTACAGAATTAAATTATTTTTGTATTAACCAGCAACAAACAAAATATGAAATAAAAATACTATTTATACAAACATAAAACATTCTTTTTAAAAATTTCTTTAGAGAGACAGAGTGTGTGAGTGGGGCAGGGAAGGGCAGGGGAGGGGGAGAAAATCTTAATCAGATTCCATATAAGTTAGCAATTCTATTCATGCTATTAGTTATCACTACTATAGTGATATTTGAGGCTTGAATCAATGAATGAATGTATTGATGATCTGAGAGCCAGGTCTCTGACTTTGGGAAAACTGAGTCAAAAAAACTGAAAGGGAGAAGATAGTGTGCAACTTGTGTTTTTTGTTGTTTGTTTTGTTTTGCTTACACATTAGGATGAGGGAAGGGGACAAGAAGGATAGGAAAGAGACTGAATCTCCAAATACAAACAATAAGAATAGCTACAATATCTACCTTCTTTAGTTCTGTCCAGAAAGTAACTTGAAGCAATAATACTACAATACCAAAGACCACTTTATTACCATCAAATCATATTTCTCATTCAAAGAAACCAATGCTTCTTAGAGTAAAAGCAAAATCCAACACTGAAACAGGGAAAGTACAAAATGATACTGGAATATATGAACCTTATTGTGCCTAAAAGTGCTCAAAGAATAATAGGAACACATCAAAAGGACAGAGATGATGTCATGAAGGGTCTCTATAGGTGCAATCTGGAATAATTTGCGTATCAAAATAAAGGTAATAATGGATTACAATGCACCAAATAATATAGAGCAATATGAATTCACATTAGTGTTAATAAATTAAAGAAAAAATAAATGTGGTAGACAGAAAAGCCCTTCTATACATTTATTTATTTATTTATTTATTTAAGATTTATTCATTTGAGAGATAGTGAGTGTGCACATCCATGGGAGGTGGGGGTAAGGACAGAAGGAGAGGGACAAAAGCCCACTAGGCCTGAGTGGGAAGCCCAAGGCAGGGTTTGATTCTGGGAGCCTAAGATCATGACTGAAGTGAAAATTGAGAGTTGGATGCTCAATAGACTGAGCCAACCAGGCACTTCACCCCTTCTTTACATTTAAATGACAAGTTAAAAGTATAGAGTGACAGAGTTAGAAATCATCCATTAATACTAAACTTTAATGATAATTTGATGAAGAAAAGAGTTTGCATAAGCCTAAAACACTTACCAGTTTCAAGAGGAAAAGAGCAAATTTGCAGTGTAGAAAACCAAGGAACATTATCTTAAAGAAGTTATCACACTTGACATCAAAGACACGAAGCATTATAAAATACCATGACTGGTATTACTCCCTAAAGTGCATAAGTTGAATCAAATGCTGAGAAACCATCCCACAAACATAAAATGGAGGACTTTTTACTATGCAGAAACATCCAGGTCAAGCAAGATTTAAAAAAAAAAAAAATTCTTCCAAAATAAATGTACTAAATGCACAAAATAAATGTACTAAAGAGATATAGCAATTAAATGCAATGAATAATCCTCTATTGCATCTTGGACCAGGGAAATAATAAAACCTAAGAACATTACCGAACAACTAACAAAATTGCCCTTGTCCTTGTTTTTAAGAAAACACATACTATAGTACTAAGAGGTAAGAGGCAGTACCCTCCAGTGTAAGATTTATTTTCATATCTGATTGTGTCCATCTCTTTGTGATTATCCTTTCAGAATCCTCTGAATTTCCTGGATTTAATCCAGGAAAGAAGGGGCTATAAAAGCCATCTTCTTACAAACCAGTGAGATACTGGTCAGAGCTGTATATTTGATTTTTTGTACAAATGATGTTACCCTTTAATGAAGGCCTATTTGAATTGGATCTAAAACAATTTCAACACTCGCTAGCTCAACTGTGCATTGTGACCTTAAATCTGCAAAGAAAATATGTACATACAAACTCACCTTGAAATTACTATTTGGAGGCAGTTCATACTGAGCTTATATTTATGTGTTTATATCCATGTACTTGACATATTATTTATGTTAGCATATGCCACTTGAGTGCTGGATTGATTATACACCGAGGTTTAAAACAGTATACAGACATTTCAGAAACAACCCCTCTAGGTAAGAGAAGGCAATTACCATTATTGCCCACGAGTTATGTAAGTTAAATCCCACCTATAAATATAGTCTCAAGAGAAGGTGATAGATTGCCTCTTTGTTAAATTAAGGAGGTTCAAAGAGTGCCATTTTGTAAAACAAACAAACAAGCAAACAAAAACCACAAAAACAAAACCTGTTGTTGCTATGCAGACTTTACTACTCATATTTGAAATCAGACTCAAGTATACAATTGGATAGAACTTATCTGGATTCAAAGCTCTGCTTTATATCTAGAGATTTTCTTTTGATGAATGTTGTGTTGTCAGTAAGCTCATTGGTGGTATGTGAAGTTAGAGTGAAAAACATTAAAACCGTCACAAATCAATGACTAAAGTACTTTATCTTTTTATTGGGACAATCAGAACACATTGAACACACTGATAGGAAATTAAGATGATTGTGATGTTTGCATATTGTTTTTTTCTTTTAACTACTATGAAACAATAATGTGATCATGAGATCAGTATGGATGGAATAGTATAACATTGTCTCATATACTGTCCTATGTGGGTATATCTATAACCACTAAAATGAAGACTCTGAATATAAACATAAAGCTAAGGCACATTGTCTTATCTATATTATTACCATAAACAAATAAGAATAATAGCAATTTGCTACTTACTATATAACACTTGAATCCATACGTTTCAGGGAACACTGAAAAATGTATTCAATTATTTGATGACTTTCAATTTGGTCTGACTCATCTTATCAACAGGAGTTATATACATACTTGTCTTCCAACACTCAGCATACATATGATAGGGTGTCAGTGTGTCTACTTCAGTAGACACTCCATTTGGGTGAGACAGAGACTGAATTAGTGATGTTTGTCAATATATTTCTAGAGCCTACCATAACATGATACCTAATACATAGGATTTACCTAATAGTTCTCAATAAAATTTTTTAAGAATAGATTAGGAGGGGGATGAGGAAGAAAAGTTAAATTATAAGAGCTGGTCAAAGATGGAAGATACTGCTCTGAGAGTCACCACACTCTAGTGGAAAATACTTAAGCATAGATACAACAAATGATGGAAAACAGAAACATGGAGTTAATTGGGGCTTGATGTACTATCAGTTTCTTTAACTATTTTTAGTCTCTGAGCCAGTGGTATAACTGACTTCTCATGAGGAATTTTTATTTATAAATTTTGTTTTATTTTGTTGCTTTCTAAAAATTTTGATACATAATAGAAACTTTTCAAACTAGCTTAAGAAAATGGGATATGTGAGATGTGTTGGCTCATGTATGTAAAAAAAAAAAAAACAATCAAGGATGAGTTAAACCTTTGTCAATGGAGCTATAGTAACATTATCAGTACTTGGTGTCTCAATCATAGAGCTTCCTAAAATATAAGTGCTCCTTAATTATTATCAATATATCAATCATCATTTTACCAACTTAAGCTTCTTGATTATGAAGTGTGTGTGTGTGTGTGTGTGTGTGTGTGTGTGTGCTCAACCATTATTAATTGGCCAACTTCAATTATTTCTAATATATATCAAACTTCATATGGTAACTAAACATTAGGCTAGTTAGGTCTAAAATGTGATCTCCATTTTACAAGTGTACAACAAGCATACCAAAGAGGTAATTTATCACAGGTCATGAGGAAATTAAAACCAGTGTCTAAAGTCATATTTGTATACCTTATGATGTCTACCTCATGGTCAGTGTTTGCAATTTAAATAACTGAATTAAAAAATGGGGAAAACTCCTTTAGGTTCTTGACACTACACAGTAAATATGTGCACACCTTCTTTCTAAATGGCAAAGCATCTAAAGGAAAAGGCTTTTCTCTGTCAATTCACATGCACATTTTTCAAACCTACTTAGGAACTACTACCTTTCAAAAGTAGCCTTTTCTTTTGAGTCATGAGTCCTTGCTTCTATGTCCTACACATTTCTTTGAATACAATGCTTGAGAGAAATCAGAAAGAAAAAACAAACAAACAAACAGTTCTGTCTTCCTTAGGGTTGAAATTTGCAGTTCAAGTAAATTAGCTTGTCATTACTACTTTTTATTGGAAAGCATGATGGATTCAATATGCACTCCAGGAATTCCCTTTCCTAAGAAATTGTATTTTTTTTAACTTAATACCATTTTTACTTTCCTCCCTTTTGTCATCTGATCACTCCAAATAGTTCTGACAGGTAGCAAATAGGCAAATACCTGTTTCCACCAAAACCAACCAATGAACCAACCAAAAACATACAAATACTTCAGGCACTGACCAAATAGGCATCTTGCAAATTGCTTGAAGATAAGCTTCAAATGATTCACAAAGCAAAAAAATAGCTGAAAAAAAGCAGTATGAATCAGACTTTCTAAACTGTTGTAGGAAGGTGCATAGCTCTCTAACTCACTTATTTATTTACTCCTCAAACTGTGTTGGAGTTCTGATCTTAGAATTATCTTTTGTTGTCTTCTCTAGAATAATATTACCAGCTTGTTCCAGAAGAGATCTATGTGAAAATCAACTGATAGAGAATAAAGAAGCCTCAGAAACATCCAGAGATGAACTATCTACCCGCTCTGTTACTCTTTATGCCTCTGACTCTCATACATTTTCTTTAGGTTTGAGAAATGATATGACTAAGTTCCCTCCTCCCAACCTCATGGTCATTATAATCCCAGGTAGTGTTACTAAAAATTGGTAATATTCATTGAAAGTTTTTGATCATACATACTTTTCTTAGAGTTTTATATTCAGCATCTCATTTAAAATTTACAGTCTAGTCTAGTCTATAGTCACAGTCTAGCCTGTGACCTTTTTTATCCACTTGACATTATCTACCTAATTAAAGACTCACTTAATACATACCATGTGTTAGAACATTTACACAGGGAAGAGGAGATCTCTCAATGCTTTCTTAACATGAAGATGCAAAATGTTATGTGATTTGGTCACTGATTTTTGCTTTAGTCTTTCAAAAATTTGGTAATTTGTATTATAGACAAATGACCTGTAATCTGAAGGGGAGTGTTGGTATTCTCACAATGTCTGAGAGCCATTGTTCCAAATTTGAATATGAGTTAGAAATAAAAGTATCATAAATCAATCAATCAATCTTACATAAAGAGTAAGAACATATAAGTAAAAGGGTTTAGCTAGGACTTCTTAACTTCAAATAAAATTTTTTTTTTTAGATCTTCTATTTATTTGATAGAGAGAGATCACAAGCAGGCAGAGAGAGAGAGAGAAGGAAGCAGGCTCCCGGCTGAGCAGAGAGCCCAATGCGGGGCTCGATCCCAGGACCCTGGGATCATGACCTGAGCCGAAGGCAGCGGCTTAACCCACTGAGCCACCCAGGCGCCCCAAATAAAATTTGAAGAGGAAACAATTTAACCTATGTAGGCTTTGTCAGAGTTGCCAATGAATAAATATAATAAATTCTTAGTATAACTCATACATTTATCCTAATCTTCTACCTAACATTGCAAACAAGTCTTGAGATTTTTTTCCATCATTTATCCTTGAAACACAAAAGTCATATCACCCTGTCTCTTGATATTGTGTTAGGTGCTTTACTATACATTGCCCTTGATGGTGGTTAATCATTTCTTAGCTGTTTGCCTGATAAATATATGCATGGGTTATTGGTGATTTTAGTGAGGTAGTGATTTTTTGAAGGGGTAATAGTTCTGAATCATAACCAATACTACCTAATTGTATAATCTCTAACCTGCCCATGAGAAGAGTGGTTAACTGTATAATGTAAATCTAAAAGTCAAGTTAAAAAATATAACTTTATAGATTTTGATTTTTTTATTCTCTAAAATGCAAAGATTACATACTTCTGGTTATTAAGTAGGAGTTTATGAGGAAATATACCATTCCATATTCTCAAAATATATTATTGGTAAATATTTTATTTCATGTTGCTATTTTATTTTTTTTTATTTTTTGAGTATAGTTGGCCCAAAATAGCACATTAGTTTTAGTGGTCAATAATTGTTTAAAACTAAAATGTTTATATTCCCTGTACTTTGGGATTTAAATAATGGAAATTCCACTAGATGGCATAAAGGTGGAAAGGGAACTGTCCCTTCCAAAGATGAGAAAGCTTAAGTATAAATGAAGAGAAGGAAAACAGTAACTATGGGTAAAGGAATTAATAAATATATCATATAATGAGGAAATTTATTACATTAACACTTCAAAAGATGCTCAGATCAGGAGATGATATTGTCTCTTACTTAGCTTGATTATACCAGATGCCTGAAAGAATGAAGCCATGTGTTGCTGAGACCATTCCTGCTTTTGGAACCTGACCAAATCAAATAGAAGCCTGAAAAGTTGGGTGGGCTCACCCTAAAAAATATTTTCATAAAATGTGATAATGGACTAGATATTAATGACTGAATGATATTCTACTAATGTGCCAGTATGTTTTGACTTTTATGATTACTTTACTGCAATGGATCTATGCTCAACGACCAGGGGGTGGTCTGTGATACTGTTATTTATAAAAAATATGTATTTCTTACATATATATGTACCTACACATATATTACATATATGAAGACCTGAATGACCAAATATATGTTTCTTACATATATTTGTTTTCATCCATAGTTCCTAGCTCATAGCTCCACAAATCCTTGAAATTTCCTGAGCAATAAGAGTATCTTCTATCATAATATTTGGTCTGTTATTCTTGGTTCCAGAAATCCCTTCAGAACCATAAAGGTGAAATAAGTGTCTTGTTATTCATAGTAAGCTCCTTTCCATCAGAGCTAAGTTTATATTAATGAGATGACATTGGGAAAGCACCCATGGATGGGGTTGGTCGCCAGGGGAATCAACCATCTGGTTAGAAGGTTGGAAATTTCTGTCCCACCCCCTGGACCTCCGGAGAGTAGAGAGAGACTAGAGGTTGAATCAATTACCAGTGGCCAATGATTAATCAATCATGTCTATTAATGAATCCCTCATAAAAATCCAAAAGGGCAGGGTTCAGAAAGATTCCGGGATGAATTCTGTTCACTAGTATTTTATTGAGGATTTTTGTATCAATGTTCATAAGAGATATTGTTCTGTAATTTTCTTTTCTTGCAGTGTTTTCATCTGGCTTTGGTATCAGAGTTATGCTGGCCTCATAGAGTGATTTTGGAAGTGTTTTCCTCTCTTCACTTTTTTGGAAATATTTAAGAAACACTGATATTACTTTTTTAAAAATGTTTGGTAGAATTCACCAGTGAAGCCCTTAAGTTAAGGGCTTTCCCATGTTGAGATATTTTTGATTACTTATTCATCATCCTTACTCATTGTAAGTCTATTTAGATATTCTATCTCTTTGTGATTCAGTCTTTGTAGATTTTGAGTTTCTAGGAATTTGCTTCATCTAGGTTTTTGAACTTGTTAGTATGTAATTGTTCAGAGTTCTCTTATGATCCTTTCTATATCTGTATTATCAGTAGTAGTGTCCCCTCTTTCATTTCTGATTTTAGTAAATTAGATCTCTCTTCTTTTTTTCTTAGCCTATCTAGCTAAAATTTTGTCAATTCTGTTGATCTTGAAGAACCAACATTTGATTTTATTGGTTTTCTCTATTTTTTTTTGCTTTTCTGTTACAGAAAAATTAATCTCTGCTATCCTCTTTATTATTTCTGTTCCCCTACTAGCTTTTAGTTTGTTTTTCTTTTTCTAGTTCCTTTTGTTGTAAAGTTAAGCTGTTGATTTAAGATCTTATTTTTTAATGTATGCACTTATAGCTATAAATGTTCCCTTGTGCATCACATTTACTGTATCCTCTAAGTTTTGCTATGTTGTTTCCATTTTTATTCATCTGTAAGTTCTAATTTTTCTTGTGATTTCTTCTTTGATCCACTGATTGTTTAAAAGTATGTTGTTTTCCATGATTTTGTCATTCTTGTTGATTCCTATCTTCATCCCATTATACTCAAAGAAGATATTATGGTATCTATCTTTTAAATTATACTGAGACTTAATTTGTGGCTAAATATATGGTCTATCTTGCAAAATGCCTCATGTGCTTTTGAGAAGAATGCATATTCTTTTGTTGCTGGGTAGAGTGTTTTGTTTATATCTGTTATATCTAGTTGGCTTATTGTGATGTTTAGGTCCTCTGTTTCCTTGATTATCATCTGTTTTGTTATTCTATTCATTATTGTGAGTGGGGTGTTGAAGTCTCCAACTATTATTGTAGTACTGTTATTCCCTCAGTTCTCTCAGTTTTTGGTTCATGTAAATTTGATGGACTGTCATTAAGACATAAATGTTTATAACTGTTAACATCCTTACACAAAGATAAACTCAAAATGGATAAAAAACCTCAATGTGAGACAGGAATCCATCAGAATCCTAGAGGAGAACATAGGCAGTAACCTCTTCGATATCAGCCACAGCAACTTCCTTCAAGATATGTCTCCAAAGGCAAAGGAAACAAAAGCGAAAATAAACTTTTGGGACTTCATCAAAATCAAAAGCTTCTGCACAGCAAAGGAAACAGTCAAAACAACAAAGAGGCAACCCACGGAATGGGAGAAGGTATTTGCAAATGACAGTACAGACAAAAGGTTGATATCCAGGATCTATAATAAACTCCTCAAACTTAACCCACACGAAACAGGCAAACATATCAAAAAATGGGCAGAAAATATGAACAGACACTTCTCCAATCAAGACATACAAATGGCTATCAGACACATGAAAAAATGTTCATCATCATTAGCCCTCAGGGATATTCAAATTAAAACCACATTGAGATATCACCTCACACCAGTTAGAATGGCCAAAATTAACAAAACAGGAAACAACATGTGTTGGAGAGGATGTGGAGAAAGGGAACCCTCCTACACTGTTGGTGGGAATGCAAGTTGGTGAAGCCTCTTTGGAGAACAGTGTGGAGATTCCTCAAGAAATTAAAAATAGAGCTTCCCTATGACCCTGCAATTGCACTCCTGGGTATTTACCCCAAGGATACAGATATTGTGAAGAGAAGGGCCTTCTGTACCCCAATGTTTATAGCAGCAATGGCCACGGTCGCCAAACTATGGAAAGAACCAAGATGCCCTTCAACGGACGAATGGATAAGGAAGATGTGGTCCATATACACTATGGAGTATTATGCCTCCATCAGAAAGGATGAATACCCAACTTTTGTAGCAACATAGACGGGACTGGAAGAGATTATGCTGAGTGAAATAAGTCAAGCAGAGAGAGTCAATTATCATATGGTTTCACTTATTTGTGGAGCATAACAAATAGCATGGAGGACAAGGGGTGTTAGAGAGGAGAAGGGAGTTGGGATAAATTGGAAGGGGAGGTGAATCACGAGAGACTATGGACTCTGAAAAACAATCTGAGGGGTTTGAAGTGGCGGGGGGGTGGGAGGTTGGGGTACCAAGTGGTGGGTATTATAGAGGGCATGGATTGCATGGAGCACTGGGTGTGGTGAAAAAATAATGAATACTGTTTTTCTGAAAATAAATAAATTGAAAAAAAATTTTTAAAAATCCTTTTACTAATACATAATGTTCTTGTTTCCTGTAACCATTTTTTATTTAAAGACCATTTTGTCTATCAGTAATATAGCCACCTCTGCTCTCTTGGGTTACTATTTTCATGGAGTGTCTTTTTTTCATCCTTTCACTTTCAACCTTTTTGTCTTTGTATTGCAAATGAGTCTCTGGTAGACAGTAAAAGGTTGCCTCATGTGTTTTTATCCATTCTGCCAATCTTTGTCTTTTGAGTGGAGAGTTTAATCCATTTACACTTTTATTATGGATTTATTTCTGTCACTGTGTTATTTTTTCCTATATGCCTTACAGCTTTTTTTGTCCCTCATTTCCTGCAGTACTATATTCTTTTGTATTTATTTGAGTATTTGTATTCTTTTGTGTTTATTTGTGTTTGTGTTTGAGTATTTGTAATACAATAATCAGATTCCTTTCTCTTTCCCTTTTATGTATATTCTGCAGCTATATTCATTGTGGTTGTTATGGATGTTATATTTAATATCTTAAAGTTGTAACAGCCTAATTTGAATTTATAGCAGCTTAATTTCAATTACAAAAAAAAGTATTCCTTTACAGCTCTGTCCCTACCCCTTTTAGTTGTCGAAGTCATAAAATTTCATCTTTATATATTGTGCATCCCAAAACATAAACTAATAATTTTTAAAATGTGCTTGTTTCTGGGCTGTCTGTCTGGTTCAATCAGAAGATCTCAATGTCAGAGTTTGAGCCCCATGTTGGGTATAGAGATTACTGAAATAAAACTTTTAAAAAATATGCTAATTTCTTAAATTACATAGAAAACCAAATTTGGAATTATAAACCAGTTATAAACCAGTAACACCAGCTTTTGTACTAAGTTTTTTTTTTTTTGCTAAAAGTATAAGTTTCTTAGGTCATGCAGAAAATAGTAACAGTTATAAACCATTGTTAGAATATTAGGTTTTATAATTGCCTGTGTATTTGCCTTTGTTCAGATTTTTATTTCTCCATATGGTTTTAAATTAGGTCCAGAATTCTTTCATTTCACCTTTTAGGACTCCCTTAAGCATTCTTCTGCAGGTCAGTTCTAGTGATCACAAACTCCTTTGGCTTGTGTTTACCTAGAAATATCTTAATTTTTCCCTCACTCTTGAAAGACTGGCTATAGATTATTGTTTGAAAGCCTTTTCATTAGTACACTGAGTGTATCAGCCCACAGTCTTCTGGCTTCCAGTTTCTGATGAGAAATCTACTGATAATCTTATTAAGTATTCCTTGTATGTGACAATAACCATTTCTCTCTTCCTGCTTTCAAGAGTCTGCCTTTGTCTTTTGAGCATTTGATTATAATGTGTCTCAGTGTGGGTCTATTTGAGTTCATCTTACATAATGGGTCTTCCTCAATCCAACTTCATATCCATACATTTAATCAAATTTGGAAAGTTTTCAGCCATTATTTCTTCACTACGATCTTTGTTCTTGTCTCTCTCTGTTCTCTTGCATATGTTGCATATGTTGATCTGTTTGAAGGTGACACACAAGTCCCTTAGACTCTGCTCATGTTTCTTTCTTCTTTCTTCTTTCTTTCTTTCTTTCTTTCTTCTTTATTTCTGTTCCTTAGACCTGATAATATCCATTATAATATCTTTAAGTTCATGGATGCATCTGTCTGCTCAAATCTGCTTTTGAATGAGTCCTTCTAGTTATTTTTTTTCATTATTGTAATTTTAAGTGCTAGAAATTCTTTTTTGTTTCTTTTTTAGGTTTTCTATTTCCTTATTGATATTTGCATTTTGTCCAGGCATTGCTTTCTTGACTTACTCCACATGTACCTTTAGTTCTTTCTTTTTAAAATAGCTGTTTAAAAATTTTTATCTAGTACATATGCCATTAGGTCTTTTTCAAGATATTTTTATTTATTTATTGTTTTTATTTGAATGGACCATTTTTTTTCCTGTTTATTTATGTGCTTTTTTTTTCTTTTTTGTATGTTGTTTTGTTTTTAGTTGTTGTAGGCTATCTCTGTGCTGAAGATCAGCCATAGGTATAAAAGAAAGGTCTTCTTGGGTTTTTACTGAGCCTTCCCCTAGGTATGCACAGTTACTTTCCAATTTTCCCTGTATATGCAGCTGGTTTTTAATGTCCTTGTATTTAATGTCAAGTTCCTAAAACAGGGGCCGAAAGAAAATAAAGAAGACCCTTTCAGATTCCCTGAAGTCTCTTCAGCCAGAGACAGTAAGGGTAGGACTTACAACAATGAAAGGAGGTCCAGCTCTGTCTATACCTCTGTAATTGGAACATCAATAATCAAATCAGAGATCCCCAAAATCTAGAGGGCAGGGTCATTTATCCCCATTCTCATTCCCACAGACTATGTGGAAGCTGTTCTAAGAACATGGGCACAGCTGCTTACCAGATAGCTGGGGATGGTGGATGGGTAGGTGCTACTGTGATAAAAGGTAAAGGTGACTAAAATTAATCACAATTTACTTTCTAAGTCTTCTCCTGGAGGTTGCAAGCCTTCAACAGACCCCAGAGTTCCAAAATAGTCACACAGACATATTTTGCTAGTGCAATTTTTGGCTAGGTGGAGAGCCAGTTTCCTAGGGTTATTTACTCCACCATCTTCCCATACCATATTTGACATATATTTTGAGAAACTCACAGCTGAACTTTGTACAAATTTTGCCCTTAGTCACAACTTTTAGTTCTAAATTTATGAGTAAGAGATAATCTGATTTTGATATTTAGACCATTTTTCTTTTGATAAAACATGCATTAACTTATTTAATCTTTGCACCTATCCAGTCAGTAGTATCATTACTATCATTAATATCATTTGCCAATGTGAAAATTGAGAAACAGTGAGGTTATGTAATTTCCTTAATGTCACATAGCCAATAAATGACAAAATTTCGATTGGAACAAGAGAAGCATCACTCCTAGATTTGTACTCCCAAACTCTACATTATATTATAAAGTAGTTATGTGACCAATTAGGAGAAGGGATGTTCACCAGAGTTTGTACATTCATTATAAAAAATAGTAAATGTATTAATAGTTATTGTTATAGTTAAAAATATTGGTGTTAATGACATGTCCAAAATTTAATAATGCATTATAAAATCACTTTAAGTTCACAACAGAAAAAAAAAAATGCACACACAACAGTCTAGCTTTATCTCCAACCTGGGACCCCAGGTCTTCTAAATCTATTATTCTGGTTAAGAAAAGTTCAAAAGGTTAACTCAAATGTTCATGTGTTCAAGTGAAGTCTGGCCTTAACCACAGGCATGTTCACACTTTCACATTCCACAGTGTCACCTCTAAGTTACCTCTATAAGTAACTACCAGTAGGCTTCTGAAAGACAATGGTTCTTATTCTCCAGGAGTTCAGCTACACATGTTTTCTAGGTGTACAGAAATATATGTTACAGGACAACTCTTTGACCCTGTTAAAACATTGTAGCCCTATTAGTTTAAAAATTAGTGAAAATGGGAAACTAAAAGAATTAAAATAATACAAATTAGTAGGTGTGCAGAAAGTTCTAGGCCTTCAGCCTCAATACAGTCATTTGATTAAATGCTGATTTACTGTGTATTCAAATATAAGGGGAAAAAAGTTCCTTTGCCTAAATCTAAAAAAATAGTTTAGATGGCAGGTGCTCAGAGATGGGCATTCAAAGGCAGTACTCATAGCAGTGAATGATTGTACCCGGTTATATAATGAGTAGCATCCTGTCAGCTTTTCCTGATGGAAATTGACATAGACTGAGGAAGATGACAACTTTTCTAAGTTTGAGATCTGTGAAGTGTGCCTGTTATGCAGACTGCCTCTTCAATAGATTGAAAAAGACATCTAATAGAGAGCAGAACTGACTGTTAAGAAATATAAGGGTCCTGGCTCCCAATCTTCTTTCTGAGAGCAGCCATTTAACCCACTCACTGATGCAGAAGGCTTGATGCTTATAAGGTTTCTTACAAAGGAGTTTTGAATTGTTCTCAGTCGTGCATAAGAGTTGATCTCCCTGTTAAACAGAATGTCAAAGGGTGGTTGGATCTCAACTCTTCTAAGAGAATTTTGACTGGGCACAGCTTCACACACATAGCATTTAAGTATAACAGTGAAAATGTTATTTTGAGTAGTTCTGCCTCTTAATTGTTCAATTTATGATATCTAGCAAGATATCATAATTGGGTTGTAAGTTTCCTGCTTGTGTGGTTTCTTTTCCTGAGCAGGCACTACTGATTGATTTATTATTTTTTTTTTTTACCAGTTCCAATGTGTTGATTAAAATAGGCACTAACTAAATGGTTCTCTTATCTCGATAGTTTCCTGTTGGCCCCCATCATTGTTGTTGGACTCTATCCCTAATAACTTATTAAACCTCAAATGAGCTAGACAAATCAATGTAGTTTGAACTCCTTGCTGTGAAAATAAGAGAGCTGGTCCAAGGAGATCAATCAAGTTGTTCAAAGGTGTGTCATGTTTTGTATTTGTTTATGTATATCCTGTTATGATCTAGAAAAGATTTAGGGCAGCTTAAAATGAGGCTTGAAACAAAGCAAGAGTGTTTAATGAGAACTATCTAAAAAAGAAAATAGGCAAACAAGATGAACAGCAATAGAAAGGAGATGGAGATTCATCTAAAATAGAAATAAATACAGTGAAACCTTATACATTTTCTAGATATGGGACATTAATTAGTCTCTGAGTTTTTAGGAGGAATCTAAATAGGAAGACCACATCAGTAAAATAATTTTAGAGTGTTGAAGGATAAAAATCACAAAAATTACTCAAGGAAAAGTAAAAATTAATGATGTTATGACAGAAGTAAATCTCTCCAAACACCCTCATAATGAATAATTTGCAATAAATCTTAAATACATTTCTTATAGCAGAAAACAATGGGTCTTAAAATGTCTCTAAATATAAATCAATGATGTTCTATAAAAACACAAATTAGTAAATATAATTATATGAAGACTAATAAGAAAAACTGTAGTTACCCAAGATTTTGCTAGCTTTGCTTACTAGAGGCTGATTTTACATTATTTGATACAGCTAAATGCCATACATTTTTTAACCAATTCTCCATAATTAATTGTGTCCTTCAGCTGAACACTTTATACCTTTGAGTAGCATTCCATTAAAATTATGGTGCTCAGTAATACAGAAAACTGCTTTGCAATCAGTTTATTTTTTCTATTGTGTTAAATTATAAATCTCTTTCTCCTTCTCTCTTACCATGAGTCACTGACTGTGCAAATGATCTGGTCCCAAGCCCAACCAAACTCTCAAATCCATGAGTGAAATGTGTACAGTTGTAAGCACTTAAAATATAAGAACTGTTTGTTCTTTGGTATAATCCCAGAACTACCTGATAGAGTTATCAAACACAGAATCTTACACCCAATTATACACATCAGAGAAAAGACTGGTATCGTATTTTTAATATAAAAACTATATCATTAAAATTTAATAAAAGGCTGTCCAGATTTGGTTTCAGATTTAATCCGAGGGAAAACATAGTGAGATCAAAACTAGTTTTGCAATGACTCCTAATTGTCCCAGCCTACATTTCATTTCCAGATGTTGCCCTCCCTACCACAATTAAATATAACCAGGGCAGCTGAGATAAAATCCCCTCAGGGCTAGCTATCTACATCAAAACAACCTTCCCTGTCTGGGAATAGACTTCATAGTGATAGGTAGGATCCCAATGATCATAAGTCTGCATTTTTTTTTCTTAGCTGATTTTTAGGAATATATATTTGGCCTAAATCAAGCTGAAATTTAAAATTTGGGATAAAAAGCTAAGGAACTAGCAGTAGATGAAATAATGTACGGTCAGTTGGTAAACCTTTCTTCTATTTCAATAATCAATATTCTCATCATCTTTCTAAAATTCCATACCCTCTACCTTTTCCTATCTTTTTTTTTTTAAATCCAGTTGGAAACAGTTGATAATATGTGTAAAGTAATACAGCAAGTTTTGTAAAAAAAAATTTTTTTTTCTGACAAGTGCAACTGGGATTAGTTCCTTACACTGAGTATTTTCTGAATGGTTTTTGTTTCATTTATATCACTTATAAGCCCTATTGCTTTTTACATTTCAAAAACCCACCATGTCCAGGAAAAATAATCCTTGATTGTAAAATACTCTAGATTTTATTTTTATATACTGTCCTTTAAAGGGAAACTTGGTACATAATGTGTCACACATATTTTTGTTACTAGTACCAAGGAATCAAACCCAGGTTGGTTGTTTCAATGTTATTTGGCAATAATAAAAAACAAATTTTATATTTTCATGTTTCAGTTGTAAAGAAGATTGTTGTTTCTCATGTTGACACTATGCATTCACACAGGCAGTTAAACTATCACCAATCTTCTATTTGGCTCCAGGTAAAGGAATTAACAGCTTGTGGGAAAGCTAATTAGATACAATTATTACTCACCTGACCTAATTTGACATCTGATGTCTGGGAAGAAGTCATCTGAACTAACTGAATAGAGATGTAGCTACTATATACACTATGAAAATATGAGTTTCATGGATAATTTATTCCTAATGAAACTTGTTTGGAAAAGAGGAATGTACTGATTAAGACAAAATAATCAAAAAGAGGGAGAAGACCTAATTCAAACTCCTAAAGGAATATAATAGCGCATTATTACTCATATTCATTCATTATTCTACTCATTTACTTATTTTTTCAAATCAGTCTCTTGTAAGTTAAAAAAAAATTCTTAATTTTATTTTAAGGAGTCTGCACCTTGATTTGCTCATATGATAAGGTGATTAGGTAAACTGATCAATAAATCTTTTTTTCTTTGGCTTTTTTTGCACTATATGTCATTTATTTAACATGGTAACTATATGCAAGATACTTCTTGATTTTGTACTTTCTAGTTGGTTAACAAAATCCATACTAATTCAAATAGATGATTTCTGGGGTATGGCAACATCAAGATATCTTAATATCTGCTAAGTATATGATAGAGTACTCTGAGCAACATAAAATAATCAATGGGGTTAAATTTCCACCCAGGTAGCTTGAGCATGAAGAAATTCCCACATTGGCCTGAGCTTATAATGAGAATTTTTCAGGGGAAAGTTGATGGGCAGATGGAAGAAGATCCACAAATACCTGTTCCCATCTATTGAATTATTTGTATTCACTGGTAAGAAAACAGATATTCTGAACTAAGGTAGCTTTATCAAATTGTGGCCAGGAATGACAGAGTGAAAATAAACTATGGAAAATAATAAGCCTTACCTCTCAAAAGCAGCTATTATACAAAAGGATGATAAAGGGTTAAAATTAAATGAGCAACATGGTATATGATTATAAATATCCCCTCAGATCTCTGAAGGAGTTAGCAAAGCATATCACTATAAAAGGAGTAAAGAAACAATCTCTCTTAAACCTCCATTCTTCTTAAGAATTAGCCAACTCTACACCCTATAGCAAGGGGAATTTTCTATTCACACAATGCTGCCTAACTAGTAGGTGCAGTCCTAGTGGTATGTCAGAGGCAAGCCATGGAGGGAGAGCAGTCTTATACCGTGGAGAATTTGTGACATCCTATAATAGACACCTGACTCTGTCCTCTCAATTGCATCCTTTCAGTTTGACCCTTTATATAGTCTTAAAGGGCCAGTAACTTTGTGAAATTTAAACTGTCATTGGTCATATCTAACTTAGGATAATTTAAAGTTCTGAGAGTAGGTTTCAAGGAAAGATAAAGAAGAAAGACAGCATGAGAACTTAAGAAAACATAAAGGTGTATAAGGCAGTAACAATAAGAGGACAAATAAAAATTACACAGAGAAGAGAGTATGAAGAACTAACACTGTTCCTCAGCTAATGATAATTATTCCTGAGCTCGTTTCAGCAGCACATATACTAAAATTATTCCTGATGAGCCCACTAGCTCAGAGAATGTCACTGGACTCACCTATTTGTACGAAGGGGATCATGAGTATTCATCCCTATTTCAAAGGGACAATATCAGGTCTGACAATTTTTTTTTTCCTAACACATTTTTTTTAACATTGTTAAACTAATAACAATGTTTACATTTGTGCGAGTGAAAATTCTAAAATGGGCCTGAAATGTTACAAAGTGTTTAATAGGATATACACATACAGTTTTTAATGCAAAAAAAAAAAATTAGGATCCCTGTTTCAAAGACGACACTGTCACACAGAGAAGTTAAACATATTCCAAAAGGACATAGGGGCCACTATAAGTGATGTAAGTCTAGGCTGTCTGGTTATGGGCTTAAACTGTAACTTTGCTGTGGTGTCTCATTAAAAAGACAAAAACTGTAGAATCAGAATATGAAAAGAATTCATCCAAAAGTGAATAAATAAGTACATTTCAAAAAATTTAGGTAGAGAATATATTTTTGACAAAACAGTAAGTTGAAAATTACATCTAATTTAAGACAGACTCATTACACTTAATACACTTATTTTCAGTCATACAGCAGCAGATTTCCTTCTGTCTTCATATTAGATGGATGGAAATTTTCAGCAACCTAATTTTTGGCTCTGAGTCACTCTCAGAAAACTGACCAGCAGTTTCCTTGATCTGATCAACTCAGTAGGCCAGCACAGATGGGCCTCCATAACCTCCTGTCATTGAGTGCATTAGTGTTGTCAGTCCCCAGATCCAATTACGTGAACGCTACTTAGCCAAATACCACAGAGGCTTCCTTGTCTCCACTGTCTCTTTTTTGAGGTATGTACAATATCATTTTGCCTCCTGATGCTGGAGGTGGCCTTCTGGCTAATCTGACAAAGAGATCAGAAAAATAATGTGACTGAACCCAATGCTGGCAACTACCTCAGTGTTGTTATTTTTAACACTTGTAATCTTATTTCTTAATAAATAAGACACAGCTGTTTTCCCTTGCCAACTGAGACTCTAATGACTTGGGATACTATTTCTCACTTAGAATCATGGGTGCAGTATGTAGATCTTCATTCTGCAGATGAGACTCACCACACAAGCTTTTATACTCCTTCCCCATCTGACCCCAACACATTATCCTACCACAAAGATAGGATTAAAGATAGGATTAAGGCTTTCCTCTGATATAATTTCAGTTTCAATATTTAAAAATAATTTTGCTTTTGATTTCTACAAAGTGCCAACATTATAGAAAAGCCTTAGGACTAGAAAAATACAGTTTTGTTTTGTTCGGTTTGGTTTTTAGTTTGTTTAGAATGTCTACAGGCCATATATCACCAGCTAAACCAATATTTGTGCTTTTCTTTTTTTTTAAATTTATTTTTTATTTATTTTCAGCATAACAGTATTCATTATTTTTTCACCATACCCAGTGCTCCATGCAATCTGTGCCCTCTATAATACCCACCACCTGGTACCCCAACCTCCCACCCTCCCCCCCGCCACTTCAAACCTCTCAGATTGTTTTTTAGAGTCCATAGTCTCTCATGGTTCACCTCCCCTTCCAATTTCCCCCAACTCCCTTCTCCTCTGCTTTTCTAATAAAGAACTAAAATAACTCAATATACACATTTGCCTAGAGGAACCCAGAATTTTTTTTAAGATTTTATTTATTTACTTGACAGAGAGAGACAGAGCAAGAGAGGAAACAGAAGCAGGGGGTATGGGAGAAGGAGAGACAGGCTTCCCACTGAGCAGGGAGCCCAATTCAGGACTCGATCCCAGGACCCTGGGATCATGACCTGAGCCGAAGGCAGAGACACGTAACATCTGAGCCAACCAGGTGCCCCATGGAACCCAGAAATTTAAAACAGCTTGTATTCACTGTTAAAGTCATTAGATTTATGCTTTATTTTTTCAGATTCTTCATTCTCTAACTATAACACAATCATGATAGTAGCCATGTATACTGTAAGAGCAGAACTATGTCTACAGCTGTCTGTCATGTTTTACATCTAAATTTCTTTTCCCCTTCTCCTTACATCAGGAAGATATATTGGGGTTTTACAAATAAAAAGTAAGAATTACACTCATTAGTTGTTCCCTGTCTTCTTATACACAACTAATGAATTGCTGAACACTACATCAAAAGCTAATGATGTACTTACTTTATGTTGGTTAACTAAACATAGGAATAAAAGAAAAAGAATTAAACTAATTTGAAACTGGTCAGAAAGTTGTTTCCAAATCTGATTTAGATAATGAGTTAGGGTGGAAGCAAGATGGTGGAGGAGTAGGAGATGTAAATTTTGTCTGGTCCCAGGAATTCAGCTAGATAATTATCAAATCATTCTGAATACCTACAAACTCAACAGGAGATCAAAGAAAAGAATAGCAGCAATTCTATGAACAGAAAAGTGATTGCTTTCTGGAAGGTAGGCCAGGCACAGGTGTGAAGCCAAGGTTATATTTGGGAAGACAGGTCATGGGGGAGGGAGTCTCTGTCAGCCAGCTACTAGCAAGTGATAGAGCAGTGGAACACAAAAACAGAACTTTTAGAAGTCTGCTCCCCTGAAGGATGTCACTCCAGTGGCTAGGTGGGAGGTGGAGCCCTCACTAGGATAGTGTGGTCTCAGGACCCTGAAAATCACAGAAAGATGGAGGGTACCTGAGTGCTCCAGAGCTCCAGGTATCAGAGAGAGGAAGCAGGCTGCAAAGATGGATCAAAGGAGTGGGGGAGGTCTCAGCTCAGAGTTGCATAAACCATGACCTGTGGCTCAGTTGAGCCACTACTCTATGAGCAGGAACCCCACAAGTGGCTGATCCAGGGAGACACCCCACTTTATCCACCAGGAGGAGTGGTAGGGGAGCACGCTGAAGCAATCTGCTGGGCTTGGAAAATCCAAATGGGGTCCCATGCCAGAGAGAAATGCTGGGTCACAGGTCTAGCATGGAGTATAGCCAGAGACCAAGGAGATAGGAGTGATCGACTGCTTTTCTCTAAGGGCTCTCTGAGGCGTGGGACTGCAGTTCTTGACTCCTCCTGGACTAGAGACTGGGAAGCTGCTTTTTTCATTCTCATGTTCCAAAGTTGTACAGAAAGCTTTCAGGGAACAAAAGCTACCAAGAG
Organism: Neogale vison; assembly: GCF_020171115.1. Lineage (NCBI taxonomy): Eukaryota > Metazoa > Chordata > Mammalia > Carnivora > Mustelidae > Neogale > Neogale vison. The sequence goes on from NC_058096.1 coordinate 51,939,021, forward strand.
CAAACCTAAGCAGATTACTTAGACTGGCCCCTGGCAATGACGGTGCCATTCCACCTCAGACAAAGACATTTGAGAATCACTGCAACAGGCCCCTCCCCCAGAAGATCAGTAAGAACATCCAGGAAAGACAAAGTTTACCAGTCAAGGAAAACTGCAAAAACCCAGAACTAGGAGAATACAGTACATAGAATTCATGGCTTTATTCCCATGATTCTTTAGTCTTTCAAAGTTAATTTTCTTTTTACTTTTTTTTACTCTTTTTTCTATTTTTTTAAAATTTCTTCTTTCTTTTTTCAACCAACATCTTGTCATATCAATTCCTTTTTAATATCATTTTCTAATTTTCCTTTTTACAGTCATATTCTACCCCTTCATTATATTTAACCTTCTTTTTGTATATGAATAAGTTTTTTGTTCTTTAAAAATTTATTTAGTGTATATTTTTCTAGGGGTTGTTATCCTTTTAGCACTTATTTCACTCATTCATCTATTCTTCTCTGGACAAAATGGCAAAACAGAAAAAAATCATCTCAAAAAAAAAAAAAAAAGAACAAGAGGTAGTATCAACTGTCAGGGACCTAATCAATATAGACATTAGTAAGATGTCAGAATTAGAGTTCAGAATGACGATTATAAAGATACTAACTGGGTTTGAAAAAAGGATAGAAGATACTAGAGAATCTCTTTCTAGAGAAATAAAAGAACTAAAATCTAACCAAGTCATAATCAAAAAGGCTATTATGAGGTATGCTAAAAAAATGGAGGTTCTAGCTGCTGGGATAAATGAAGCAGAAGAGCAAATTAGTGCTATAGAAGATCAGATGATGGAGAATAAAGAAGTTGAGAAAAAGAGGGATAAACAACTATGGAATCATGAGGGAGAATTCGAGAGATAAGTGATACCACAAGACAAAACAATATTAGAATATTTGGGATCCCAGAAGAAGAAGGGGGGGCAGAAGGTATACTGGAGCAAATTATATCAGAGAACTTCCCTATTCGGTAAGTAAACAGGCATCAAAATCACGGAGACACAGAGAACCTCCCTCAGAACCAATAGATATATGTCAACACCCCACTATCTAATAGTAAAACTTACAAGTCTCAGAGACAAAGAGAAAATCCTGAAAGCAGCTCAGAAAAAAGAGGTCTATAACCTACAACAGTAAAAACATTAGATTGGCAGCAGACCTATCCACAGAGACCTAGCAGGCCAAAAAGGACTGGCATAGTCTCTAAACAAGAATATGTAGCCAAGAATACTACATCCAGCTAGGCTTCATTGAAAAAAGGAGAAGAGATAAAAAACTTCCAGCACAAAGAAAAACTAAAAGAATTTGCAAACACCAAACCAGCCCTACAGGAAATATTGAAAGGGGTCCTCTAAGCAAAGAGAGAGCCTAAAAGTAACAGACCAAAAAGGAACAGAGACAATATACAGTAACAGTCACCTTATAGGCAATACAATGGCAATAAATTCATATCTTTCAATAGTTACCTTGAATGTAAATGGGCTAAATGCCCCAATCAAAAGACACAGGTATCAGACTGGATTAAAACAAACAAACAAAGAAACAAAAAATAAAAACAAGACCCATTAATATGCTGTCTGCAAGAGACTCATTTTAGATCTAAAGACACCTCCATATTTAAAGTGTGGGGGTGGAAAACCATTTACCATTCTAATGGATATCAAAAGAAAGCTAGAGTGGCAATCTTCATATCAGACAAATTAGATTTTAGAACAAAGACTATACAAAAAATGAGGAAGGACACTATATCATACTTAAAGTTCTGTCCAACATGAAGATCTAACAATTTTAAATGTCTAAGCCCCTAACATGGGAGCAGTCAATTATATAAGCCAATTAATAACAAAACCAAAGAAACACATTGATAATAATATGGTATTAGTAGGGGATTTTAACACCCCCTCACTGAAATGGGCAGATCATCTAAGCAAAAGATCAACAAGGAAATAAAGGCTTTAAATGACACTCTGGACCAGACGGACTTCACAGATATATTCAGAACAGTCCATCTCAAAGCACCTAAATACACATTCTTCTCTATTGTACATGGAACATTCTCCAGAAGAGATCACATCCTGGGTCACAAATTAGGTCTCAACTAGTACCAAAAGACTGGAATCATTCTCTGCATATTTTCAGACTGCAATGCTTTGAAACTAGAACTCAATCTTAAAAGGGGAAAGTTAGGAAGAACTCAGATACATGGAAGCTAAAAAGCATCTTACTGAAGAATGAATGGGTCAACCAGGAAATTAAAGAACAACTTAAAAAAATTCATGGAAATAACACAACTATTCAAAATCATTGGGATGCAGCAAAGGTGGTCCTAAGAGGAAAGTATATAGCAATACAAGCCTTTCTCGGGAGACAAGAAAGGTCTCAAATGTACAACCTAACTCCACACCTAAAGGAGCTGGAGAGAAAACAGCAAATAATACCCAAACCCAGCAGGAAAAGAGAAATAATAAGATCAAGCAGAAATCAATGAAATAGAAACCAAAAGAACAGTAAAACAGATCAATGAAACCAGGAGCTGATTATTTGAAAGAATTAATAAGATTGGTAAATACCTGGCCAGACTTATCAAAAAGAAAAGAGAAAGGACCCAAATTAATAAAATCATGAATGAAAGAGAAGAGATCACAACCAACACCAAAGAAATACAAACAATTATAAGAACATATTATGAGCAACTATACACCAGCAAATTAGACAATCTGGAAGAAATGGATGCATTCCTATAGACATATAAACTACCAAAACTTAACCAAAAAGAAGTAAAAACCTGAACAGACTCATAACCAGTAAGGAAAATGAAGCAATAATCAAAAATCTCCCAAAAAACAAGAGCCCAGGGTCAGATCGGTTCTCAGAGGAATGCTATCAAAAATTAAAGAAGAATTAATACCTATTCTTCTGAAACTGCTCTGAAAAAATAGAAATGGAAAGAAAACTTCCAAACTCTTTTTATGAGACCAGCATTCCCTTAATCCCAAAAACCAGACAAAGACACCATCAAAAAGGAGAATTACAGATAAATATCTCTGATGAACATGGATGCAAAAATTATCACAAAAATAATAGCCAGTAAGATCAAACAGTACATTAAAAGGATAATTTACCACAACCAAGTGGATTTTATTCCTAGCTGCAATATTGGTTCAACATCTGCAAATCAATCAACGTAATACATTAGTAAAAGAAAGAACAAGAACCATATGAACTTCTCAAGAGATGCAGAAAAAGCATTTGACAAAGTACAGCATCCTTTCTTGACCAAAACTCTTCACAGTGTAGGGATACAAGGTACATACTTTAATATCATAAAAGCCATCTATGAAAAACCCAGTGAATATCATTCTCAATGGAGAAAAACTGAGAGCTTTTCCCCTAAGGTCAGGAACACAGCAGGGATGTCCACTATCACCACTGCTACTCAACATAGTACTTGAAGTCCTAACCTCAGCAATCAGACAACAAAAACAAATAAAAGGTATCCAAATTGGCAAAGAAGAAGTCAAACTCTCACTCTTAGCAGATCATATGATAATTTATGTGGAAAACCCAAAAAACTCCACTCCAAAACTGCTAGAATTCATAGAGGAATTCAGTAAATTGTCAGGTTATGAAATCAATGCACTGAAATCAGTTGCATTTCTATACACCAACACAAAGAGAGAAGAAAGAGAAATTAAGAAATTGATTCCACTTATAATTGAACCCCAAACCATAAGATACCTAGGAATAAACCTAACCAAACAGGCAAAGAATCTGTACTCAGAAAACTATAGAGCACTCATGAAAGAAATTGAGGAAGACACAAAGAAATGGAAAAAGGTTCCATGCTCATGGATTGGAAGAACAAATATTGTGAAAATCTCTATGCTACCTAAAACAATCTACACATTTAATGCAATCCCTATGAAAATATCATCAACATTTTTCAAAGAAATGGAATAAATAATCTTAAAATTTTCATGGAACCAGAAAAGATCCCAAATAGCCAGAGGAATGTTGAAAAATAAAGCCAAAGCTGGTATAATTATCAATACAATATAATACTGACACACACAAAAAAGACACATGGATCAATGGGACATACTAGAGAACCCAGAAATAGACCCTCAACTCTAGGGTCAACTTTGACAAAGCAGAAAAGAATGTCCAATGGAAAAAAGACAGTCTCTTCAACAAATGGTGTTGGGAAAATTGGACAGCCACATGCAAAAAAATGAAACTGGACCATTTCCTTAAACCACACACACAAAAAAGACTCAAAATGGATAAAATAATGGATAGACTCAATGTGAGACAGGAATCCATCAAAATCCTTAAGGAGAACACAGGCAGCAATATCTTTGTCCTCAGCCACAGCAATTTCTTCTTAGAAACAGGACCAAAAGCAAGGGAAGCAAGGGCAAAAATGAACTATTGGGACTTCATCAAGATCAAAAGCTTTTGCACAGCAAAAGAAAAAGTCAACAAAAACAAAGACAACCATCAAAATGGGAAAAGATATTTGCAAATGACATATCATATATATGTATCCAAAATCGATAAAGAACTTATCAAACTCAACACCCAAAGAACAAATAATCCAATCAAGAAATGGGCAGAAGACATCCAATGGTCAGCAGACAGATGAAAATTGCTCAACATAGATCAGCACCAGGGAAATTCAAATCTAAACCTCAATGAGATACCACCTCACATGAGTCAGGATTGCTAAAACTAACAAGTCATGAAATGACAGATGTTGGCAAGGATGGGGAGAAAGGGGAACCCTCCAACACTGTTGGCGGGAATGCAAGCTGGTGCAGTTACTCTGGAAAATAGTGAGGAAGTTCCTCAAAAAGATGAAAATAGAGCTACCCTATAGTCCAGCAATTGCTCTACTGGGCATTTGCCCCAAAGATACAAATGTAGTCATCAGGTGGGACATATGCATCCCAACATTTATAGCAGCAGAGTCCATAATTGTCAAACTATGGAAAGAGCCTAGATTTCCATCAACAGATGAATGAATAAAGAAGATGTGGTAAATAAATACAATGGAATATTATCCAGCCATTTAAAAAAATTAAATCTTGACATATGCAAATGACATGGATGGAAATATAGGGTATTATGCTAAGTGAAGTAAGTCAGTCAGAGAAAGACAACTATTATATGGTCTCACTGATATGAGGAATTTGAAAAAGAAGACAGAGGCTCATAGGGGAAGAGAAGGAAAAATGAAAGAAGGCAAAAACCAGAGAGGCTGATAAAAAACAGAGACAAACCACAGGAGACCTTCAATCATAGGAGCCGGACCTAGGGTTGCTGGAGTGAAGGCAGATGGGAGGGATGGGGTGACTGGGTGATGGACATTGGGGAAGGTATAGGCTATGATGACTGTGAATTATGGAAGACTGTTGAATCACAGACCCATGTCCCCGAAACAAATGATACATTATATGTTAATAGAAAGAGAGAAAGAATTAATTTAAAGAATTTATAACTGACTACATATACCCTTCCACAGAACCATAAATTAGTTAAAATCCAGAATTAGAAGTTACTATAACTTTGTGTCTCAAAATAAGTTAAATGAAAACCAAAAACAAAAATTAAAAAAAAAAAAAGGAGGAAAGAAAGGAAGAAAAGGAAAGGAAAAGAAAACATAAACTATGGACAAGCTGTCAGAGACTTGGTGTAATCTACTTCTTGGTTTCATTAGTTACATTTTAGATGACCTTAGGCAAAGTATTTAATAGGTTGGATTCTCCTTATTTCAAATATATCATATAAAGATTAATAGAATGTTGTAACTTGAAGGAAATAAGAGATAGTTCAAAGGGATTCATGGCACTTTAGGTATTAAAAATTATCAAATTTATTTTAATCAATAGATTTTATTTCCTAAGTTAAAACTTCAATAATAAATAATAAGTAATATTTGGCCCTTACTAACTATTAATTTCTGGTTGAATATGCATTTTGTTTTCAATATTTGGAGTTAATTTAGAGGCAAAACTTTTATTAAAAACATTCTTTCTTGTTTAACTATCTTGGAAAATAGATCCTGGCACAAAACTGGTTGAAGGTTGTTTATGCAGGACATGATCCCAAGGAGAGTAAATTAAAGAGTTGGAAAAGTGAGACAGTGAAAGGAGAAAAGATACTCAAGGAGGCTTATTGGAAAGGTCACTACTCTGACCACTTGGAAGTGTAACCCCTCTAGGAACCCTCAGAGGAATGGTGTAAAACACATTTCAGACTGGTTTCCTTAAGGATAAGTTCCTTGAATAATTTATCTACCAACTCCCCATTTTATTGACAGAGAGTTGTTCCTGGGGATGTTAAAATCCCAGCACTTCAGTGCTATCTTCTCTATGGGCTGACTAAGGCTTCATGGCTCAGGAGAAAGCTCTCAGGAAGAAGAGGAGAGAGATGCACATTCCTTCAGTATACATAGAAAATTTTCACTGCAGCAACAGGTGAACTTCCAGATGAACAGAAGGGATTTGCACAGGGCTGGGAAAAACTGCAACACGTTACACAATTAAAAAGAGGGCCACATTACCCATAATATTAAAAGGTAATACACTATTATAAACCATGACAGTGTGAAAATATAACTAAGGAAAATCAAAAGTTATAAAGAGGAAGGAAAAGTGAATTGTAATAATGAAATGAACCTTAAAAGAACTAAAATATATAATAAAATCAAGAGTTGGGTATATGGGAAAAAACCAGGAGGTAATGTACATGCACCCTTTTCTATGCTTTTTGTCTGGACTATCAGCAGCTTTATAGTTGATGTATCTATTAGTGGAAATATAAATGTATTATTTCACCTTAAAATAGTTTAAGGGAAGTTAGAATGGCCCCCAAAATTATTTGCGCAGAGAAGAAGTCATAGCATTTTATATAATTCTTTTTCTAAAATCACGCACGTTTTAGTTTCTTTCTTTTTTTTTTTCCAGAAAAGTAAAAAAAGGGACATAAAGAAGTGAAGACTGTAAGGTTGTTTACATGATGATGACATACATGGGACTTGAATATGGTCCCATGGTTTGCAATCCCAAATTTGTGTATGTTATATAAGTCATACTCCAAGTTTCAAGTAACTTCTATTAAAAAAGGCTAAAAAAATTTCTTGAGCTTTCTTTTCTTTCTTCCTATCAAACGATCATCCTAATTTAATTCCCAAGCTTTTGGTTTTCCTCTTCTCTGTGTTTATATCAATCATTTTAGGCTAAAAGTATTACTACTTTTTCAAATGTTTAAATAATAATGGTTTTGGTTTCAAACATGAGAAGCATCTATGGGAGTATAATTGGGGCAGCAAAAGCAATTCTCTGTAAAAGTGAGAGCTATTTACCTGAGTGACACTGGCTCAGCTAATAAAATGGAAAGTGGTTTTCCTGATAATGACTTTTGATCAAACTTTATGTATAGTTTCCCAAAAGGGCATATCTTGAGTGTAGCATTTATTCTGAAATAAATAAATAAATAAATAAATAAATAAATAGGCAAGGAAGAGGGCAGCACTATTTCTGAAATTGTTACTAACCATCTCCTAGTAAATCCCACACAGTAGGATTTAAACATCGAGCATTTCCTGCTTGTCTCACTCCTGTAACATTATTGTCTTTCTCTTGTGCACTGTCTTCTTTAAAAAGCTATTGGGTAACTATTTGTCCTGGAAATCAAATGCCAAGTATGCTGGTATTTGAAGGCATACAGGAGCATTTTGACATTGGAAATGAGAGTATAAACAGAGAAATTGTGAAATTGAGGGGGGGGGACGATCTTAAATATATTGATATGGAATCTTGTATTTTAAATGTTAAAAAAATACTTTATGATATCCCCCCTTTTCCCCTTAATTAAAACAGTACAAACAATATAGAATGGAAAACTATCCTTTCTCCCACTCTCATGCCCTTCCACAATGTTCTTAAGTCACACAAATTTTAATTTAAAAATTATTCTAAAGTTAATACAAGAATGCAGATTTCAAAAAATTCAGTGTTTAAAAAGAGTGAAAAAATAAAAGCACAAAAGTAGCCAATTCTACTACCAACCATGTCATCTCGGACTCTCAGTCCTAATCCACAAATGAAACACTTTCAATCTTTTTTGGTTTGGGGTTTTCAAGTAGATACTTCCCTTTATTGATTTACTAATTGTATATATTATCTATGAGCTCTCCTATCTGAAGTTTGAGAATTTACCTAATTAATCTTATACCTCACATCTATTTCTTAAGTCTTCTGCCAATATTTTAAAATTATACCTACTTTTCAGATCTTTTGTCTTTATAATTCTAAAATATATAGTCAATCTCCATTTTATCCTTTAATTACAAATATATTACTCTAAATCTTGATTATCCATAGTAGAACAAACATGTCAATCATGTTACTCTCACCCAGTTTTCTCTGGTTCTGAATCCATTTGCTGTCCATTTTATTAGAACATTCTCATAGCTGAGACATTCACATGCACATACATAATCAGTTTGTTTAAACAAACCACCACATTTTAACTATAATTGTAAAACCAGAAACAATGTGATTAATTTTTTTAAGACCAAAAACAAGTAATGTGTATAAGAATAAGAGAAATCCTTAAACTATTGTGTTAAGGAAAATGTTCCAAGTATTGAAGTAAATGGATTTCTCATGAAAAATTCAACATTTGCTCTAAATTAGAATTTACTTAATTTTCTTTATATTTCATCCTTTACTGATTTCTAATTTTTTTTCTTCTCTTTGAGAGACAAGGGTATGCTTTCAGCATATCATCGTAAGAATCACATCTTACTTCATATTTTAGTCTTTTTTTTTAGTTCAACTTCATTTATTAGTTTTTTATTTTTTCATTACAATTATATTTTTATTGCTAACAACTCTTCTATTATACAGTGTCTCATATTTATATCAAACTTTTCTTGCATTTTGAATGACTTAGCTAAATCACTTCTCGGTCTTCTGGCTAAGATCAAGTGTGAATGACTTAGCTGTTTTTTTTTTTTTTTTCTTCAAATTCCAGTGATCTAATTTTAAAAAAAGTCTCTTAAAGATTCTATTTCCTTATTTTACAGAGAGTCAGAGAGTGAGAATGAGTGGGGTGAAGCACAGAGGGAAAAGCAGACTTGTTGCTGAGCGGGGAGCCTAATGCAGGGTTCAATTTCAGGACCCTGGGATCATGATCTGAGCCAAAGGTAGACGCTTAACTGACTGGACCACCCAGGTGCCCCTCCAGTGATGTAATTTTAAAAGATTATCTTCTCTTCTTTGATTTCTATTTCATTATTCTGACATCTATTATATGTTTTCATCTAGCACTTTCTGTTGATTTTCCTCAAATGTTCAGTGTACTTACCAATCCAACTACATGTGTAAATGGGATTTTAACTAGGTTTGTAAATACAGGCCTGGGATTCCTCTGTTATTGTGTAGCTCTCTTTCCAAAAAGCCCTTCTCTTAGGAATGAAGTTCTGTAAGCATGACGAGATCACACCAACTGGCAACCCCACCTCTGCAGATAGCAAGCAGAGAAATGAACTGAACACCAAAGTATAGTTCTTGAATTAACTATTTCTCACTGTTCTCTGTAATCTTATGATCTACAAAGTAAGTCTCATAACCCTGTGGTTATCAGTAAATGATTAATTAGAGTTTAGAAAAAGTATCAGATTATATAGTTTTAAATTCATTTTTAAAAACACTTTTATTTTACACATATATAGTTTTTTCAGAAAGCATAAATTTAAAAAAATAATGTTTAACAATAAATTTCTAGAAAGCAACTTCTATACTGATTCAGATTCACACTCTACTCTGAGCTTAAAGTTTTTTTTCCAATGAAATATGCCAATATATCACTATTCTAACAAGTTTTATTAGCATTATTGCTTTGTTATTCTTTTTCCTAGGTTCTCCACATTGTTATGGAGTCATTCTTTTTTTTTAAACAGATGCACTGCTCATTCAGTAAGAATTGGAAAGAAATAGGTTTCAAATATGTTTACTTAGTCTAGTCCTAGTCCCTGAAGTCCCACAACATTTTCAAGGAAAAATTACACTTAATTTTTTTTAGGCATTGGGAGTTTCAGTCTTTTAAAAAATATGCAAAATAAAGCCAGCAGACCCAGTATTTAAGAAAGGAGAGGCAAGGAAAGACTGGTTCTGAAAAGACTGAATACTGAGTTTTCTTCTTTTATGGGTAAATTGTTCTTAAAGCTAACAGATAAAGAGAAAATAAAAGATAGTCCAAACATCCTTCTAAAAATCTCTCCAATGAACCGTAAAATACATAGTCATTGTTTTAGGTAGTCCAACTTAGGAGCATGTGAGTATCCCTGTATAATGAATCCAGTAATTTAGATGATACAATTTCAGGGAAGGGTACATTGACTTTAAGTATTTCAAGTCCTTTTACCTTGGAATATTTCAACAAACTACTGAAGATTCTAAATGGCTGTTTTTTCCTCTTTTGTACTTATATTGTCTTATGTAGACAAATCTCCACTTCCAAGTTTTCAAAGCTTGTAGGTTAATTCTTCAGTTATTTCTCTCAAGACTGTTAAAGAAGTCATCATCATATACTTGTTTGATCACCTGCACATGAAATTTTCTTCATTAATGTCCATATACACATAGGTAAAGATTTTGCTGATATACATTAATTATTTAAACCTAACAACTTATATTTTGAAGCTCCATTTCACCTCATTGTATTGAAGAACAGCATTGACAATATCAGTGTTCTTTCTCTTTCCCTATCAAGTAGTAAGATTCAGGTAACCCAGTGTCCACTTGACATGATACTACTGTATCGCATACGATGGGGGGGATGGTCTTCAACATTGCTTGAAAACAAATGGAGGGCCTCAATGAACTTCAAGAAAGGGAGAAGCTTGACTCTTTAAGACTTTTTTTTCTCTTTTTTTAGAAAAACAATGCAGACTGAGATAAGTAAGGAGTAAGGTATAAGGGTGTAAGACGAAGCAGAAAACCAGAATTGAGGTCTTTTGCAATAGGGGCTTCCAAAACTACAAGACTCTAACCAAAGTGACAATTTTCAAATAAGGGTAGCTACAATATTTCTAAATTGAAGATACATATGGGAAAGTATTTGTTTGGATAAAGGTTAAAAATCTGTCATGAAGCTACTTTTTCTTCCTAAATTCAATATTTTCATGGATATTATACAGGTAATGGGGTGACTTTGAGAAAGTGGGTCTGTTGCATCCCTTCAGACTGTGATTCTCTCTGCAATTACTCCGACAAATAAATAATATGAGAGGATTCTCCTTGTGGGATGGCTGCAATGATATTCTAATTAGAAGGAAAACTTCTGCAAATAGTAATGGTCAAGCAATGAACTTGCAGGTAACAACAGCATTGATTTCCTATTATTCATTCAATTTTTCACCTATTGAATAGCTCCAATGCAACCTGAAGAACCAACTTTAGTTTATGGAGTAGGATGTATTGGACTAAAGGTAGTCTCACGCAACTAGCTAGGTATCAGTTAAAAAATATCCACATGATACAGATGACCAATAAGATATGAGAAAACAGTTGCTATAGCTTCCGAAAAAGTTATCATTTTGCTTTTCAAAGGGACATTATAAAGTCAGACTCTGTCTTTCTCCATTGAATATGATAACAGAGACATGCAGTATTAATTCTGTTCACTGCACATGGAAACCAAGCTTCTCATCTAGGAAGGCCAAGAAGAGATAAGTAAAGTATGTGGCTTCTTGATGCTCTGATGGCACCTGTGGTGAAGGAACCAATCTTAGAAGTTTGGTCCTTCCTTTACCTCTGTTAGCTAATACCTTTATTTTTCTGCCACCTTGGTTAGAGTTTCTTTTGATTGCAATCTAAAGCATCCTAATTAATACTTTAATTTTAGCTGAAACTTTGCTTCTCTGTTTTGGAGTTTTATCCTCCCTCCCTCAGTTATGTTTTTATTAGAGAGGAAACATGTGCCAAGTCCTTCCCAACAAACTGGGAATTGGGATAATCAGTCAATCCAAACATTAATTCTCACTTTAGCTGATCATATAATGAAAACTTATTTTACACGCATGTGATCAAGTATCACATAAAACAGAAATTTGCATATATATGTGCTGTGTGTAATCTGTAAATATACATCTAATATCTAGAGACTTCTATAAAGTTTTGACAGACTTAATGTCCTCTTCAAATATCTTTGTTTCAAAAATACTAAAAAATTTGAAGGAGGGGAGAAGAATCAAGATGGAGGAGAAGTAGCAGGCCGAGACTACATCAGGTAGCAGGGGATCAGCTAGATAGCTTATCAAACCATTGCAAACATCTACAAATCCAACAGGAGATCAAAGAAAAGAAGAACAGCAATTCTAGAAACAGAAAATCCACCACTTTCTTAAAGGTAGGACTGACGGAGAAGTGAATCCAAAGTGAAGGGAAGATAGACTGCAGGGGGAGGGGCCGGCTGCCGGCAAGTGGTGGAACAACAAAAATCAGGACTTTTGAAAGTCTGCTCCAATGAGGGACATAGCTCCAGAGGCTAAACCATTTTCATTCCTGTCCTCCGGAACTCTACCAAAAGCGTTCAGGAAACAAAAGCTCCTGAAAGCGAACCCGAGCGGATACCTTATCCTGGCCCCTGGTAAAGCTGGTGCAGTTCGACCTCAGGCAAAGACACTTGAGAATCACTACAACAGGCCCCTCCCCCAGAAGATCAACAAGAAATCCAGCCAAGACCAAGTTCACTTACCAAGGAAAACAGTGAAATTCCAGAGGAGGAGAAAGCAAAGCATGGAATTCATGGTTTTCTCCCCATGTTTCTTAGTCTTGCAATTAATTTAATTTTTTTAAATTTTATTTTCTTACCTTCTGCTAATTTTTTTTAACGTTTACCCTTTTCTTTTTTAAAGTTTTTTAACTAGTCTATCATAACAATACCTTTCATTAAAAATATATATATATAATAATCTTTTCTTTATAACCTTCTTTATTATAGTCATATTTTATCCTTCATTGTATCTAACATTATTTTTTTTATACATGTAGGGTTTTTTCTTCTAAAAAATTGGGGTATAATTTCTTCAAATAGATCAAAATATACCCTAATACCCTAAATCAATCTCCGGGTTTGTTCTAGTCTCCAGCCAGAGCAAATTCTCCTGACCTTTTTTTTTTAATTCACCCAACCAACTTACTTTATCAACTCCATTTTTAGAAATTAATTTTTTTTTTCATTTTTATAGGCATATTCCATCTAAGAGACCAAAATGCTCCCAAAATTAAGTGGGTGACTCTGTTATAGTCACCAATCTAGTATGTATATATATATGTATTTTTTTTCTGTTTTATATTTTTTCTTTGTTTTCTTTTTTTAATTTTTTTTTCCTGAACTTCTTTTTATCCCCTTTCTACCACCAATAATTTGGAGTCTATTCTTATTTGGATAAAGTATATTTTCCTGGGGTCTTTGCCACCCATTTAGTATTTTATATGTTCCTTCATATATTCTTATCTGGACAAAATGACAAGGCGGAAAAACTCACCACAAAAAAAAGAACAAGAGGCAGTACCAAAACCTAGGGACGTAATCAATACAGACATTGCCCAAATACATGGAGACTAAACAGCATCCTTCTAAAGAATGAATGGGTCAACCAGGAAATTAAAGAAAAACTGAAAAAATCATGGAAACAAATGATAATGAAAACACAACTATTCAAAATCTGTGGGACAGAGCAAAGGCAGTCCTGAGAGGAAAATATATAGCGGTTCAAGCCTTTCTCAAGAAACAAGAAATGTCTCAAATACACAACATAACCCTACACCTAAAGGAGCTGGAGAAAGAATAATAAAGGAAGCCTAAACCCAGCAGGAGAAGAGAAACCATAAAGATCAGAGCAGAAATCAATGAAATAGAAACAAACAAACAACAACAACAACAACAAAAAAAAAACAATAGGACAAATCAACAAAACTAGGAGCTGGTTCTTTGAAAGAATTAATAAGATTGATAAACCCGTGGTCAGACTTATCAAAAAGAGAAAGGATCCAATTAAATAAAATCATGAATGAAAGAGGAGATATCACAACCAACACCAAAGAAATACAGACAATTATAAGAACATACTATGAGCAACTCTACGCCAACAAATTTGACAATCTGGAAGAAATGGAGGGATTCCTAGAGACATATAAACTACCACAACTGAACCAGGAAGAAATAGAAAACCTGAACAGACCCATAACCAGTAAGGAGATGAAACAGTCATCAAAAATTTCCAAACCAAAAGCCCAGGGCCACATGGCTTCCCAGGGGAATTCTACCTAACATTTAAAGAATAATTAATTCCTATTCTCCTGAAACTGTTCCAAAAAATAGAAATGGAAGGAAAACTTCCAAACTCATTTTATGAGGCTCGCATCACCTTGATCCCAAAACCAGACAAGGATCCCATCAAAAAAAAAGAATTACAGACCAACATCCCTGATGAACACAGATGAGAAAATTCTCACCAAAATACAAGCCAATAGGATCCAACAGTACATTAAAAGGATTATTCACCACGACCAACTGGGATTTATTCCAGGGCTCAAGGTTGGTTCAACATCAGCAAATCTATCAATGTGATACAATACATTAATAAAAGAAAGAACAAGAACCATATGATACTCTCAATAGATGCTAAAAAAGCATTTGACAAAGTACAGCATCCCTTCCTGATCAAAACTATTTAAGGTGTAGGGATAGAGGGCACATACCTCAATATTATCAAAGCCATCTATGAAAGACCCAATGCAAATATCATTCTCAATGGAGAAAATCTGAAAGCTTTTCCACTAGGGTCAGGAACATGGCAGGGATGTCCATTATCACCACGGCTATTCCACATAGTACTAGAAGTCCTAGCCTCACCAATCAGACAACAACAACAAAAAGAAATTAAAGGCATCCAAGTCGGCAAAGAAGAAGTCAAACTATCCCTCTTTGCAGATGATATGATACTATATGTGGAAAACCCCAAAGACTCCACACCAAAACCACTAGAACTTGTACAGGAATTCAGTAAAGTGTCAGGATATAATGTCAATGCACAGAAATCAGTTGCATTTCTCAACACCAACAACAAGACAGAAGAAAGCGAAATTAAGGAGTCAATCCATTTACAATTGCACCCAAAACCATAAGATACCTAGGAATAAACCTAACCAAAGAGGCAAAGAATCTATACTCAGAAAACTATAAAGTACTGATGAAAGAAATTGAGGAAATGAAAAAATGTTGTATGCTCCTGGATTGGAAGACAAATATTGCAAAAATGTCTGTGCTACCTAAAGCAATCTACACATTTAATGCAATCCCTATCAAAATCCCATCCATTTTTTTCCAAAGAAATGGAACAAATAATCCTAAAATTTTTGTGGCACCAGAAAAGACCTCAAATAGCCAAAGGAATATTGAAAAAGAAAGCCAAAGTTGGTGGCATCACAATTCCAGACTTCAAGCTCTATTACAAAGCTGTCATCATCAAGACAGCATGGTACTGGCACAGAAACAGACACATAGATCAATGGAACAGAATAGAGAGCCCAGAAATAGACCCACAACTCTATGGTCAACTAATCTTCCACAAAGCAGGAAAGAATGTCCAATGGAAAAAGGACAGCCTCTTCAATAAATGGTGTTGGGAAAACTGGACAGCTACATGCAGAAAAATGAAATTGGACCATTTCCTTACACCACACATGAAAATAGACTCAAAATGGATGGAGGACCTCAATGTGAGAAAGAAATCCATCAAAATCCTTGAGGAGAACATAGGCAACAACCTCTTCGATCTCAGCCACAGCAACGTCTTCCTAGAAACATCACTAAGGCAAGGGAAGCAAGGGCAAAAATGAATTATTGGGACTTCAACAAGATCAAAAGCTTTAGTACAGCAAAGGAAACAGTTAACCAAACCAAAGAGAACTGACAGAATGGGAGAGGATATTTGCAAACGACATATCAGATAAAGGGCTAGTATCCAAAATCTATAAAGAACTTATCAAACTCAACCCCCAAAGAATAAATAATCCAATCAAGAAATGGGCAGAGGACATGAACAGACATTTCTGTAAAGAAGACATCTAGATGGCCAACAGACACATGACGAATTGCTCAACATCACTCGGCATCAGGGAAATACAAATCAAAACCACAATGAGATATCACCTCACACCAGTCAGAATGGCTAAAATTAAGAAGTCAAGAAATGACAGATGCTGGCGAGGATGTGGAGAAAGGGGAACCCTCCTATACTGTTGGTGGGAATGCAAGCTGGTGCAACCACTCTGGAAAACAGCATGGAGGTTTCTCAAAAAGTTGAAAATAGAGCTACCCTAGGACCCAGCAATTGCACTACTGGGTATTTACCCTAAATATACAAACGTAGTGATCTGAAGGGGCATGTGCACCCAAATGTTTATAGCAGCAATGTTTATAATAGCCAAACTATGGAAAGAACCTAGATGTCCATCAACAGATGACTGGATAAAGAAGAGGTTATATATATATATATATGTGTGTGTGTGTGTGTGTGTGTATGTGTGTGTGTGTGTGTGTATACATATATGTATATATACACAATAAAATACTAAGCAGCCATCAAAAGAAATGAAATCTTGCCATTTGCAATGACATGGATGGAACTAGAGGGTATTATGCTTAGTGAAATAAGTCAATCAGATAAAGACAACTATCATATGATCTTCCTGATAAGAGGAAGTGGAGGTGCAACATGGGGTATTTGAGGGTTAGTAAAAGAAAAGATAGGAGGGAGACAAACCATAAGTGCCTCACAAAACAAATTGAGAGCTTCTGGGGGGAGGGAGATTGGGAGAGGGGCATGGGGTTACAGACATTGGGGAGGGTATGTGCTATGGTCAACTGTTGTGAAGGGTGTAAACCTGGAGATTCACAGACCTATAACCCTGGGGATAAAAATACTTTATATGTTTATAAAAATATTAAAAAAGAATCTTAAAAAGAAAAAAAAATTTTGAAGGAAAATTGCCAGTGCTAAGATCTGTCAGTTTTAAATTAATCCTCTAAGCACCAATCATTATCTCCCAAAATTTGCTCCCATCTGTTTGCTGTACAGTGTTGAACAATTCTCTTTGTAAATGGTAGTGTTAATATACTTTGAAGTCTTGTATTTGGTCCAGATTATATAACATATTTTTATAACTAAAATATAAGGTAGTATTATACATACATAATAGCGTGAAACAATACATTATTCCTTCCATGCTAGTTAAATAAATGTTAAGAAAAATCATATATTCAGTCTCACCAGTAATTTTATCCATGAATCCTTTTTAGAAAGTAACCATGGAAAATCCACACCATGAGTCTGTATACAGAATTTTTTTAAGTATAGCTTTCAATATCACAGAGTTTACAATGTGGTAAACTCTTGGTATTAGTGTTCAATTTGAGCTTGGATCCACACTCAACTCTTTACTCTATGAGCAAAGGAGTTCTATATCTATGAGCTTTTATAGCAATGAAACAAACAAGCAAACAAACAAAACAAACAAATACAGAAATGTTTTATTTCATTATACACCCCTTTAAACTGCCATTCTTTCAATTATTCCAATCTATTCAATAAACAACATAAGAGGTTGGTTTTTTTTTGGGTGGGGGGTTTGTTTTGTTTTGTTTTTCTGTAGGCTGGCAGGATGATATTCCTATTAGGAAGTTTCTGAAAATAGTTGGTTATGAGAAACATGTTTCTTACAATATTTTTCTAAATTTCTTCATGTATCTGAGTATTCACAATTCTATGAACAATTTCAGATTATTTATGGAAAGTCAAAATATCACTTTTGTCCTAACCACATTTGAAGACCAGCATGGCAAGAAGTCAAAACATTATTCTGAAATCCTTTGGTAGGGTTTAGTTGCACTTAGATTGCATTTGAGAGCTACTCCTAATGGTATTGGAAAATAAGGAAGAGAAGAACTAGACTGAATTTTGACATTGCAACTTCCCCAAACCCAACAAAACATCATTTCTGGCATTCACATAAATTCTGTACAATTTGGTGCCAAAATCTGTTTTGTTTTGGTTTGGTTTTAATCAAGAAGCAATCAGATTTTTATCTCTCTCAAAGAATCATAGAGAATCATCACATATTATTGACAGTGAAAATTCTAGGATAGACTAAAACAAATCAATATTAAGAATGGAAAGAATGAAATTAGATTTGCTTCAAACTTGTTAAGCTTTTGTGGGAGTCACTAGATTTTATAAAGTTAAGACACCTTGAATTGGTTAAGTCTAAGAAAGAGCATTGTTACTATATTCAAATGTGGTTTGTTTATAACTGGCATATACTGGGGCTCCTGTGTGGCTCAGTGGGTTAAGCCGCAGCCTTCAGCTCAGGTCATGATCTCAGGGTCCTGGGATCGAGTCCCACGTCGGGCTCTCTGCTCAGCAGGGAGCCTGCTTCCCTCTCTCTCTCTCTCTCTGCCTGCCTCTCTGTCTACTGTGATCTCTCTCTGTCAAATAAATAAATAAAATCTTTAAAAAAAAAAATAACTGGCATATACTAGAATTAGCTGATAATTCTGGCAAAAAAAAATACTAAATACATTTTATTTTCCACAACCACCTAGATGGCATATATTTTAAGTGACCTTTCCCATAAATGAACAAATCTGAAAATGAATATCAGTAATATAACAATCTTAACACTGTAAATCAAGATACATGCTTCTGATTTAGTATATGCTTTCTTGCCTTTATTGAAAAGCTCCCCTTTTGGTTCACTCTTTTCTTCTTGTAGAGGACAAAAATATTACTTAAGTATCAGGGATAAAAAAATCTTTTTCTTTGTGAAAAAAAAAATCTTTTTTTTTTTTTTTGCTTAAGGTACATGTTCTTTTTTTTTTTTTTTAAGATTTTATTTATTTGACAGAGAGAGACACAGCGAGAGAGGAAACACAGCAGAGGGAGTGGGAAAGGGAGAAGCAGGCTCTCCAAAGAGCAGGGCGCCCAACCTGGGCTCAACCGCAAGACCCTGGGATTATGACCTGAGCCGAAGGCAGATGCTTAATGACTGAGGCACCCATGGGTCCTGGTACATATTCTTTTTGAAGAACAAATCAACTAATGTCCACTAGAGGGGACAAGGATTTCTAAATGTGTTTTACTTTCAATAACTATATAGAGAAATGAGTTTTCCTTGAAAAGAATGAAGAATTTAGGAAATACATGAAAACCTAAATGCAGATTCTTTTTTGTTCGTTTGTTTGTTTGAGAGGGGGAGAGAGAGAGAAGAAGGAAGGAGGAAAAGGGAGGAACAGAGAGGGAATCGTAAGCAGGCCCCATGCCAAGCATGGAGTCCCAATTCAGGACTCCATCTCAAAAACCTGAGATCACGACCTGAGCCAAAATCAAGTCAGATGCTTAATTGACTAAGCCACCCAACTGCCCCCTAAATGTACATTCTTTAAAAAAAAATATATATATTTTATTTATTTATTTGACAGAGCTCACAAGTAGGCAGAGAGGCAGCCAGAGAGAGAGGGGGAAGCAGGGTCCCTGCCAAGCAGAGAGCCCCATACGGGGCTCGATCCCAGGACCCTGGGATCATGACCTGGGCCAAAGGCAGAGGCTTAACCCACTGAGCCACCCAGGGGCCCCTTAATGTACATTCTTAATCTCTAATATCAACTCTGAAAGAAACTGATGGCTCCTGAGAAAGTGAACATAACCCAATGAAGCTATTAGTCACAACTGGATTCTGAAAGGTAAGCTTTGAAACTGACCATCAACTGAGTTAATAGGCCGTGTGTGTGTGTGTGTGTGTCTGTGTTTTGTTTAACTGTTTTATAAGAGATTACAGAAGGACAGCAGTTAATTTATATTATAAGTGTCACCAAGTCATTACTCAATGTTCAGTAATAGAGGCCCCTACTGGTAACATGGTGAGGAAGGTGCTGAGCTGGTATGAGAGAAAACACATTTAAAAAAAAAAAGTATTTTATCTCCCAGTGTTTAAATTTAATTTGTAGTTTGGCAGCAATCTCTTGCCCAGTTAACTAGCTTCTAGTGGTAGTCTTCCTGAAGTTGCCTATATATTCTACTGTGAAAAGTAGTCTTTTTAAAAGAAGATGTATACAGTTATTTTATGAAGAATCCTTTAAATACATTGTTCCTAAATACAAGATTGTTTTTTAAGTATTTATGTCATGTATATTGTAAGCTACTAGATAGTGAAAAGCAGACAGACATGTTCTTCATATTAGTCAAAGAACAATTACTTTCAAATGTCAAAATACACTTTAAAAAATTAAGGTAGAACTTCCAGTTTCCAGTCTGTCATGTAAAGAGCTTGGAAATTATTACTCTATCCACAATAAGTAAAAAACTAAAGAAACTAAAAAATCAAAAAGATTTCTTAATTTGTCAGAGCAGTGAGGTCACAGGGCAAACCACTGTTCTTCAAAACTGAAGAGACAGCCAGGCAGATTTAGAGAAACACAACTTAACTGAAGCAGAACCCTCCATGGGAACCAGTACGGGGGTAGGGAAACCTGAACTGTAACTGATGAATTCCTGGAGGCTCAGTGTGGACAAATCTAAGATTTAGAAACTCTAGCGGAGCTTAATTATAGGAGACCCACACACTTTTTTGAGTTTTATTCCCAGAAGCTCAATCAAGTCCCCATATTGAAGATCAGAGAAAAATTTCACCCCCTTTGTCTTCCAGAAGGAGGAGAGGAAAAGAAAACATTCTGAAATACACTAGAGTATTTTGTTCTTTATAAGGCCTACCCTCAAGAGAAATTCTTTTATCAGAGATGAACCTTCTGAGGTTTCATAAGAGCCTTAATAACATGGGGGAAAAGAAAATACTCAAATCCAGCTTCCTCTAACTTTCTATGTAAAGGAAGAAACACACTATCTACGTCCCCATCCATGCGCAGACATCCTGTCCTGCCTAAAGTTGGGGGAGAGGGGGAAAATGACATTCACTTGTGCAGTTAACAGTCTAGGGGCCAGGTACTACTAAAAGACTGAGACCTATTCAAAGAACTATATATTGTTAAAATGTCTATACTGCCTAGAGCAATCTATACTTTTAATGCCATTCCAATCAAAATTCCACCGGTATTTTTCAAAGAGCTGGAGCAAATAATCGTAAAATTTGTATGGAATCAGAAGAGACCCCAAATCGCTAAGGAAATGTTGAAAAACAAAAATAAAACTGGGGGCATCACATTACCTGATTTCAAGCTTTACTACAAAGCTGTGATCACCAAGACAGCATGGTACTGGCATAAAAACAGACACATAGACCAGTGGAACAGAGTAGAGAGCCCGGATATGGACCCTCAACTCTATGGTCAAATAATCTTTGACAAAACAGGAAAAATATACAGTGGAAAAAAGACAGTCTCTTCAATATATGGTACTGGGAAAACTGGAGAGCTATATGTAGAAGAATGAAACTCGACCATTCTCTTACACCGTACACAAAGATAAACTCGAAATGGATAAAAGACCTCAACATGAGACGGGAATTCATCAGTACCCTTGAGGAGAATATAGGCAGTAACCTCTTTGATATCAGCCACAGCAACTTCTTTCAAGATATGTCTCCAAAGGCAAAGGAAACAAAAGTGAAGATGAACTTTTGGGACTTCATCAAGATCAAAAGCTTCTGCACAGCAAAGGAAACAGTCAAGAAAACAAAGAGGCAACCTACGGAATGGGAGAAGATATTTGCAAATGACAGTACAGACAAAAGGTTGATATCCAGGATCTATGAAGAACTCCTCAAACTCAACACACACAAAACAGACAATCATATCAAAAAATGGGCAGAAGATATGAACAGACACTTCTCCAATGAAGACATACAAATGCCTATCAGACACATGAAAAAATGTTCATCATCACTAGCCATCAGGGAGATTCAAATTAAAACCACATTGAGATACCACCTTACACCAGTTAGAATGGCCAAAATTAACAAGACAGGAAACAACATGTGTTGGAGGAAATGTGGAGAAAGGGGAACCCTCCTACACTGTTGGTGGGAATGCAAGTTGGTGCAGCCACTTTGGAAAACAGTGTGGAGATTCCTCAAGAAATTAAAAATAGAGCTTCCCTATGACCCTGCAATTGCAGTCCTGGGTATTTACCCCAAAGATACAGATGTAGTGAAAGGAAGGGCCATCTGTACCGCAATGTTTATAGCAGCAATGGCCACGGTCACCAAACTATGGAAAGAACCAAGATGCCCTTCGATGGACGAATGGATAAGGAAGATGTGGTCCATATACACTATGGGGTATTATGCCTCCATCAGAAAGGATGAATACCCAACTTTTGTAGCAACATGGACAGGACTGGAAGAGATTATGCTGAGTGAAATAAGTCAAGCAGAGAGAGTCAATTATCATATGGTTTCACTTATTTGTGGAACATAACAAATAGCATGGAGGACAAGGGGAGATGGAGAACGGAGTTGAGGAAAATTGGAAGGGGAGGTGAACCATGAGAGACTATGGACTCTGAAAAACAATCTGAGGGTTTTGAAGGGGCGGGGGTGGGATGTTGGGGGAACCAGGTGGTCGGTATTAGAGAGGGCACGGATTGCATGGGGCACTGGGTGTGGTGCAAAAACAATGAATACTGTTACACTGAAAAAAACTAAATAAATTTTTAAAAATACTATAAAAAATAAAATAAATAAAATAAAATTTCAAGTCAAAAAAAAAAAAAAAAGAACTATATAACACTCCCCCTCCCCCAACACCTTACCAAAACATTAGTAATGGGACCTATTTATCATCCTTCTTTTGCCAGGCAGATTATGTTTAGCTATTGAGTAAAAATTACAAAGCATATTAAAAGGCAAAACAAAGCAAAATCAAAAAACAAAGCAAAAACTAAAAGAGTTACAGTTTGAAATAATTGAGCAAACACTACAATCAGACTCAGATGTGGCAAGAATGTTGGAATTACCAGACAGGGAAATTTTTAAAACTGGGAATAATCTGCTATAGCTTCTAATTGAAAAAAAGGGGACAATATACAGGAACAGATGTGTAAAGTAAACAGAAAGTTGGAAATTCTAAGGGAAAAAATTCTAGATGTCAAAACACCATAACAAAAATGAAGGTATTTGATGGATTCATTAGTATACTGATATAATTAAGGGAAGATTCTCTGAATTTAAGAATCTGCCAATAGACACTATTAAAACTAATACACAAAAAGAAAGAGACAAAAAAATAAAGAATAGAATATCCAAAACTGTGGGACAACTATAAACATTATAATATATCCATAATGGGAATATCAGAAGGGGTAAGAAACAGAAAGGGATAGAAAAAATATTTGAAGTAATCATGAATAAGAATTTTTGCAAACTAATCTCAGACACCAAACCAGAGATCCAGGAAACTCAGAGGATAGCAAGAAACTATGCCTAGGCATATGAGAGTCAAACTGCAAAAACTCAAAGGTACAGAAAAAAATCTTGAAAGAAATCAAGGGAAAACAACAATTCACCTACAGAGGACTAACATAAGAAATATGTTCCACTTCTCAGAACCTTGGAGAAATTGTACTAAAACACACAAAGTGTAGAGAGAAACAGAACAAAACAACAACCTGGAATTCTGCACCTATGAAATTATCTTTCAAAAGCAAAGGAAAAATAAAAACTTTCTCAAAAAAAATTGAGGAAATTTGTTACCAGTAGATTTCCTTGCAAGAAATGTTGAAAGTTGTTCTTCTGAGAGAAGTAAAAAAAATACAGATTTAGAAAGCCAGATCATCATAAAGAACACATACACACTGGAGAAAAAAATTAAATGAGGCAAAATTAAAAATTTTATTTTTTCTTATTCTTAATTGATCCAAAAGAGAACTTTATTCAAAATAATAGCAACAATGTCTTCTATTTTATATGCCACACACACATATGTACACACATGCTTACATATACTTATATATAGTGAAATGAATTACAGCAATGTTACAAGAAACAGGAGGGAAGAATAAGGAATATCTTTTTATTATAAGGTATTACACTACCTATGAAGTAGTAAAGTGTTATTTGAAAGCAGAATTGAATTAGTTGTAAGTGTATATTGCAAACTCTAGGAAACCAGTATGAAACATAAAAAGTATAACTGTATAATCAATATGCCAATAAAGAAAAACAGATCATATAAAATGTTTAATTTTGAAATAAAAAAAGGCAGAAAAAGAGTGAAAGACAAAATAGTGTATAAGAAAAAAGGCAATGAATGAAAAAAAGGTTACCAATATGGTAAGTATTGATCCAACTATATTGATCTCACTTTAAATATCAGTGGTCTAAATATATAAATTAAAAGACAGAGATTGTCAGAGTAGATGAAAGAATGAGATCCAACTGGATACTGTCTAGAAGAAACTCACTTTAAAAAAAGAAAACATATTTAAAAAGTAATTGGATGAGGGTGCCTGGGTGGCTCAGTGGGTTAAAGCCTCTGCCTTTGTTTCAGGTCATGATTCCAGAGCCCTGGGATTGAATCCCACATCAGGCTCTCTGCTCAGCAGGGATTCTGCTTCTCTCTCTCTCTTTGACTGCCTCTCTGTCTACTTGTGATCTCTGTCAAATAAATCTTTAAAAAATAAAAAAGTAATTGGAAAGATATAGTCTATCTTATCACTAATCAAAAAAAGGCAAAAGTTGCTATATTAAGTTTAGATAGAGTCAATTTCAGAATTTAAGTTATGAAGGATAAAGAGAGAGGGCATTGTATAATGATAAATGGTTCAATATTCCAAGAAGACTTAACAATCCTTAATCTTTATGTACTAAACACAGAATGTCAAAATATGTGATACACAAACTGAAAGAACGTCAAGGGGAAATCCACTATCATAGTTGGAGACTTCTATACCTTTCCATCAGAAATGAACAGATGCAGAAGGCAGAATGCCAGTATGCATAGAGTTAAAATGAACTCCACCATCAATCAGCTAAATATAATGGACACCTATAAACTACTTTAATCAACAACAGCAGAATGCACATTTTTCTCAAGCTCACATGGAATGTTCATTAAAATGTACCAAATTCTGAGCCACAAAACACACATTAAAAAATTTGAATGAATAAAAGTCACGGAAAGTCTGGTGTCAGTCTACAACAGAATTAAGCTAGAAACTGATAACAGAAAGATAACTAGAAAATCCCCAGTACTTGGAGATTAAACAAATTCTTCTAAAGAACACATGAGTCAAAAAAGAAATCACAAAAAAATTTTAAATATTTTGATCTAAATGAAATGTGTAATCAAGTGTGTAAAATACTGTTGGTGGTCTAATATGTGGACTGAAAATTCTCCATTATGTTAAACAATAAGGAGACTACTGGTAATTGAGGGTGTTTTCATGATGAACAGTTTTCATGATGAACAGTTTTAAAAGAAAGGGGTAGGAGAGGAAGTGAAGGCAACCACTTTGGGAGCTATGCTGCAGAATAAAGCAGTGAAGTTGTTTGCTAGGTGAAGGGAGTTATTACATTGAAAGTGCTCTAAAAAATGTGAGACATTATGTTTATGCTGATGAAAAGGAGAGGAAAATTTTGATGATGCTGGAGATGAAAATCTAGGGGAAAAAATAGTGAATGAGTTGAAGCACAAAATTAAGGAGGTCAGTCATAAAATTTCAAAAAAAAAAATATGTGGAAAACCCAAAAGACTCCACTCCAAAACTGCTAGAACTCATAGAGAAATTCAGTGAAGTATCAGGATATAAATCAATGCACAGAAATAAGTTGCATTTCTATACAGCAACAAGACAGAAGAAAGAGAAACTAAGGAGTCAATCCCATTTACAATTACACCCAAAACCGTAAGATACCTAGAAATAAACCTAACCAAAAAGGCAAAGAATCTGTACACAGAAAACTATAAAGTATCATGAAAGAAATTGAGGAAGATGCAAAGAAATAGAAAAATGTTCCATGCTCACGGATTGGAAGAACAAATATTGCGGGGCACCTGGGTAGCTCAGTGGGTTAAGCCTCTGCCTTCAGCTCAGGTCATGATCTCAGGGTCCTGGGATTGAGCCCCACATTGGGCTCTCTGCTCAGCAAGGAGCCTGCTTCCCTTCCTCTCTCTCTGCCTGCCTTTCTGTCTACTTGTGATATCTGTTGAATAAATAAAATATTTTTTTAAAAAAGAATAAATATTGCGAAAATGTCTATGCTACCTAAAGCAATCTACACATTTAATGCAATCCCTATCAAAATACCATTAAATTTTTTCAAATAAATGGAACAAATAATCCTAAAATTTTTATGGAACAAGAAAAGACCCCAAATAGTCAGATTAATGTTGAGAAGAAAGCCAAAGTTGGTGGCATCACAATTCCAGACTTCAAACTCTATTACAAAGCTGTCATCATCAAGACAGTATGGTACTGGCACAAAAACAGACACATCGATCAATGGAACAGAACAGAGACCCCAGAAATGGGCCCTCAACTCTCTGGTCAACTAATCTTCAACAAAGCAGGAAAGAATGCCCAATGGAAAAAACAAAACAAACAAATAAAAAAAAAAAAAAAAAAAAAACCAACACTCTATTCAACAAATGGTTTTGAGAAAATTGGACAGCCACATGCAGAAGAATGAAACTGCTCCATTTCCTTACACCACACACACAAAAAAGACTCAAAATGGATGAAGGACTTCAATGTAAGACAGGAATCCATCAAAATCCTTGAGGAGAACACAGGCAGCAACCTCTTTGACCTCAGCTGCAGCAACTTCTTCCTAGAAACATCTCCAAAGGCAAGGGAAGCAAAGGCAAAAATGAACTATTGGGACTTCATCAAGATCAAGTTTTGCAAAGCAAAGGAAACAACAAAACGAAAAGACAACTGACAGAATGGGAGAAGATATTTGCAAATGTCTATCAGATGAAGGGCTAGTATTCAAAATCTATAAAGAACTTATCAAACTCAATACTCAAAGAATAAATAACCCACCCAATCAATAAATGGGCAGAGGACATGAACAGACATTTCTGTAAAGAAGACATCCAGATGGCCAACAGACACATGAAAAAGTGCTCAGCATCACTCGGCATCAAGGAAATACAAATCAAAACTACAATAAGATACCACCTCACACTAGTCAGAATGGCTAAAATTAACAAGTCAGGAAATGACAGATGCTGGTGAGGATGCAGAGAAAGGGGAACCCTCCTATACTGTTGGTGGGAATACAAGCTGGTGCAACCACTCTGGAAAACAGCATGGAGGTTCCTCAAAAAGTTGAAAATAGAGCTACCCTACGACCCAGAAATTGCACTACTGGGATTTACCCTTAAGATACAAATGTAGTGATCTGAAGGGGCACAGCCACCTGAATGTTTATCGCAGCAATGTCCACAATAGCCAAACTATGGGAAGAACATAGATGTCCATCAACAGATGACTGGATAGAGAAGATGTGGTCTACATACACAATGGAATATAATCCAGCCATCAAAAACAAAACAAAACAAAACAAAAAAGACAAAACAAAACAAAAAAAGGCCACCAAAAACAAACAAACAAACAACAACAACAAAACCCACACAAAATCTTGCCATTTGCAATGACATGGATGGAACTAGAGGGTATTATGCTGAATGAAATAAGTGGATCAGAGAAAGACAATTGTCATATGATCTTTCTGATATGAGGAATCTGAGAGGCAGGGTGTGGGGGTGAGGGGGGTAGGGTGGGAAAAAATGAAACAATATGGGATTAGGAGGGAGACAAACCATAGGAAACACTTAATCTCATGAAACAAACTGAGGATTGCTGGGGTTAGGGGGGAGGGATAGGGTGGCTGGGTTATGGACATTGGGGAGGGTACGTGTGTGATGGTGAGTGCTGTGAAATGTGTAAGCCTGATGATTCACAGACAGGTACCCCTGGGGCAAATAATACATTGTATGTTAATTTAAAAAAAGAATTAAAAAATTCCAAGAAAATATATGAAGCTAGAAGGTAGAATATATGGGAATAAATAGTGAATGGTAGATGTGCTTGGAGGGACAAGTAGAACTTCTTTTCCAGTTGTTTCTATTTTCTCAATAAAACCAGAAGCAAGGACATCATGTAGGAGTAAAGAGGAGATAAAATGTTTTGGAGATCTGAGGTAATTTAAACTACTAGACTTCTCTGTCTCCTATTCTATGCTGTTTATCTTTAAATGCATAAACAATACTGTTTCATGTGACCTAAAATGTCTACATGGATCTTGTCAGCAAGTTTAGAAAAGACATGGGCATTACTTCTCAAGTAATTAAATATTTATAACTTGCTATTTAAAAATTTTAAGTTAGATTGACAAGGTTCAAGACTTCTCTCCTAATAACATTGAAATGTTTTTATTTTTTTTTATTTTTTATTTTTTTATTTTTTTTTTAAAGATTTTATTTATTTATTTGACAGACGGAGATCACAAGCAGGCAGAGAAGCAGGCAGAGAGAGAGGAGGAAGCAGGCTCCCCGCTGAGCAGAGAGCCCGATGTGGGGCTCGATCCCAGGACCCTGGGATCACGACCTGAGCCGAAGGCAGCGGCTTAACCCACTGAGCCACCCAGGTGCCCCAACATTGAAATGTTTTTAGAGAATGACTAAAGGTATTGGTGCTAGGGCTTCAAAAACCAATTTTGTGCCTTCTTTTTTATTTGACATTTTCCTACAGAGTAACACAGTTTTCTCCATTGTAAAGGGAAAAATAGAAGCAGAATGGAACTTAGAATGTTTTCTGTGTCCTCCTGTAAAAAAGAGAAAATATAACTCTCCCTTCTCACCAGTATAATGTAAGATGATAACAGCTATAATTGAATAGAAGTAAGTATTTTAGTTGCAAATGTGTAAATTTAAAGTGAGTGAATTTAAACAAACATTTATTTAAAAGCCTTTGTCTCTTTGTCATTCAAAACTTTTTTTTTTTTTTCATTTTTTGTTTTGGTTTCTTTGTGGTCACTCTTGATTTTCACCTGGGTCAAGGTAAAAGAAATGAATCAATGGGTCAACAGATAACTAGAGCCAAAGTCAGACTGTCTGAGTTCTGGTCTCAACATGTAGGATACAGATTCTTTTAACATGATTTAATTTCATTGCCAGGCCCAGCCAGCGATTGGAAAATAGGTGAGGTACACTGTATTATTTCAACTTGATTTCATCTGGCAGCTCTGCTGTGCCCATCTTATTAACTAGAGAACTACTTAGCCATATAAATCTCAATAATGTCACTGGAAGACACACCCACTTTCTTTACTTCATTGCTTGATGGATAGGGAGTAATAGTGAGGATCATATGTATGATTCATAAACTAGGGAGTACTTAAAATAACTACAGTTCTATACTACATGTGCTTCCACACATTAGGTGAAGAGGCAAAAATAATACCTTAATGAAAGATGTCACATTTTGAAGAAGGCCATTGGAGATGGTGACAAAAATCTAATTAGGTATGAAACCTCAGCAAATCTGTTAAGTGTCAGAACAAAAAGAGGATTCCTAACCTGTGTCAGTTAGAAATGTATGTTTCTTAATAAGCCATTGAAAGAAGGTAAGAATATAACTACAAAGAGAAAATGGAATTCAAAGTAACTGGAGGAAAGATGAAAAAAATCAACAACTCCTATTAATTCAACTTAATATCTCAATTCTCTTCTCTTTTGTATTTATGAGATTATAATGGACAAAACTCTTAACCTTTATTCTGTCCCCTATAGGGTTGGCTTAAAGCAGCCTAAGACACAACTTATAGGGCTGGAGCCTCGGTCATACAAAACAACTACCACAGCATTTACTTTTATGTTTATGTATTTTTATACATATACACATACACACAGAGATACACACATATGATATCACACAACACACATAACATATATGATATCATATGTATCTTCCTCTCATCAAAGCAATGCATTAATATGAAAAAACAGAATTAACAATTTAACAAATTACAGTGAGAGCAATAAGGAATAATGAAAAATTTTACCAGAAAGGGGAAACAGTGACAGTTATATAGACATAGCAACCTTTACTAAAATTACATTATAAAATTTGATATTTAAAAAAATTATAAATTAACTCTAATGTTGCAGGATAATGGCTGCTCAATAAAGTATCTATGTATTTTAGGAAAAAAGCCATTATTCTAGATAGAAAACAGTAGAACACATAATTCTTAAAAAGTAGAATAAAGAGTCTCAAGGTTAAGATGAAAAAGTTTCCAAAATCATGAATAATTGTTAGTAATGATTAAGTTGAATAGGGCACAAAAGTAAGAGTGTTCAAATTTACATGAACAATACTCAGATTCAATTTAAAATAAGTTGGCTTTATTTTTTATTTTTTTCTATCTGGTATTTGAGAACACAAAGAACTAATAATTTGGCTCAACTTCTTAGAAATGTAAAAATATATTGCTAAAAGTGGCTTATGAAACTTTAAATATCACTCCTTTTGGTAGTGCATCTTTGGGTAATGCACTACTTAACTAAACTTTCATTTGTACTTTTTTCAATGGTGGGCACCACAATTGCTGCTATCCATTCAAAGAGACACAATACTCTAATAACAATGGTTAACTTATAAACATAATTCAAGTACCTAAGCACTTCTAACCACAATTCCTATTTTTCTGCTTAGGAAATCTTAGTCAAGTATCTTGACAATGACAAACTTGTTTAGGTAACTGCCATTTACCAAAGATGCTTGTGTTAAATATCTGATTAGTTACATTGTGCTACTCCTACTCTTTTGATTATATATTGATTTATGTGAGATCTGATCCATGCCACTGTTGGATTTATCCTGTTTGATGAGAAAACTTTCTCAATATCAAAATGATGCCCTCTCATGGTTTCTTTCTTTAGCAATCTCATTCTTAACTCCTTTCTTTTTCTACATTTAACTGGTAGTAACAAGTTATCTATATTCTTGTTCCAAAATCTCCATGCTTTGTTTTTCTTTTATTTAAAAGAAGGACTGTAATAAAAAATAATAGAAAAAACTCCAAAACAATATTCAAGAAATTATTTTAAAATACAGATACATCAGCTGGCATTTTTTTTTTAATGTTTTGTATTGGTCTCTTCTCCTCTTGTGCCATAAGAAAAAATATAGCAGGAATAAAAAAGAATTAAACTACTTTTTTAAAAATCACTTTTGGAAGATAAACATGATCGTTAGACTGCGGTACATATGAAGGTTACCCAAAATGACTGAAGTCTTAAGAACCCGCACTGGACAAAGTAAAGAAGTAGACAAATACTAAAAGGGATCATGGTGAGAATTTTTAGAAAACACCAGGAAGGAAAAAAAAAAAAAAAAGAAAAAGGAATGGTTAATTTTGAAGTACAAAACTTATCATTTTGCAACAATATTTGCTAGAACCCAGCATTGGACAGACAGGGACTATATTGATATATTGAGCATCATTGTCTCTGGAACATCAAGAAGAAAGTATTTTAATTTCTGAGTTAGGAAGAGTACATTGCATGCATGCCAGAGAGTTTTTACAAATAAACATCTGGTTCTGGTTCAACAAGACAGATATTGCCAGGGCCCCTGCAATAAAGAGCTCATTATTCAACTACACTGTTAACAGCCTTTAATCAATGCTTCTGCAAAGGAGTGGTATAAAGGTCTAGCTATCCCACCTACTACCCTTTACCCTGCCACACACACACATAAAAACACAGAACTCCTCTATAAGATGGTCTTTGCTCTGGAGCACCCTGATGGGCAGGCAGTTAAGTCTGCATTTGGATTTGAATGTTCCCTGCCCAATCCTGCTTCTTCCGCTCTTCTTTCACTGCTGTGACTTTCTCCAAAACCTTTGCACTCCCACTCCCACAGTCTTCTGGCCAGAAGAAATGCAAATTATTAAATGGTTAACATCAACAACAAAAACACATACAATATTGATATAAAGGTGCTATATGGAAAAGCAACATGGGAACTTAGCCCAACTTGCTTACAGTGAAAGATAACCATTAAAAAAATGCTGCTGGAGGGGAGAAGGGTGGAGGGATGGGGTAACTGGGTGATGGACATTAAGGAGGGCATGTGATATAATGAGCACTGACTCTCAGTCTTACACAACACTGATGAATCTCTGACTTCTACCTCTGAAACCAGTAATACGTTATATGTTAATGGAAATTAAATTTTTAAAAAGTCAAAAAATGCTGCCTTTAGAGAGTCAAAGACTGAATATTTTATCATGAATTAAAAACCAAAAATATGGCATATGTACCATTATAGAGTAAATCCATAAATAAGAAATGTAAGAACTAAGATAGCTAGACAAAAAAAGGAAGAGGTAAAACTTGAGTCATCCAAATTTGAGCAAGAAGAAATATTCCAAAAACACAGAAATAAAGACAAATAACAAACATGGAAAAGTCAAATAGAGATAAATCCATTAAAGACATCAGAAGAGTAAATTAAATGAAGTAGGAACTGAAAATAAAATATTGAGAAAATTATAGAGAAAGCAGGCAAAGGATATTCAATACCCACAAATAGTAGTCCCTAGAAAATAAAAACTTACTTGAAACTATTATTTGACAATGAATCTAATTTAATATTAAAGATACGATTCAAATGGATATTATTTTTGTGAACAATTTATATATCAAATGTATATTTATATACTGAATTTCTATAACAAAATGTTATGCCAAGAGCCATGGGGGGAAAAATGATTGAAACTATGAAGGAATGAACCCCAAGTAAACAGAATTTTCCTAAGGAAACAGGGCAAAATGATGGGCGGTGAATACTAAGTGATAAATGAAAGTATGGATTCTTAAAAAATGAGGGAATTTTATAATAGGATAAGAGAATGGTATTGGTTCAATTAATAAAAATTGTGAAGGAAAGCAAAAAGATGGTATTGGTAGAGTAAATTTTCTGATTGCATTGTAATACTTACTTTAAATGAGTACGAAAGTAGTGGAAGAATAAGCATATTTAGCAGCACAGAGTTGATCACAAAATGATCACGTTATTGGTTAATGTTATATATTACAAAAAGAAGGTGAGGTTAGGGGAGAAAAAATGTGCTAATTTTGCCACTGACTCTCACAGCAAATTAAGAAAATATAGGATTAAAGACCCTTATAAGAGCAATTAGTACAACAAAAATGGATGCTCTTCCAAATATTGAGATAATTTTTGCAAACAGCAAAGAAACCAGACATTTAAAGTACTATGAAGAGACAAAGCACACTGCAAGAGAACTAAACCAAGTATATGTCATTTAAAACATAAATAGCTAAACCTCTTATTAACAGAAAATGATCCATCTTACATTAAACCACAAAGCAAGATCTAACTGTATTTTTGCTTTCAGGAAGTAAATCTAATTCAAAAGTATATAGAAGTGTGAAATTAAAGACAAAAGTAAAATTTGTACAACAAAATTATACCAGCAAAGTAGAAACCAAAATCAAACAAAAAGAATTGAATAAAACAAAGAAGGCCACTTCAGAATGTTAAAGGGTTTAATTCATAAAATGAAGATATAACAGTTGTGAATATTCATACACAAATTATCCTAGCAGCAACAATCATAAATCAGAAATTGAATGAGACGTAAGGAGAATTGTGGAAAACATACTATGGAGACAAATTTATCCTTCTCAGCTAATCCAATGGTAAAACAAATAAAACCCTAACATCTTGTAAGACATAAATGATAACATTAATAAGGTAAACATAACTGATATATATGTATATGTATGTATATACGCAATACCTATTTTACTTATACATTATTCATTACAGTTCCTGGTCAAATAAAATTTGTTAACGGAGTTTTAACTTTGCATACTACTTACTATTTTACTTAACTGTTTTAATCCTTTTTCTCTGGATTGCATCACTTATTTTTCAACATTTTTTGTTTTCTTGAATCCTATTCTTCCTTTAAGTCCTTTCACCTAATTTCTATGTAATTAAGGTATAGCTGGGCTTTGGCTATAACCTTCCAGTGATCATACAGCAGAATAATCATACAGAGTAATGCCAGAATAATCTTGCCAATGTGTAATACTTTTATGGCTTTTCCCTGTAATAATCTTTGAAACCCCTTTATTTCTAACTAAATTAAGTACAGGTTTCTCTACCTATTGCACGTTTCTCCAAAATTTATGATGAAACCCCATGTCTAACTATCTGTATTATATTCTCTTGTATTTGTTTTACCCTTGTCCAGTATATTGTTGCTTTCTGAATGCTGCACTCATTTTCTAGGCTTCTTGCTTCCCCTTTATTAAAGAATTCCTTTACTTCAAATTCCCCCTTCTTTTCCCTGATAATTCACCTAGCATTAGACATTTGTTTCACAGTCATTGCAAAGCCGGAAGTTCTTGAGAGCCCTATATATATGTTCTTCATATTTGTATAATAGGACATAATGTGGTTCTATTAGGTATTTAAGTGTGGGTAATAGTTTGGGAAGAGTAGAATTCTGTGCACTACTTCTTATGCTATAAATTGCATTCAGAGTCTGAGTCCATCTTTATCTTTTCTTGTTTTATATTTTTAAGGAACTTTTAGACAAAGATATTGCTTATACTCTAGATGACAGAATACTGTAGATTTTATAAGGCTTTCTTGATACGAAAGCAAGTGAGAAAAGCAAACAGGTGTGAAAGAGATTTAGGATTTAACATTGACATACATTAGTTGTAGATGAGATCTGATACTTCAGTCCTCAGTCATTTTCCAGCCATTGTCTAATTTCTCTTCTGTGCTTTGGACACAATATTGTTTAGAGAGATAGTTATCCTGAATTTCATTTTCTCACCTCCTTCTTACTTAACAGTGTATTCTATTTTAGCTGTCACCAAAATAACCAATGGCCACATTGTAAAATTCAATGAATATTTAGTTTGACACTTTTGGTCACACTGTTGTTCTTAAAACGTCTGTGGTGATGATGAATACCAATTCAAAAATCTATATGCATAATTATGTAACCTTGTTTTCTATTAATGGCATCTTTAGTTGATTTCTGGACCTCATTTCAGCATACCAGTGAACAATGTAACCACTGCTATCCTTTATGAGGGTTTTTATACCCTAGAATTGTGAATGTGCGCTCTCATGTAATCACAAGGCATTTGGGGGATTCGACGTCCCAACTATTCCTTAATAACAACCCACATGGGTTATTTTTGTGATGGACTTAGTCCATGTTCACAGGGCTCTCTCAAATCTAGTGTCTCTCTGATTTTTCTATCTTAGTTGTAAGGCTATTGAAGCTCTCACATGAGTGGTTACAATATGTACCAGGGATCCTTTGATACTGCTATGAAAGATCTTGGGAACTCTCTTCTCCAATTATATCTATTTTCCTTTCCCTTTTTAACACTTGCAAACCTATGGGGAGAAAATTTGAAGATTAATGGAAAATAGCTCCTCCTATTTTTTCAAGAAATTCAGTCTATGCCCATAGATCCCCAACTCTGACCCCCTTTGGTACCTTGCCCCACTTTCATTCATTTCCTCCAAAAAAAAATGTTTTGGCATTTAAAAGACAAAAGACAGAATGTTTGCTATAAATTTCTGATTTCCATCTGTTTCATACTTGTGAGCATAGCATTAAATATGTTTGAATTGGGGAAAAGAAAAAGGAAGACCAAGAAATAGAGGTAAAAATTATTTAAAGAATGATTTTTTGGTATTTTGCCACATTTTTTCCTAGCTATCTTGTGTTCTCAGAAAAGTTTATTAATGTTTCTTTATGTGATTCTTTGTTTCTTTTATGTGCACAGGATCATTTTGACTATAGTACTCAGTTTAAGGCACACTTTTTTTCCTAAATTTATTTTTTTAAGATTTTTACTTATTTATTTATTTGACAGAGAGAGAGAGAGATCATAAGTAGGCAGAGAGGCAGCCAGAGAGAGAGGAGAAAGCAGGCTCCCTGCCAAGCAGAGAGTCCAATACTGGCTCAATCCAAGGACCCTGGGATCATGACCTAAGCCGAAGGTAGAGACTTTAACCCACTGAGCCACCCACGCGCCCCTAAGGCACACTTTTGTAATCATGTCATGTCCTTCCTGTTTTGTTTTATTTATATCATTTATTATATTTTATTTATTTTCTTCTTCCTTCATCCACTATACACATTATATATTTAATGTATGTCTTCCAAATTTATTTTCAATACATACACAAGTGTGTATAGCTTTATGTCTATATATAGATATTATTAGATTTATACATTCATATATGCATACAAGAAAAACACAAGATATTGAAATGTTTTTTAAAAGAGATGCAAGATTGGGGCATCTGGGTGGCTTAGTCAGTTAAGCATCTGCCTCTTGATTTCAGTTTAGATTATCATCCCAGGGTCGTGAGATTGAGCCTACCATAACCTCCACAGGGGTGCGGAACTTATTTAAGATTCTCTCTCTTCCTCTCTTTTTAAAAAAATAATATGAATACAACAATTCACATTTCCAGCAGAAACACTTTTTCATGTCAATTCTCATGTTATAAAGATGTCCCCTCCCCCAAGGTCCCCATGGCATTCAAACACTAATCTAGGTACTGCTGTGATGTGACTTTTCAGATTAAAATTAAGGTTGCTTATAGTTGGCTTTAAAGAAGGAAAATTATCCTGGATTTTCTGTACAAGGCTAATGTAATCATATGAACTCTCAATAGCAGCAGAAGGCAAAAGTTTGAGACTGAGGTAGGAGGAGAGGAAAGAGGACACAGAAGTGAAGACATAAGAGATTCAGAGTATAAGCAGGCCTCCACCTGTTCTTGCTGGCTTTGAAGATAGAAGAAGGAAATCAGGAGCCAAGGAATCCATGTGGCCTTTTGAAGCTGAAAGCAGCCCTTGGTTGACAGCCAGCAAGGAAAGAGGAACTTGAGTTGCTCATTCACGAATAACTGACTTCAGCCATAATCTGAATGAGCTTGAAGGCATAGGTCTACCACCGCGTCCCCATAAAATCCCAACCTGCCAACACCTTGATTTTTTGGCCTGTGAAACCCAGAGCAAAAAAGCCAGTTGAGCCAACCCCAAGTTTTGACTGACATAACTGTGAGATGGTATATGTTGCTTTAAGCTATGACGGTTGTGGTATTTTATTGAGAGCAACAAAATGTCAATCCAAGTAATATCCCATTATTATTTTTTTAAGATTTTATTTATTTATTTAAGAGAGAAAGAGAATGAGAGAGAGAGCATGAGAGGAGAGAGGTCAGTGGGAGAAGCAGACTCCCTGCTGAGCAGGTAGCCCGATGTAGGACTTGATCCCGAGACTCCAGGATCATGACCTGAGCTGAAGGCAGTCGCTTAACCAACTGAGCCACCCAGTTATTACTTTTAATTTGTATTCTATTTCTGAGGTTGTAAATATATTCAAATAATTACACATTCATGTTTCACCTCCATAAATGACTAGTTCATAAATGTCACGAATTGGGGTTTCCTCTTTTATTATACACATTTGTAAGACTTTCTTATGTCTTTATTTTTGTATATTTTTCAGCAACTAGAAATACTAAAAATAGCCTTTCACCTATCTGCTAATATTGTCTATTGTGCCCATCACTGAACAGAATTTTTAAATTTTATGAAGTCAAATATACCATTTATTCCTTTGAAATTTGTGCTTTTAGATTCTTCTTCAAAAAAACTATTTATCAGTCCATTGTTACAAGGAAATGGTTTTATATTATGCACACTGGTATTAGTTTCACTTTTTACATTAAGACTTTAAACTACCCAACTGTTTTGCTTATGGTGTGACATTGCAGTCTCTTTTCACCCTAAACATAAGCCAATTCACTTGAACACATTTTATTAAATAATCTCTCATACTTTGTAATATTACGATAGTAGTGGTTCTCAATCTTAGCATGCATCAGAATCACCAGCTAGGGTTCAGTCAGAAAAGCGGGGATTTGTCACAGGAACTTGACCTTACGTAGTTGTAGAAGCTGGTTAAGCAGCTTGGAAGCGTAGTGTCTCTGTGTCTGAGGTTGAAGCTTGAAGTCCACAGAGCAGGTGATCAAAAATCAAGTTCTTGGGACGCCTGGGTGGCGCAGTTGGTTGGATGACTGCCTTCAGCTCAGGGCGTGATCCTGGAGTCCCGGGATCGAGTCCCACATCGGGCTCCCAGCTCCATGGGGAGTCTGCTTCGCTCTCTGACCTTCTCCTCGCTCATGCTCTCTCTCACACACTCTCTCTCTCAAATAAATAAATAAAATCTTTAAAAAAAAAAAAATCAAGTTCTATGTAAAGTAAAAGAGACTGAGAACAAACTAGATCCCCCAAGCACAAACTGGAGATCACAGGGAGGAAGTGAAACCGTAACAAGTCCTGTTGCCTTTCACCATGATGGAGTGGGTACTAAAATTACACACACACCTTGGCTGGAGTTGAAGTGGAGGACAATCCAGGGAAGGGAGAGGGAGAGCTGCTACAGACACACATACTGCTTCAGGCAGTGAGGTGAGCCAGCAGGTAAGAGGTATGCTCTTACCTCATGAGAGGTATGAGCTGCAAAACGGCTGCTGCTCCAGTTCCACCCTACATATCTCATACAAAAATCTGTTTTGGTGCTCCCTAATCACATACATATAGAAAAGAGTATTCTGGGAAATTACTTCAACCGAGTGAAGTTCACACCTTATGAAGACACCACAGCTCGTTTCATGGAGATTGTTGGAGCGCAACATCAAACCTTCTGATTAGCCAAATCAGGGTGAGATCACAAGTCTTTACTTATACAACAAATTCTCCAGAGATACTGCTGCCCTGAAAACGACATACTGAGAATTATTACAGAATTAAGATATGTGTATAACTATTTTAACAAGTGCCAGGTCTGCTGATAATCCAGTATTGTAATTAATATGTCTAAGTAATACATCTTGTTATTCTTTTATAAAAACGTTTTATGTACCCATAGACTGCATATGCTCACCTGTATTTTAGAATCGTTAGGTGAACTTTTGCTGAATTTTTAAAATTAGAATGTATTGATACTAAAAACCACATTGAGATATCACCTTACACCAGTTAGAATGGCCAAAATTAACAAAACAGGAAACAACATGTGTTGGAGAGGATGTGGAGAAAGGGGAACCCTCTTACACTGTTGGTGGGAATGCAAGTTGGTGAAGCCTCTTTGGAGAACAGTGTGGAGATTCTTCAAGAAATTAAAAATAGAGCTTCCCTATGACCCTGCAATTGCACTCCTGGGTATTTACCCCAAAGACACAGATGTCGTGAAAAGAAGGGCCATCTGTACCCCAATGTTTATAGCAGCAATGGCCACAGTCGCCAAACTATGGAAAGAATCAAGATGCCCTTCAACGGATGAATGGATAAGGAAGATGTGGTCCATATACACTATGGAGTATTATGCCTCCATCAGAAAGGATGAATACCCAACTTTTGTAGCAACATGGACGGGACTGGAAGAGATTATGCTGAGTGAAATAAGTCAAGCAGAGAGAGTCAATTATCATATGGCTTCACTTATTTGTGGAGCATAACAAATAGCATGGAGGACAAGGGGCGTTAGAGAGGAGTAGGGAATTTGGGTAAATTGGAAGGGGCGGTGAACCATGAGAGACTATGGAACTATGGACTCTGAAAAACAGTCTGAGGGGTTTGAAGTGGTGGGGGGGTGGGAGGTTGGGGTACCAGGTGGTGGGTATTATAGAGGGCACGGATTGCATGGAGCACTGGGTGTGGTGAAAAAAAAATGAATGTTTTTCTGAAAATAAATAAATTGGAAAAAAAATGTATCTCTCTGTCCATGTCTTAATAAACTTTATCTTGCTTTTCAATAATGGTCTTATAGATTATATTTGTTATATAATTCTTCAAAAAAATATTTATTTATTTATTTATTTATTTACGAACATGCAAGCTGGAGGAGGAGCAGGGAGAGAATTTCAAGTAGACTCCCTGCTGAGTGTGGACCCAGCAAGGGAAGGGTTTGATTTCATAACTGTGAGATCATGACCTCGGTTGGCACCAAGAGTCAGCTGCTCAACCTACTGAGACACCCAGGCATCCCTGTTATGTAATTTTTATTGCTCTTGAAAATACCATTTCTTATATTTTCTAGTATTTATTTTTATAATAATAGATGATTTTTTTTCATGTTTGTCTTGTATTTGTCAAATTAGTTATAGTTCTAATAGTTTTATATATTTTTCATTTAAGCTCTTTTGCTAATAGAACAGTAATTTCACATTGTGGTTTTAATTCATATTTCCTAAATAGTTGAAATCCTTTTCATACATTTTCAGCCATATAGATATCCTCTTTAAAGCTATCATCTTAGGTCGTTTGACCATTTTGTTTTATTGTCTGTTTTTTTGTTGGTTTGTTTTCTTGTTTGTTTTGTTTTCCATTGTTGATTTGTAAGTCTCTACATATAATGTTCTTTTTTGGATGCTTATTTGCAATTAACTCTCTTGCTTTGTGCTTCTCTTGCTTTTCACCCTTTTAGTAAAGTCTTATGATATTTATTTAGTTCGTACTCTTAACCCAATGTGTAATTTTTTCCCTTTTATTATTACCTTTTCTGCCCTATTTAATATACCTTTGTCTGTCCTGGGTTCATGAAGAAGCTCTGTTTTTCTTTAAAGCACTTTTTGGAGATTTTGTTTTAAATGGGTGTCAGAGTTAGGAGTTTATAAATGTTCAGGCATCACACTTCATTAGACCAAAGTTGTAATAAATTGAAATGAAAGGTTTTTCTCATGTTATACTGTGACAAACACTATTTCATACGATATATTGTCATTTTTTACATGCAAGTGACCTCAATTATTTTATTTAGACTTTTTTACATTTATGTCTATATTTGAAATTGTAAATTCATTTTCTTGTATTCTACTTCTCAGGTTTTATTATCAAGATAATACTTACTTCATATAATTTTGTCAGCACTTTTCTTTATGTTTTTATTTCCAGGTAGTGTGGAATAGAATTATCTATTCTTAAATGTTTGGTACAATTTGACTAAACTGCCTGGACATGGGCTTCTCGTGGGTAGTTTAAAAAATTGCCATGTCAGTTATTTATTTTTTTTTTCTATTTATGATTTACATTTCATCTTGGACCGATTTTGTAATATATTTTTCTACTTTATCAGAATTTGGATTTTTAAATATAATAGGATTATATTTGGTAAATAATTTTGATACATTAATGATGATTTTTTTCTCTTTTCTGTTTTGTTTATTGTGTTATTTCCCTCTCAGTTTTATTTCTGATTAGTCTTTTCAGACTATTTTATCTTATTTTTTCAGCAACTAATTATACCAGCTTTTTTTTTCTTTCTTCCTTTATCTACTCAATGATTCCACATCTTTTGTTATCATTTCATCTCATTTGTTCTTTGGGGTTCCATGGTCATTTTCTTTGCCTGGATTCAATAGGGCATTAAATTTTGCAAACACATTTTTCTGTAGCCATTGAAATGATCTTATTACTTTTTTTCTTTTATTCTGTTAATGTGCTGAATTATATAGACTGATTTTCAAATATTACACCAACATGTTCTGTTTTGCCTCAAATATTTCTAGGGATGCCTGGGTGGCTCAGTCGGTCAAGCATCTGCTTTTGGCTCAGGTCATGATCCCAGGGTCCTGGGACTGAGTTCCACACTGGACTCCTTGCTTGGCAGGGAGTCTGCTTCTCCCTCTCCCTCTGTCTGCTGCTCCCCCTGTTTGTGACCTCTCTCTGACAAATAACTAAATACTTTTTAAAAAAGTTCTAAGCAAAACCATATATATGTGTATACACATAATATTTTTGTTCAAAGGCCTAGATGAAATAGGACTGTCAAAATATTGATCATTAGAGACTTGGGTTCATGGCAGTATGTTATTCTTCCTTCTATCTGTGTATA
The DNA here is from genome assembly GCF_020171115.1 of Neogale vison. Taxonomy (NCBI): domain Eukaryota; kingdom Metazoa; phylum Chordata; class Mammalia; order Carnivora; family Mustelidae; genus Neogale; species Neogale vison. Next base: position 51,981,071 of record NC_058096.1, read on the forward strand.
ACTGAAAACCAATCCAGCAGATAATATTGTATACTTGAAACATTAATCATCCTCTTTCACAATAAGCCTGTTTCATCCACACGGATCAAACAGATAAACTGTTCTCAGTGTTTAAAAGGAAGTCCCTTAGGCTCAACCTCACCAAGACTAAATAAGTAACCAACTGCAACTTCGGCTTCTCTCATATATGTGACCTCTAAGCAGTCAAACTGGAATTTCCCAGTTAGCACTTGAAAGTATGTGCTTTCTGAAAGACCCTTTCTTTCCATTTTCCTTAGGAGGCTGATGCCTAAAACAATGCTTTCACTACTAATAATTTCCTTTTCTCCCACTCCATCTCTGCTGTAAAAACATTTCCTTTTCTGCTCCTCAATGGAGCTCCTTTCAATTTGTTAGATGGGATGCTGCTCAATTCATGAATCTTTAATAAAACCAATCAGGTCTTTAAAATTTACTCCGCTGAATTTTCTTTATGTAACAATGGTGGCAAGGATTTAAGTTATTCTTCTGTTCCATCTTGAGAGCAGGAGCAAGAAAGAATGAATCCTTTTTATAGTACCATACCTTAGCCACCAGGCAACGCCCTGGTGTCTAGTTGGTTTAAAGTGGAAAGCTGACATTATAAATAGGACATTAGTTTATTACTTGTGGAACAAACACATTTTATTTTATTTTTTTATTTATTTTTTTTTGAAGATTTTATTTATTTATTTGACAGAGAGAGATTACAAGTAGGCAGAGAGGCAGGCAGAGAGAGAGGAGGAAGCAGGCTCCCTGCTGAGCAGAGAGCCCAACGCGGGACTCGATCCCAGGACCCTGAGATCATGACCTGAGCCGAAGGCAGCGGCTTAACCCACTGAGCCACCCAGGCGCCCACAAACACATTTTAGATCTGGGTGAATTTTGCATTCAAGTCTGTGGACGTATTTTTATCAACCTGTCAATTCCTTGTTACTGTTTTTCATTGGCTTTCAATCAACATTTATTTTTTCCTCACCAAAGTCAAGGGTGCTATCACTTCATATTAGCTTGGCAATGTGAACAATGCATTTCTCTTCTTAGTTAATACGTCACAAAGCTTTAATAAAGTCAATCAAGTTTTAGCTTCCTGTACTGATTATTCTAACCTGGGTTAATCTATTACTCTAGGCATAAACTCACTAAAATAGACTTGAAAGTATTTTTTAAGTCTTCCCTCCTATCTTTCCATCTCCTTATGTATTTTGGCGCAAAAACATATTGTTAAATTTGATTCATATAAATGTAAGTAGAGGGGCGCCTGGGTGGCTTAGTGGGTTAAAGCCTCTGCCTTCGGCTCAGTTCATGAACTCAGAGTCCTGGGATCAAGCCCCGCATCGGGCTCTCTGCTCAGGGGGTAGCTGCTTCCTCCTCTCTCTCTGCCTGCCTCTCTGCCTACTTGTGATCTCTGTCTGTCAAATAAATAAATAAAATCTTAAAAAAAAAATGTAAGCATAAGACAAATCCAATGTAACATGTATTTAAGGACCCCAAATTTGATGTATATACCATATCTTAAAAACCATATTGGGGCTCCTGGGTGGCTCAGTTGGTTAAGCAACCGCCTTCGGCTCAGGTCATGGTCCTGGAGTCCCAGGATTGAGTCCCGCATCGGGCTCCCAGCTCCATGGGGAGTCTGCTTCTCCCTCTGACCTTCTCACCTCTCATGCTCTCTCTCTCTGTCTCTCTCTCAAATAAATAAATAAAAATCTTTAAAAAAAAACCATATTAATGATCTTAATGTTATAGATATTTAAAAGCTATGTTCACTATATTGTACACCTGAAACTAATATTACACTGTATGTTAACAAACTGGAATTTAAATAAAAACTTAAAAAGATAAATAAAAGCTGTGCTCATATTTATGTAAATCAAAACTGAAAAAACATCTAAATTTAACTTTAGATTTATATAATGTAGATTAAGAAATTATAGCATTACCAACTTTAAGTGAGAATATTTTCTTATATTTATTATAAGAGTAAATTTAATATATTACTTTAAGTAATTTATTTGTTGGAGTAAATAAACTTCAACTAATTAAAATGTCAAACTACATTCTTGACAGGTCAATTTAAAATGGGAACAGTGAAGATTATCTTTTTTTCTCAATAAAATAAATAATTACACTTCCTTTGTAGGTGGCTTTGCAATTGCATTGGAGCAGTCAACATAACATATGGCTCACAGAACACCTGCCAACAAAAATCTATTTATAGAAGCAGTAAACTAATTAATACCTTAAAGAGCCCCATGACTTTTGACACATTATGCTGTCCCATCAAATAAGACTTATATTACTTTCCTAGGGAAAACATTTCGTTACCAGCATATAATCACTGATTTAACTTGGAAAAATAATCTTGTTTCTTTAAAAACTACAAACAATGCTCTGGGAAACAAAATATTATAATAGTGAAATGATCCCTTTCCACTACGCTATTATACATGTTATTTCCAAAATGTTGTATATAAACCCAGAAATATATATCCAAAAGCCCATATCTCTCTTTGGGCTGTCTTTTATTGTCAGTATATTCCTGTAGCTCTGATTTTCAGTGTATGTGCTTTATATCATTCAAGTAGAGATGTTATTCATTATTCATTATTATCATTCAGGAGAGAGATTTAATGTCATTGACTAAATCCTTTATTTTTCAGATTTCTTCATATGTTTGGATTAACATTCTCAGCTTCTGCTTCATTCAAATACCCTCCACAATAATAATGTTTTCATATAATTTGTATCTCTCCTAAAGTTACATTCATCCCCATCAGTCCTGGTGATCAATTTGTTTGATAAATCATACATCTAGTTAGTCTTCTTCCCAGATTTTTTTTAATAGACTGCTTTAGCTTTTCCCATTTAAAATAAGTTATTTATTTGGCATTTGAGCAAAGACATTTTCAAAAGAAAAAACATGGGTAATGACTGGACTACTTTTTTCAAGTCTTAAAATTCACTGCTCTGTTTGGATTTGCACATAATTATACTTATTTTTATGGCCAGAATCATTTGCAAAACTATCAATGTTTTATGAAAAAGAGGTTCTACCACTTACCAAATTCAATAATATTCAGGGATGATGAGCAGACATTATTTCCACATTATTTAATAGCATACTTTAGTTTGATATCGCCACGTATGTTCTCAAAACAATTGCAAAGAATAGGAGGCAACAAAGCAAGTGTGACATTTTTATCAGGGTATTTGAAACAAAAATTGCCACAACATTATACTACATAGGTTCATTACAGTAATTCTTACAACTATATGCAGTAGGAGCAACACCCTCTCACATCTCAGATAATTGTGGTGAATAGAATGTGGCAGAAGAATTTGCCTCAGCAAAAACAGTAAACAGATGAATTAATCACCTTTTCCCTATAAGCCAGCATTTGAAGAATTTAGAACATAGTTATTAGGATAATTAAAATAACTGCAAATTCAAGCAAAATTATTAAATACTTAATCATTTTTCAATAAACTCATATTTAGTATTTTAGGAAAATTTTTCTAAATGCAGTTATGTTCAAAGATGTCATATCTTCAGTTAAAATATGCAAATTATTCCTGAATATAAATCAAGCATATTGTAAATGACACTGTTAGTCTACAAATATGTTCAATTTACTTATTCACAAAACCCTCAAAAATAGATTTTCAAAAATATTTTTCCTGTGTATCAGAGGGAACTTCTGTCTCTTTTTGTTGCATTTACTGGGTCTCGCTAAAGCAACTTCACACTTAGCCCTTAGCTGGTTGATAATCACCCTCAGACTTTTATTTTCTTTTGCTAAAGCATCTTTTGCCCTGAACAATAATCATCTAATTCTACAATCCCTATAGTATCTTTCCCCCATAATTCTGGAGTCTGATACATTTCACCTCCAAGGCACATTCACTTTTACTAGTATCCCATCTCAACCTAACACCTTTAAAACTTCTAACAACTGCATTGCTATTTTGCCAAGCAACCAGGACGTAATTCAGCTTCAAAACCCCATTTTACAGTGTGCTTCTTCAGACCACTGCTGGCACCAGCTATCACAGGTCTGGTTCCCCAGGAGCCAGACTGTGAGAAGGAGATTCGTGTCCATGAAGTTTAATGATGAAGGAAATCAGAAACAACATCTATAATGAAGTCAGAGAAGCAGAAAAGGCAAGGGAGGAATTGCATAAAGACCTCATTTGATCCTACAGAGATTTCTGAAGCTAAGGGGTCCCTTCAGGATTGTTGCAACCAAGGCAAACAGGAGGAATCTCTGTACTCTTACATGGATCAGTCACTAAATGTGGGCTGCCTCCCTGCAGGTGGTACATCTTAGGGAGAAGCAGATTCTTTGAGCTATGTCCTAGGGAGAGACATAGCTGTGGGCTATCAGTAGACAACATTCCTGGAAGGTGGGGGTAATGAGTGCCTCCCTCCTGAAGGGGCAATCTGGTAGTGCTCTATAACATCCATTACAAAGGTTTTTAACTAAAATATGTGCTGCAATATGCTTTTCTGTTACTTAGCCTACAAATTATCCACATTGCTGCTAATTTCTGGATGATACATTTGTGAAAAGTAAGCGATCTCTGGTTGGAAGTGGTACTGTGTTCTACTTTTTAAGTTAGGAATATTGCATGAATGTTACTGGTCCTGGAATGAGAGTAGACTTAATCAGGTCTACAATTTATTGCTAAAGAACAAAGTGGATTTTCTTTAGTCTTTCTTTCTTGTTTACTTTTTTATCATTAGAATCATCCTCTCACATCTTCCATGAGAATGCTCAATTTTATGCACATTCCCTAGCCAAGTTTCTTGGGGTTTTTTTTGTTTGTTTTGTTTTAAATCACTTAGGTCCCAGAAATGTGATGACTTAAGCAGATACTTACTTTCCATTTGCATGCTATTATAAGGCCTATAATTTGAAGTAGCTTGTGCCCAGCATTTCAATATGTTAGAGAATGAATGTAGGGCAAAATACGCCCCTCTGATAATCTAATGGCTCTTTAAAGGTTAGTACTTTACTTTTGCTAAATTCTCCCCATGTGCAACTTCACTCATTATTCACTTCCATAATTGCTTAGATAACATGTCTAAAATTTACACTTACATATTTGTTGTAGAAGAGAGGTAATAATAGATTATAGTGCAGGGTGAAAAAGCCCTAATTACCTGGAAATCTAACTGTGAACATTAGTGAAAAGCCACACCTTCTTTCAGTTGGAAAAGTGCCATCTCTTTGATATAATGATGATAAATGAAAGTGGGAAGACTTAAAATTTTCTACAGAATATTGCTTGGATTCCATCACTTTTCTGCCAGAGCCCACAGCTTCCTATTCCCTGAATAAAGTTTTTCTCATGGGTTCTAACATAAAATTGACTGATATACCTATATTTCTGGGCAGTTAAATCTCTCAAAACTATGTGTTTTCATGAGTATTATAACAAGATGGTATGGATATCAGAAATCAGTTATTATAACATATATAGGAAGCTTCCATATCCTTTTAAAAATGCTCAAACAAAAAAAGGAAATGTTTAAAATGAGAGAAAAATAAAATGTTACTTTATAAAATAAAGATCATAAAAATAGTACCTTTTGAATGAACTGTAACTGACTGTTAATTTGACAACAATTAAATACTTACTTCAGTTAAAAATGCAACAATTGACAATATCCTTACCATTTACCTCTAAACAAAGCCACAAAGGAATAGCATAAAATGATAGCTTTAAACAGTCTTCAAAACCAGTCATCTGATCTAGACGTAAAACCTTTTCTCTATGGTACAATTTATAAGAATATTGTGCATCTGGGATGGGATTTTTATACTCCCAGAGATAGATGGCATGGATGTGCATGTTAATATATGCATCCATAAAGATGGATAATATTAATGTATATGTTAATACGAATATATGTATTAACTCACTATTTAAAGGGCTTATGGTGATTACTTTTTCTAATGAATACAAATTATAAGTTCTTTACAGGATATTTCTTTTTTTTAAGGGTTTCTTTTTTTTTTTTTTTTAAGATTTTATTTATTTATTTATTTATAAAGTATGGGGTGAGGAGACAGAGTGGGAGAGAGAGAGTTCCAAGCAGACTCCCCACTGAGCAGGAACCTGAGGCAGGGCTCTATCCCAGGACCCCAAGATCATGACCTGGGCAGAAATCAAGAGTCCCATGCTTAACCAACTGAGCCCCAACAGGATATCTCATTTATCCAAATTCACTTGCTTTAAAAGAGAAGTCTTGATGTTTTCATGTTATTTGCATGGCATTTGACTATGGAGAAAAATCACTTCATTCTAGAAAATGACAATAATGTTCATTATTATTAAATAAATACAATGATTAGTATTATTATTGATATATTTTAATAGGTCTTATATATATCAGTCACCATTCTAAATGTTTTACATATATTAACTACATTTTATATGTATTAACTTAACTAAATTGTAATAGCTCCTTTATAGAAGTACAATAGCTCTTTGGTAGAAGTACTAATATTATCACCATATTGAAAGTGATGAAACTGAGGAACAAAAGTTAAATTTTTCCCAATTTATAGAAGGTAGTAAACATTTATTGTACAATTAAAAGAAATACTGACTGGTCTTTGTCCCTTGTTTCTGAGACAAAGCTTCTAAACCCTTGAAATTTCCAGAAGGAAATGGAATGAAATTTCCAGAAATTTCCTGAGTTATCTTTGTTATTCACAGTGGGTTCCCAGGGACCATACTTGATAGTTTATGCTAAAAAGCTAGCCTATAGTGAGTCCCTAGATAGTTTATGTTAATGAGATCACTTAGGAAGAGTTAAATTTACCTCAGGCCAGGTATCTATTTTGATGATATCATTTCACTGGATAAAGAACAATGTATAAAGACCACAGAATATGTTTATCTGTCCAAAAAAAAACAAACAAAAAAACCTTATAATATCTCTTCTATATTTGAAGAAACTTGAAAGAGCTTATATTCTAAGTATATATTCCCAAATATACACAGTGCTACTTTAGGAGTCATGCTTTTTCAGCATACAAGTTTATCTTCAAAGACTTCAGAAAAAAACAACTGAAAAGTAGCAACAAGACTACAAGACTATAATTGAGGACCTACATTTTCTGTGGTTAGTTCTAGAATTTCTGGAAATATCTATCTTCATACAGAAATATGTCATATGCAGAAGAGTCTCCTGTCTTTTCCCTTCATGAAGAAAAAAGAAAAATAAACAAACTAAACCAAAATCAAGCAAAAAAATAATCTTTGAGAAATATTATCCTTTAAGCACTCTTCTGCACTTTTGTTCCACATGGGAAATGCAAGGCAATACTTAATTGTTTATAATGTATTTATATAAATTAAGCCAGGAGAACTGCATTGGGCTAGCTCTAGCTCTATTTTTAAAAAAAGGATTTACTATTTACAATTTAGCCATTACTGCAGATTAATATGCTTCCTCATATCATCAGAAGTCCAATAAGACTGCAGTACTTTAAAAAAGAATCCTTAAGTAATATTTATATATGGCATGCCCTCATTGTTCTCTTTACTGAATTTTTGCCGTGTTCATTCAAATGTCTCTAGAAAAAATTAAAAGAAAGAAAGATGTATAGCAAACAAGAAGAAAAGGTGACAAGGAAGGATATATACAAGTTACATCTATTATTAAAGTGGGTGTTTACATCCACTCAAGGGAATAATAAAGCTGTAGCAAATACATGAAAACATTCAGTCAACTTACAAAGACTTGAGATGAGTTTTTATCCTAATAGCATTGTTTCAGTCTTATCAAAATTAATTCAGGATAAGAATCCACATGAATCAATAGTAGGTACCGAACCTGAAATGAAGTGATTGCTTTAAATGATTTCCAATATATCATATCTTATTATATTAGGATATGACAGGTTATGCTGTGCTTCATTGAGTTACATAATATCATTTTGAATATAACTCCAAGTCTATCTAATATAAGATGATGAATCAGGAAATAAAATAACAAGGACTCATTTACTTCTAGGTCTTAAATTAGATTTTTCTGTCTACACAAAAGGAAGCAAGGAAACCAAAATGGCTTCCGGGAGGGCTGTCTCATTCATGTCAATGAGCAATCATCAACTACTGTTCCTAGCTCATTATGGACAGGAATGTCTGATGTCTCTGTAAGAACTAGCATAAATGACACTGCTTCTATGGGCACAGCATACATGTGGCTTTCTACTGTTTTGATGTGAGTGTGATACTGTTGGAAGCATTCTGTTAAATTTGGGGAATCAGAATATTTCATTAAACAATAGTTATAGAATCTGAAAACACCATGAAGACATGTTGTGATCACATTATAATATATATTAAAGAGGAAATAAACTTAATGGAAATGTATAAGAAGAATCTAGTAATCATAACATAACTGAACAGAATGTGGTTTGGTATATATTCTGCAATATGAACACAAGAAGTAGAAAACTGTAAAAAAAAAACTTTAAATTTTTGTAAACAAGAAGAGATGAACATGTTTTATCTAGTCTAAGACTTACTCTTGTCTCATGGATAATACATATCAAACTGTATTCCAACATAGTAAGAGTAAAAAATCTCATCACTAGAAAAATGTTCATTTTAATTGCTTAGATAGGTAGGGAGGTAATGTTAAGATGTTATAGATAATTTAATGTGAAAGATGTGTCAGTGGATTACTGGTACTGAAATGTTAATAGGCTTAATATAAGTGAAAGAAAATGTGGTATTTAATAAATGCAGATAAAAAGAAGTTGGATTCAATATATGTTGATTTAGCTAATCCTCTCTATTTCTCAGATACGCCTTTCCATGTTGCATACTCATTATATATCAAGGCTCTAGTGATCTACAAATGTAAAGAAAACGGGTCTCATTTAGACTTCAATTAAAAGTCACTTGGAGAGACAGGAGACCATGATGACGAAAAACACCATTCTTATATTATTATCTACTTAATTTATAAGGTAAACTATAAGGCAGAAATAACTTTGAACGTTAGATGACCAAATTTTCATCTGTTGGCACAAGCTGAAAAGACTAAACAGGGATGCCTGGGTGGCTCAGTCAGGTAAGCATCTGCCTTTAGCTGGGGTCATGATCCTGGGGTCCTGGGATCGAGCCCTGCATCAGGCTCCCTGTTCAGTGGAGTCTGCTTCTCCCTCTCCCTCTCACCCTGCTTAAGTTCTCTCTCTCTTTCTCTGTGTCAAATAAATAAGTTAATTAAAAAAAAAAAAACCTAAACAAACAAACTCAATTATTTGCCATGGTCTTTATGCTACAAAATTTGAATATATACATCTAACAATTTTGGTGCTGGTTCAGAAAAAAATTAACAAATAGTTTTATATACTTGCCATAAAAAAAGATACCTATAGGTTATAATCACAAAAATGTGTTTGAAGAATATTTAAGGAGAGGGGCACCTGGGTGGCTCAGTGGGTTAAAGCCTCTGTCTTCCCCTTAGGTCATGATCCCAGGGTTCTGCATTGGGCTCTCTGCTCAACAGGGAGCCTGCTTCCCCCTCTCTCTCTGCCTGCCTCTCTGCCTACTTGTGATCTCTGTCTGTCAAATAAATAAATAAAATCCTTAAAATTTTTTTTAAAAAATATTTAAGGAGAAAAAAAGATGTTTACAATCGAAAACCAAGAGATGCAGGTGCACCTCCTATAATAGTGGGTAATATACCTATTTATCTCTTCTACTTGGAATATGCTAGTTTGGTTGGTAAGTAATGAAATAGTGGATATTTAATTATACTCCATTAGCCAGAAAAATCAATACTGTTTTCAGTATATAAAATAATTTCAGTTTCAGTGTTCTGGCTGTACTTAAGATATATGATAACATTTTATCCAGTAAAAGTCCTGCTGTGATTTCAAACTAGTAGGTGCTGAAATATAACTGACAAAGAAATTTACATTGTACAACCTAAGGATAACTTCACTTGAGAGGTGGTTAAGGCAAATATCCTGTCATCTGCAAAGTACCACCTGATTCTTTTAGATGATAGACACTGGAAAATTTTAAAGCTTATTGTAGATATCTTAATAAAATTGATGTTTTGCTATAATGCAGGACTAGGTGGTTGAAAACAAAAGCAACAAAGAGACCAGCCCTCTAAAATGTATTAGCATATGTATTATGCTAAGTGAAATAAGACAGAGAAAGACAAATACCATATGATTTCACTTACATGTGGAATCTAAAGAAAAAACAAATTAACAACAACAACAAAAACAAATTAACAGACAAAAAGCAGAAACAGACACATAAATACAGAAAACTGATGGTAGCTAGAGGTTGTGGGGGGAGATAGGGGGATGGGAAAAATAGGTGAAGACGATTTAAAGGTACACACTTCAGTTTTAAAATAAATAAGTCATGGAGATGAAGAGTACAGCATAAGGAATATAGTCAATAATACCGTAATAACATTGTATAGTAATGGATGGTAACAACTTAATGTGGTGAGCATTTTCTAATGTATAGAATTGTGGAATCACTATTGTGCACCTGAAACTAAGATAAAATTATATGTCAACTATACTTATATAATAAATTATCTTTAAGTGAAAAAACATTTTTGTAAAATTTCCTTTTCCTTCTCATTCATTTTGTCTTATCTCAAAGGTGTGCTAAGCTGCTAAGTTACCAGGAGTTAGATTTTCTTGCATTTTTTTAAGTTGCATTAAGTTTTGAAAAGGATGAGTGCATCTGTTTTGTTTATTCAAGGGATTTCATCCATCATCCATGTGAAGGCATCAGGGATATATTACTGCTTTTCAGAAGATAAATACTCCATGTTGAAAATCTTAGATGTAACACCTAGATACATTGCCTACCATTTTTACTTTATGCCTTCTGCATGGAAATATAGTTCTTTGCATCAGCTTAGCAAGGACAATTAACCATGACAAGAGGAAATTTGCTTGTTATTGTGCCTTGAATTTTGTTTTCTTCTGATATTTTAGTCTTGGTTTAGTTTGGTTTTATTTACTAGTTAATGCAGGAAGTTTTCATTTTTCTCCTATTCTTGCTCATGTATGCTCATTTGTCTTATTTCCTCCTTATCATGCCTCTCTTCTCTTTTCCCATGTCTCCTCTCCTCTTTCCCTCTCTCACCCTTCCTCTGTTTTTTATCCTCTTTTCCCACCCTCTTGACTATTAATAACATCTAACAAAAGAGCTCATAATTAGTTATTTAATTAGTTGACTTATTCATTTATAGTATTAAGGAGACTGGTATCTCAACATTTGATAAGCCATAGTACTTATGTGTAAGGCTTCAAAACAAATTTTTTAAATATTTTATTGATTAATTTATTTATTTAAGAGAGAGAGAGCGCAAAAGCCTGCAGGCAAGTGGGGGAGGGTTAGAGGAAGAGGGAAAGAATGAGTCTTAAGCAGGATTTGTGCTGAGCATGGAACCTGACTGGGGCTTCATCTCACAACCCTGAGATCATGACCTGAGTCAAAATCAAGAGTCAGATCCTTAACCAACTGAGCCACCCAGGTTCCCTTCAAAACAAATCTTTTGGGTTATTTTCCAGGGACTGTTCTTTGTGCCTTTATAAAGAGGCACACAGACTAAACATTATCAAACTGACCAGAAAAAAAAACAAAAACAAAAACTGAGAATCAAAATAAACACAAGTTTCACTGCAAGCTAACCAAAGTCCCTCATTTTAAAAATGCGAATAAAAGAGCACCTGGGTGGCTCAGTTGGTTAAATGTCTGCCTTCAGCTCAGGTCATAGTTCCAGGATGCTGGGATCAAGCTCTGTTACCAGCTCCCTGCTCAGCAGGGAATCTGCTTCTCACTCTCACTCTCCCTCTACCCCTCCCCCCTGCTCCTGTGCATGTATGCTCTCTCTCTCTCTCTCTCTCAAATAAATAAATAAATAAATTTTTTTAAAAAATGAGAATTAGGAAAAATTTACAAAGCATCAATGTGAACCAAAGTAAAACTATATATTCTGAACTACTACAGAAACAAAATAACATCTCTACCTGAAAACAATGTTTTTTATGAACACTTTCTAAAAAATGTTCTACACAATTTGACAGAATTATTGATTGACTATTAAGATCCAGTGGTGGTTTCCTGCTCAATAAAATTGTTTTTGTTTATAAGTTCATATTAGAAATAAATTTCACAGTGTAAAATCCATATTTCAATATTCAACATATACGTTAATATATTACATATACACATATATACATACATGCATATATAGGTGTCTATACAAATTAATTTAATGAAAAGTTGTGAACCAAGATGTAATAAGAAAAATAGAAGTTTACAGAGCAATTATGTAAAATGGGATAGAATAATTAATAAACAACACAGATTATTTTTATTTTTATAAGTATCACAACTTCTTTGCATATGTACTATTCAAAAAGTGGTAGTAAATCAAAATATTATTTGAATTTATTTTTCAAATTATTTTATATTAACAAGGAAATTGTCAAATCAATGGAAGTTTCCTTTCTCATAGCAATGTTTTCCTGGAGCATGGGGTTTTTTTGAAACAATAAGTACTCTCAGTCAAAATACTTGGATTCAAATATCATGAGTTTTGGTTTGATCAAAGACAAAAAAGATGGAAAAGGAAAAGATCTAAATAGATATTGGTGTTAGTACAAAGAAGTTATTCCTGCCCAATTCACAAGATAAATCAGAAAAACAGCCCTAGAACATAGGGCAGATAAAAATTTAAAAAACAAACATATATATATATATATATACATGTATATATATATGTATATATATACATATATATATATTTCATATTAACATGTAGAGGATTTCTCTAGAAATACAGCATTTTATAGCATTTTTCCCCACTTTGGTTGTTTTTTATTCTATTTATTTTTTTGGAGAGAGAATGAGAGAAAATACATGTGGGGGATGGGGGACAGAGGGAGAGGGAGAGAGAGAATCTTAAGCAGGCTCCATGCCCAGTGTGGAGCCTGACATGGCACTCAATCTCCTGACCCTGAGATCATGACAGGGGCTGAAATCAAGAGTCAAATGCTTAACAAACTAAGCCACCCAGGCATCCCTATAAATACACCAGTTTAAAGTCAGCTGCTGTCTCTAAAAATAGGAGTTCCTCTTTTAAAATGTTTGAATATAACTGACAAATAAATGATCCATGCACTTAGTAATTTCTATTATCATTTTGTGTTAAATCCCAAAGTAGTCTTGAAATAAGAGCAGACAGTGCTATAAAAATCAGAAATGCCAGGGTCTACATTCATCCTCTGCTACTCCAGCTAGTTAAATTTTGTGATCCTAACGATCATTCAATTATACATTTTAAAAGCACTTATACAAAACTATATGCCGTAGAATTTCATGTATATCATAATTAATGGCAGTGAGATGGGCAGGTAAACAATCATACAATCAACCATGGATGCTATGAAATTTCTACATACTAGGACATAGTGTATGGAAAACAAAATGTTGGAAACAAAAGTACATTGCCTCTTTACCTGAAGGGATGCTGCAAAAAAGAAAAAAAGAAAAATGACCTGGTCCAATCCCTTTGTAAACGGGGAAATTACAGCCCTTCTGATAATCACACATGCGTGGTACTAGGTACCACTTAGATTTGAAATGCTTTTCCACGGTACGCTTCGCCTGTTCAAGACTGCTTGTGGAGAATAAACTTGTTATTTTAGGATCTATTATGAAACAACTTAAGAAATGTAATATAAACTATATAATTAGCAGGATATAACTTTTAGATGTTTCATGAACAAAACAGTTTCCTTTTGTGTTAATGATGACCTACATACATCATTTAGGGATCACAAATGTTAAAACCAAACTAGAAAACATCCTAATACAGCAAGAAACAATTGGGGGAATGTGTGGGAAGTCCTGTACTTCACCATGATTATTCACCTATGTTTCAAATTTACTGTAAGTTTAGAAACTTTGAGATATTAGCAAACTTTGTTATTGGCTAAGAGTTCCAATTTTTGTGACATTTAACTATTCCAGGTTGCCAGTTATCTGAGTTTGGCAATCTGGTTTGAAAGAAAGGATTGTAAGATTTGTTTTGAAGCTGGCTGAGCAAAGCAATTACTCTGTATTTACATAGACTGTATATTCTGGGGTATTGTAATGGATGGTTTAATGGAGATTACAGAACTTAATACTCCAAGTCCATCTACTTCTTGGCACTACCACTGTAGTGTAAATAGTATACATACGTAAGAGATAAGCAAATCTTATGTGTAAATAGGTACACATCAGTTACTTAGGAAGAAGAGAGGAGTCTGGATTGATAGTTATTTTTCATTTCCTGTGCCATTTTTATTAGTTTACTGGGTTACCAGGTGGGCCAATAAAGGATATTCAACAAGTAAATGACATATATGGATTTATGTTTTAGGTAAATATATATTGACCTTGATGTAGAGAACAAACTGGAAAAGAACATAAGCAGACACCAGCGACCAAATTTATGTATGCATTGCAGTGAGAGGTGCAGGGATATTATGATAGACTGGCAAACCATCCTATGTCAGGATTATGGATAAGTTAAGTACGGTTCAGAATGGACATATTTACCTGTATTCCATAAGCAATACTGGTTAAAAGAGAGAAAGAAGTTATAAGAAGAGTCTTAGAATACCATAATTTTTCCCCATACCACCCCACCCTTCCCTCTCCTTCTCCTATATCCATTGGTTTAGAGAATGGAAGGAAGGTTTTAGGATATCTGTCCTAAGGAGCTAGTTTATGTGAATCCTCCTAAATATTATAAATATGCACATGACCGCTTCACATCAAACTTCTCTATAGCTGCAAAGTGGACATTACCAACAGCCAAACTCTTCTAGGAGCTCTTCTAAAGCTATATCAATCCCTTAATCTCTTAGAAAGTGCCTGAAATTGCAAGCATGTGGGAGAGACTGAAGCATAAGGAAAGGACACATCATCCTGAAAAGCCAGAGGAAATTCATATCAAGAGTACAATTTCAAAAACAGAGAACTTACTATAAATAAGAGGTGGAGGGCGGGGAAAGGGGAGGGCTCACAGGGGTTTCCATAATCTGATAGTCTTTGGAAGCACAGGCAGTAGTAGCAAAGAATAGACCACTCCCTGCTCTACCTATGGACAGACAGAAAGATGCACACACAGAGAGCTGGGCTCTTGGGGCTCTTTTCCACCAGACCGACATGCTTGGGTCAGGGAACTAGGCAACGCTGATGCATGGGGGAAAAGGGTCATTTCTCTTGGCAGTAAATTAGGATAAGCTGAGGCCACAATGCCACTGCATAGGTCCAGTGTCTGTCTGGACCCGTCTGGGGATCCTCTGTCCACTCCCTAAATTTGTGCACAAAGATGGGGGTAGTCTAGCAGTTCATGGGCGTGGTCAGTTTTGTTAATACATAGATCACTGAAGTCAAGGGGTAGGATCAGGGATAGGGAGCTGAAGCATGAGGTGGGGGACCCCGACATTCTGTTCTCACACCACTATGCTGCCTGGCGAGTTACCTGATTGGGAGGAGATTCCCTCTACCTCCGACTTGCTGGGTGACCTGGATCAACGTCCTTCCTTGTCTGGCCTCCCTTTCCTCACTGTGAAGGCCTTAGCCTGGTCCAAATGCAGATGAGGCTCTCAGGACAGGCAGTGACAATGCAGTCATCCAGGAAAAGACTATCTTGGTGAATTCCAGGGCCTCCAGCAGTGGCACCTTATGGATACACTGTGCTGTGCCCACGCCTAGGCTGGGGTCAGCGGGCTGCGGAGCACCATGCCTCCTGGCATGTCCCCTGGTGCATGCCTCCACCACTGCGGAGGCTGGTGTTGTCCAGAAAAACTGAAAAGAGTGTCCTCCTCAGCAGCCCGCTGCATTCAAGGACTGCGTGAACAGAACAGAGAGCATGCTGGGAGCCAGGGTGGGATGCACCCGCGGACATGCGCACTGTGGTGGCAGCTTGGCCCCCAGGACTGCGCATGCAGCTGCGCCTCAGCAGAAAGCGCATCCACAGCTAGCTCTCACCTGCCAGTGCGTCCTGGCCCGCTGGAGCTGGCAGGGTAAATGGAAGAGCCGTTTTGGGCGGAGCAGAGAGCCGCTGAGCCTTGGTCGATAGCTCCAAGCCCTTCCTCCTCCTGTCCACTCCTTTGTCATCACCTGTGGCCGTCACTACCCACTAGGTCCTGAAGGAGGAAAGTACCAAGGCCACAGTTTTGACTCGGGACCAGTGGCTATGGTGCAGATCACCATGGGGCCCTTGGAGAAGGGCCCTGTGGTGACAAGGTCATCTTTGCCACTTATCACCATATAGCAGCTCGCAAGGCTTCATTCAGAACACACAAAACCGAGCCTCCAAAGTAGCTCTTTATGAATGCACACAGGAGCGGGAAGTGAGAGCGGAAGGAGCTCTAGCAGCAGTTCTGGCCGACACCGGCTAGGTGCGGGCTGCAGGTGAACTTGCTCAGTGTCCCTCACCCAGCGCCTCCTTGGTCAGTTACAGAGTCCTTGTTCTTGGCCCTGTAGACGTGGAGGCCTGGGCCCCAAGTCAGCAGGCTGTATACTGGACCTGGCTCAGGTGCACAGGTCTCTGTCGTTGTACAGGTACCAGTAGCCACTGCCAGGTTATTAGGGACGGGCTCTAGGACTCAGGAAGGCCCTTTAGGTGTGTTCTTGGTCCTGTCCATCAGCCATTCCTCTTTAAATAGCTTGCCGGTGTCCTTCTTGGTTCCCTAAGGGAGAACCCCACCAGCAGGGAGATGGTCTCTGTGACAGCAGTGAACTAATACAAGTCTTGGCAAGTTAGCTGGATGCCCTTATAGATAATATAAATGAGCAAAAAGACAGGATGACTTCCTTGAAAATTAGAGCTGACACTATAAGGAGAAATACTGGAATGAGAAGTCTACCTGACTCTCAGAGAAATAATAATTAAGAGATAATTCCCTTCAGGGATTATAAAGAAGATATAAAGAAAAGTCAGGGAAATAAGAAAGGAGTATAAGGGGGGCGCCTGAGTGGCTCAGTGGGTTAAGGCCTCTGCCTTCAGCCCAGGTCATGATCTCAGGGTCCTGGGAGTGAGCCTCGCATCGGGCTCTCTATTCAGCAGGGAGCCTGCTTCCCTCTCTCTCTCTGCCTACTTGTGATCTCTGTCTGTCAAATAAATAAATAAAATCGTAAAAAAAAATATTTTAAAAAAAAGGACTATAAGAAAACTCAAATTTCATGAGTAATATGTCCATGCTAAAGATAACAAAATCCTAACTAACACAGAATGTAACAATAAACATTTTGCCCCTATTGGAGAGGAAAAAAATGAAGTAATCAAAATTATGAAAGTGGTAATAAATACAAAAGATATCCCACCTGTACTGGTAAATACTCAAACACAGTAGGGCATTATCAGCAATATTTTCAAAGTTTATAACTCAAAATTTTTAAATAATTATGGATAACATTATGAAAACTTGTTTTTAGAAAACAAGATATTTTTTCAAGTAGTATTTGACTTGACTCTTATACTAAATCACAAATCCAGGAATGAAATAGTATGGCGAAAAAAATGATACTTTTACTAAATAAGGAAGTGACATGAATAAACAATAATCTAAAGAATTATTTTACATTGAGGCATAAGGTTTAATTTAATTACCAAAAAATGAACATATAGTAAAACACCCTATGTAATGGTTAGCCAAGGTCTTATATTAACCAAACTATTCCAATGATCCAGTGTTTAAAATAACTGAAGTCAAATTCTTTTAAATTCCTTCCTATGTAGAAAGGGATTAGAACACTCTAATTAAAAAATATAGGTAGGGGTGCCTGGGTGGCTCAGTGGGTTAAAGCCTCTGCCTTCGGCTCAGGTCAGGATCCCAGGGTCCTGGGATTGAGCCCCTCATCAGGCTCTCTGCTTTGTAGGGAGCCTGCTTCCTCCTCTCTCTCTCTCTGCCTGCCTCTTTGTCTACTTGGGATCTCTGTCTGTCAAATAAATAAATAAAATCTTTAAAAAAATAGGTAAAGACAGGGTTTTTTAATACAGAAAAAATGGATCAAAAGCACATGGTTTACCTCTTAGGCCTGTCAAATAGTAAAGAAAACAAACCAATGATAATGTATAAAAAACAGAAAATAAAACAAAAGCAAAAATGTATTAATATAAAAGTGGTAAACATAAAGGTTTAGGAACATTAAAATTAATATTAATACATTTATATAATTTATATATTATATTATATATTAATATTAATATATTCATAAAGGTATTAGGAATATTAATTGTTAACATACATGAATATAAGTGAACTTTTATCATTATTAATAATTTTCAGATTTTACAATTGTATAGTACTCAAAATTCTACAGCAAAGTAAGTGCTCAGTAAATATAATAATGATGACAATGTTGATCATTATAATTTTCCTATAACATTTTTAAAAGCACACCTACTATATACATACACATGCACATAGAGATGGAAAAGAAAATGAAAAGAAAATAAAAATAAGGCAGGCATAAATGTGTAATGAGTGAAGGGGCATCTTTTAAAATATCAATTGATGCTTTAGAGAAAGAATTGTATGGTAGAAAACAGAGGTAGATAGAAAAGCCAGTGATTCAATCTGCCCTTTAAAAGCCTAAAGCCTCAATGGAACACGAAGTTTTCTAGAGCATAGACATTGAATTGTAAAGAATTCTAATGAATCAGAACTTCTCTGTCTCAAGAATATATAGAGGTTTCTCACTCTGGGGCATAGAAAATCTGAGGTCCTTGAGAAATAGAACATATTATTGAGAATGGTGGCAGAACTGTCACAGTTTTCTGGAATCTAAGAGTAAGGAGCATCTCTGTCACTTCATGGGGTGGATTGGTTGTTTTATCAATATTTTGTGGGAGAAATACTTTTCCAATGTAAAGGACCCTTAAATCCACAGAATTTTCTGACCCCCGGTTAAAACCAATTGAGTTAAAACCAGTGATTTCAGTATGCCCAAGTATGGTACTGAAGAACCAGCATACTTTTTGAACTTATAGAAACTGCTGTTATGAACCAAGGTAACTCAGCTGCAATATGCTGGTATGCTATTATGATATAATGACAGTGACCTTCTAAGTAATAGCAATGTAGAAAACTGCCTAGCAAAAAGGAAAAGTCCAGTGTTCCTCACTCACCATCTTAATAAAGATTTGACATTCTATTAGTCCTCTTGGAAAACGGTGGAAAAGATCGATATTCATGGAGCCCAATATTGATTTGGATTAAGTTTTGATATCTGAGAGGAATGGTGACTCATAAAACAAATTGAGTTTCCAAAAACTTAAAAGAAAAACAGTTCTCATTTTTGTATATTTGAATCTCTGAAATGAAATTTTGTATCATTGACAACTATATAAAATAGATGAATAATTGTATATTTAATCATGTTATATCAAAATAAATATAAATTATATTTATTAATGACATAATTATATACCTATAAAATGAAAAACAATCAGCAAAAATATGAATGAAATGGATGAATTTATAAGTACCCCAAATTTAAGCAGCTTTTTATTTTTCAATAATACCAACATAGAAAACTTATTAAAATATTCCATAAGAGCCTTGGGAAAAAAATTGTGACATACTTAAAAACAATTTTAGTCCCTGGGGATAAAAATATATGTTTATAAAAAATAAAAAATTAAAATAATAATAATAATTTTAGCAAGAACATTGTTTGATCAAAAGAACATTTGAATAAACATAAAGATATAAGATGAGTCATAATTATAAAGATATAATTACTTGACAGAATAATATATATATATATAATTGTAAAATTAAGATGAATAAAAAGAAATTCACAAAATCAATAGTGTTTTAGAAAGCTGGCCAAATACAAAATAAAAACTATAAAATCACTATCATTCATATATAGAAAATAACCAGGTAGAAATTATAATTGAAAAACATCCATTTTAGTAGGAGGAACATAATAGTATATTCAGTAAACAAGAGGGATAATTTTGCTTTCAGAGGGAAAGAATTATGAGGAAGGTGATGATGGATTAGATTACAAAAAGAAGAGACTTCTGGGGCGCCTGGGTTGGCTCAGTGGGTTGGGCCTCTGCCTTCAGCTCAGGTCATGATCTCAGGGCCCTGGGATTGAGCCCCGCGTTGGGGGGGGGTGTCTCTGCTCAGCAGGGAGTCTGATTCCTCCTCTCTCTGCCTACTTGTGATCTCTGTCAAATAAATAAATAAAAATATTTAAAACAAAACAAAAAGAAGAGACTTCCTTTTCTCTTCATTGTACATATAAATTGAAAATAAAATCATGCAGTCCATTTTCCAGTTACAAGTAAGGGAAGGTAGCTTGGGGCAGACTTCCATCTGGAAACACTAGAAAATCTGAATAAACTGAGAAAAAAATTATCTAGGAAAAGCACCAGTCTAGAATTATATAACCAGCAAAATACATCCTTCAAAAAAGAAAGACCAAGAAAGGAGATGAAAAAAATGGTAACTCGATGAATCATCCATAGTAGCTATAGTAAAGCTAGATAAAGTAGAAAATTAATCCTGTAGGACATTGGGCAAAGTGAAATATAAGGCAAGGAACATTACTACTGAAAAAAAAAAGGGATGTCATCATTAATTTAATGTGTCAACTTGACTGCATCATAGGGTGTCTAAATATCAAACTAAACATTATTTCTGGATGTGTCTGTGAGGGTATTTCTAGATGGAATTAGCATCAGAATTGGTGGATTCAATAAAGCAGTTTGTTCTCCCCAACATAAGTAGGTACCATCAAATCTATTAGGAGCCTGCATAGAACAAATTGATGAGGGAAGTTTTTGTTTCCTGCCTGCATATTTGAACTGAGCCATCTCATCTCATTGTCTCAGGTCCTCCACCTAGGATTTACATCAGCTCCCCTGGTTCTCAGGCTTTTAGACTCAGACTGAATGATACCACTGGCTTTCTTGGATCCCAGGCTTGTAGACAGCAGATCATAGGACTTCTTGGCCACCATAGTCATGTAAGTTAATTCCTGAAATAAATAAATATATATATATATATATATATACTCCCCCCCCAACACATACACACTTTATGTTTGTAATATATTAGAGAATCCTGATAATATAAGGGCTATTTTACAATGCTAGTGAACTTAATCCATCAGTAGGATTCTAGGTCAGTATTCATCCCAAAAATATAGCTTCAAATATATATAAAGCCATATATATATATATATATATTTATATATATATATATATTTATATATATATATATAAAGCAAGACTTAGAAAAATAGGCTAATTGACAACTATTTTGGAGACATTAATATCCCTCTCTCAAAAGTTGATCAAAAGAATAAATTTAAAAATTATAAAGATATAAACATTCTGAACAACACATAAAAAATAGAAATAACAAATAACATTCAAAAATACTAGAAAATGCCACATTGAAAGCGATTATTTTGAAGTAATCATAGATTTAAAAAACTCATAGCAGAGATTATAACATATGTTGGAGTGTTTGCTAATAACTATATAATATATCCAATTTTTGCTTCTGGCCAAATGGAGCAACAGAGTCTGTATTTATCCTCCTGCAGGAAACAACTAAGAAACTGGGCAACCTATGTGAAACAATAGGGTTTTGTTTTTTTTTAAGTTTTTTGTTTTAATTCAAGTATAGTTAACATACAGTGTTATATTAGCTTCAGATATACAATATAGTGATTTAACAGTTTTGTACTTTACTCGGTGCTCATTATGGTAAGTGTACTCTTAATATCCTTCACCTATTTCACCTATCTCCCCACCCATTTCCCCTCTGGTAACCATCAGTTTATTCTCTTTTGTTAAGAGTTTGTTTCTTTTTTTTTCTTTTTCTTTTTTTTTTTTTTAATAGTTTTGAAGATGCTGAACATCAGGTGTAGTGTAAGCCCTGATTTTTCTTTTTTGTATTTCCAGTGTCTTACTTAGGCTTCAATTGCCAAGGTATCCACTTTAAAGACAGTTATCTCAAACACACTGCCATCCACATAACAGATAAAGAGTTATCTTGATACTCCTTTGTTTAACAAATTTTGGTTGATTTAGATAACTGACCATTTGGGTACTTTTTTCCCCCCCTTTTCTTCCTGTGTTTCAGTTTCCACACTTAAGTTTTAATTTCACCAATAAAGAGTTGAACCCATGAACTCTAGGCCCTCCAATCCCAACTCCAGTAAAAGCAGAATCCCAGGCTAACTCACTTGCTCTCTCTTCCCCAACAACCAGCAGCCTCATTTTGGGGTCCCATGCATGCCATGTATGCTACAGGACTTGTGAGTTATAAACCTTGTTTCTTTCAGTTTCCTGATAGTTATAACTAAGGAGGCTTACAATTATAATAAGAACCATAAAGGTCAGTCCAACCACAATATTGGTCCCAAACTGGGAACCTAGGAACCTGGTCCAGGTGAGTGCTTTCTGGCACTCCTAGCCAAAAGCAGAACTGTCAATAAG
This sequence comes from Neogale vison, assembly GCF_020171115.1. NCBI lineage: Eukaryota > Metazoa > Chordata > Mammalia > Carnivora > Mustelidae > Neogale > Neogale vison. Next base: position 52,003,632 of record NC_058096.1, read on the forward strand.
CTGAGACCACATAACAATTCAGGCAAGGAAGCAGAATTACCTCTGAGAGACAGAAAGCAAATCTGATATGTTCTAAGACTCCCCCAGCTCACTGCCTTGAAGAGGTTTTCATGCTCTGAGGATAAAGGACGAATCTAGGCTGAGCTTGGCCAACTCCTTAAATAGAAGTAAAAGAGCTGAGTGTCCAAGGATAGCAAGACTCCTTGATGGCAAGACTTCACAAAACAGAGTGCCAGAGAAGAGAGAAATGCATACACAGAGAAATCTGGGGATGTGCAGAGGACCCTATTGGAGTATTCAACAGCATGATGTTGGGGTCGATTCCACGTTAAAACATGTTAACCCCCTAGGGCCTGCCTGGGCCTACTTAGCCATAGTGACTCCATGTTGCATAGGTAGACATTTTGTTGTCTAGAAAAGTTACTACTCTCGGTTCCAGGTAACTGTTACTAAAACACAACACCTAAAACAAGGTAACTGTTACTAAAACACACACCTAAAACAAGGCCAGTTTCAGGTAACTATTACTAAAACACATAGCTAAAACAAGGCCATTGGTAACCGTTACTAAAACACACAGGTAGGAGACATCCAATCAGCCAAAGCCACATATGTAGATGTCTGTGATTGTGCCCTATAAAAACTAGCCTGTAAGGCCAAGGGGCGTCGCTCTCTTCGGAGGCGGCCCTGGCCGGTCAGTCTGACTTCTAATGCTTGGCATAGAAAAAAGCTTTACATAACTTTCACTTTGTCTCACCCTCATTTCCCTGGCCAGTCAGTCTAACTTCTAATGCTTGGCATAGAAAAAGGCTTTGCGTAACTTTGTCTCAGTCTCGTTCCTTTGATAACGGACCCAACAATACCGTACACATATCTGAGGGAACGTTCTAAAGTAAGGAAAACTACCCCCAAAAAAGATTAGTAGGACCAGTGTTTGAAAAGTTCCAAGAGCCCAGAGATAGTGCCTGTTTACTAATACAGCTTTATAACTCACAAGACATTGAGATTATTCAAAAGTGTCTTGCCTTTGTAATGGGGAATAATCACCCTTAAGGAAGTGTGTGCTCTGGTTTGATAATTATGTGAAGCTCATGGATATTTCATACATTGCCAGTGTTAGTAAATTACAGCCACAGTGGAAAAGTCATAGGAATTATCAACTAGAGCTGAACGTGTGCTTGCCCTATGATTAAAAATTCCACATATAAATACCTAGAAAGAAATGTGTGCTGATGTTTACCCCACAACATGGGGTAAAAGAATTTTGCAACGGTACTGTTCATGATATTTGAAAACTGAAAATTGCCCAAAAGTGCACAAACAAAAGAATGGATTGTTGTATTCATACACTGTATGATACTGAAATGAATATATTACAATTACCTACAACCACATAGATGAATTTTACAAGTATATTTTGAGCAAAAGAAACAAGCCATAATAGATTATAAAATGTAGTTGTCGTTTACATAAAGTTCAAACAAACAAAATCCTAATAATCCTACTAGCTAATAATAGCTAATACTTATATTGATGCGCTTAAAAAAGGGTCAGAGAAGCCATGCCAAATTCTTTAGTTTAGATAGCAACCTTGTGTGTTTCTTTTTGCTAAAACTCATCTTTCCCATCACCGTGCTAGAGTTTATCACATATTCAACTGTTGGATAGCAATATCTGTATATCTAAAATCACACATAGCCTAAGAAATTCCAGAAATTAACTCATACATTTCTCCACTAACAAATTATCTCATTCATGCTCTATTTGAAGCCTATATTCTATGCCTAGAGTATTTCACCTATAGACAACTGTTGCAAGTAACTTGGAAAATAATAATTTAATCCCCTGTGATTTTTTCCCAGATGTCTCCCAAGTGTAGCTGTTCTTTTATTTATCCATAGTACTTCTGCCTTACCTCAGGTTCTTATTGTCTCTTAATTAGATTGATATAATAGTCTTTTGATTTATTAGCTTCTGGTATTAACCCTTTTCTATCATATTTATACACTTTATATCAGTATGGTCTAAATTTCAGTTTTGTATTTTCAGTTCAAAATGGCCAACCACAAATTTAAACTACTTCTCTATCCACCCAAAGGCAAACATATGAAAACACAAAAGGCCCAAGGATACGAAAGTCAACTAAAATAAAATCTGAAGAATTCCTGAACTATAGAAAGAAGATTTTTATCAGATTTGAGTTGAAGAAACATGTGAAGGTACAGGCTAAGAATTGTTGTTAATTGTAGCAACTCCTAGGTCAAACCTAGAAAGTCTTCACATTAGTCAATAGTCTCCCTTTCTGCCTTGAAGGAGATTCAACATTAGCAGTGATTTATGTTCTCTAGGCTAATTGCAATTCACTATGGAAAGTAAGTACTTATCCAGCTGGGTCATAAATGGGAAGCAGAGCAAAAATGGGAAACAGTTCTCAAAGGGTATAGAGAAAAACTAACAGTCCATCTAAGCAGGAAAACACTTTGTTTTGTTTGTTTAAGTAGGCTCCATGCCCAGCATGGAGCCCAGCATGGGTCTTGAACTTATGATCCTGAGATCAAGACCTGAGCTGATGAGCCCTGAGCATTGAGAGTCAGATGCTCGACCTACTGAACCACCCATGCACCCCCAAGGAGAAAAATATCTTAAACTGCTTCATTTTTAGAGTAAAGCCCTCTGTAATCTCTCAAATATTGACACCCCCCCCAACCTACCTGTGTACAAGAAATTCTGCTAGTTGATAACTCCTGATTTCTTTTACTCGAATCCTTGTTGAGGATCCATACAGGATCCTAAAGAAAATATGACTTGAAATTAAAATAATAATAATAATACCAATGCGGTAAAAACTACTGAGGATTAAATGAGGATTATTTGTTTCTATCATCAATGTCATCTCTTGTTTCAATTAATACACACAGGAAACAACTATTCAACAACTCAACAACTATTCAACAACTCAGTTGAAACTATTATTATTAAAATGCACTGTATTAAAATGCACTGTTATTTTCTGTGTAACTATTACATTATACTTAATACCTTTCTTGAGGAAAGGAGAATTGATGGATTTGTTATAGGTGTGAGTCTGCATTGAGTGAATGGAGGTGCTTTGGATTTCCTACAAGATTTAGGTGGAGATCTGAGCTCAAATAAAGATAGCCAGAAGGAAACCAGCAAGCACAAATTAGTTTATCGAAGCAAAAGTATACTTCCAAGGTGGGAGAGAGGGCCGGTTAGTCAAGATGGAATGACCCCTTGGTCATGCATTTGAAATTGGATATTATTGGGTCTCTCTGGGCTGGGAGGGACTGTGAAGTACACTGGGGTGATCTCTAATGGTGGCTGTTTCCAATCATTTGGGAAATTCCTCCCACAGTTTGGGAGAAGGAATTTTTGACCCTATAATGTTTTGTACCAGAAGGTCAAGGCAGCCTTTCTCCATTAGCCCAGCTGTATTAAAATGCAAATGTGTTATAATTAGTCTAGGGGTTAGCCTGGGGCAGAGGTGGTGGAGGACAGCATATGTTCTGCACCTGTGTCTCTTGATCTGTCAGTCCCAAGTCTTGGAAGCTATAAGGTCAAGATGTGGAACACTTGGGCTTATCATATGTAACTTTTTAAAATCACTTTCCTTGCCTCCAGCTCATGTCTCTATCATTCCCCTTCAAGAACTTGGGACTCTGTGTGGAGGCATTTCTTCCAGTGCTCATGTGTAGTTTCTACCTAACAGATTCAACATTTTCTTGAGATATAGTTAGCGTTTTCGGGTGTCTTTAGCCTAGTGCAGGAGATGGGAAAAATTCCTTTTCCCCCCGCAAGGTTCTTCCATCTAGTTTAGGAATTAAATTAACCTAAGACAGGTTAACAGGATGACAAACCAAAATTTTATTACCAGTGCACACAGACCTAATAATGAAATCAAGACCAAGAAATGATCAAGAAAGGCTGGTTTTTTTCATTTACATAATAGCTTTAATTATTTAAACGTAAGATATTTAAGCATAGTTTCATAATTACAAAAGAATTACATAGCACTAGAATAATATAAAATTTTTTTTCTCAGAGATATGTTGTGTTTTTGTCCTTCTTTTTTGTAAGTTTTTAATTTAATTCATTTGTTAACATACAGTTTTATATTAATTTCAGGTGTATGATATAGTAATTTAACACTTGCATACATTCCCCTGTGCTCATCACAACAAATTCTCTCCTTAATCTTCATCACCTATTTAATCCATTCCCCCACCACCTCTGAAAGTAGGCAGTTTTTATACATTTTAAACAAAGGGATAATAAATTTGTGAGGAATTGATACGATAAAGAAAACAGATCTTTGCGAGCTTTAATTAGTAAGGAATTCTAAGCAGAATTTGGACTGAGGTAGTAGATTAGTAAAAAGTAAGAAGGTTTGTTTCTACAGCTTTCTCAGCTTTAAAGTCCTTATTTCTGGTAATAAGGATATCTGTATTTCTTTTTTTAAGATTTTATTTATTTGACAGGGAACAAAAGTAGGCAGAGAGAGAGGAAGGGCCCAGGCTCCCTGCTGAGCACTGAGCCTTCGGGTCTCGATCCCAGGACTCTGGAATCATGACCTGAGCCAAAGGCAGAGGTTTAACCAACTGAGCCACCCAGGTGCCCCAGGGTATCTGTGCTTCTTAGGACAGAGAGATTCCTTTCTGTATGGGAGATGTATTTCTTGCTTTCAGAGGGGCAGAGGAGAATCTGAATATCCCTGTTCCAGCTGTTTCCCAAGTAACTTCAATTCAGAGTTATCAGTATGCTATTGTAGCACGTTTTGGGGTGACCTGTTTTGGGCCCCTGTGCTAGAGAGGATGTTTTTAGTTTTTACGTAGACAAGATAGGGGTTAGACATATATGAAATAAGCTTATACGATGATTGCAAAGTCATGGTTTTAAAAGTCAGTGAGTACCCATCAGTAAGTATTCAAGCAATTATTGCTGTTTGCTTGGGGGCAGGCACAGTCTTAATTCATGAGGACCATACGATTTATTTGGAGAATCAAGGCTAATATATGTGAAAGGATGGACATATACTAAAGGGCTATTTTGTAATACTAGCAACTAGTGCAATAGGAGTCAAATGTATACAGTTTTCCCTTTATTCATCATTAAAGATAAGAATGGAGATTGATCTTAAAGGATGACTGTGATTAGAGCTTGGTAGATGTGGGAGAGAACCATGATTTTCCTAGGAAGAATAATGAAGAAGGTAAAGAAATATACATGTTAGATAAGGTTCCAGAAATAAATATTTTAAGTTTGTAGACTGCCACATATAGCCTTTGTCATATGTTTTCCTTCTAACCTTTAATCATACAAAAATATAAAAAAAGGAAAGAAGGAAGGAAGGAAGAAAGGAAGGAAAAAGGAAGAAAGGAAGGAGAAAGAAGAAAGAAAGAAAAAAAGAAAGAAAGAAAGAGAAAGAAGTTACATTTTTTGCTGTGGAACTCTATAAATAGTGTTTATAATAGTGTTTATAATAGTTTATAGTCAGTGTTTATAATGGTTTATAATAGTGTTTATAAATAGTCAACTGTTTATGAATAGTCAGATTTGGCCAATAGACCATAGTGTACCAATCCCAAATTTAGAATGACTGTGGAATTCTGCCTGATGGGATTGGGAGTTTAATACTGGACAATAATGGTAGAGAAGGTTGGAAAGAAAAGATGAAGTCATGATATTAAGCTATATTACTAGGAACATTGAAAGCCAGAATGAGGCATTGGATTTGAACTTTGATTTTATCCCCTAAATATACAGTGAAAGTACTTATACTCCAATTAATTTCAGGTATCTTCTAGGTTAAGCCAAATTATTCTTCTCATTTGATCCTAGGAAATCAAATGGAGGGTGTTTAATTAAATGGGAACATTAAATCAAGTTTTGCTTTATCTCTTATTGGGTAGAGCCAAAGCATTCCTTTTTAAAAATTTCTATTGCTTCTGAAAGTACACCTTTTAATGAAATTCAATGACTGCTGGTGTTAATATGTTGACCTTGGATGTTCTGATGCACAAATTAAATGAAGACCATATGGGTTGGTTTTCTTTGGAGATGTTGTGTATTTTGTACTTGTGATGTTAAGGGGGACTGTTATTGAAACTCAAATCCTAAATTTTCTATTTGCTCACAGTTGGGGTACCCTAGGTGCTGATAAGAGTTGTCACAGCTCTCTGGTAAAATTTTAGAGGTTTCAAAAGTTTCTGAATCCTCACAACATTTTTTTTTTTTATCTATACTTGTGAATTCCCTAGGCAGTGACTTTCCTAGTAGGATATATGAGAATGAACATATGTGATATATAATCCATATTTTACACATGTGAAATTCTTGGTTAACATCTGGATTTTTCATTCTGTTAAATCGATTTCTTTTATGTTTAAATGTTATGGAAATATGGAGAAATATAGAAAATAGAGATAATCTCAGAAAAAGTTCTAGGAGTAAAACTTTCACAGAAATGAATAAATGATTTTGATGATAATAGGAGAAAAATATATAATAGTATATAGGATTGCTTAGGAAATTAAGTGAAACAGAGTAATGTGAGATCATGATTGATAAAAGGGTGAGAAAAATACTGTTAATTGACATCAAGTTGCAATTTTTTAGTAAAATGTCTCAGTGAACTAATAAAAAATAATATCTGGATAAATTTAATTTCAAAGGGTTTGTCAGTAAGTATGAAAGTTTATAAATGGGAAATTAGAAGAGAAATCAGAAAGCACTGAGATGATTGAAACAAATTATAAATAAATTTGGTTAGAGTTACTTAGACATGTAAGTTTTTTGTTTTTTGTTTTTTAAGATTTTATTTATTTATTTGATAGAGAGAGACACAGCGAGAGAGGCAACACAAGCAGGGGGAGTGGGAGAGGGAGAAGCAGACTTCCCGCTGAGCAGGGAGCCCCATCTGGGGCTGGATCCCAGGACCCTGGGATCATGACCCTAGTTGAAGGCAGATGCTTAACGACTGAGCCACTCAGGCGCCCCAGACATGTATGTTTTAAATCTACAGATTTTAAGACTCTGCTAAAGCAAATTTGCTTATATATAAGTGTAAATCTTGGGCAAAAATTTTCCCTCAGATCCTAGACTCATGATTATTTTGTGAGTGCATGAGAGAAATGTAATCTGAGAAAGCTTTCTAGACATTTATCAGAAATGTAATGTTGTATTCCAGAAGTCACTTTATGGGGAAAATTGTAATGTTATACTTGTTCTGTCATTTATCATATACATATTATATATTATTTTGCCCACCTAAATATTTTCTATTTTTTAAAAGTTCATGATATGTAAAATGAATTTGAAAGTGCTAATTACAGAAATAAGAATGTCAGGATAATGAAAAATTGATAAGATTAAAAGTGAGAAACTAGGACGTATTGAAATATGTAATAGATATTTTAATATAAATTAAAATATCAGCAAAAAGTGTGGAAATTAAGTTCTCACTATATAAATATAGTTGAAATTTTTTATTTACGAAATTTTGTAAGTGTGAAATAGTGATTTTTTAAAAGCCAGATAATTTTTCATGGCCCAAATAGTTAGTTCACTTTTCTTCATACCAGTGAATCTTTATTACCCAGTCATTTCAATCATCTGAATGCAGAGGAAAAGCTCACTGAAGTAGGAGTTAGGGATTGTGGAGGCTGAGCACAACCTCCTCACCAGCACATTCATTTGTAATATAGTCATCTTTTTATTTTCTTAATTATTAATTAACTAATATTTCTTTTTCCACTCTACCTGAAAAGCATACTTACTTATATTTTCTGGAATGCAAATCCATAGTGTCTTGGAGGGGATGGACTCACAAATAAATAATTACAATGTGCCTTTATATTTTAATAGAAAAAGGTGCAGGTAAAGGAAAGACATAATTTATGAGAGTAAAGATAGGAGAGGGGCACCTGGGTGGCTCAGTGGGTTAAGCAACTGCCTTCGGCTCAGGTCATGATCCTGGAGTCCTGGGATTGAGTCCCACATTGGGCTCCCAGCTCCGTGGGGAGTCTGCTTCTCCCTCTGACCTTCTCCCCTCTCATGCTCTCTCTCACTGTCTCTCTGTCTCTCAAATAAATAAAAAATCTTAAAAAAAAAAAGTAGGAGAAAATCATCAGAATGTTATCACTGAATAATGACATTTAGATAGTCTTAAAAGAGTCATAGGATTTTGCCAGGGAGAAAAGATAAGTTGCCTATAATACTAAATATTTCTGTTTGAGGACAGTGAATTGTGCTTCCAAAATCCAACTTTAGTGCAGATGTTTTATAAGTAAACAAAAATATATTTATATACATCTATTTATATAGGCAGATACATAAAACAATCATAAACATATTTAAACATGTGTACAAACATACATGTACATATATTTTCATTTGCATTCTGATTTGCTATGGCTTCCATCATCAATCAAAATTTCAGACATTTCATTATTAGTGTGCACATTTATTATGTTTAATTCTATCTACTGGAAAATTGACAGTATAGGGCAAAGTCCCTAAGCACTTTCAGGTTTTTTGTTGTAAAAGAATAGCTGAAAGAGTTTTAGACAATATAGGAAAAAAATCCTTTTTTTTATTGTTTTTTATTGTTTTTCCTTTAGATTCCAGTTAGAATTAAGCAATCTCTCTTCCATCCCTACCATACATAGACATAAATGTATTAAATATTAAAATGCAAAATAAAGATGAAATAAATAAAGCTAAAACCAAATTTTAAAAGGTTGAATCTATGGATAAGTTTAACTCAACTTTCCTGATATCTAATATATAATGTGTATATTTATTCAAGATGCTTTTTAATAAAAAATACCCTTTGTGGGCGCCTGGGTGGCTCAGTGGGTTAAGCCGCTGCCTTTGGCTTAGGTCATGATCTCGGGGTCCTGGGATCGAGTCCCGCATCGGGCTCTCTGCTCAGCAGGGAGCTTGCTTCCTCCTCTCTCTCTCTGCCTGCCTCTCTGCCTACTTGTGATCTCTCTCTGTCAAATAAATAAATAAAATCTTTAAAAAAAAATACCCTTTGTATATTCATTATCTGTGCAGTCCCTATTAATGTTTCTTATCTGCAGAAATCACCATATTTTGACCAGTGATTTCATCTTGGTATTACTTTTGATGGAAATTATTTTTTTTCACATCTTGAAAATAAACCATTTACCTTTCCAGAACAATTCTAGCAAAATCATTTAGTGGTGCCATCACCTTAATTTATTCCTTGATTTCTTCTGAATTTCATGAAGTTTTCATGTAATTGACATGGTGAAGTTTCAATTCTAAGATCAGATTGGTGTATGTATGTCCTGAAAAGGTAAATAGGCATGTTTAGCCAGAGGGATATTAAAATATATTTAGTATAGATGACCAAGATTTTCTTTGTGTTCATACTTTTAAAACCTACTTAGCTATCTTTCATTTTTCCTTTGCTTTTAATTGTTAAAAATAAAAAGAGCAAGAAACTTTCAAAATTTTGTTACCATGGTGATTAATATTTAGAGCTTATGAGAAACAAAATTCCAGCCTACCAAAGAGAAGCAAAAGAAGAGGGAGGAAGGAGAATATAATATAAAAAAAATACAACAAAAGAAAATAAACATTATAATATTAAGAAGAAATTTAGCCAAAGATTTGTAAGTAGCATGACACTTTGGACATGAGAAAAATGACTTCTCTTTAACCATCTGCATTAAGAAATAAACTTGTCTTTTCAATGAGATGCCTGCTTTATCAACTGTTACATATTTGATGAATCTATTTCTCAAATTGATGCTAAAATGCAATTTTGAACTTTTTAAAGCAAGACCTGCATATCACAGCAGGGGTGAGAGAAGAAGTTGAAGGTCAAAGGGGAAATTCCTTGTGATAGAATTTGTTTATGCAAGTTATGCCAGTATCTACAAAACAGCCAGTTTCACTCTCATTGAAGAGGACACAATAAAAGGATTTAGAAGAGGGCTTGGTAGCTACCCATAATCTGATGTAAAAACTACTATGCAAAAAAAAAAAAAAAAAAAAAATCCTCCCCATCATACCATATATATTTTTCATTAAATTAAGCATAATAATATTTCTTAAAATAATAATTAAAAGCTGGACTATTCTCTTTATTAAATATTCAATGTAATTTATTTTTTTATTCTTATATATTTTGAAATAATTATCAGCAAGCCTCACATTAGGATACTTAATTTAAATAGAAGAGAAAGACCTATTAAAATTCAAGCGTATGGGATGAAACAATGTATGTTCAACAAAGAGGGTACTGGGGAGATCAAGTACAGAAATATTTCATTGTATTTGGATAGAGTTAGTATTCAAGTTCATATGTTACTCTATTTAAATTAATGTTCTCACCATTCAAATGATAAATGTCTTTTATGAGAGCAAAGCCTCCTGAGTTTGTCATGAATATGGGTAAATATGCCTTCTTCAACCCTCAAATTCTCAGGCATTAGAAGAAAGAGTACTGTTGTATAATGGAATGATCAAACGATCAATCTACTAAAGGTTTGAAAGTTTAAGCTCTGATACAAATAGTGTAACAATTTCACCACATGACCTTCAAAGTTTATTTAAAATTTTGGAGTCTTTTTTTTTTTTTTTTTAAATAACTTGAGAGCTTTGGTTTAAATAGTCTGCTTATCTGCGAAGCTTGATCTTTTAGAAATTGACATTGTACTAATAAGAATCTTGAGTTACTTTTCATAATTTAAAGTCTTCTAAGAACATATCAAGTCTTCTTACTTAAAACTGGAATTTTATCATGTAATATAATTTCTGATCATACAATTTTAGGTTATTGATTGATCAAGGATGGGAAAAAATACATGTGCTATTTTTTGGTAAATAAATATGTTGGAAATATTGCCCTTTGGGGAAGAGGACAATAAAAGCAATTTCTCTGAAGTGCTAAAATATAATATTTTTATATTTAACTGCTTTGCATGGTTCAAAGTTACTCTTTTTTTTTTTAAGTGTTATAATTTCCTGGGTTTTACTTATTTATTTGCTTTTAATTCTACATCAAATTTATCCAGTTTTGTATTTTTTTTAACTTTGAAGACATGTCTATTTTAATTAAACAAACGACATTAAAATATTTTGAATATTGAATAATTTTTCAGAGCACGTGAACTTGAAAAACATTTAGGTTAGTTTCTTTCTGAGACTTTTAGAATGCTGATACTTACTAGTGCTTGCCTTTAAGTCAATTATAAACAACACTTGTATAAATTTTAATACCATCCAGAGGTAGAAAAAATATTACATTTATAACATATGTATGGACATACATTTGAACACACAGACCAAACACAAACCAAAATCTTATGCCCATTGTTTTTACTATTTGTGGAGAGGGAATTATAGATCTGATTTCCAAATACCTCCTGCTCTTTTTTCTGATAAAAAAAAAGTCCAGGGGCACCTGGGTGGCTCAGTTGTTGGGCAGCTGCCTTTGGCTCAGGTTATGATCCCAGGGTCCTGGGGTCGAGCCTCGCATCGGACTCCCTGCTCAGTGAAGAGTCTGCTTCTCCCTTTCTCTCTGCCTATTTGTGATCTCTGTCTGTCAAATAAATAAATAAAATCTTTAAAAAAAAAAAAAAAGTCCATATTTCAAAGAATGGCTCTTAGGTTCCAGAGAAGGTAGAGGTAGAAAATTTGCATTATAAAGGCATAATGACCATTTATGAGCTTTTTCCCCCAGGGGAACATTTTGGGACGTAATGCCTTCTAATCAGAGGTGCTAGAGACTGGGAATAAGAACAAGTCTAGCAGTTTGTATTTTAAAAATGTATCTTCCTTTGTCCCCTTTTTTCCTTCAGTCATGGGTGATTGTAGACTGTTTATATTTCAAAAACATGAAAGAATGTATAGCTGTACGCAATAGAAAAAAATGCAAGTTATTTTTTAAGAGATTTGATATAATTGCTATTAAAAATGTTCCCCTTAAGCACAACATAATTTTGTTCTAATATCCTGATTTTTTGGTAATATCTATAAGCATTTTGAGAAGAAAAGGGGAGGTTTTGAGATTAGTGAAGGTACGTAGGCTTAGATTTGTTTTCAGAGTTACAATTCTGGTTTTGCTGAGATTTGCAAAACAGAGACATTTTTGGTAAATTCTTTCTAAAGAACTAGATTACATGTTGAATATTAAGGAATTGATGCACCATTTTTTTTTCCCTTTGGTGTAAGTGTAACTTTATTTTCTTTACAGTGCTATACAAGTTTCAGGTGTACAGTATAATGATTCAGTAATTCCATACACCACCTAGGGCTCATCACAAGTGTACTCTTTAATTCCCATCACCTATTTAACCCATCCCCCACCTCCTCCCCTCTGATAACCATCAATTTTTTCTTTATAATTAAGAGTCTGTTTTTTTGGTTCATGTCTCTGTTGCTCTTTTCTCTTTTACTCCTTTGTTTCTTAAATTCTACATGGGAGTGAAATCATGATAGTTGTCTTTCTCTGACTTACCTGGCATAATACTCTCTGACTCCATCCATGTTGTTGCAAACAGCAAGATTTCATTCCTTTTTGTGGCTGAATAATATTCCATTACATATCACTTCTTATTCATTTATCAGTGGATACTTGGGCTGCATTCATATCTTGACTATTGTAAATACTGTTGCTATAAACATAGGGGTGTATACATTTCTTTGAATTGGTGTTTTTGTATTCTTTGGGTAAATACCTAGTAGTTCAATTGCTGGATAGTAGGATGGTTCTACTTTTAACTTTTTTTTGGGGGGGATGACTTTTATTTTTTCATCTTTATTTATTTTTTTATTTTTTTATAAACAAACAATGTATTTTTATCCCCAGGGGTACAGGTCTATGAATTGCAAAGTTTACAAACTTCACAGCAATCACCATAGCACATACCCTCCCCAATGTCCATAACCCCATGCCCCTCTCCTGACCCTCCTCCCCCCAGCAACCCTGAGTTTGTTTTGTAAGATTAAGAGTCACTTATGGTTTGTCTCCCTCCCAATCCCATCTTGTTTCATTTATTCTTCTCCTAAACCCCAACCCCCCCACACTGCATCTCCACTTCCTCATATCAGAGAGATCATATGATAGTTGTCTTTCTCCGATTGACTTGTTTCACTAAGCATGATACCCTCTAGTTCCATCTAGGTCATCGCAAATGGCAAGATTTCATTTCTTTTGATGGCTGCATAGTATTCCATTGTATATATATACCACCTCTTCTTTATTCATTCATCTGTTGATGGACATCTAGGTTCTTTCCATAGTTTGGCTATTGTAGACATTGCTGCTATAAACATTTGGGTGCATGTGCTCCTTTGAATCACTACATTTGTATCTTTAGGGTAAATACCCAGTAGTGCAATTTTGGGTCATAGGGTGATTCTATTTTCAACATTTTGAGGAACCTCCATGCTGTTTTCCAGAGTGGTTGTACCAGCTTGCATTGCCACCAACAGTATAGGAGGGTTCCCCTTTCTCCGCATCCTTACCAGCATCTGTCATTTCCTGACTTGTTCATTTTAGCCATTCTGACTGGTGTGAGGTGATATCTCATTGTGGTTTTGATTTGTATTTCCCTGATGACGAGTGATGTGGAGCACCTTTTCATGTGTCTGTTGGCCATTTGGATGTCTTCTTTGCAGAAATGTCTGTTCATGTCTTCTGCCCATTTCTTGACTGGATTATTTCTTATTTAGGTGTTGAGTTTGCTAAGCTCTTTATAGATTTTGGACACTAGCCCTCGATCTGATGTGTCGTTTGCAAATATCTTCTCCCATTCTGTCAGTTGTCTTTTGATTTTGTTAACTGTTTCCTTTGCTGTGCAAAAGCTTTTGATCTTGATGAAGTCAGAATAGTTCATTTTTGCCCTTGCTTCCCTTGCCTTTGGCAATGTTCCTAGGAAGACATTGCTGTGGCTGAGGTCGAAGAGATTGCTGCCTCTGTTCTCCTCAAGGATTTTGATGGGTTCCTTTCTCACATTGAGGTCCTTCATCGATTTGGAGTCTATTTTGGTGTGTGGTGTAAGGAAATGGTCCAATTTCATTTTTCTACATGTGGCTGTCCAATTTTCCCAGCACCATTTATTGAAGAGGCTGTCTTTTTTCCATTGGACATTCTTTCCTGCTTTGTCGGAGATTACTTGACTATAGAGTTGAGGGTCTATTTCTGGGCTCTCTATTCTGTTCCATTGATCTATGTGTCTGCTTTTATGCCAGGACCATGCTGTCTTGATGATGACAGCTTTGTAATAGAGCTTGAAGTCTGGAATTGTGATGCCACCAACTTTGGCTTTCTTTTTCAATATTCCTTTGGCTATTCAAGGTCTTTTCTGGTACCATAAAAATTTTAGGATTATTTATTCAATTTCTTTGAAAAAAATGGGTGGGATTTTGATAGGAATTGCATTAAATGTGTAGATTGCTTTGGGTAGCATAGACATTTTCACAATATTTGTTTTCCAATCCAGGAGCATGGAACATTTTTCCATTTCTTTGTGTCTTCCTCAATTTCTTTCATGAGTACTTTATAGTTTTCTGAGTATAGATTCTTAGCCTCTGTGGTTAGGTTAATTCCTAGGCATCTTATAGTTTTGGGTGCGATTATAAATGGGATTGACTCCTTAATTTCTCTTCTGTCTTGTTGTTGGTGTCGAGAAATGTAACTGATTTCTGTGCATTGGTTTTATATCCTGACACTTTACTAAATTCCTGTACAAGTTTTAGCAGTGTTGGAGTGGAGTCTTTTGGGTTTTCCACATATAGTATCAAATCATCTGTGAAGAGTGATAGTTTGACTTCTTCTTTGCTGATTTGGATATCTTTAATTTCTTTTTGTTGTCTGATTGCTGAAGCTAGGAATTCTAGTACTATGCTGAATAGCAGTGGTGATAAGGGACATGTTCCTGACCTTAGTGAAAAAGCTTTCAGGTTTTTCCATTGAGAATGATATTTGCGGTGGTTTTTTCATAGATGGCTTTGATAATATTGAGATATGTGCCTTCTACCCCTACACTTTGAAGAGTTTTGATCAGGAAGGGATGCTGTACTTTGTCAAATGCTTTTTTAGCATCTATTAAGAGTATCATATGGTTCTTGTTCTTTCTTTTATTAATGTGTTGTATCACATTGATTTGCTGATGTTGAACCAACCTTGAGCCCTGCAATAAATCCCACTTGGTCATGGTGAATAATCCTTTTAATGTACTGCTGAATCCTATTGGCTAGTATTTTGGTGAGAATTTTCACATCTGTGTTCATCAAGGATATTGGTCTGTAGTTCTCTTTTTTGATGGGATCCTTGTCTGGTTTGGGGATCAAGGAGATGCTGGCATCATAAAATGAGTTTGGAAGTTTTCCTTCCATTTCTATTTTTTGGAACAGTTTCAGGAGAATAAGAATTAGTTCTTCTCTAAATGTTTGGTAGAATTTCCCTGGGAAGCCATCTGGCCCTGGGCTTTTCTTTGTTGGGAGATTTTTGATGACTATTTCAATCTCCTTACTGGTTATGGGTCTGTTCAGGCTTTCTATTTCTTCCTGGTTCAGTTGTGGTAGTTTATATGTCTCTAGGAATGCATCCATTTTTTTCAGATTGTCAAATATGTTGGCATAGAGTTGCTCATACTATGTTCTTATAATTGTCTGTATTTCTTTGGTGTTAGTTGTGATCTCTCCTCTTTCATTCATGATTTTATTTATTTGGGTCCTGTCTCCTTTTTTTTTATAAGTCTGGCCAGGGGTTTATCAATCTTATTATTTCTTTCAAAGAACCAGCTCCTAGTTTTGTTGATTTGTTCTTTTTTTTTTTTGGTTTCTATTTCATTGATTTCTGCTCTGATCTTTATGATTTCTTCTCTTCTCCTGCTGGGTTTAGGGTTTCTTTCTTGTCCTTTCTCCAGCTCCTTTAGGTGTAGTGTTAGGTTGTATATTTGATACCTTTCTTGTTTCTTGAGAAAGGCTTGTACCGCTATATATTTTCCTCTCAGGTCTGCCTTTGCTCTGTCCCACAGGTTTTGAACAGTTGTGTTTACATTATCATTTGTTTCCATGAATTTTTTCAATTATTCTTTAATTTCCTGGTTGACCCATTCATTCTTTAGAAGGATGCTGTTTAGTCTCCATGTTTTGGGGTTCTATCCAAATTTCCTCTTGTGATTGAGTTCTAGCTTCAGAGCATTGTGGTCTGAAAATATGCAGGGAATGATCCCAATCTTTTGATACTGATTGAGACCTGATTTATGACCCAGGATGTGATCTATTCTGGAGAATGTTCCATGTGCACTAGAGAAGAATGTGTATTCTGTTTCTTTGGGATGGAATGTTCTGAATATATGTGTGATGTCCATCTGGTCCAGTGTGTCATTTAAGGCCTTTATTTCCTTGCTGATCTTTTGCTTGGATGATCTATCCATTTCAATGAGAGGGGTGTTAAAGTCCCCTGCTATTATTGTATTACTGTCAATGTGTTTCTTTGATTTTGTTATTAATTGGTTTATATAGTTGGCTGCTCCCACATTAGGAGCATAGATATTTAAAATTGTTAGAACTTCTTGTTAGACAGAGCCTTTGAGTATGATATAGTGCCCTTCTCTTCTATTATTATATGCTTAAAATCTAAATGATCTGATATAAGGATTGCCACCCCAGCTTTCTTCTGATATCCATTAGCATGGTAAATTGTTTTCCACACCCTCACTTTAAATCTGGAGGTGTCTTTGGGCTTAAAATGAGTTTCTTGGAGGCAACATATAGATGGGTTTTGTTTTTTTATCCATTCTGATACCCTGTGTCTTTTGATTGGGGCATTTAACCCATTAACATTCAGGGTAACTATTAAGAGATATGATTTAGTGCCATTGTATTGCCTGTAATGCGACTGTTACTGTATATTGTCTCTGTTCCTTTCTGATCTACTACTTTTAGGCTCTCTCTTTGCTCTCTCTCTATCCTGTAGAGCTGGTTTGGTGTTCGCAAATTCTTTCAGTTTTTGTTTGTCCTGGAAGCCTTTTAATCTCTCCTTCTATTTTCAATGATAGCCTAGCTGGATATAGTATTCTTGGCTGCCTGTTTTTCTCATTTAGTGCTCTGACTATATCATGCCAGTTCTTTCTGGCCTGCCAGGTCTCTGTGGATAAGTCTGCTGCCAAACTAATATTTTTCCATTGTATGTTCCATAATTCTTTTCACAGGCTGCTTTCAGGATTTTCTTTTTGTCACTAAGACTTGTAAATTTTACTATTAGGTGATGGGCTGTGGACCTATTCTTGTTGATTTTGAGGGGAGTTCTATGCACCTCCTGGATTTTGATGCTTGTTACCTTTATCATATTAGGGAAGTTCTCTACAATAATTCTCTCCAATATACCTTCTGCTCCCCTCTTTCTTTCTTCTTCTTCTGGAATCCCAATTATTCTAATGTTGTTTTGTCTTATGGTGTCACTTATCTCTCAAATTCTCCCCTCGTGGTCCAGTAGCTGTTTGTCCCTCTTTTGCTCAGCTTCTATATTCTCTGTCATTTTGTCTTTTATATTACTAATTCTTTCTTCTGCTTCATTTATCCTAGCAGTAAGAGTCTCCATTTTTTATTGCAACTCATTAATGGCCTTTTTTATTTCAACTTGGTTAGATTTTTGTTCTTTTATTTCTCCAGAAAGGGCTTTTATTTCTCCAGAGAGGGTTTCTCCAATATCTTCCATGTCTTTTTCGAGCCCAGCTAGAACCTTGAGAATCATCATTCTGAATTCTAGATCTGACATATTACCAATGTCTATATTGATTAGGTTCCTAGCCTTTGGTACTGCCTCTTTTTCTTTTTTTTGTGGTGAATTTTTCCACTTGTCATTTTGTCCTGATAAGAGTATATGAAGGAGCAAGTAAAATATGAAAAGGGTGGCAAAGACCCCAGGAAAATGCACTTTAACTAAATCAGAAGAGACCCCAAATCGTGGGAGGGAGAAAGGGGATAAAAAGAAGTTAAAAAAAAAAATTAAAAAAGAAAACAAATAAAATATATATATATATATATATATATATATAATATAAACTAGTTAAAAAACGTTATAAAAGAAAGGGTAAAAGTTAAAAAAAATTAGCAGAAGAAAAAATATATAAAATTAAAAAAAATTAAATTAACCACAAATCTAAAGAATCATGGGTAAGCCATGAGTTCTGTGCTTTGCTTTCTCCTCCACTGGAATTCTGCTGCTCTCCTTGGTAGGTGAACTTTGTCTTGGCTGGATTTCTTGTTGATCTTCTGGGGGAGGGGCCTGTTGTAGTAAATCTCAAGTGTCTTTGCCCAAGATGGAATTGTACCGCCCTTACCAGGGGCAGTGCTAAGTAATCTGCTTGGGTTCACTTTCAGGAGCTTTTGTCCCCTGAACGCTTTCCATAGAGTTCCAGAGGATGGGAATATAAATGGTGGCCTCCCAATCTCTGGCCCGGAGGAGCCGAGAGCTTGGGGCTCCACTCCTCAGTGCACCCTCAGAGAAAAGAGCCCAATCACTCTTGTCTCCCTGGCCTCTGGCCATGCTCTGAGCTCACCCAGCCTGCGACCAGTTCAAGGTAACCCCAAGCTGAGAGTTCACTGCTCAGCTTCCCCAGTCTAATACCTGCAAGCTCTATGACACTCAGACACTCCCGATCCTTCTGTGACCCTGCGGGACCTAGGGCCATGCTGGCTGCGTGGGCTTCACCCTCGTTTAGCCTCTGGAGCTATGCCCTCATTGGAGCAGACTTTTAAAAGTCCTGATCTTGTGCTCCATTGTTCTGCCATTTGCTGGGAGCCGGCCCCTCCCCCCACAGTCTATCTTCCTGTTGCTTTGGATTCACTTCTCCGCTGGTCCTACCTTTCAGAAAGTGGTCGATTTTCTGTTTCTAGAATTGCTGTTCTTCCTCTCTTTGATCTCCCACTGGACTTGTAGGTGTTTGCAATGGTCTGATAAGCTATCTAGCTGATCTTCTGCTACCTGATGCAGACTCAGCCTGCTACTTCTCCGCCATCTTCAGTTTTGTATTTTCTACTTAAATTTATATACCACAATTAGTTTGGTTGCCTAGAATTTTATAACTTAGGACTATATTTCCTTTACCAAACTAATTGGAGCAGTAGATTATTTTTTTAGTACATAATCCTGAATTTGTACATACAATACAATCTTTATCCATTTGATTAGGTTAAACTTTGACAATCCATCTTTAAACTATCCAAAAATTCTATGCTAAATAAATAGTGTATTTTATATTTAGCAATTATATACTAAACATATAGATCATTGGTATCTTTCATTAAGCAGTATTCCTTTCACTATTTCTATGATCATGGTCAATGAAGTTTTCTTTATGCTAAGTGAAAATAGAAATTGTCATTCTGTTTTATCCTCTTATATGTTTGAAAAGTTTCTATATCAGTATGATCTCTAATTTTATCCTCTTATAGGTTTGAAAAGTCTCTATATCAATAGAGTCTATAATTTCCAAATCCTTTCTTGCATCTTTACTTGTGTATTTCCCAACATTCCTTGTTAAATATTAAAAGCATGAAGTGGAAAAACCCTTGTATTAACTTCAATATATCATACAGCTTGTGTGGTACAAATAATTTTTCAATACTCAGCAATTGCTGGTAGTTGCTTCTTGTCTCAATATGGAACATTTTGAAATCATAAATATTTAACAGTGCATTTCCAGACATTTATTTATTTAAATATTTTGAACTGAATTCAGATGGCATTTTAATATATTTTTATACAAGAAATTTGAATATTCTTTATTTTTATTTAACATCTATGGATGTTAATCTGTTTCATTTATTATAAGTTAAGGAATAAAGAATTTTGCTTTGACTTAATATCTGTAATTTGGTCTTTAAAAACAATCTGTGAAACAATATACTCAGGAAGTCAACTTAGTATACTAGATCATAGGTTTGAGGTCAGATAAATTTACACTTTTTTTCTTTAAGTTTACTAATAAAAACCTGAGAGATCTCAAAACATGTTACTCAATATTTCTAATTCCCAAATCCTCATCTGTAAACAAGAAATGATGACACATATTCCACAGGTTGTTTTGAATATTAAATGAGATTATTTATAAAGCAATTATCAGGGTCTTATCATTTATTGAACAATAAATAGACTATATCAATTATCAATAATCATGTTAATAAGTTGGATATGTTTAAATGCAAGATAAGACTGTGTGGCTGGTGAGATAGCATGTCTAGCACAAGTGAATAAAAGGGTGTATCTACTTCACACAAGCGGGTGTATCTACTTCACACAAGCGTATTCAGAATGACTTTGGCTTTGCTTTACATACAGTAGTATGCTTTACATACATACTGTATGCTTTACATACAGTAGTTCTTTGTTCATGCTTCTACTCTAGATCATGGAGTATATTACAATTAAGTACTGCAGTTTTTATCTTGATAAACAGTAGGTATCTTTTCCCTCATGTGCACTTGTGACCCATTGATTAGTACATGGAACAAAACATTTGCTGAGGGAATAAATATGTGAGTGAGGTTGACTTAAAACTATGAATAGTGGACCATCAACTAAGTAGAAACCAAGAAGAAGCAGTATCTGGCGTAGTAGAGAACTTTTTGGAAATAAAGAATTCATTTTGGATTGCTGTGTTTGAGGAACAAGCAAGAGAGTAGTGCATAAAGTCAGGCAAACAAATGGAATTCATGCTTGAAGCACTGTGAGTGGTTGGGCAAAAGGATACATTTGAATGCCATTATCAAAGCAACTATAATTAAAGAAATAGAAGTAAATTAGATTTCAGGAGGAATGTATTCTTTAAGGAGAGCAAAGAGACATAGAAATAGCTTAAGGGAATCATATATTTCAGGCATAGGTAGAGAAAAGGAGTAAAACAGGAAATCAGATTAAGACCAGATTGATAGGAAAGGGAAATAGAAGCAAATCAGTGTCACTCACATAAGGCAACAGAATGTACCAAGGAGACACTAGTCAACTCTGGTATCAGACACGCAATTTCGGTAATGGACGAAGTTAAAAGAGACAACAAGGGCACCTGGGTGGCTCAGTAGGTTAAGCTTTTGCCTTTGGCTCAGGTCATGATCTCAGGGTCCCCATCAGAGAGCCAGAAGCTGAGCAGAGAGCCAGCTTCCCCCTCTCTCTCTCTGCCTGCCTCTCTGCCTACTTGTGATCACTCTCGTTCAAATAAATAAATAAAATCTTTAAAAGAAAAGAGAGAGAGAGAAAGAGAGAGAGAGCGCGCGCAAATGAGACAGCAGTATTTTGCATGTAAAAAAAATAACTGCTAAAACTTTGTTGAGTTGATTTAGTGATTACTGATGAACACAGCGTTAGTATAAGCTGGAGTGAATAAGTATACTTTTTGCTTAGAGTACGGTGGTAAATACAAGGGGAAATGACTCTAAAATGATTATGAAGTTGAATGGTGAAGTGACTATGTATATTGGTATAACAAGGGAGAGAGCTAACTTGCTTATTGAAAATTAATTACTATAACATGGCTACATTGTAGAAAGGAAATGAAGGAATTAAGAGCACTTCTTGAGAATTTAATAATGAAGAGTAGCAAGGGCATAGGTTTTGATAGAAATTACATGCTAGGAAGTAATGGGTAGTGATATCATATGCTGAATTAGGAGTAAGTTATTTAGGAAATTCATAATAGATTAATGGCCTTTGAGACATTTGAAAGTGAAAAGGATCAGCATGGGATATGGGTATTGAAAATAGATATATTGAGAATTCTCTAAGAATTGAAATACAAGATGTTCAGAGTTGAATTTTAGGATTTGTAGACTATATTGAGAAAACCTAGATGAAAATAGCAAGATCCTGGAAATTTTCCTGAATCTCTTAACTACCAAAGGTAAATTATAAGTTTTACTGCATAAGGTTATTATTGGATTTTTATGAAATATTTTTAAGGAACCTATACTGATTGAAATATGCAGAATAAATAAAACAGAACAAAACATTTTGTTTCTGTGATACAATGTATGTAATACATGTTTGCAATAATTTACTGGTAACTCTAACTTCAAAATCAGAAAGGAAAGGATTAAAAAAATGAAGAATAATAATGGGTACTTAGGAAATTCAATATGAAATTGATGCATGTGAGAAAAAAGAAAAATATTGGTGGCTGTTGTTATAAAAAAAGAAGTCTAAACAAGATAATTTTTAGAGGAGCAACATAAGTGTCTAGTAATATTTATCACAGGGTTCTAATATCAAAGGTTGTTAAATATCAAATTTGTTCTTTTGTTGTTTCTAGGCCGTCCAAGTCCTAAAAGGTATACGTGTGTGTAAAATATCTTTTCCTTCCTCCCTCCCTCCCTTCTTTCCTCCCTCCCTCCTTCTCTGTCTTCCTTTTTCTCCCTCTATTTCTTTCTTTTTTTTTTTTTAGCAACTGATGTAGAAGAAAGTATACCAAAATATGAAAGATGTTAAAAGATCTAGTGGAGACATTATCCTTGCACTTTTTGGTTTTAAACATGTAATTGTTCTATTGCTAACAATGGAGTTCTATTATAATGTATTTTGAAATTACCTGTATAAAATAAATATAAGGGTTACTAATGTTGCTTTATTGTATACCTGTGACTCTGCCCATATTTCACATCAACAAAATATATGGAATTCTGTCACATGCGATGGGAAGGGAGACACCAAGATTAATACTATAGATACAGCACTTATATTCTAATGGGGAGAGGAACATGAATGATGTTCCAGACAGGAATTGGGGAAGTATGTGAAAGAAAAAGCAGTGTGCTCTGGTAATTCAGAGAGAACTGCTTATTGTAACTTGGGGAATGCTTCATGTAGGAAGTGGCAGAAAACTTCCTTTCATTTTTTTTGTTCATTCTTTGTCTTTTCTCTGTCTTCTTTTGGAATCCTTTCTCCATTTATATTTCTCCTTTTGGAACCCAATTTTGAAAATACCCTTTTTATCACTGGAAGGAAAGTTTTTCACATGGTTTAGGAAGACCTCACCTCCCTTCCCTATTATCACCCTATTATCCCAGTCTTCAGTCATGATTATGAATAGGAAAAACTAGTAGGCAATTCTACCCTGCATTCCTTTTGCCCATTTCAAATGTACTATGTATATGCTAATGATCAAGAACATTTCTGGGTCTGGAAAAAATTAAAATGGGGAGAAATTTAAAAGAGGAATTATGTAAAATTGATGAGAAAATGAGACTTGTTAATCATCATCCTTTAACTCAAAGCCCTGAATTGAATGTTACACATGTTAGGAACAAGGTGAATCATCCTGAAAGGACAGACAGACGCGCATGGTAGTCCCCTCTAACCTGTGGTTTCAGTGACCTGCAGTCAGTGGTAGGTCCAGAAGCAGATGATCCTCTGCCATGAGAAGGTGAATAAGAACCATTCACTGAGTTGCAATGTCTCTGTCATTCACCTTATTTTGTCTAGTCACATGGGCACTTTGTCACCTCATTTCATCACAAGAATACAGAGTGAATACAGTATAATAAGATATTTTTAGAAAGAGGGAGAGATAACTTTCACATAACTTTTATTACATGTATTGTTCTATTTTATTATTAATGTTGTTAATCTCTTACTGTACCCAAATTATAAATTAAATATTATCATAGGTATGCATGTATAGGAAAAAATCAGTATGTATAGGGTTCAGTACTATCCATGGTTTCAGGCATCCAGTGGGGGATTGGAACATATCCCCAGTGAATAAGGGGAGACTACCTTACTTGCAAAGGAATCTTTGGGACATTCATAAAATCAAAATTCAGAGCTGGACTAGAGTGATGTCCCATTGCATTATCCTCAATCTGGGGCCACATGGCACTACTTGTCATTACAAGTTTATTGTAACAATGTTGCGTACAAATTATCCACTACTTCCTTGCTTTGCATTGCCCTAGAATTTGATCCAGGATACTTCTACATGAAGTCCAGGTAAGAAAACTACTTAAAAATGGACCATGTAAATACTTTACCAAGTGGAGTCATTGATTATCTGTAACTTGTTAAAAATAAGACAACAGGCCTGATATGAAGTTACTTATCCTAAACCCCATATCACTAAGCCAAGACTTAATTACAGCTTTGGTTCTCCCAGAAATGGGATCTTAAACCACTCAATCAGGAATCACTAGTTAGGTAATCATCACTGATTGACCCCTGCCATCACCTAAAAGAAGGTAACTTTGCATTAACCAACCTCCTTTTTCACCAGTATAACTTCCTTGTTCCTGTTGCTTTCTGCCTATAAAAGTTTTTCATTTTGTTCACCTCCTTGGAGCTTTTTCTTATCTGCTAGATTGATGCTGCCCAATTCAAATCAGGTTTTGTTCAAACTCAAAATTTTCAATATGCCTCAGTTTATCTTTTTTTTTTTTAAAGATTTTATTTATTTATTTGACAGAGAGAGATCACAAGTAGGCAGAGAGGCAGGCAGAGAGAGGGAAGCAGGCTCCCTGCTGAACAGAAAGCCCAATGTAGGACTTGATTCCAGGATCCTGAGATCATGACCTGAGCTGAAGGCAGCGGCTTAACCCACTGAGTCACCCAGGTGCCCACCTCAGTTTATCTTTTAAGAAAGCTAGTGAAGCTTCAAGGAAACTTTTTCCAGGAGCCTTTACTGTGCTTTCATTTGTTTGTGTCTGTGCCTTCCAATTCCTCTGAATAAAGAACACAAAGCAGAAAAATAATTCCTGGCTGAAGAAGAAAAAGAGATAATAAGGAGAAAACATCTTTTGAGATATGGGCTATCTTCCCTTTATCTATAATAAGCATAGGTGGGAAGACAAAGGGATCATCATTAAAATACTTAGTACTATATGACTGACAATATTCTCAATTAATTTGCCTCTTTTTCTTAATTAATAACATTAATGTAGAGAGAATGCATTTACAAATGAATCATTCTGTTTTTCATTGTATTTGAAGGTTGTAGAATATATTACCCCAAATAAGCCTCTTCAGCACAAGGGTTATTTTGAGCTGATTATTTTGAAAAACAGCAGATTAAAATAGAGTAAAACAGAGTAAAAGTTACCCTTTTGTAAAACACATTTACATCAAATCTCCATTTGTAATGGTACTACTAAGTACCTTCATACTAAGAAGGAAAGAATAACTAACTCACCAGAACCTCTTATCATAATGGAGAAAGCACAGATTTAAATCTATATAACAAATCTTACTCTTATTTACCTTCATTTATCTGGTGACCTCCCCTAATTGCACGCCCCTGTCACCTGACACACATACCTTTGTGGTTTATGCCACCCAGAAAAGGTACTCATTTTCCCTGGGCATCTCCCATAGATAGAAAGATGATAGATAGATGATATATAAATAGGGTATACATGTTAATTAACTTCTATGGTTTTTTTTCCTTCTTTTTTTTTGTTTATTTATTTTTTTTTCCAATTTATTTATTTTCAGAAAAACAGTATTCATTATTTTTTCACCACACCCAGTGCTCCATGCAAGCCGTGCCCTCTATAATACCCCCCACCTGGTACCCCAACCTCTCACCTCTCCGCCACTTCAAACCCCTCAGATTGTTTTTCAGAGTCCATAGTCTCTCATGGTTCACCTCCCCTTCCAATATACCCAAAAGCACATACCCTCCCCAATGTCCATAACCCTACCCCCTTTCTCCCAACCCCCCTCCCCCCCAGCAACCCACAGTTTGTTTAGTGAGATTAAGAGTCACTTATGGTTTGTCTCCCTCCCTATCCCGTCTTGTTTCATGGATTCTTCTCCTACCCACTTAAGCCCCCATGTTGCATCACCACTTCCTCATATCAGGGAGATCATATGATAGTTGTCTTTCTCCGCTTGACTTATTTCGCTAAGCATGATACGCTCTAGTTCCATCCATGTTGTCGCAAATGGCAAGATTTCGTTTCTTTTGATGGCTGCATAGTATTCCATTGTGTATATATACCACATCTTCTTGATCCATTCATCTGTTGATGGACATCTAGGTTCTTTCCATAGTTTGGCTATTGTGGACATTGCTGCTATAAACATTCGGGTGCACGTGCCCCTTTGGATCACTACATTTGTATCTTTAGGGTAAATACCCAGTAGTGCAATTGCTGGGTCATAGAGCAGTTCTATTTTCAACATTTTGAGGAACCTCCATGCTGTTTTCCAGAGTGGTTGCACCAGCTTGCATTCCCACCAAATAATTTTAAAATTTATATGGAACCAGAAAAGACCTCGAATAGCCAAAGGGATATTGAAAAAGAAAGCCAAAGTTGGTGGCATCACAATTCCGGTCTTCAAGCTCTATTACAAAGCTGTCATCATCAAGACAGCATGGTACTGGCACAAAAACAGACACATAGATCAATGGAACAGAATAGAGAGCCCAGAAATAGACCCTCAACTCTATGGTCAACTAATCTTTGACAAAGCAGGAAAGAATGTCCAGTGGAAAAAAGACAGCCTCTTTAATAAATGGTGTTGGGAAAATTGGACAGCCACATGCAGAAAAATGAAATTGGACCATTTCCTTACACCACACACAAAAATAGACTCAAAATGGATTTTTTTTCCTTCTTAATTTGTCTTTGATTATAGAGGGTCTCAGTCAAAAACTTAGAAGGTGAGAAGTAAAATTATTTTTCCTCCTCTACATATTTTACCAATGTTTTAAGTTGTAATTTTCTAAGAGATGGCAAATTATTTGCAACAAAGTACATTTCCAATAATTCTAAAACTGTAGGGTTATACTTCTTGTGGGTTCAATTTGTATATCCTTATTTTAGCCTTAATATAATGTTTCACATTACCAATATTGGAAATCTTTTTTTTTTAAATATATCCCTGCTTGTGTAGTGATTTTAAAATGAACATGCATGCCTATGTATTCTTCATTTGGTATGGGAGTTAGCATAGACTCACCAAGATTTATATATATATATATATATATATATATATATATATATATAAATAAATCGGGCACCTGGATGGCTCAGTGGGTTAAGCCTTTGCCTTCTGCTCAGGTCATGATCTCAGGGTCCTAGGATAACACCCACATCTCATCAGGCTCTCTGCTCAGGAGGGAGCTTGCTTCCTCTTCTCTCTCTGCCTGCTGCTCTGCCTACTTGTGATCTCTCTCTCTGTGTCAAATGAATAATATAAAATCTTTTTTAAAAATTTGAAGAATAAATATTAATTCAGTTTCAAATGTGAATTGCTCTTTCTATCAGTAGACTTTCTATGCTCTTACCTATGTGATTTGAAATGTTGGAACAATCTAACTCAGAAGGTAATTACATATCAATCCATTCATTTCAGAAATAGCTTTTTAAATTGGTCATGGCACTGATAATGTAATCTTAACAAGGGATTTCTCTGGTAAAATAAAGATACTGTATGATCTGGGAGATGGTTACATTTAATATAAACTTCAAAAATTTTCTCAGAAAATCTCCCCTCCGCCTCCATAAGATAGAGGGGTTTCAAAAAAAAAATCAATCAATGAAGAATGATCTCTCTTGAAAGAGATTGATCTCTTGAGAACTATTATCAGTAAAGACTGGAGACGAGTATTACTAGAAAGAGCTTTCAGATTGACTTGTTTTGTTGTGTACTTGTTTTTTTAGAAGTAATATTTTGGTCTACATTAAAAAAATTTGCTGTGATTTTGATGTAGTTGTAGATGCTTCATCACAAAGTAGGATTTTAGCTATATTGTGCTTTCAATCATATTTTATATTAGACAGTTTCTAATGATAAGATGAGAAATAGGTATTGGATCAATGAGGTAGCTTAATTATTCTTCTAGCCACAGTATGTTAATCAGTA
Organism: Neogale vison; assembly: GCF_020171115.1. Classification (NCBI taxonomy): domain Eukaryota; kingdom Metazoa; phylum Chordata; class Mammalia; order Carnivora; family Mustelidae; genus Neogale; species Neogale vison. The sequence continues at coordinate 52,031,494 of NC_058096.1, forward strand.
TGGAACTCTCACTCTACAGTAAATCAGAAAACCAAGTAAAATATATGAGGCATGTTTTCAGATTTTGTGCAACTGTCAGCAAAGACTGTGATCTCTTTCAAAGGGAACGCATGCAAAGTGAAATTTAGAATTTTCTGGCTTTGTCTGGGGGCCCAATTAGAGTGAAGTGTAAAGAGGTTGAATCCAAGTAGAACATAGGAATCTCAGGAATAAGAGAAACAGAAATTGAGTCTGGCCTGCTATAGCAAAAATAATTAAAAGGATAGAGTGTGGAGACACCTGGGTGGTTCAGTTGGTTAGGCATCTGCCTTCAGCTCAGGTCATGATCCTGGGGTCTTGGAATCTAGACCTGCATTAGGCTTCCTGCTCAGTGGGGAGTCTGCCTCTCTCTCTTCCTCTGCCCCTAGCCCACTTTATGTCCTCTCTCTCTCTCCCTCTCTCCGTCTCTTACAAATAAACAAAATCTTAAAAAAAAAAAAAAAAAAGTGTCAAGGAGAAGGAAGCTACCCAGAAGAGGAATTCCAGAAATGCAATACTATCACTTTGTCTTTTGACAAAAACTAAGCTGTGCCTCTACTATTCAAGACTCTACAGTCCTGGAAGGATGCAGTGATCTGTGTTGAATGGAGACTCCAAAAGCCATAGAGGTCTGAGAGATACAGGAGTTCTAAGCAGCTAGAGTAAAACAAAACAAAACAACGCTTATTTCAAATCCAGGACAAAAGCCTATACTCTAGAAAGCCATCCTTTATGAAAAAGGCTAGTTCAGCCCTTTATATAATTTATATTTGTCTTAAAATAGCTTTAAAAGGGGTTCCTGGGTGGCTCAGTGGGTTTAAAGCCTCTGCCTTCAGCTCAGGTCATGATCCCAGAATCCTGGGATCGAGCCCCAAGTCGGGCTCTCTGCTCAGCGTGGAGACTGCTTCCTCATCTCTCTGCTTGCCTTTCTGCCTACTTGTGATCTCTGTCTGTCAAATAAATAAATAAAATCTTTTTTAAAAATAGCTTTAAAACCAAATATTTTTATGAAGATTAATTTGATACATGAGTAAAAGAACTGTCTATGAGCAAAATGCAATACTTCTTAAGGAGACTCAAATATCCACAGTAGTCAGCATACCATTAAAAATTAGGGAAAAAAGTTTTCCAGTTCCACATGTAAGGAGCTTGCATGTCACCACTCCCTCCTAGCAAGTAAAAAGCTTAAACTAAAAATATCACCATCTCTTTTTATATCCAAAGATGGGAAGATGCGGGGCAGAAAGCTGGCACCAAGATTAGGAAGACATATGGTGAATACTGGGAGTCAAAGCTAACTGGAATACTGGGAGTCAGCTTACTGAAGCAGAGTCGAAGGAGTGGAAACTTCTGTAGGAACCGTCACCAGAAGAGGAAAAACTGTGACTGACCAATTCCTGGAGTCCAGTGAGGACAACTCTGACAGTTGATAATTTTGGTGAGGTACCATCAGAGCTTAACTGTCCTTGGGGAGGGAAAATAACCAGCTCTAGCCCATTCTTGTCATTCTATTTCCCATCAAAGAGAGGAGGAAAAACTGAGAAATACTTGTAAAATTCACAGTCAAGAGGCATAGGCTCACTCAAAGACTGAGACTTATTATAGCGCTATAAAACACTTCATCTCCCATATGCCCTACCACCACATTAGTAATGACCTATTTATAACAATTTGTTATATCCAATACCTCATGACTAGCTATCAAGAAAAAAAGTGCCAAAGCATACCAGATAGCACAAATCAAAACCAAAATCAAAGCCACAATTTGAATAGACAGAACAAACATCAGAACCAGACATGGCAGGGTTGTTGCAATTAGCAGGCTAAAAATTTAAAACAAGTTTAACTAAGGGCACCTGGTTGACTTAGTCAGTTGAGTGTGTGAATCTCAGGGTTGAGGGATTAAGCCCCGAGTCAGGATCTACAATCAGTGGGTAATTACTAAAAATGTAAAAAATAGAAGTATAAATTATTTGTTAGAAGAAGAAAAAATGAAATCATAAAATGCTTAAATAAAACCACAAAAGCAGCAAAAGAATGAAACATATGAAAACAAAGAACAAGGGCAACAAAAAGAAAACAGTAATAAATATGGTAGATATTAATTCGACAATATCAGTAGTCACTTTGAATGTCAGTGCTCAAAATGCACCATTTAAAAGAAAGAGATTTAAAGAGATTAGAAATACAAGACCTAATTATACATTGTCTGTGAGAAAACTAACTATAAGCCAAAGAAAGCAGGAGAGGCTGTATAAATATCAGACACCATTTTAGCAAACAGTATACAAATAGCAATAGGGACATTCTTCAAAATAACCAACCTGTAGTTTTAAAAATTTCAATGTTAAGAAACAAAGGGTCAAGAAATCTTCAGATGAAAGGAAGCTAAAAACATGGCAACTAAATATAATGTCTGAACCTGGATTTAATCTTGGACCTGACTGGGGAAAACAAATAGCTATAAAATACACCATTTTGACAGTTGATAAAAGATGGATATAGGTTGTGGATTAGATAACAGTGTGGCACCAAAGCTAATTTTCCTCATTTTAACTATATTGTAGCTATGTAACAGGATATTCTTGTTTTTTTAAAAGAATAGTCCCCAGAAAATTCTCAAATGTTTCAGAAAAAAAATATATGTATATACACATACAGGCAAACATACACATGAGAGGGAGAGGGACACAGAGAGAGAAATAAAGGGGGGGCAGAAAGAATGATTAGATATAAATAATAGGTGGATCTGGGTAAATGATATACAGGAGTTTCTTATATTAGTCTCACTTTTTTCTCAAGTTTTCTAATATATAAGAATGAAAAGTTACAAAAGTATCAGGTAAGTAAAACCACTGAAAATGAATATGTGAAACAATGACTAAATGAAAAATGGGAAAAATTGATATTATCACTCACCAAAGCATCAACTTTGGAGACTTGGAGCTTAACAGAGATCCTAGAAATAATTTTGTCCTAATCCTCTAATTTCTGCATGGGGAACTCAGGTCTAGAGGAATTAAATAAATAATTTAGAGTACAAAATATCCATTAAAATAAGGGAGATGCTGAATAAATACCTTTGGTCGCTTGTAGACATAATCACACAATGAATTATGTGGACTATAACACAATACAAATAGATGCATATCCCACTTGATTTTATTCCTGCATTTTACTTTATTTTGATCACATTTTAAAAATGGATTTGAGGTTTAGACCCTTAATAAATCTTTGATATTCTCTCTACTTTGTGAAGTTCACTGGGATGATTTAAAATGTAAACCATGACACTTGAATGAAAATTGAAAGAAAGCACAAACAACTCTACTATTGCATTACATCTTGGCATTTTATAGTGTGCATGCCTGTTTATTAGAAGAATGAAACAGTAACTCTCTGAGAGCAGAAGGTAGGAAAACAATGCAATACAAAAAATATAATCCAACTTTAAAGTTATTCTGTTACTTCCGTTGAGGTGTTCTAAGCCACTATATAAAATATCACTAAGAAATTTTCTTCAACTTGTAATGTAACTAGGTATAAAAAAAAACTGTGAAGTATAAAATGGTAAAGACTAAAACTGTATCCAATTTTTTTAAGCTTTTTAATTTTTTTATAATTTTCATAATATATTTTCTAGTAGTCCATTTTCAAAATTCTTGTGCTTTTCTACCAAAATGTTCTTATTATTTTTCTGTCTCCTTCAATCTGGAATTTTCGTGCTAATACTCATTTTTTTAAAAATTTTCTTTTTCTCTACATCCAGTCTTGTAAAATCATGTCTATATTAATCATCCTATAAACATTTTTTTGTTAAGGTTTTTTTTTGTACAGTTTTATTAATTCTTTAGTTTATGATCATTACTACTTTATTCTTACATTTATTTTGTATTTTCTTGTAAAATGTTGATAAATTATTTTTTAATTATAATTATGGTTATAAAAAACTACTTATGAATATCATTTAACATTTATTCTTAAGCTTTTTTCACATATGTGGTAAAAAAATTTCAAGTTAAAAAAAAAGCAAGAATAAAATATTGCTTGTTTCCTAATTTTTAAGTTCTAATTTAATTGCAAAATGCTCAGAAAATACTACCTATACGCAATTTCTAATTTTTGGAAATTTTTAGTATGTTCCATCCTGGCAACAAATTCATAGTCTTTTTAAGTAAATATTTGAGAGATGTTTGTATATCAGATGCTTCTGTTTTTTAGTGCAATGATAACTTTTAATTATACCCTGCAAATATCTACTACCCTCACTTAATTTTTATGAAAATGATATGATGAGCATTTTAAGAGGTATTTAAGAATCCTAAAAATTTACAGTTTGTCAAATTCTCTCAGTTTTGCTGAATTTTCCCAGTACATAAAGGTTATATTATATTTTTGGTAGATTATAACTTTTATGACTACAAAAAATCTTTACCTGTCTCATTTTAAAATTTTACTTTAAGTCCATATTTGTCCAAATTTCACTGATGTTGCCAGACTTTGATTCTACAACATCCTTGTAATGTCAGTATTTTCAACCACATTGTGCTATTACTGATGCTTCCTTTTAAATTTCTAGCTTGATTTTTTTTTTAAAGGGTAAGCATCTTTTTTTTTTTTAAGATTTTATTTATTACTTATTTGACAGACAGAGATCACAAGTAGACAGAGAGGCAGGCAGGAGGGGGGGGGAGCAGGCTCCCTGTTGAGCAGAAAGCCTGATGAGGGACTCAACCCAAGGATCCCGGGATCATGACCTGAGCCGAAGGCAGAGGCTTTTTTTTTTTTTTTTTTTTTAAAGATTTTATTTATTTATTTGACAGAGAGAAATCACAAGTAGATGGAGAGGCAGGCAGAGAGAGAGAGAGAGAAGCAGGCTCCCTGCTGAGCAGAGAGCCCGATGTGGGACTCGATCCCAGGACCCTGAGATCATGACTCGAGCCGAAGGCAGTGGCTTAACCCACTGAGCCACCCAGGCGCTCCATAGCTTGATATTTTAACATGCACTGAGAAAATTTATCTTATTAGACACAAATATTTTTCATTCCACTTATTTTAAGATGTGATATTTTTGTTAACTTTATTTCAGGCGTGGTGTTTCATTTAGGGAAAGGCATAGTCTTTTCTTAATCGATGACATGTATTCTTTTCCTTCAGTAATGTGAACACTATATAGTCTACTTTTATTGTTCAAATGGTTACCTTAAAAATTGTAATATTTTGTTAAATTTGTATCATATATAAAATATATCTATATATAATATCATAATATAAAATCATAAATATATTATGATGAAAGTCATATAAATTCTCCCACTTTATTTTTTTTGTTTTAAAGATTTTGTTTATTTATTTGACAGAGATCACAAGTAGGCAGAGAGGAAGACAGACAGAGGGGGAGAAGCAGGCTCTCTGCTGAGCAGAGAGCCCGATGCAGGGCTCGATCCCAGGACCTGAGATCATGACCTGAGCTAAAGGCAGAGGCTTTAACCCACTGAGCCACCTAGGCGCCCCTAAATTCTCCCACTTTAGATCAAACTAATCAATATCTCAAAGATGTTATGGTAGTTACCTTCCCCAGTGACCTCCAAAAATTTGTTGAAATGACCTGAAATTTTTATCGCTATCAATAAAACTTTTTACATTATTCCTCTGCATTTTTAGAAAATACTTCTTGCCACTTATTTTGAACTTTACAGTTATATTATCAATTGTCATAAACTTAAAGCTATAAATTATAATAGTTTCTTACTCAAGTGTTTGTATAATGATCTTCATATTCTGTATTATTCTTTAATTAGTTCATTTGCTTGCTTAGAAACATTAATCAGTTCACTATTGATAGAGATGAAGATGAAGATTTGGAATTAAGGCAAATCTCCTCATACATAAGCAATCAGTGGTATATAATTGAAAACTATCTTCTTAGAACCAAATAATGTATAATATTTTAGCCTTAGCATAAAGTCCAACAAAAGGATGATGAGTCAAGTGAGCATGAAACACATTTTTTCAATTAGTTTGTCTATAGAGGGATAGGTCAGCTCTTGAAGAACTTCTGTTTCTTTTAGTAGTTTTAAAGAAATATGGTTATGAAACTTCTGCTACTGAGTCGCAGTAAATCACATTCACATTTTTACAAATAATGCCCTTTCTTCTTCGTGTTGCTGTTTCTTAAGCTTATCATTTAACAGTGAGGTTGACAATCATAATTGTTGATAGCTATTTTTTAATTTAAAAAAATACATATACTTGCACTATTTACACATTAGTAATGAGGTATAATTATAATTCTTAATTTTAAACTGTTATTGTAGTTAATGCAATTTGGATTAGTATTGCAATTAAATGTTCATCAAAAATCACCAAATATGTGTATATTTAATGAGCTTATTGAAATATTTTATTATGTAAGCTCAGAACCTTTGGTAAAATAAACATGGATATAAATGGATTAAATGACTGAATTCAACCATATCATCCTCTACGAAATTTGAGGCAACACAGGCAAGCTAGGTGATATGTAAGTTTAATATGGACATAGCACAAATTAGGAAGAAAGGGACATAGATGATTAAAATCACAAAAATTTGAAACATGAGCCAGACAAGAGACTTTGAAGCTTGTTAATATGTGAGGCCCTGAGTACACTCAAAAAAAAAAAAAAAAAAGGCTTAACAAAACAAAATCAACCATATGCCTCCTTAAAGGGCCTATAAAAATAGAGAAGAGGTTATGTGATAAATTATCACAGCAAATGAATAAAAAGTTTAAATGCATTAGAGACTCAACCAGGTGTGTAGTGAAATTGAAAACTGAACGTTGCAAGTACTATCACGAACATAAGCAAATAAGATACGTCTTTGTCCATCCATTCACTTTGTGACCTGTGAATGATGTTTATTCAGATTACTTCAGCATTGCACACAAAGGCCCACACCATGGATTCCAGGATCAAAATGTTATTGAAAATAAATAGTTCTACCAAACTAACTGAAATGTTCAATGTAAACAAGAGCTATGAAGTATCAACTAACCATGTAGTTTTTTATTCCAGGTGGTGATAAAAATAGCAAAAAAATAATGTGAACAGTAGAAGTGAAAACCAGGTTATAGACTCAAATTTTATTTTGTTATAGATTTATTGTTTTTTTCCCAATTTCCTCATTCTGTGTGTGTTTCTTGAAGGGATCATAAACTTAATAATCAAAACCACATGCAACTGTTTATTATTATTATCCACTAATACAAATCAAATACTCACATTTTTTCCCATTTTTCACAATATTACCACAGATCCTTGTAGTAGATACAATCTTGACTCATTTTTTGGAGGCAGATATTACTGTATCTGTCACTAATTTTCCCTTTCTAACATTGGCTATTGAGGTAGATTGAATTATGGCTTTAGTTTTGGCATGGTCTTAGCATGAGTCTGGTATCCTTGTTGGCCTCTTGATTTAGGAGTTTTGGCCATAAGTGGCTTGCTTGGACTAATGGCATGTCATGATCACTGACAGTGTGCCATTTCTGAATCTAAGAAGCCCCACATGGTTCTGTGTGGTGTATTGTGCTTTTGCCATTACTATGAGGAGGGCATTCTCTGGCTGATCTGCTGATCCAAGGAGGATAAGATACATGTGGAACAGACCAGAACCTGCAGATCTACAGTTCTGCCCATATGAACCCATCCTGGAGTAGATAACCTCCAGCTGACTATTAGGTTTATAAGGGGGCATAATCAGATTTAGTTAAGCTGCCAAGCTGAGCTGGGCCTTGGTTAGCCACCCAAGTGTCAGCATCAACAAACTCTTGTTTTTAAGATAGTTGATATAAAGACATGTGTTTTTGTTTTGGCAATAGCTAATTAATACATATTTTTTTAAATGGATATTCCCATGTGTTTCTTCTGTCTCTTTTCTGAATTGGGTAACTGAAATTAAATAACGGAGTAAGTTACTAAGTGCTCCTCATTAATTTGCTATAGTATGAGGAAATCACGGTATACATTCCACAAACAGTAAACTAAAAGGGCACATGAATATTAGGTTCAGTTTATGGAGGTAATTCACAAGAGCAATGCTTTGGGGAAGCTTACTGTGTATCTTTTAGAGTTACCTAGCTTTCTTTTTGGTCTAGTCATTGAGATTTTTTTTTTTCATTTTTCTTTGATGAAGGTATAAATAATTGGTGATAGCTCAAAATCATACTCAAAATCATAAATCCAAACCTTTAAGTATTACTTTCACTTAAAGTCCACTCAAAACACTTTAGTAACTTTCCTTTTTCTAGACATACTCTATCTGGAAAAATTATCCTAAATGCTGTTGCTCTCAACACATTTATAACTTGTCAACATTGCCCTTACTTTGCCTACTCATGTTTTATCCTCTTAAAAGTAAGGATTTTACGGAGTCACCTTCAGAGTGACACAAAATTGAATTCACACTGACATTCCCATAAAGTTTCTCCTGGACTTTACTGTGCTGTGGCAAACATTTATGAGACTATTGACTGGAGTTACTAGTTCGATGTGTATTCAAACTTTAAATACCTCACAAAGAATCCAATCTGTATTCTCTCACCAGTGTAGCAGTTGTATCTGGGAACCCAGCAGTAACCTGACCAGGATAGAGTCTGTATCATAAAGACAAAAGGAAACAATACCTCTTAAGTCAGTAATATAGCAGAAATCAAGATAATATTGCATATGCTTTTTGAACATGTAGAGAGGCAAGATACCAAAAGCAAGAATGAATATAAAACCAGTGTAAAACTGGTTTCACCAATCCAGACAATTTAATCATGCTGCAAAAGAAGAAAGATTACTTGCTATTCTACTGTGTACAACTGTCAGTGCTATAGGTTAGAATGACTAGATTTAGACAAGTTGCTAAAGGGATAGACTTAAAATCATCAAGTTTTAATAGCATTTCTATTTTTGAAAGTATAAAAAAATTAAAAATTTTAAAATTTTAAAAGTTACAATCACTTTTGAGAACATCACTTTTAAGTAACTAGGCAGGAATCCTTACAAAAATTTTGTTTTTTGAAAGTTTTATTTTAATTATAGTTAACATATCATGTTATATTAGGTTTGGGTGTACAATATAGGTATTCAACACTTCCATATATCACCCAGGGCTCATCAAAAGTGCCATCACCTATCTTATCCATCTCCCCAATCACCTTCCCTCCAGTAACCACCAGTTTGTTCTCTTAAGAATCTGTTTCTTGGTTTGTCTCTCCTCTGTTTTTTTTTCCCCCTTTGTTAATTGGTTTTGTTTTGTAAATTCCACATATGAGTGAAATAATGTCTTTCTCTGACTGACTTATTTCACTTAGCATTATACTCTCTAGCTCCATCTATGTCATTGCAAATGGCAAGATTTCATTCTTTTTTATGGCTGAATAATATTACATTGTATATGCCACATCTTTATCCATTCATCAATTGATGGAAAAAATTCATTTTTAGCAGGAATAAAATAGAAGAGAGTGAGTATAAAATATGTGTGTAATATGATAAAATTGTGTGTGTGTGTGTGTATACCAATACATCATCCCTGCCAAATGTTTGCCATCTACCTAAAGGATGTGAAAGAACTAAATTTATCATGCTTGGAGGATTTACATTATAAATGCTGGAGACCAGATTCCATTTATTGAGTTGGAATACCCGGGGTTCAGAAATAATTGAAAAAGTTTATCTGCCTAGTATCTTCCAAGGGACTAGGAGTGTGTTGATTTTACGAGCTGAGTCATACTTCCTGTGGCAATGAGAGATGACGTAGCATGAAAGCCATCACATACAAATTTCTTTTTTTTTTCTTTTTTCTTTTTTTTTCTCAAGACTTTAAACAAGGGGGCCTATTGCACGGGCATGAAGGATGACATGAATTCTGTTTGGAGACATCTTTGAGCTCACCTAGTAGACACTGTGAGCAAAGTTCACCCTACCAATTTGAAAAAAACTTACAGACAAGAAATTATCACTGAAATTAATGGTGGCAGATATGTCCAAGAAATATTGCAAGGTTTGATCCCTTCATGAATCTTGTTATAGATGAATGTGGGAGATGACAAGTCATGGGCAACACAACAATACTGGAATGGTGTTAATACAAGAAATAGTGTCATTATGTTAGAAGCCTTGGAACAGGTATAAACAATGGATGTGTTCACTGGAAGAAATAAACAGCTTCCACATGTCCTCTCTTCATAGCACCTGTTTTATTACAAGGTAAAATCTACTCATGTGCATTTTCATATTGAACTTTTTTGTTAAATAACCTCTTGTTAATAGTAAAAAAGAAAAAGAAAAACAAGCCAAAAAAACCCTCAGCACCAAGAAGTGGAGCTTATAAAATGAAGGGTAGAGACAGCATAAAATATACATTAAAGGAAAAAACTGTGGACATTTTATAATATAGAGTAAAAATGAGAAGAATATAGGTTTTTGAAGGTTATGATAAATTTGCAATTTTTTTAAAAGTAAAAACATACCCAGACTGATTTTATCTGGTTCTTTTTAATGCATTGGTCCTCAAGAAGAGTTATACAGAAAACTGGATTTCAAGGAGGTATTGAGGTATATAGCTCAGGAGAGACACAGGCTTAGGTTATTGGATCCTAAACCAATTTTATCAAGAGAATTTCAGCACACGCTCATGTAATTAATGGATTTACCAAGTACCTCATGATGAAGAATTGGCTGGCCTAGCTCAATGGCTTATTAAAGATTCAAGTTTGACATTAGGTGGGAGATAATATATTGAAAGAACAGAGATCTTCCTTAGGATAGGTTTATTCTTTTTTTTTTTTTTTAAGATTTTATTTATTTATTTGACAGAGATCACAAGTAGGCAGAGAGGCAGGCAGAGAGAGAGGGAAGCAGGCTCCCTGCTGAGCAGAAAGCCCGATGCGGGACTCGATCCCAGGACCCTGAGATCATGACCTGAGCCGAAGGCAGCGGCTTAACCCACTGAGCCACCCAGGCGCCCCAGGATAGGTTTATTCTTCAAATTAGAAACCATTAAATACTTTCATAGTCAGAATACGGGAACCAGGAAATCAAGGAGTGGTCATGGGAGTGGCTTCTCTCACTATTATCCTTAGTAAATTACTCGAAAGAACTTTTCTTTTTGTCAACTTTGAGCTCCACTTTTGAAAGATGCTTAGTCCTGGAGAAGTGTATACTTCCTCTATGGGTGGACAACACTAGTACTGTTGAATTGGAAAACAGTCTTGCCAACTGGCAATTTTGGGCTCCATATCCACTGAATAAACAGGCAGAAAGTTTATGCTAATGGCTGACGTGATTGACATTGATTGTCGAGAGGTAACTATTTTATTTCCGCACAGTAGGAACACAGAGGAATCAATATTTAAGAGAATAGACTTAATACTTCTCTGTGCAGTAGTAAAGATAATTAAGAAAAACTAGAGAAGCCAAAGAAAGGAAAACTATTGAGAACTCAAATCCTCCAGAAATTAAGAGCTTGAATCATCACACCTGATTAAAGAACACCAAATATATTCTGGCTGAAAACACATAAAGTATAGAATCAGTAGGAGAAGAACAAATTTGCAGATACCAAATGTAGCATCATGATCAGTTACAGAAGTGAGGGCTGTGGTAGTTTTGTGTATGTATATTTTTTTCTTATTATAGGTATATATTTATTTCTATACATCTATTTTCATCTCTTCCTCCCCTCTTATTACTTTATGAACAAGTTACTGGAGGCTAGCCTTACATTTTTTTCTTTAGGTAACAAATATTCAATGAAATGGTCACTGGATTTGAGTAGTAACCAGTACAGCTCATGATGGGATACAATGACAATTAGACTTTGTGTCCCCTCATTTTGGGGGAAGATGAGAACCTCATCCTTTGTGCAAAGAAAAATTACATCTTATTAAGTGAAAACATGAAATTATTTTTGTTGTTTTATGGAAATTAAAGCACATGTACAAAAGTGAATAGCTCTCAATTATGTGAATGTGAATAGCTTTCAATTTAGAATGTAATCAGTAATCAATGTACTATTAGCTGCAGATCAACCTTTTCTTTCCTTGTGTTGTTACATTAGACCTAAATACTAGTCTTTAGCCACGTGGTGTTGATATTAACCTTTGTCTAGAAAGAGATTGTAAAACTAGGTCAGCATGAAGGGGTTGAGCTCTTTTGTCTTAAAAAGTGGTACATTGGAATGTGGAATGTGAAATGTCGTGTTAACCTCAGAAGCCACCGTGAACCAGGTGAAGTTCAAACACTTTAGTGGGTTTCTCTGCCATTCAGTGGGCTGCTATTGTAGACCAACCACAGCTCATACACCTTGCAAGTTTCTCCATCACCTGAGGAGCTGATCCACAAGCTTTAGTTTACTTATCACAGTCTGAGTGTTCCTTTCCTCTACTTTCTCTAAAGAGGTCTTAATCCCAGACTATAGTCTGCCCCCATTATAAGTTTCTAAGAAAGGTCTTATTTCCTTTTCCTCAGCCCTAGAGCGAGGAAGAACTTTATACATTTTTTATTACTGTACTCCTGCATCTTCTATTTCTGCACATCCTATTTGGTAATCACCTTTTACTAATTAACAGTTCTTAGTGTTAAATACCCCACATTCATATTATTGATATAGGTTCTGTCTTCTGATGTGACCCAGACTAATACAATCATAGTTCTTGTTGTATCTCTATTTTCTATTTCTCCTGACACTTCTGTTGCTTTTCTTCATTCCATTTCTATTATCCCATTCCAATTATTGTCCTTAAGCTGAAATTTAAAACCTGAGCAGTAATAATATTTATTGAGGATTGCATTCTTTAACTTTTAAGGCAAGAGAAACTGTGGCATTTTTTTCTCTTAGGAAAAATGGCATTTTTTTCTCTTAGGAAAAATGGCATTTTAAAAAATGTTAGCTATATCCATTTTCTTATGCTAAGGAAACCTTAGATTATTAAGATCTTGATCTGGTATCAAAGTCCAAATTCAAAGTACTAACATGCCGTTCATATCTAACCACTATCTCTCCAACTCTAGATGAGTTTCATCAGGTATCTCCCATACAGATAAGACATATAAATGAATGTCCACTGGAGTATGAAACTATTCATATGTCATTATAAAATAAAGTTAGCTCAGTGTGATAAATTGTTTATGGGTAAAAGCTGAGGAAAAAATAAATACTAAGCTATAAATACAATTTAGAATAGGAGGCAAAGGAGGAGGACATTACCTGGTAATGTGAATCTTATTATTGACATCATGTTCAGCCCATAGAAGGGATCCAAATAACTACCCTAATCCATAAGTGTAGTCAGAATCTAAAGCCAGAAGGACAAAACTGTCATTTTGTAATAACTAGTTTCTTCATGTTCATTTTCTAGATATAAAATTCAGTTTTGTTCATACTTCTTTTCTCAGTATTACTGCAATCAGCCAAAATGTTTATTCTTTGTTTTTGTTGTTATTAAGAATTTTTCCTTTTTTTAAAGATTTTATTTATTTATTTGACAGAGAGAGACACAGCGAGAGGGAATACAAGCAGGGGGAGCGGGAGAGGGAGAAGCAGGCTTCCTGCTGAATAAGGAGTCTGCTGTGGGGCTCCATCCCAGGATCCTCGGATCATGACCTAAGCCAAAGGCATATGTTTAATGACTAAGCCACCCAGGTGCCCCCAGAATGTTTATTCTATCTAAAAATGTCAGTATTTCACAATGGAATGATCAAAGCAGAAATGTATGCTATATTATAGGAAAGAACCTCCTAAATATGAGAAAATGAATTTTACTTTCATTGTTGTTTCCATCCAAGGGATAAGATAAAGAATTAAGCAAAAATACATTGATATTTCAAGTGGAGAGGACATTAATAATATTGATTTAACCAATGAAGCTGCTTTTTGATTTGGAATGGTAGTCAGGCTTTATATTATGAAACAGTAAGTAGGAAGCATTTTTAAATCAATGTGACAGGTAAACTTTATTAATATTTTAACCACAATAAATGTGACAAATCCCTCTTTTCCCATTATCAAACTGATTATATTTTAGATTACTCTTTAGATCTAAAGATAAAGATATTTTAATTCCTTTAGATGCAACCAGATGAAGCCTGTGGAACAAATGGAGGGCACAACCTGGAATGGAGCCTTATGGAGACATATTTGTCATTAAATCTCCACAAATCACACTTTACCACTTCATGTGGTGTACACCTGTGGCTGCTTGATTATGTACTTTTCTGCCACAGAAGAGACTCTGTAGCCCTGTAAATGCCTATTTTGTTGTCTTTATAATGTGCCTTAAAACAATAACAAAATAAGTGGACTGGAGTATCATAGGGAGATAATGTCCACAGGAGGCCATAAGATACTTTAACAAGACCTCTTCCTGCCAAAATTCCTGTTTTATATTCTAGCCCTATGTTCCCCAGAGGTGAAAATGGGAGTTTGCCATTTAAGATTGGTTTTCTTAGTTTCTTATGATATAAATGCTCCTGTTCAAAATAACTTTGTATTGATAGACTGAAGAAAATTTGTTCTAAGTGTTCCTTCTCATAAGCCCTGTATTTTGCCTAGAACAGGAGTTGATCTTTGAAAACTGATTCTCAAAACAGCAAGTTGTTCAAGGGGTAGAATTTGTAGTATTTTATATACATATAATCTTGGAACTCTCGGCTGGCTCAGTCATTTAATCATCTGCCCTCAGCTCAGGTCATGATCCCAGGGTCCTGAGAACATATAGTCTCAACATACTAACCTCAAATTGAATTTTTGAAAGATCCCACCCATGCTTTTATGGCTTTTATGTTTTAAGGAGATGACTTTTATGTTTTAAGGAGATTCTGAATTCTAAAAATTAAAAATTATATATATGCATATTTTATGTTGCTCATTGTATCTTATAAATGTAAATAATGTGATTTTTTGTCTACTTCTACTGTATTTTAGGTCAGTGCAACACTAAATCCTCAATTTATTATCCACAGGAGTAAAAATTGACACTATATAGCAAACAGGTCCATAATTTCTATGAAGTTTTCACAGCATTAAAATAAACCGAGTAATGACTTTAGATTTCTAAAATGTAAAAACAATAGAAAATTAAAAGAAATACAACACATTTTTTTCAGTTTGAGACACATAAAAATGTCTAAAAGTGCAAGTTATATAAATAACTACAAGAACTTTAAATTTCAAATAAAATTCACAAATAAGAGGATAAGGCGGTGGATGGTTTAATATACAAAATTAATTTGAATAAGTTATTTTTCAGTTTGGAGAAGAGACAGATCAATTGAAATAGAGTCAAAATGTACAAGGAGACCTTGAAGAATTGAAAACTTGGTTTCTTTCTCTTTATGGTTTCAAGATTTCTAATGTCTACTGATTTCTCCTCTTCAGTCCTCTGTGCATCTGTCTCATCTTTGTTTTTCTTCAGATAAACTCTGTTGGTCCTTCTTGCTCATGGTTTAATTTGTGCCTCCTGCCCACTCCCCACATCAAATGGTAGCCTTTGAGCTTGATTCTTCATCAACTGCAAGCTTTCTTGGTTAATTAACGTAGTTTCTCTTTACCTAAATTAAGAACTCCTAGAAAATAGACTCTCACTGGTCCAGTTTGGAGAACTAAGATAATAATTTTCACATTGCTCTTTTATACCATGCATATTTTTAAGTGGAAGTCAACAATGAGGAAATAATAACAATATAATAAAGTATCGAAGTTTGGTAAGGTATGGGCAGATTAATGGGATAGATTTATGACAAACTTTGTTAGTAAACTTTTTCATTTACTTTTATAAACAACTCTTATTCATTGCTGTCAGACATATTTCTTTTCTCACAGTTGACCCAATATTCAACATTTAATTCTGTTTTCATGCAATTTCTTTCTTTGTTTTATATCTCTTTCTGGAAGTTTCTCTAATGAATCTACCAAATATTTTAGTATGTTTGTGATATGTAATTAGCATTTTAATATGCCATTCAATATTCTAATTGTGTCACATATATTTACTACTTACCATATATTCATGTGTGTACCTGGTCACACCTACACAATTGTAGAATTCTTGAAGTTGTAATGTTTCTCATACCTATTTCTCAAAAACCATAGTCACATTATAAAATTCTGAAATTAGAGCCTGGTGCTAGGCTCCTGTGACCAGAGGTCAAACACTATTCTTCAAAATTCCAGAGGGAGTTTAGAGCTGAAACTATAGCTGTGGTTCAATAAAAATTTGTGGTCAAATTATAGGAAGGTACTACATATATACGTCCCAAAATTGTTTCAGAGTATTTACTTCCATAACTTTGTCAATTAAATATGTGAAAGAGTAGAAGCAAAAGCACCTATGATTTATTAAGGGCTCACTCATAAAAATAAATTGATGATGGATGAAAAGCAAACTTCTAACTGAATATTCAACCTTAAATTTTACTTACTTGGGTAGAATCATCTTAATTTCAGACATGCAAAATACATATTAATCTGAGGTTAAGTGCTTCACCATCTGGTTTTCAAAAGGAAACGCACTAACCAGAGATCTCACAAAATCTGATTGAGTTGCAAAGAAAATAACTTAAGGAAAAGATATGAGAGGAGAGTATTTTTATGATAACTTATATAATTTGGGAAATCAATTAGAATGTAAATAATTGGAAAGCAAATATATTTTTCTGAGTAAAAAATAGACTAACAAGTATTTCACTATTATCTTGTGATGCAATTCAGAGACTAGTATAACAAAATTTTAAACATAAAGAAGTGAAATTCAGATTTTATCCATTTTATTATATTATATTACTGTTTTTCTAATAAGAAATTCTAAAGAACTACATTTGTTTCATGAATGGAATCGTATGCAGTGCTACTCAATGTGGGGTCAGTAAATCAGCTGCCAGACCATAGGCTAATTATTACTGTGCCATGATGAAAAACAAAACAAAACAAAACAAAATAAAACATCATTGTGAGCTTAATAATACAGATGATTTTATTTTTGTCACAAACCCTTTCATCAAATTGTACATTAAACTGTACACTTTTTTGTACAATTTGTAGTAAGGCAGATATAAAAAGCACAGCTTTGCTCGTATACTCAAAATCTCTATAGTTTTATCTTATGGATCAGAATTACTAAGAAATGCTCTCCTTTTTTGTTTATCAGAATATATATATTGTCTTCATTTTGAAGGACAGTTTTACTGGATAGAGAATTTTTGATTGACTTTTCCTTTCAGCATTTTGTCATTCTATTGCTATCTGTCCTTTCTTCTTTCTGATGGGAAGTCAATGGTAAGTCATATAATTGATATTATTCTATAGGTGGCTGAATCACCATTCCCTTACAGTTTTAATAATCTCTTTGTCTTCCAGCAGTTTGTTATTGTTGATCTGGTTATTGATATATTTTTGTTTCTCTTACACGAACTTAAATAGAATCAAATTTGAAAAATATTTAACCATTAATTCTTCCTAGTTTTTTTGGATTTTTTTTCCTCTTTCTCCTTGGGAAATTCATTACACATTCTTCGGTATGCTTGATAATTGTCGCACATATCTCTTAAATTTTTATTTAATTTTTTTTGCAATGTGTTCTTTATATTGGATAATTTCTATTGATCTGTTTTTTGTTTGTATTTTGTTTTGTTTTTAATGTCAAAATGAGTATTTTAATTTAGTTTTATAAAAAGATGACACATGAATGTGGATTAGAAAAAAAGTTTTGTTTTTCCAAAAATGCAGGGAAAAGAAATAACTCTTACTGGGTTCAATGATAATTTCCTGGATCTTGTCTTTGCCTTGAAAGCTGTATCTTTTCCCCAAAGCATCTACTTCAAGAATCACCTGACCCTGTTTATCTCCCTCTAGCTAGAACAAGCTAATTCCCCTTCACCCCTCTCTTTTGCCATACTGAGTGGGTGCTGAAGACCCTGGGGTCTGATAATGAATAAGCTAGCAACCCACAGGCAGTGGCACCCAAAACCCCACTCCCAGTCCCCATGGAGAGGTCACAAAGCTGACATTGTTTTCATGGTCTCATGACAAGGAGCCAAAAGCTGACCATAAGCACAATTCAAGGCTAAATATGGAGAAAAATGAGAGCTCCTAACACCAGAGTAAACTGCAAGCTGGGGCAGGAAAAGAGAATTTTTGAGTCATTCCATTTGTACAAACAAGGGGAAACTGGTTTCTTTTCCACTGCTATGGCTCTATCAGCTACTCTACTGCTACTGAGCTCCCAGGTGATGTGCAAGCACAAAAGGGTCTGAATAAATCAGGAGAACTTTGCCCTGGGTGGAGAAGGGAGTAGCAGAAGAAGTTAGGTCAATGAATCATTTATAGAAAGACATTGATAGGATCTTCAGCTCTTAACATGGCTGTCAGCCCTGCAGAGGACAATCCAGTAAGAACCAAGACAACCACTCCAGATTGGTATAGCTGGGGAATCCTCAGGCCTTTCTTTAGGTTCCACATCAAGTGTTAGATCCCATTCTAGGTATGATACATGAGAGGGAAGACAAGCACAAATTCGGCTGTGTAGATCAGTGATGTCCCCAGACACAGGGTCTTTACAAGTTCCAAATAAGATTGAAAGTTGCCAAGAGCCAAGAGGGCCAACAAGCCAAAGAGAAAGACCTCTGTACTCAAGGTCATACCAATACCAGAGTGCCAAAGGGATATTGCCATGGGAAGAGGTCCACTGTAGATAGTGATATGCAGAGACAGAATACAGTTTAAAGTAGTGTTCTTTTTCCAGAACTTCTCCATCTTTTCTCTGGTTATAGTACCCAAAGGAACAGCATTTCTGTTACAGAGCCTAGGACTTAGATGGGCACAGAGGCAATGAGAGCCAACATGTCTCAACAAGAGCACAGCCATCTTCTCTACTGATCTACTTTTAAATTAAATGATTTGTGCTTTACGTTTCTGTTCTGCTTTTAAAATCCATCTAGCCAATGTTTTTCCATTATTTTGGTTATTACATATTTAAATTCTAAAATTTTCTTTTATTATATACAGTTTATGTTTCTCTACTAGAAGTCCTTTTGACAAACCACTATAATCATATTTTTCTTTAACTCCTGAGATACAGTTTTCTTTAATTCCTTTAACATATTTATAAAAGCATCTATGAAGTCTGCTGAATCTAACATATAGATCCATTTAAAGACATTTTCTACTGACTGCTTTTTTCTTGAGTATGGGTCAACTTTTCTGTGTCTTTTATGTCTTGTAACTTTTTATTGTAGCTATTGAAAATTGGACATGTTGAACAATATAATGTAACAACTTCAGATTCTTTTTTTTACTTACCCAAAACTTTATTTTTTATTTTATTTTTTGTAACTTAAGTTTATTGAATCTTCTTTCCCTCCATGGTATACAGGTTTTAATGTCACTGAAAATTTGTTTTTTTAAACCTTTTTTTAAAAGATTTTATTTATTTATTTGACAGAGAGAGGGATCAGAAGTAGGCAGAGAGGCAGGCAGAGAGAGAGGGGAAAGCAGGCTCCCCGCTGAGCAGAGAGCCTGATGTGGGGCTCAATCCCAGAACCCTGAGATCATGACCTGGGCGAAAGGCAGAGGCTTAACCCACTGAGCCACCCAGGCACCCCCATTTTTTGTTATTATTATTTTTACACTGGTTAGTTAGAATTTACCCTAGTGTCTAAATTGATTAGTTGTCAGATAGCTTAGTAATTTTTTCCCCTCAAATATCTGAGATTGTAAGGCTTCTTTTCTGACAGATGATTTTTGTGGATTGGAGAGTGTTCCTGTGATCAATTAATTTTCAAGTCTGCCTGAAGATTTACTTTTTTCTGTGTCATCTTGGGTTTTCCCTCTTCGTGTGCAAGGTTCCCAAATTATTGAAAGATATATGTAGAACTTCCTCAGTGCTTCTTTACCTTTAATATGGCCCCTTTAAAGTTTTGTTTTGTTTTGTCTTGTTTTTGCCATTCAGGATGTGGGATTTATGCTTTACCATGTGCCACTTACTGAGACTGAAAATATGGAAAACAGAGTTATGTAACTTTTAACAGATGTTTTGATATTATTGAAAAACCAAACTCATATTTGAGTTTTTAGGTCAGTAACAGTCTCATTTTACTTTCCAACTTTAAGGACATTTTGGGTGGGGGGAAGACATAATGAGATTGGAATAGTCTGTGCCTTGATTCTGAAAAAGCTAAATTTGAAGCTTGGCAACCAAGCTTACTTAATGTAGTCTCCTGGCTCCTGTTTATTTTTGCTGATGTCAGTGATTTACAAACTCTGAATGTTAGGTTATAAATGAGATCTAATTAAATTATTTAAATAAAGCAATTGTCAGATTTCTAAGAAAAAAATGCTATCCCCCCATTTGACACATTATTATGAACAAGCATATGAATGTGCTGATTCCATTTAGAATGCAAGTTTACTAAATTATGTGCATGGATTACACAAAATTTTTATCAGGGTGGTACAGTCATTAGTAACTTTCTGGTTTACCTCTCCCCAGTCTTTTTTCTAGGTATCTCTTGACATCAAGAACTAACGGTTCTTCATTAGTCCATGGCTATTCACATTCAAAAAGTTCCTATATTAAGGAGATTAAGGAAACACTATCCATGTTTCTTTCACTTAGGAATCACCTAGAGAATTGTTAAAATATTACTGCATTATCTCCAATTCCTTGGGGATCATTTTAGTCTAGTTAGTCTCTTACAAGACCCCTGAATGATACATCTCCTAAAAGATTGTTGGCTTCTTATTGGACCTCTTCATGAGACAAACTGAACTCCAATTATTTCTCCTCTACAAAGCAGCCATAAAGTCATTTGCATAGTATTTGCTTTTGACTGTATGTGGTAAAGGCAGTTTTGCTTAAGAGACCAGAAATATAATTCTCTCCATTGGTTGAATTGTATTTTTTTTAACTTAATAAGTAAATGAAGTAAAATTGCTACTGAAGCGATTATTGAGGGATCTCATTGCTATTATGTCTTAATAGCTTTCCTTAATTCCATGATAAGTTTATACTTTCCCCCTCCTAACATATTGAACAAATCATTCTTTCTGGGAGATTTTCCTTTTGAGTATCATACCTATAAAGCCTCAGAACATCTTTCTATTGCTTGTATTGATTTTTTATTTTAAGTACTTATTAGATAAATATACCAAGTTTCTAAACAAAAGATATGATCAGCAGAACACTGACCATCCTTTGACATACATCAATGTCTCTATAAAGACCACAAGCAGCTTTTGAATGTGTTTTCTAAATTGTGTGACAGTGTTAATTCTTTGTCTTAAAAGTTTATCCACTGAAAGAAATATACAATAAGAGAAACATGAACCCTGGTGTGAGATATCATTTTTTGAAAAGCAAATTTCATTTTTATTTTCAATTTTTGAAAGATTTATTTATTTGAGAGAGAGAGCGAGAGAGCACAAAGGTAGGGTAGAGGGAGAGAGAATCTCAAGCAAACTCTGATCTGAGCATGGAGCTCATTGTGGTTCTGAGATCATGACCTAAGTTCAAAACAAGAGTTGGTTCTCAACCAACTGCACCATCCAGGTGACCTGCAAATTTCATTTTTCAAACTTTATTGCAAAGACTAATAAAAGTCTTAAAAGAACACTTTAGTTGTTTTTTTTGGAAGAATGTTCAATAATAACTATGTTAATATGTAATCATTAATGGTTAATATGTATTAAAAACTTATTCAGTGTCAAGGTCTTTATAGTCACCATTTACTTATATCCTCACAACACTTCTATAAATTAGATAGTCCCATGTTTTGAACATGGCCACTAAGATTTAGATAGATTAAGTAACTTGCCTAAAGCAACAGAGTTCGGTATTTAAATATAGGCAGTCTGATTCCTGAGTCTGTAGTGTTAAATCTGAAGCAATGCCATCTCCCCACTTTGGGCTGATATTTCTGAGGTAGTATATTTTAAAATAATATAAATACAATAATTATTACATACAGTCCTAAATTATCTTTTGGGGGGAAAATTATGGATCTATTTTTGCTGGAATTTTTCCAATTGTGTAAAAATTCCAGAGTTTATCTGGATCTTCCACTGGTCTTCTCCATACTGGACATGACAAAACTCACAAGGTTTCAGGCAGGTAGAAAGATACTGGACTAAAAATATGAAGATTTTAATTCTGATTCTTTCCTTTCATTCATTTTTCTAGAACCTTGGATATAAATCTTTAAACATGATAAATTGTAAAATAAATGTAATATCTTCTATTTCATATCTACTTCACAGAGAGGTAGCAAAGTGAAATTATTTATGCTAAGGGTTTAGAGAAAGACAGTGTTGGGCAAGCTTATTGGTCTTTAAAGAGTATGATTAAAGTAGACCCTACTACCTGGAAAAAACTATTATTAGAACTTGTATAGTTAACTTTTGAGGCTGAAATCCTAGTTTTAGAATTTTTTGGTCAATATCATTCCCTTAATATCAAATTTATCCATGGATCAGTTTTCATTTTATTAATTTTATTTAATTAATTATTAATTAATTAGAAATTAATTAATTTCATTTATTAATTAATATTCATTTACTACAAAAAGTCAAAAGAAAATAATAATTATTGTTATTATGTTCAGTGTGTGCTGAGCACTTCATATAAATAATTTATGTGAACTTTCTCATCTAGGAGATAAGAACTTAACACAAGAACTTGGTCAAGAGAGGTTTGTTCCTCAACCTGTCCAAAGTTACATAGTTAGCAAGTCTTAGAACTAGAACTTAAATCTACAGTCTAATTTTGCAGTCTCTTTTAATGTAGAACCCAAGGACTATCCAAGGGCATCGTTACTTCTTGAAAGAGAAACCAGTTGAAAATCAATTCTGACAAAAGTAAAAGTAGCAAAGTGTCAATGGACAAGGGCAGTTAGTATTCAGGAAGTCAGCATTTTTATTTTGCTTTTACTTTTGGTTCATACTGGTTTCTTACTGTTCTCATACCTGAGGAATTGGCAGGACTTGTGCCTTCTTTCATTTAAAGCTCACTGGTATGCAGTCTTTTTTTTATTTAAGATACAGTTTTCCCAGTAGAATGTTGGTCTTTGTTAACTCCCAGCTGAATAACAAATACATGACACTTTTCCTGAAAAATTTCCATATGTTTCACACTGTGCAAAATACAGCAGCTTAACTCCTAATCATAATAAACAACCTTGACATTTGCAGTGCTAGGACATTTGCTCTACACAGATAAACTGGCTCCAGTATAATTTACAATTATTTTTTTTTTCTCAATTCTTTCTAATAGGAGAGGTCTGCTTTTATACTGAATTCTTCATTACCTTTCTCTTCATCATCTTTGGTTTTGTGTCCATTCTACCTATCATATCTTATACATATATCCTTATATGTAGAATAGAGGTTAAGGATTGGGCCTCAGGTATTGGACCACCAGTATCCAAATCTCAGTTCCATCTTTTTAATTATGTACCTTTGGGAAAGCTGCAAAATTTCTCTTTCTTTCTGTCTCTCTTGTCTTTCTGTCTTTCTCTTTTTGTTTCTCTTTCACCTCTACTTTCTTTTATTTCTAAAGATTATTGTGAGTGTCAACAAATGTGGCAGATGATAAGGTTTCTAAAAACACCATGTCTTGTAAGTTGTTTGCTCAGTTCTGACCTCCTCAGTGAAAGTGACCATTTATTATCTGCACCAATCATTGAACACAAAACTATAGGTTGTCTGAGGTTTTAATTTATAAGTAAAAGTACCATTGTTTAAATGTTTTCAGTCAGTAAACTCATCATACTAGATAACAGACTATTCTATTTTTTAGATGCTTCCAGTGATTAGAAATTCATTTTTTGTAGTTTAAAAAATTGAGTTTTTATTTTAATTTCAACTTTAAATATTTTGGAACTAAATTTAACAACTCTAATTCATTTTTTATAAAACATTCCTGTAAATGATTACCATCTTCTTTTTTTCCTTTTCATGTTAAACACTCTCATCTCTTTTACCAATATGTTTGGGGTCACACAGCAATAATGACTAGCAGGTTTAGAAAAGTTTACGTAGTTTCAAAAAATGCCAGGTTTGCTCCCAGTAAATATACTAAAATAAGCTTAATCTTTAAATACTACAAAAAATGCAATAGGTAAAATTTAATATAAAAAATTAGAATTTTCTTTGTTTAATATTCCTACTAATAATTAGTTGCCCAAGGATTGTGTATTTTATGTAACTTTTATTTCAAAGAGAATGGAGCTATGTTTTCTGCTGGAAACTAGGATGATTACTTTTATTAATAGTATCTCATTATTATTATTATTATTATTATTAATCCAGTGACTATACAAAAAAAGAGAAAACATGAATGGCTCTTTTATTTTTTTTTATTATGCATATTTGTCTTTGTTATCTGCAACTAATCTTGTCTAAGGATTTGGTCTAAGAATTGTCACAAGTACATTCACACAACTTATTATATACATATTCTTTCTTCCTCTTAAGTTATCAGCCCAGTGAAGAAACTTCCTTTGTTATTTGTCTTTCTGTCCTACCTAGCTCCTAAACCAAGATGAAATCTTTTCTATGAAGCAAAAGTTTGCCAAGTTTTGTTCATGAAGACCTCTGTAGGATGAAAGGATTATTTGTTAAAGATCTACAACTGCTTTCAAATAGCTTGTAAATTACTTAAAAGAGAAACATATTTAAGATTAAAAATATTTGAATTAAAAAATTTAAAATTAGAAAACAACAAGTTCTAAATAATATGACATAAGTAACAAGTACAATAGAAGCTTATAAAAGGAAAATCCTAAAGTAGACTTAAAGATGAAGGTCAGATTTTGAAGGAAAATGAAAATGAGTTTAAGAATAAAAAATGGGGGCGCCTGGGTGGCTCAGTGGGTTAAGCCACTGCCTTCAGCTCAGGTCATGATCTCAGGCTCCTGGAATCGAGTCCCGTATCGGGCTATCTGCTCAGCAGGGAGCCTGCTTCCCTCTCACTCTCTCTGCCTGCCTCTCTGCCTACTTGTGATCTCTGTCTGTCAAATAAACAAATAAAATCTTAAAAAAAAAAAAAAGTAAAAAATGGAAATCATTCTGTGTGACAGAGTAACACAGGGTAAGTGATGAGTAGAATATGTATAATAGGTTTAGAGGTAAAATTGGCATAAAAAGAGGAGGTACAGTTTGGATAGGTAAAGAAAGGGTAATTTTCAGAATATTTTGAAATTCAAGAAACATTTATACCTACCTCAGGAAGCAATAGGGTGTTACTGAAAGTTTTCGAGGTTAGTGCCGTGATGCTGGTTATGTTTCAGCAGATTGGTGTGGCAGATGTGTAACGGAGAGGAAAACAAGAAAAAGAAGTAGATTTGGTCCAAGAGACTGAGTAAAAAGCTGATGCAGATATTAGAAATGAACAGAGATTTCTAAAAATCTCAAATGAGTGAATAAGCACATTTGTACATTGGAAGAGGGTGTTAGATTTCTTTTTTTTTTTTTTTAAAGATTTTATTTATTTGTCAGAGAGAGAGGGAGAGAGAGCGAGCACAGGCAGACAGAATGGCAGGCAGAGGCAGAGGGAGAAGCAGGCTCCCTGCTGAGCAAGGAGCCTGATGTGGGACCCAATCCCAGGACGCTGGGATCATGACCTGAGCCGAAGGCAGCTGCTTAACCAACTGAGCTACCCAGGCGTCCTGGGTGTTAGATTTCTGATACTTTTTTTAGAGGTTTTGGTTTCAAACACTAAATTTTCAAAGCATGGATTTACCATACGTCTAATAAATCAAATTTCATGACCCCCCCCCTTTTTTTTTTAATAATTTTAACTTGGCACCCACTGAAGCAAATAAGCAGGTAACACTAATTAGGACATTCAGATTAACTTTCCTCTTGTAATATTTAACCCTTAGCTCTGGTTTCCTTCAAGTCACTATGTTTTCAACTCTAAATTGCGATGCACATTATTAACATGATTGTTAGTAAATTTGAACTGGTTATTTGTATAATTGAGGTTAACATCTAGATAAGATATTTTAAGAATATGTATTTTTATTATCTAGTTACTTTCAATGTATTTCACATAGAATGCTTCCTTTGTCATAAGGAGAGGAATAGAGCACAGCTATTACACTGGAGGGCTATAGTTTGAGAAAAAAGGAAGAAATAAAAAACTTTTTAGTAGTTTGTAGTTTCTGAAAATAAGGACTTCTCTAGGAAATTTTGATTTCCCCAATTCTAACAATATTTATTCAGTTGCAAAAACTTGATTGAAATCCTTTTGTGAAAGAGGGGTAATTGAGGTTTAGGATTAAACCAGATGCCTATTGAGATGAAAGCTGTATGATAACTATGCCTTGATATGAGTGGGCAGGGTAAATTAGTCAGAAGTGAATTTCCAGGGCTTCCTGAAACTTGTTTCTCTGCCTTTCAAGGATCTCTCCTGTAATTAGGTCTATGATTTATTTAATATATAAAATGATGTTTTATTTTCCCAACTCACTATCTTAAGATTAAATTAAATAAAAAGTATAGGGTTCCTAAACATTCTACAAATGAGCACTCTGATTGGTTCAAATAATAATCTATTTGATCTGATAAGAAAAAGCTTATAGTTCGAATTTTGCCATAGTCACGTAGTAGCATACCGATGACTATCATAGTTGGCTTTGTGGCTTAAACAGCAAAAATGTGTTTTCTCTAGTTCTGGAGACTAATACAGATCAGGTTGCCAGCACAGTAAGATTATGGTAAGAGCTCTTTTCCTGGCTTGCAGATAACTAACTTCTACCTGTGTCCTCACCAGAGAGAAAGCTCTGGTTTTTCTTCTTTTTATAAAGGCATTAATCCCTATAAGGGCCCCACCCTCATTACTTCATCTAAACTTAATTATTTTCCAATATCCATCTCCATTACTTCCCATCTCCAAATACTAACACATTGGGGGTTTGGACTTGACCATTTAAATTTTGGAGGGGACACAATTCAGTCCATAAAATTCTGCCCATGCTCCTCCAGAACTTATCTCTTTCTCACATGCAAAATACATTTATTCTATCCCAACATCTCAAAATTTCCTAAATCATATCAGTATCAGCTCTAAAGTCTGAAGTCCCAAATCTCATCAAAACATCATCTAAAGAAAATGTGAGTAAGATTGAGGTGTGATTCATTGAGGCAAAATCCACTCCAGTGGAGATAGTATGACCAGTTCTGTGGGTATAGATCAACATTTTTTCCCCAATCACCTCTGTTATTATTCAGTGGGCTCATGAACAAAGTGGCTGTAGTGGCAGAGATAGAAGTTATGCATGGATTTAACAATATTACTTCTACTCACCATGGCTCGCCTGTCTACAGCCACTGCTCTGACCTTGTTATCTTTATTTGAAGATTAAGTGTAGCTTAAGATGTGTATGGGGGCCAGACTGACAAGGGGTGGATTTATGATGGTTAATTTTATGTGTCACCTTAACTGGATCACAGGGGGCCTAGATCCTTGGTTAAACATGATTCTGGATTTGTCTGTGAGGGTGTTTTTGGATAAGATTAACATTTGAATCAGTAGCCTGAGTAAAGCTGATTGCCTTCCCAAATATGTGTGAGCCTCACCCAATCTGATGAAGGCCTGAATAGACTAAAAGGTGAGTGAGTTAGAAGTTTTTTTCTCTGCCTGACTCTTTTCATTTGCTTGTTCAAGAAATACTTAATTTTTGTTTTCTATGTCTCAGGGGCAGTTCTAAACATGTGAAACATAACAATCAACATGACAGTTCTGATCTGAGCTCTACAGAGTAAATATTCTCAGGGGGTGCCAGATTAAACAAACACAAGGATTAAGAGGTTACTTTTACATGGTAGTAACTGTTATAGAGGGCTAGCATCATGGCTTTGCAACCTGTGCCGTCATGCAGGAACCTGCCCTTAGAAGGGCAATGTACTTCATTTAATGCTCTGCTGCACTGTCTTAAAATTCTTAGTAGTTTTTGAACAAGGGGTTTTTATTTTTCACTGGACTATGCAACTTATGTAACCAGACTTGGTGTTATGAAGAAAAGCAGAGTAGCAAGGAGTGATATTCTGGGGCGAAATAGGGCCATGCAAGATAGTGAAATTGGGCGAAAACTCTGTGAAGGACTGGTATTTGAATTCAGGCCTCAACAAGGAGAAGGTATCTTGTGAACAAAGCATTTCAGACAAAGCAATGAGAAAAGTAAAGGCACTAAGTGTACTGGGAGTTGCTATTACTGAGTATGAGAAAGCAAGTTGATATGACTAGATCATGAGGCAGGTGACAAATGGTAGGACATGAGCTGAGACAGGTGATAGAGTCTAGTGTATGTATGATAATTTGGTATAAAAAAGAGATTTTTTTAATCTATGCAAGAGACATTCCTTAGAATGATCAAAGAAGAGAAACAGTAATAATTTAGACTTTATGTTTGATGGTCCTATCATGAGAAAAAGGTCCTATTTTATTGTTATTATAAATATTATTTCCAGGTAAACATAATCAACATTTTTATTGGAAGTTGGACAGTGGTATTGGGAAAGGAGAAATTTCAGAGTTAAGTAACAGAAATAAATGGTCAAATCCTGCCTTATTTTTTTCCTTTTATGTGAACTACCTACTTCCTTGAATAGCTCATTCTCAAGACTACCTCCAGGGGAAGGTAGGAGTTCAGTGCTTCGAATCAGTTGACAGGAGGAAAATATGTACTTGTTAATCCTCTAGCTAATGTACATCCTATTATGAGATGAGGATTCTTGTACCATGCCTTTTTTTTCCCCCTGAAATGATTCATCAGCATAAGATAAAACTAAGATTGAATGAAACCAAAGCAGTTCATACTGATTAGGTACAGGTAGACCTTAATTTAATTAGATTCTCTGAATATATTCTAAAACATCACCACCTTTTAAAACCCTAGCCATTCCAAAAAACATAACCAAAAAAAAAAAAAATTGAAATTCCGGCTATCATATTACTTAACATGACCATATTATGCATTTAACAATTATTGGTGTCATATTCCTCCTGAATTTGAAAATGTTCCTTCTAGTCCCACTACAATAAAGATGATGTACAAAATGATATATAAAAGCTATAACTCATTCTTCTAAAACAATTTTTAAAGATTTTATTTATTTATTTGACAGAGAGATAGAGAGCACAAGTAGGCAGAGCAGCAGGCAGAGAGAGAGGAAGAAGCAGGCTCCCCGTTCAACGGGAAGCTTGATGCAGGGCTTGATGCCACTACCCTGAGATCCTGACCTGAGCCAGACAGCCACTTAACCGACTGAGCCACCAAGATACCCCTATAATTCATTCTTTAAAACACCATTTTCAGGCTTTATAAATTACAAAAATACACATATTTCAGTTAGAGCAAAATATTTTCCCCAATTTTTTTTTATTTCTTCAGATTCATTCACCCCTGGTAATAGCTTGAGCAAAAGACACATGTAAAGAATGTACTTCCCTGAAAAGTAAGGTGCCCTTACATTTTGCAATTGTGTTTTATTTTAATATTATCAATAAATGGGAGGTCAAGTTTAGGATTCATAGTGATATTTTTGAAAATTTACTAAGTATCATGGAAACCCACAATTTAGCTAGGAGAAATACATCTTTTCTTTTCTTGATCGTATTGTACTGTTGGTAATTCGTATAGTTATAAGTTATAAGTATTAAATGGTACCACAATTGTATTTTATGTTCTTGACATAAACAGAGGAATCTTATGATTCCATAATTTGACCAAATCAGCTTCTTTATTATAAATTCAATATTAATGTTATCCTCATTTAGGAAACCAAGAAATGAGAAATACAATTATTGTTTTGTATTTATGTAATCTAATGTCTTTCACGCTAAATTTTCATTATTTATGTATAGGGATAAGAGTGAATTATTACCTATTCCAACAGATTAAAGCCAAATCTCAATTTACCACATATTATGTTTACATTGATATTATCTCCCTCTTGCCTGCGAGAATTCCATAGGAAAAGGGTCAGTATATTTGAGAGTTACCATAATTCTATCAAATATTCTGAATACTCTTTAATATAGCCGTGGTCAGCAAAATTAACAGAAAATATGGCCAGTCATAGGTAGCCTTATGCCTGGACTCCACATTTCCTGGCTATTCCTTATATTATAAACTTTCAGGGACACTACAACTTCTAATGTTTGCCCAAGGATGATGTGGAAAATCTAGAGACAGAGAATTTACAGAGGATTGGACCAGAGCACCAATGGAAAGAACATGGGTGACTTAGTCACACAGACTTCTGGCTTCAAGAATGAAAGACTGAGTGACAAGTTACTTCAATTCTCTGAGGCTCAGTTTCTCATACATAGAATCAAGACCACCTTGTGAAAACAAAATGATAGACCCCTCCCAACAGAAACTCATGTCCTAATCCTGAGAATGTAGGATTATGTTACCTTACATGGCAAAAGGGACATGATTGTTAAAAATTTTGAAATGAAGAGATTATCCTGGATTATCTGTTGGGCACAATGTAATCACAAGAGTCCTTAGAAAGACGGAGGCAGGAGAGGCAGAGGCAAAAAAGAAGTGACAACAGAAGCATAAATCAAAGTGATTTGGTCCTTTTTTTCATGGTTTAAAAATTGGAAAAGACCATGTGCCAAAAAATGTGGGTGGCCTCTAAAAGCTGAAAAAGGGAAGAAACTGATTCTCCCCTAGAGTCTCCAGAAGGAATGCAGACCTGCCAACATCTTGATTAGCCAGTAAGACCCATTTCATACTTGTGACCTCCAGAACTCTAAGATGATAAATTTATAAAATACAAGATTTATGGTAATATGTTACAGCAGCAATAGAAAACTAATGCACTCCCATTACAAGGTTTTGTAAGGATTACCTTTTCTCGGCCCAGATTAAAGCTTTGAGAAACATTGTATTACACAAGGTGTAAAGGGGATTTAAGAGATTTACTGAGGACTAAACATGTGGCTATGCTTCCTTCCAATTTCTTTTATCCAAGCAAAAATGGTTAAAATTATGTTGGGAGATGAAAGGACTTGGGCCCGGTAAATAATATATTTGTTTTCTTAGCATAAACAGTTGGAGTGTGCTGAACAGTAATGCTACTTGGCCTTTAAAACGTGTTCAAAATTTTCCTGTGTGCTATGCATTACAACTGAATTCTGAATCTCTCTAATTGATTTGCCCTGTGTTCTCCTTCTGCCACCACATTATCTGCTGTATCTTTTCTCTTTACCTTGTGGAGTACAATCATAGGTTAGAAGTTTCAATTGGTTTATTGCCTCAAGTCACATTTAGACTCTTTCATGTTGACCAAGAAATCTAACCTGACATGATGAGAAACAAACAACTCTACCTCTTGGAATGTATATGATTATGTGTTACTGGTGAGAAACTTACTCCTAATTTCAGAGCAACAAACTGTCACGAGGGTCGCAGCTTCTTGTAGAGCTGTGAAACATTCCAGATGACTTAGCTATTCTCAGGTGCCATAAATAAACATGCTCATATTTCGACTTATGCACATTTCCTTGCCCAGAGTCTGGTTCTTAAACCCATCCCATTCTTATGCAGAATTAATGGTCTCAACCAGAAAATGAAACAGATTTTATTTAACAGATTGAAAGGCATTATATAGAACTTTACAGTGTATTTTATCTGCTATCCTGAGACATGCACTTTAAATTATTTGAGACATATTTAAATGTAACAATGTCTCAGAGACCTAAGATATAAGATTAAAGTTATAGTAATGATTTGTATTCATTTCTGCATGATCTGTCAGCCTGGAGGTAGAAGTAACTCTTGAGGCCCTGAAATTTAAAACAAAAGTAGATGTTTAATTAGAAAATACATTAACTTCATACATTTATATTTTTAATGTATTACATAAATCACTCAATACAATTTCACCTGGAGATGTACATATTTTAATTGCCTTTTTTTTTTTTTACTAGTAATCACCTTTCTTTTGCTCTGTGGCACTGAAATATAATTTGAACGCCTTTCTTATCCAAGAACCATGTAGATCCAGCATATTTTCCTAGATTCTTTTAAATTCACTAATGCATATTAAATGATGAAAGTCAGCCTTACCAGGTTTGACTTGTCCCATTATCAGGATATTTAATTTAACAAGGTATTTATGGAGAAGGGCTTTTTTAATAGTTACATTATTCAGAGTTGTGGGGGTGTTATTCATGGGGAATAACAGCCACTAGCAGATGGAGGACAAGCTGTGAGAGGGGATATTGTTCAAACTCCTGCATTGGTTGGGAGAGTGACTTAAATGACAAATTCTATCCAATGTTGTATAATCATTTTCCTGTGAGAATAAAAATAAAGTTAAGAAAAACTAAATAAATTAATTATACCTAAAGTAAAAGAAAAATAGAAAGAAAAAGATAATATATTATATTATCACACAACCCTTGTGTTTCATATAGAATTTGGACAAAGGATTATATAAATTTATTTAGTGGGAAATTAACATACCGGATACTGGATTCCAGGTATCCTTTCAGCATGCCTAGTGTACTTGCCACCATGCCATTCTACTTCTGTGTACCACATCCTCAGCTCCTGCAGTAAGGCTACAAGACTTCATGTATGCATGTATATATGTATGTATGTATGTATAAATAAATAAATAATTTTAAAAGATGGTAATTATATGCACTTTATAGTATTTAGGGGAGAAATACTGTTGCCTGTAACTACTTTGATGCATCACAAAAAGAAAAAAAGGATGGATTGATGGATGGATAGAAAGATGGATAGATGTGTGATAGAATACAGCTATGGCAAGCTGGGTAAAATCTAGACTGTGAATATACAGGCATCCACAGTAAAATTCTTTCAACCTAATTGTGTTTTGGGGGAAAATAGTACTTGAGGTCTTAGCCCAGTGCAATTATATATATATATATATATATATATATATAATGGATTGGAAGAAAAGGAGCTGTCATTATTTGCAGATGACATAATTATGTAGGTAATCTTAGGGAATCTACCAATAAACCAGTAAACTTAGCAAGGTTTTTGGATACTCGATCATATACAAAAATCATTTACATTTCTATATGCCAACAACAAACAGAAAAGGAAATATTAAAAATGTATCATCTACAATAGAATTTTAAAAATCCACTAGCAAAAACTAAATAAAAATTAACAAACAACAAAACCAAAAAAGACTTGATCTAAGAACTGCAGATATAAGGGAAAATTCAGCACTCTCAGTGACTTATGAAACCCTCAGGATTTATTTCTTCCTGAGGTTAGGTGGGAGTGAGGAAGAGAACAACCCTATTCTCAACAATGACCAGTAACAAGAAGACAGAAGCATGTCCTGGAAACCGAATATAAGTAATCAGAGAACAAAATTATATTTCCACAAGTTGCTCTAGATTGGAAATGTAAAGGCTTCTTTACTATATATAAACATGTTACTATAAATAAATGTTACTATATATAAATTATTTGCTACCATATTCAGAAGAAAAGTTAGAAGACTCAGCAAATAGCTGGTTTTGCTACATATAAGGACGTAACCTATGAGAAAGATGGCACTGAAGCATAAGAAGCATAATTGCTTTCCAGCAAATTAAGCTTAAGGGAATTTAAAGACACTCATGAAAATAAAATTGAATTTTAAAGAGCTAAAAGATTAAAGTCTAAATATCTACAGAATGTTTATGAAATTTCTGTACTCTAGGGAAATATTCTAACAAAACAATGGAAAAATTCAAAATGAAAATTTTGACAATTTCTATAACATAGCTTTGAAATTTATATCGTTGGAACATACCATGGGAAATCAGTGCAAGGAAAACATTAGACAAGGGGTTGACAAGTTCGATGTTCATAAAAAGCTCATACCCTTTGATAAGAAAAATGCTAAAGTATAAAACAATAACCAGACAAAGTGAGCAGTTAATTAACAAAAGAAGAAATATATTTATTTAATAAGAAATATGGGTGAACAATCATTTCCATTTATAGGCAAATAAATGGTAGTTAAAACAAAAGTGATATACCATTTGGTTCATCAAATTGCCATTTGTTTAATGAGAATAATTGCTGGTCACACAAGCACAATGAAAAGAGGTATAAAATTATGCAAAACACGTACAGTTATCACTAACCCTAATGCCTCTGTTAAAAAGGGGCTTAAAACCAACACAACTTTACCTTGAGCTTCAAACTCATTTAGCATCCTCTTTTCCTCAGATTATCTTTACCAAGTAGATCCCAGAGTCATGTTATTTCATGAAATCACATATTCTAAATAACTAAAAGTTGTGAATTCAAAGGCTCCTAGAATGTTGCAGACTCTGACCACTCTAAGCAGTCAAATCTGAGCAGCATCTACAGAACAGAAACAAGCCAGAACATTAGATAATGAATGCCTTCTTCAAGACTGCTAATTTAGAAGATACCAATGTAGTAAAGGGTATACTCACCTGCCTTTTATCTTTCTACCTAATCAAGCAGAATTACTCTATGATTCAAGGTTCAAGAATCAGAAGATAGGGTGTAAAATGGAGCTAAATTTTCCACCACCTGTTTCCTTTATTTATACACCTGGACCAGGAAATGTTGTAAAATGAACATTACAGAACTAAGTAGCTGAAAATATGCTTTTACATCTAAGTGATTTAATGACAATATCTGAGGAAACTTTTTTTTTTTAATTCTTATTGCAAGGCCATGACTAAGGAACAAAAAGGCAAAAGACATGAAAACATGAAAGAGTAACAAAGTACAATAAACAAAAGCATAATTTATATCAAAAATTTGGTTGGTCTTTATATCCACTAGTCAGTGACATTTTTCCAGTTAGGAGCAGCTCTCTTCAAAAATAACAAAATTTAAATAGTATGAATACATTTATCTGAAAAGGTTAAAGATAAGGGACAAGCAGAGATAGAGATGGCCCATTTTTTTAATTAGCATATAATGCATTATTTGCTCCAGGGGTACAGGTCTGTGAATCATCAGTCTTACACAATCCACAGCACTCACCATGGCACATACCCTCCCTAATGTCTATCACCCAGCCACCTGTCTTTATCCCCTCCAGCCCTCAGTTTGTTTCCCGAGATTAAGAGTCTTATGGTTTGTCTCCCTACCCGGTCCAATCTTGTTTCATTTTCTTCCCTCCCTTCCACCTATGAGCCACTGGCCTGCCTCTCAAATCCCTCATATCAGAGAGATCATATAATAATTGTCTTTCTCTGATTGATTTACTTTGCTTAGCTTAATACCCTCTAGTTCCATCCATGTTGTTGCAAATAGCAAGATTTCAGGTTTTTTTATGGCTGCATAGTATTCCTGTGTGTGTGTGTGTGTGTGTGTGCGCACGCGCGCGCACATACATTCAACAGAAAAATGGATAAAAAATGGATATATATCCCATCATCTCCTTTATCCATTCATCTGTTGATTGTTGATGGACATCTAGTTTCTTTCCCTAGTTTGGCTATTGTGGACATTACTGTTATAAACATTCAGGTGCACGTGTGCCTTTGGATTACTACATTTGTAACTTTAGGATAAATACCCAGTAGTGTGATTGCTAGGTTGTAGGGTAGCTCTATTTTCAACTTTTTGAGGAACCTCCATACTGTTTTCTAGAGTGGCTATACCAGCTTGCATTCCTATCAACAGTGTAAGAGGGTTCCCCTTTCTCCACTGAGCTCAAAAGCCTCCCTAGTTCTTTCCATTTGTACCCACACTAATTATCAGCAATATTTGAAAGTCAACCAGTAGGCAGGTGACTACATTGTGTTATTTTATGTGATAATGTTATATTATTTAATGTGTTAATTACAGAGAAATTGGAATTTCTTTTTCCATATTTATCTTCTCCAGAGATCTACCAATTGAAAATGCATATTATAACTGGAAGTAAGGTGGTGAAATAGAACTCTTGAATTTTATACTTCCTAATACTCTTGCTTACACATATTTTATTGATAAATATAAGAGTGACTCAAAAATTAGATTTATTTTTTTTACCATCTAAGAAACTATTTAAGAACAATCTTCAATTTTCAGAATATCCTTCAAAGTATTGCATATTTAACTTTTATCAAAAACAATTAAATTTCAGAAAAGAAAATTGCAGCTAAGAACTTAATCAACAAATCACCGTCCAAAGTGTGTTCTAGAACCAATAAACATTTTATTACAGCTTCCAATTATCTATTGCTACAATATTGTGCCATGAGATAGATGAGTCTACACTACTAAAAGATACTTAAAAACTTAAAATTACTTAAAAAGAGAATTGACTGTAGTACTACATTTATATTGTTTTCTTTAGAATGGTTCTGCCCTCACCATTGCTCCAGTTCATCTCCATCCCATGAATCATTTACTGCAAAATTTTTTTTTCGTATTTCTATGCATCTATTTCTAACCCTACCCTTTCATATGAGAAATTGGCATAATTTCTTAAGTTTCTGAGATGGAAGTCATTTAACATGAGCCTCCTTAAATTTATTTTTGTCCCCTCACACATACATGGTGTCTTTACCAATTTGTTCTCCCCTGCATTATAAGGAAACTACTCTGTTCTTTACAGAGCAGTTAGCTTAGTTTTGACTGATTCAAAAATTTCTCACACACCCACCTTGCTACATTAATTACCACATCCTTTTTTTCCTCTTACTTTATTCATTTCTCTTCATTGCATCTATCCTCTCACAACTCCCCTCCCCTGCCAAAATCTGGCTATAAAATGCACAAGTTTATCTTATAAAAAATTCATTCTAGATCACAAGTCCTACCAGAAATCCCATTTAAGGAGGAAGAGATTAATATTTATTGAACACGCAACACCTATGGTTGGCAGTAGATACAATTCTTCAAGATTCATTGATGAGTTAATTAAGATCTGGAAGGTTAAAGGTTAATTAATTTTCTCAATGTCAAAAGTAAATGATAGAATTGGGATTAGGTATGATTCTGCCTGGCCACACCATGCTATCACATTTATTATTTTCATAATAGGAAGATTATTCCCTACATTACTCTATGTAACATACCGTAAATGTTTTTTGCAGTCTGACTTCTGGTCCCGCATTTCTTTTTAAAATTTCTTTCTTGAAGATAACAGAGGGTATGTTTGTCACTAAATGCTATAATTTCCTTCAGCATCTTATATAAAAATTTTGGGAATTATTACTTGTGATCTCTTCCTCATTCTTAAAATTATCTGTATTCTTCCTTTCATGAACCATACTCCCCTAGTTTATTTCACTCTTTACAGATGATCTTTTCCTCTTCCTCTGCCTTCCTTTTTCTCCCCCATCCTCAAAAGTTCTGTCTTTCAGTTCTCTATTCTGTAATCTTTCACCTGGACTCTTATTATAAGGACTGAACGATTGATAATTTTCTCTTTTCATTTTTTGAAAGGCCAAGCCTGAGCTTCTCTGTAAAATAAGGTCTGTGCAGTCTGCTAGAAATGAGAGACTGAAGATTAAAGAAACCTCATTTTAAATTTTTTTGAGAAATAACTACTATTATTTATATCTTAAAACAACAAATAAAATCTAATGCAAAGTGACAAGGGATATTCCAAATGCAAACCATTTTGTAAATGGATAATTTAGCAAAGAAAAAATTAATTTACTGAAACAGTATTAAGTAGCTTACAGAATTGCTGAAATAAGCTACCTAACTTGAAATGGGGTGCAAGAGCATGTTAGGTATCCAGAATAACAGCCCAGTTAAGCACAGAGGCAGGGCAGTAAGGGACCTCTGGCATAGCCATTGAGCAGTAGACCATAGCTTTATCCACTATTGCTTCTGACAGGACGATATCACCCATATATCATTCATATATATATTTTGCTAAGCCCCATCAAGACTTATTAGCTAACCTAAGTACAGTTTGTGCCGCTCACACACACACACACACACACACACACACACACATATATACACCCATATATCATATATCATATGTAATGGTGATCAAATAACAAGGGAAGTAAAAAGTTTCAAGAATGTACTGCTTAGAGAGATGAATGGAAGCAAAGGATAGTATTAAAAATATATGAAATTATTTCATTCTTGTACAAAAAGTTTGTATTATCTCTACACTGGAAGGATCATAAAATAACAGCATAAGCAAAGTATATAGGATGTTCAAGGAACGCTATAGAAAAAGTGAAAAAAAATGTTGAAAAGTTCATAACTGGAGATGAAAAATGGGCATGGGAAGGTTATAGTAAGGAAATGCTGATTTTTATTTTACAACTTTTTGGATATGTAAAAGAATTTCCTAAATTAAAGCAAGCAAATTAATGCTAACAAACTGTAACCCATGCTAAAGAACAAAAATTCAATGAAGTAAATTTGAAGATGTCATTGGCTTTAAAAATTTATTCATCAATTAGACAGGATCCCATCTAACAAACAAAAGGGTGCTTAGAAGAGTTCTATAAAATGGAAGACTTTCACAATCAGAAATGAGGTAGGACAATGGAGTTATTAGGAAAGGAAAGAAAGAATTGTTTCAGGCAACTATACCTTCCCTTAGAGGGAAGGGTGAGGGGTCTTACCATGCAGATTGCATCACTGATGCTAATCAAAAATCCCCAGACTGACCGGTTTAAAATTCCAGTGCTCTGAGCGGCACAAACTGTACTTAGGTTAGCTAATAAGTCTTGATGGGGCTTAGCAAAAGTGACTCTATATAGGGCCTTTTGTTTCTTTTTAACACCTATAAATGTCTCCATAGTTATCTTTCTTTTTCTGCTAAACACATCTACTTTTTCTAGGTGCCTCATCTACTTTTTCTTAGAATTGAAAAGGATACCTTATTGAATTGATCTCCTATTAATATGAAAGAAGGCACTTCTCAATAGTATTTCACAGTTTTCTTGTCAATAAATTCTGTGTATGTATATAATATATATGTATATATAATATATATAATATATGTATGTACATAATAAATAATATATAATATACATACACAGAATTGAATATATATATACTGTTATATCATTATAGCTAAAACTTTCTCATATTTTTATCTCCCTAATTTAATTTGTCTTGTCTTTTTTTTTTTTAGTTATTTAAATTCCAGTTAGTTAACATACAGTGTAATATCAGTTTCGGGTGTAGAATTTAGAGTTTAGTGATCCATCACTTACATACTGTCTTATCTCTTTCTAAAGATTGGTTTTACATATAGAATTCCAAGGTATGGAACTATAGTCTCATAGGAACCCAAGGGGTAATTTATTGGAGAAAATGCTTCTATGTCTTTCTCAAACAGAAGTTCCATTCAAGGGAAAAACATCTTTGCCATTGGATTGGAGTGGTTATATGTATTTGTGCGTGCCTCTTGCCCAAATTCTGAAAAACTCTTTAAAGTTCAGTAAATCATATACTCACATCTATAGAAAAATTGTAGTTATATCTTTATAAAATCAATAAACTCACATACATCCCACTATGTTTATGTCAATAAATTATCATTTGAGAAGGCATTACATACAGATTATGTCATTCAGACTCCCATCATTCCACTTAAGTCCTGAAAATGTGTTTCTCAGGTGGGCAGTGTTGAGCTCAAGGTCAACTTAGATAGTTGTTACCAAAACAGTTGACCTATGAAGTGTACTAGGATATTTAAAATCTTGATCTATTTCAAAGCACGTGGATATCATTATCGTATTTGATTGAATTGTTTGATAACCCCAACAAGATTGTGTGACCATTTGAGAAAACATTATTTTCCCAGTATATAAATCTAAAATTAAAAAACTTTCCCAAAGTTGCAGAACAAACTAGTGGGCAAAATCAGATCTGTTTATCTCTCAATCTGTACCCTCTGTACTTTATCTTTCTGTTTTTCTATTATATGTAATTTGACAAAATAATACTTGATCTTAATATAGTTTCCCCCAAAATTTTCCCCATTTTTCAAATACTCCATATGAATAGCCCTTGAGCAAGAGGCAACGTTTAATATACAATAATATATTCATTACCCAATTACAAATCACTTTGGATTTCAATAAACTTACCTTTCTTTATAACAAGAAGCGATCTTATTTCTTTCCTTAGTGCTAAGTGTAGTACATGAAGCACATTGCTAATTGTTAGATGTCTTTTTAATAACTTAATAATTTTGAATATTTTCAAAACTAAGGTCTTAATTTGATCAAAATGTGATTTGTTTTTAAAACTTCCCAAGTGATTTTGACATGTAGTGAGGGTTGTATATCATTCATTTGGTAGAGAGGACAGAATATAATAGAGTAGTAGTTCTCAGTCTTGGTCACATATTAAAATTACTTCAGGCACTTAAAAAAAATGTTAAAAATACCCATGGACAGACTCCAACCCAGAACAATTAGATCAAAATCCCTGGAGTTTAACATAGGCATCTGTCATTTTAATGTTTCCAGTGAATCCAGTCTACAAGTTTGAGAACAAATGCAGATCGTCTTCCTTGCTATAATTGATTTACCACTATTTGAGAATTTCATAACAAATTATATCATTTGCTCTATAATAAATATACATTTTAGCAAAACAGCTCTGAGTATGACATGCACAGATTACTTTATACATGCTCTTTTCTTAAGAAGACTCCAATTATCTCTTAGCCCATTGAGCTGCACTCAATAAGTTGTCCATTGTCTGGATGTATGCTTCCTTTAAGAGCTAGCTCTTTCTGTCTTCCTATCTTGATAGCATTCTGTGAGACATTGTTAATGCAGAAGTGCAGACTAATTAATTAGCTCATTTGTACCCACAACCCTACAAGCTGCCACCCCATTTACCTTTTACACTGCTTATCCAGACTGAGCAGTCATTCTATGTATAATGTGTCATAAGAAATCCTGCTGCTAATGGTGTCCACATCTAGCGTTCACTATGCTAAATTATGCTGCCATTCCACACTATCATTCTTCTGCATCTTGAGGAGATCCATTTATTAAAACAGATTTTTATGTGGCACATACCAATTATTTTTACAAAGGACAAACTGGAAATAGGTCCCATAATTGCATGCTAGTCAACCAGTCAAGTCTATACACAAAATCACTCACTCTCTTATTACCTCTTTTACCTTTGTCTATAATTCTGTCTGTTGACTAGAGGTCTTATGCTTGATTTTCTTTTTAATTCATCGATAGCCGTACAATTTCAGTTCAAATATTCTAAAACCTTGGAATTTGCTTAAGATGATTCTACACCTCATGCTTGTTTGCCTATACTGAAAGTTAATGTAGGAAAACCATTACTGGGACAATGAACATCAGGCCCAAATTATGCTGCTAATTAGCAGATTCAGATGCTGGTAAGGAAGTCAGTTTTTTTGTTTGTTTTTTTCTTCTTTACTACAACAGTGACTGGGAGGGAATTAGAGCAGTTATTCCCAACAGAATCCCTTCTTCTTCTTCTTCTTCTTTTTTTTTTTTACTCTCACTCACTATCAGTCTGTCTTCATTGGTTCTCTATGTTCCTATGTTATGTAGAGCTTATTAATTTTATCTGATACATATATACTCTGAAAGTTAAAGTTCTGACTTTTAAATAAACTATTTTGACTTATGTTATTTAATTTCCCATTTCCCTCCTGACGCTTCCTTCTAGTCATATGCTCTATTTTTTAAAATACCCACCTTGTTATTTGAACTATATCCATTCCTCCTATCTCATTCCCTTCCCACCTCCCATTCTAGTTCTATCTGTTACACTTTCTGAGACTTTTGAAAGGAAGCTAGTGCCTCACTGTAAGTCCAGCCAAAATAGACATGGCTTTCCTGCTCAAATAAAAGCCCCCCAAGTACTTGAAATTGCAGGGACAAAGCCTAATTATTGGATCTCATTGAAGAGCTCTCTTTTTTCTTAACTGAAAAACAAAACACAAAACCACTCATTTTAGGCCTTCCATTTTGCTCCCTACTCTGTCACATCCCATTTGAAAATCTAATCAAGAGACCATGCTGAGAACTGTTTTAAGACAGTTTTAGAACACAAGAGTCAGTCCCCTGTTTTACTGGGTTCTTAGAATGGTAATGCTTTTATGGGTCCTAAAAATGACTGTAGTTGGAATAGAGCAACCTCTAATTAAGATTTATGACTTCTTTATGCCATCTTGGAATGAAGAGAAGATAAATTATGGCATAATGTATGAATCCTAAGGGTCAATTCTGAGAGGGATAATACATGTTTGAAAACCATCCCTTCCTCTGAAGTCAACTTTTATTATTCCTTGTTAAAATTTCTCAGGCACTTTAAAATTCACATAAAATATTTATTTCTAAACCTTCTTTTGCAGTATGAATTTCCATTTTTCTGACACTTAAATGTTTTAATATTTTACATTAAAATTTATTTTTATTATAATTGGTTATCAGCCAAGCCAACGTACTCTTAGTAATATCTATGTCTTTTCATGGTTATTGTTTGCAATCTATAAAAATATCTTATAATCTTTCACAAACCAGATTAACTAGAACAGGCATATTCATTATCTCTCCTATAGGGGGTTGAATGATGGCTATGACCTAACCCTCAGAATCTGTGAATGTCTCCTTATTTGGAAAGAGAATCTCTATAGATATAGTTAAGAATACCAAGATGAGGGGCACCTGGGTGGCTCAGTGGGTGAAACCCTCTGCCTTCGGCTTGGGTCATGGTCCCAGGGTCCTGGGATCGAGCCTCGCATTGGGCTCTCTGCTCAGCAGGGAGCCTGCTTCCTCATCTCTCGTCTCTCTCTGCCTGCTTCTCTGTGCCTACTTGTGATCTCTGTCTGTCAAATAAATAAATAAAATCTTAAAAAGAAAAAAAAAAGAATACCAAGATGAGAGTACTTGGATTATATAAAGTGAGCCCTAAATATAATGATAAG
Organism: Neogale vison; assembly: GCF_020171115.1. Lineage (NCBI taxonomy): Eukaryota > Metazoa > Chordata > Mammalia > Carnivora > Mustelidae > Neogale > Neogale vison. The sequence goes on from NC_058096.1 coordinate 52,074,423, forward strand.
AGTTTCATAAGGCATACAGAAAAGAGATACCTGAGAGAGAGAAAGATATATGAAGATGGAGGCAGAGATTAGAGTGATGTAGCCACAGCCAAAGAACACTGGAAGCTACTACACGCCGGAAGATGTGAGGAAAGATTCTCCCTGAGAGTCTCCAGTGGCAGCATGGTTTTGCTGACACCTTGATTTCAGACCTCAGGCCTCTAGTACTGTGAGAGAATACATGTCTATGGTTTTAAGTATCAAGTTTATGGTAATTTGTCATGGCAGCCCTAGGAAACTAATATACCTTTTCATATCTTAATAATTCCATATAACCAATTCAGTAGTTATATATTAGCAAAGTCATATGGGAATGGGGAGGGGGTTTCCTGAATTAAGAACAGTCACCTCATCTTAGAGAATAGGATCAAATTCAGACATAAGCTTTCATCAAGACCAGGAGGAGCAAAGGCATGGAGTCAAGAAAAAGAAGAGCTGGGGATATGCCTGCAACTTGACACTACTGAAAAGTAAAATGGGAGATGAGAAGTAATCAGGATGTGAGGCCACAAGGTAGTCATGTGACAGATGTGGGGTCTTACTGTCGTGCGGAAATGAACTCATTCTACGGTGGAGGTTCCAGCTTCTGAGACAAGGCATCTGGAAACCCCTGGAAATAAAGCTGTAGGACACATGATAAAGAAGCATGGCTTGTCCTCCTAGTATACTGTGTTTAGATTAACATTTGGAGGACATGAAATAATGTTTTTGGTAAGTGAGTTGGAAGACATTTGTCAGCATAAAAAGATATTCAATGATGTAAAAGATGCAGTTAACATAATTTGTAAAAGATATAACACGAGACTTTACAAGTGGCATGATTTTGATTTAATAGAACTAAGGAGACAAGATTTGAGTTAGCTTCCAGATATGCATAGAAAAAATTCACTCTCCTCTCCCATTAGCAAAAACTCTTTAGGAGAAAACAGTAAGAGGCATGAGCAGATCAGAAGGCAATGGGTGATATTACAACATTAACCACAATAGATACTAATTTTTGATCACTTACTATGCAGTGAATACTATTCTGAATGCTTGGATAATATTTCTAATTTATTTTTACCAAGATCTCATGAAATAGTATTAATATGACTTATGTTAAAGGTGAGGAAGTTGATGATTACAAAGATAAAGTCTCTGTAGGAAGGAACCAGGATTTGACCCCATAAATAAGACTGACTTCAAAGTTCTTAATCAATATGTTATATTGAAAAGACACTTGAGAACTTCATTTTATAACTTAATTCTCTAGTTCCACATTGATTTAGAAGATGTGCCAGGTGTCAGCAGAAATGCCAGATAATTGAAATTTATTGCAAGTAAAATTTTGTTTTAAATAAAGCTTTATTTTTTCTCTTAGGAAAAGGCATAGTCATTCAAAAAGTTAATATTTATTTTATAGACGTAGAAATTTAATGAACTTGGTACTTTGACCTGGGTGGCTCAGTGGGTTGAGCCGCTGCCTTCGGCTCCGGTCGTGATCTCAGGGTCCTGGGATCGAGTCCCGCATCGGGCTCTCTGCTCGGCAGGGAGCCTGCTTCCCTCTCTCTCTCTGCCTGCCTCTCTGTCTACTTGTGATGTCTCTCTGTCAAATAAGTAAATAAAATCTTTAAAAAAAAATGTATAAGTGAACTTTTGTGATTTTTATGTCTATGTAACAGAATCAGATTATAGCTGTGTGATGAAGGAAATAGACATTTCCCTTGTTTTAATCTGGGACTCAAATGTTCGTTTTGGTTTTGGTTTGGCTTTTCTTTAAGGGTAGATTTAAAGAGATCCTTAAGATCAGATGAGGCATAAACCTTCTTCCATCTTTAAACCTGTGATGTTTAAAGTCCAGGAGGTGGAAAGGCTTAGAACATTTTCAGTAGGCATGCATAGCATGGGGTGGGCTCAGATTTAGGGTTTCTGGGAGCCAGTATATAAAAGACTAGGCCATTGGGTTAAATGTAAGTCACCTGTAACAGGTGGATATAAGGAGCACATGTAGCAGTTAGAGCTGTTTACTGTTTTGTACTTCTCTTTTGGAATCCACATGTCTTTTAGTAAAGCCCCATTAACTGTTAATAACTCTTACTCATGTGTAGCATGGGAATTAAAGAAAGCTATACTCACCCCTGGAATAAAATTATTTAATGGGAGCAAATTCAAAAAGTAGTTACTTTCTTGCTTATTGTTAAAGTACTACCTCTACCCTGGGACAGATAGTGTTTATTTTTTTTAGAATGCTGCTGTAGAGACAATCATTGACAGTTATTGTCACCAGAGAAAAGATCAGCATATTTGGAAATGTATAATTCACCATATATTCAATAACTCTTTTAAAAAAATTTTGCCACAAGATCATCAACTTAACCATTGTGCAATAGAAACACTGTTCACCAGTACAGCCCTTCTTTTCTTCCAAAATGTTGTGATGAGCATATTGTTTTAAGATCTTATTTTATAAAATTAACCATGCTATGAATCATATCCCACTTTATGCATGCCTGAGTCTTGATCCCACTCTTCCTTCCAAGTACCCCCACAGATGTAGTTTTTCCTTCTTTTATAGAAAAACTTCTTAAAAGAACTGTAGAAATTCACTGATTCTAAGCTTTCTTCCTTTGAATTTTCTTAAGTCCCATTCAGGTTTTGGATCCCACCAAAACACTGACATAGTTTTTCTCAGGATCACAAATAACCTTGAAGTGGTTAAACCCTATAGTCATTTCTTGGACCCATTTTATTTGACCTGTCTATAGCATTATACACATATTAACCTTCCTCCTTGAAATATGTTTTTCATTTTGTTTGGGAGACCACACCTTCTATGCCTTCTCACTGGTACTTTTTTTCTTTCACTGGTACTTTTTTGTTTCTCAAACCTCTGAATATTGGAATGCCCTAGTGCTATGGCTTCATACCTCTTCTTTCTTCTGTTTACACTCCCTCTCTTCATGAGCCTCTTCAGGATCATGGCTTTATATACTGTTTAACTTCATGACTGCTCAGTGTATAACTGCCACTCAGAACTCTCTCCTGAAATAAAAATATATGTGTACATATTTATATACACATAAACATATATAAATAATATATATTATATAATAACATATACTATAAATGATCAAATTAATAATATATAAATATGTAAATTAAAATATGTAACTATGTAATATAATACATTGTATATGTACCATTATAATATGCATACAAATTTAATTACGTTTATATATATACACAGTTGCTTACTTGATATCTCCAATTCAATACATAATAGAAATCTCCAATCTCACATGCTCAAACTGAACTTCTGCTGCTCCCTTACTTTCCATCCAGCACCTTCTTAGATCTTACTGAAAAGTAAGACCTCTGTCTTTAGTCAAGAACCATTTTTGACTCCTAGAGGCCAACCATAGTAACTTGCTTTTTGACATCTCCATATGAGGGCTTACATTTTGAATCTCTTTTTTCAAGAAAGTTCCAAGGCCTTTTAAGGGCTCACCTGATTAGGCCAGGCCTACAGAATAACCAGCTCTTTTCTGATTAACTCGAAATCAAAATTATTAGTAGACTCATCACATGAGTGATATCCATCCTGTGCAGAGATCAGCCCTACATTCTTAAGAAGGAATGATCCAAGGCATATATGTCTACCAAGATGTCAAAAGATAACAAAAACAATAGGCAGCACAGTTACCTTTCAGTGTTACAGAACTGCACTCTTCCTTGAAGGAATCTCGGAACTATATGTGATCTGTGACTGAGTAAAGAATCTAGCTAGCTGGCATCAACCCTTGTGAATTACAGGTAAAACTCAACTTTTCTTATTATTTAGATAAAAACAATACAGGGGCACGTGGGTGGCTCAGTCGTTTGGGCATTCAACTCCTGATTTTGGCTCAGCTTATGATCTCAGGGTCCTGAGATTGAGCCCCCTGGGGCTCTGTGCTCAGCAGGGAGTCTGTTTGAGATCCTCTCTTTCTCTCTCTCTGCCTCTCCCCCTCCACCTGCATGCTGGCTTTCTCTCTCTCTCTCTAAAATAAGTAAATAAATCTTTAAAACAAAACAAAAACCAATATAAACAGAAGCTCTAATATTTTATTCCCATATACAATGGCCCATCACATCTATATCCTGGCATATATTCACTTCATTTTTAAGTCCACCGTATAAAGTATGTACATAAGAATTCTCATTTGTGTTGGTGGATTTGGATCCCACATTTTCACTCCCTATAAACATAAGCATGGTAGATGGGCCCTGGTGTGTTACACCTGAACAGTGCCTGGGATATAGTAAGTACTCAATAGAAAGTTACTGCATCAATAAATAAGGAATAAAGGAAGTTGTGAAAGAAGCTTTTCTTAAGAGAAGGAAGTAGTGGCTATAAACTTAGGACCAAAGCAAGCCTTTTTTGTTAAAAGGAATTCAACATCGGAGGGCTTGTACAGGAGCACATCATGCACTGTTTCATAAAATATACCTCCTTCCCACTGCCTCTCATCCACCATTTTTTGGGAGAAAACAGGTATCATTTGAATGGACAAGCAGAAACAGGGTTTTTAAATTTCTGTAAGACACAAAGAACAGAGGACAACATTATTTTGTGGTCTACGCCATTTTCTGTATTGCCCACTAAGAGGTGAAGTGACTGTCAAGAGAATTACATAATGGAAATAGCTGAGTCACAAGGATCACACAAGAATGAGGAAAGTATGTAGAGAGAAGTCAGGGACCAGAGCCACCAAAATTAGAGAAAATGGAAATATCACCAGTTACAGGACCAGATTCTGAAGCTGGAGAAAAGGTTCATCAGGTGAACTCCCATAACTAATGACTTCTAGGAGCACGGGGAGAAAATTGGGATGATGAGTTTGCTGGTCCTAAATTTATACAGAAACTCACCCTAAGAGAAAATACTGTTACTATGAATCTGTTGTGTTCCTCTTCCCACTTTCCTTGTTGTTGAAGCCTGGGAATATAACTAGAAACATGAACAACAGGCTCTATAAAAGTGATCTCCTCTAGTCAACCTCTGAACATGACTTAAAGTCTCCTGAACCTTTCAGACAATAATCTTTTTGTTTTATTAGAACAGAAGCTGGGAGGGAGGATATTTTTTGCTGGGGGTTATGTTGTTCACAGACCAGGGACTACTTATCCTATGTAGAGACAATTTGTGATTTTGAGGATTGATCTATATATCTATCTATATAGATAGATAGATATTCTTTCATTCACACATAACTTTATCTTACTTTCCCTTAACACAATTCTTACCATAATGCTATTTGCCTTCTATCTCCTATGAATATACACAGATACTATTTTTAAATAAAAAACATTATTTTTTCCTTCATCTTTGTTTTATTCTCACATTCAGTATGTTTTGTACTCACTATTTGCTTCCAATAGCACATAGTTACATTCAAAGTCTTATTATTGATTTTCTTTAAGTGATCAAACACATTAATGATTTTGGTCTTGCTATTTTTTCAGTTCTGTATGTTTACATTGCTTTCGTATTATCCAAACATTTCTTACCTCAGTACTAAAGGCACTTACATGTAGATTCAAAACTTTAATGTTAAAACATGGCATTTTTTGTTATAAGTCCATGGTAATATATCACATAAGATAAATAAATATATAGATATGTTAAGAGATGCACCATTGAGAACAAGGATGTTCAAGGAGTATCAACAAAGTGCTAAAAATGGAGCACAAGATGAACTGTAGATCCTAATGATCTTAGGGAACATTAAAGGACAGAACTACCCACACAATGGAAGTTTGTTTTCTTGAGGATACAACTTTTAAAGAACAATTTCAAACTCTTAACCTACTTAGGGGCAACTTTTTAAGTCTTCAAAGGAATTGTGATTAGTGCTTAGATATGCATTTATGCTTCATGACTCTAGAAACATGAAGTTCTATTATTATTACAAAAAAATAAAAAAGTCTCAGTAGTACTCCAGAGTGTTGTTCTGACTGATAATTCTCAGGATCACTTGTGCATCCTTGGAATTGGTGACACTTCCAATTGTCATTTAATTAACTATCCTCCCTTGCTTTTCCACCTGTAGCTGTAAATACATTTCTATGCTTCTAAAAGGCTATTTGTTTTCTGATACTAAACTACCTGTCTGTAAGTCCTACACATGTAGGGAAGCTGGATAAAGTGAAGAGCAAGTTTATCTACCCAGAGGCATAATTACAAGAGGATAGAGCAAATTTGAAAATGTTTATTTCATATGGTGTACTTGACAGAATCACAATTCATCCGGCTTTGTATTATTTATTACTTCCTGATAGCACAGTAGAAACCTTGGCATTTATTACCACTCAGAATATGATTTATAGGAGGTGTTGATGAATTGTAGTGTATGTAGAATGCCAAATTCTAAATTTCCAATTTCTTGGGTTACACAATAAAGCGCTTAATTGAAAAGGGCCCTGGCTGCCTGGGGAAAATGTGAGGCCACCAAGAAACATAATGGAACTGCCCACTTTCTTCTCATTGCAGTCCAAGGCTGAGAAGCTTGGGGAAAATTGACTAAAATTTTCTTTAAGGACAAAGATCAGAGTTTTCTGGAGACACTTAATTTAGAGATTATCTCTACTGAAATATGTCTCGGTCAGATTATCTGAGTTTCAGATCTCTGTAACACAGGGTCTCAGGTAATACAACGGTTGATTCCATGGTTCTGGAGTCAAGCTGCTTGTGTTAGAATGTTGTCCTAACCTTCTTTGATTTTCAGAATATCACTTCACTTTGTGTGCTGATTTCCTCAACTGTTAAGGAAATAATATAACCCATTTTATGGAATTATTTAGAAGACTAACAAATAATACATGTAAAGTGCATTTATTGATGCCTAATCCAGAGTATATGTTCAATACATGTTAACTATTATTATTTTTAGCAAAACAAAAACAAAACCTAGTCCAATTTGTTTTGAATTGTTTCCATCTTTGAGCCCAATCATACTAGAATATGGTATGTCTCAATTTTCCATAATCTTAAAATCAGCACAACAGTAAGTTTCATTACATTAGGAACTGATACTGGCCCCAGATTCTCCCTTTCTCTTCCTTCACCCTCAGATTTTTAAGACTGCCGACTCAATTAATACCCAGTCATACTCTTTCTGTGAAAGCTGCTTTTTGCTATCTCTAGCATACTGAAACTGTTCCAGCATTCACTACAATAGCTTAGAAGGTAGTATAGTGTAATGGGAAGAGCAAGGGCTTTGAAATTAGATTGGCTGAAGTTTAAAATTCAGGAAGTAAGCAACACTTTGTTCAATCTTCTTTGAGATCTTTACCAACCAGGGCATCATTCCAACATTTGAATAGCTCTTTATATTAGCCTTGAAGATCTCATTGTCTTTTCTTCCATAGAATGGACCTTGATTTCGCCCAAGATGTATTGAACATTTCTTCCATGCTTCCCTTCTACCACTTTAGCTTTGATACTCAGTATTAAGTCCACATACAATTCTCTAACACTCTTTATGCAGATTTTATCCACCGATGACATCAGGATGCAAGACTTGACAGATGATTCCATAACCTAGACCATTAATCTAGAACTTCTCTAGGGATTCCAACACCCAAAGAGGTATCTCTGCTGTTAAACTATATTTAAGCCATATTAATTTCCTAAATATTCTATAGTAATAGTATAAAAGATTTTGATTTTTAAAATATTGTGTTTTCTATATCTTCCCTATGATCTATGTTCCTTTTTATCCCATACAATGCTCTCAGATTAATAGACTAATTTTAGATGATTCAAAATTATAAAAGGTCTAATTACTTCTGGTATCACAAACAAAAAAGCAAACAAAAACCATAAATTTATTCTTCCAACATATTCAAATATTCTTTCCCTATAGCCTTAAATACTTGGTTTTCCTTTTTTTAAAAAAACATTCTTGCTATGGTTACTTTAGACTTATATCCTGTCCTCAATTTTCAGAACACCTATGTAATAAACACAAAGATGTGATTGTTTCCAACATATCCCCTCCCTCTTTCTCCCAGCTATTTGAGAACACCTATCATTAACTTTTTCTGTGGCTTACTTCTCAACTAGAATGTAAGTTCCTTGAGCATACAGTGTTAACTATTTTTTAAATCTATATAATATAATGAAAGAACATGGGTTTTGAAATCAGACCTAAATCCAAATCTATTCCCTCTTACTGTCAAATTTTAAAACTTAAAGTTACTTTACCTTTTGAACTTCACTCTTCATCTATTAAAAAAAAGATACTATACTCTGCATCAGAATAGAAGGGCATGTAGAAAGCAATGAACTATAGACCTTGACCTGTTTTTACCATCTTTTCTTTCTGCTATTAAAATCCCTGGATTGTTTGATAATGTGCCTGAACTGTAGTAAATACTCAGTAAATTTTGAGAGTATGTATATAGTATAAATATACTGTAAATATTATACACGGTCTATTAAATGTTAAGTACAATATAACCTCAATATTTATTTTAATTTAATATTTTAAATATGACATTTATTTAGATAACTAAGAAAATCTCATGGGAATTTCCTAAGATTTGTATCATTTTCTTTAAAAAAATTGCCAGATCTTCTGCTGATATTTTAATTTTTCATAGCCAAGCATAGGTATTCATGAAATGACATTAAAATACAAGAGAAATTCTTAGGAAAAATTTCAAATGGGTATGCTGTATTTTCAAGAATTTTAGTTACTTTCTTAAAACTACCATATTTTAACTGAAACAGTGTTACTTCTAGAGTATCTTTCTGGCTTGTTCATTTATTATGATTTTTTTTTTTTTATTCATTTCTTTGAGAGAGAGAGAGAGGACATGAGTGGTGAGGAGCAGAGGGGAAGGGGAGAAAAAGTCTGAAACAGACTCTGTACTAAGTGTGGAGCCTGATGAGGGGCTCAGTGTGGGTGTCCAAATGGAGGTGGATCCCATGACTACCAATAAATCGTAACGTGAGCCAAAACTAAGAGTCAAATGCTTAATTTATGGCACCACCCAGATGCCCCTCTGGCCTGTCTATTTTTGTACCAGCTGGTACAAGAAACCTTAGGTATAGAGAATTTTCAAAAAATTACCTTTGGATGATAATTTTTCTCAGGTATTAGGATGATTTTCTGAAAGTACATCTATAACAAAAGTTGAAATTCTAGAAGATAAAACATCATAATAATTTACTCTCCCAGATGAGATGTAAATTTCTCATTCTCTCTCTCCTGTACATCACACACACACACACACACACACACACTAGCTTCTCAAAATGTCCATGCCTAGTTAGTACATTAGCAATGTATATTACATTTTCAAGCAACAGATAATTTCCAGACCCAATGTATCTTTCAGGAATAGCAGGAATTTCTACATGAGAACTAAATCCCATTACTGTGATATGGGAAAAGGCAGATCGGAAGCATTCCTTCCTTCTCCAGGGAAAAAGAAATGAAGGTTCTATCTTCAACGTTAGGAATCAGGAATAATCTGACCAGCTACATCAATTTTTATAGAATTAAGTGTATTATAAAATTGTTCAACATTGCATTGAGCCCAATAAATTAAGAATCCTTGAATTCTGCCCTATTTTATCAAATAGGATTGTTGTTATGACCAATATAAACTGACACCATTTAATTTAGAACAGAAGAATCAATTTCTTGAAAGGATGAAGGTGGCTGAAATAATAAAAGGAAGGGCCTAACAGGCAGATACAGAAAGGATAAGAATCAAGGCAACAATGGTGATCTTAGCAGCAGGAAGTCATTAATATATCTCTAGACCTAGGGCATTGCCATCAGAATGATTTATCTTCTTGTATCCTTGAGTGACTTCATTTAAAATTCAAATTTCTATGAAAAGAAAGAAGGAGAGTCAACTTGTTTGAATCATGTCTGCTTCTTCATATTGGGTTCTGTCTTTCGATTTTACTCAGTTCTCTTGCCTGAAATGCACAAGATATTTGCCTTCTGGTAATTATCTAGTGAAAGAGTTTAGGAAAGAGGGAACAACTTAACTGGGCCATGTTCCTAGTTACATTCCTCAACCCAGTGGACCTGAAAGCTTTGTTCTCAAATTGTGGGAATCTGATTAAAACTAGAGTACTTTGATTCCTTATTCATCATCTTTACTTAAATGATGACTACTTAGGAAAAACCATGGGACCATGAGTGGTTTAAGAATGAGTTAGACTTTTCTCAGGATGAAGGGATATTATAATGGATGAAAGAATTGAGGTATAGGAAGCCATTAAAAACACTCATGGTGGGGGAGGGTAATATGTGTGCAAATATAAAAGAACACTAATATTGCAGAACAATAATTGTATGTCATATGAAGTCTATAATATCTGTGGAAGTAAACTATATGAAAACAATACCTCAAAAAGGAGAGGTTAGTTAAAAGAGCTAAAAGTATTATAGGATATTGCGTTTTCTGTAATGTCACAAAATACTAGTTTAAAGAAGGTTATAATAAGTCAAGAATGTACACTATAAATCTCTAGGATAACCACTAATAGTATAACAAATATCAATAGAGGAGTAAAAGAGAATAACAAAAGTAATTCCTGCACTGAAGTCAGGGAAAAAATAATGAAGAGACAATATATGGAGAAAGAAGAGAAAATATATAGCAAGATGAGGCTTTTGTTTATAAGAAACTATTTTAAATAAAAACAAACAGATTTGTATTAGAAATATGGGGAAAAAAAGGTGCCAGGATTGGAAAAGACATACCATGCAAACTGAGGTAACACAAAGGATTTTATTGTTAAAACAGATACATGAAACAATTACTTTACTAGTCAAGATCAAGTTGTAATAACATATTTTAAGAATGCAAATGATCAGGGCACCTGGGTGGCTCAATCATTAAACCTCTTCCTTTGGCTCAGGTCCTGATCCCAGGGTCCTGGGGTTGAGCCCTGCATCAGGCTTCCTGCTCGGCAGGAGCCTGCTTCTCCCTTTCCCACTCCCTCTGCTTGTGTTCCCTCTCTTGATGTGTCTCTCTGTCAAATAAATAAATAAAACCTTAAAAAAAAAAAAGAATGCAAATGATCAATGGGTAATACCAGGTGAAGCAGAACCAATAACACAGTTCTCTTTTTTCTTCCTCACCACGTCAGATGCACACTGGCTCAACTTAATACATAGGTTTCTAACAGATGTGTGCAGTTCATAGTACTTATACAAAAGAATACACTCCTGGGTGGCTCAGTGGGTTAAGCCGCTGCCTTCGGCTCAGGTCATGATCTCAGGGTCCTGGGATCGAGTCCCATATCAGGTCATGATCTCAGGGTCTTCGGATCGAGTCCTGCATCAGGCTCTCTGCTCAGCAGGGAGCCTGCTTCCCTCTCTCTCTCTCTGCCTGCCTCTCCATCTACTTGTGATTTCTCTCTGTCAAATAAATAAATAAAATCTTTAATAATAAAAAAAAAAAGAATACACTCCTAGGGATAAAACATCTCCATTTTTAAACTGAAATAGTTATGCAAATTTCATTATAGTTTATAGGGAGTGATGTATAGAAATGCATAGATTCTAGCAGTGGTTTACTATTAGCAATTCTAGACAACCAACTTTATCCTCCTAAAAGTATTCTAGATGAGGATACTCTTAATAACAAATATGTTTCTTTGTTTGCCAGGAGGTCTAAACATTAGCATGTTTGTAGGATTAGCCTGAGTCATCTGACTTCTTTATTACTCCCCTTTATCAAGAGAGCATGTGTTATAGAGCTACAGATTAATTCTTTCCTGCCCACAAATACTAACAACAACAAAAAGTTATGGATATATTATCATGAGACAGAATAGAACTTTAAGGCAAAGAATATTAATAGAGATGGAGACATTTTGTAAAGGAAAACAAGTACATTCAATTGAAGAATACATAATCATGATTAATATGCATGCAATAAATAATATAACTTCAATATATATAAGCTAAAAACTGACAAACATTCAGAGAAAAAACAAAAAATTCTCAATTCAGTTTGGAGATTTTGATACATACCTTTTGGTAACTGAAATACATATATGAAAGAAAGTATAAGGATATAAATATAGAAATCAATACTCGTCCTAACTGATATTTATTGAACACTGTGCTTACCAAATAATTTTTACACTTTTTTAAAATGCACACTTAACTTACTTCACAATAAACAATAAAGAAAAGATGCTCAACATTCTTAATCATCTAGAAAAATTAAGTTAAAATTCAATGACATATCTTTACACAGCCACTAGAAATACTAAAATAAAAAACACAACAATAAAAAATCTAGGCTAGGGTACAAAGTAATCAAACTTTCATACACTGTTGATGTGATTATAAGATGGCAAAATACTGATAGCTTTGTAATAAAATTAAGCACACAATTTATCCAACAATTTTTCTTAAGAGTTCACTAAAGAAAAATGAAAACATTTCTACAAAAAATTACAAATATTTGAGAATAAAAGAATGTTAATCGAAGAATGCTAATTGAAGTTTTATTAAGAAAATTTAAAACATTCTAAATATCCATCAAAAGGAGGAAAGAAAAACTTAATTATTATATTTTCATGCAATGGAATATTACATGCTATTAGGAATAAAAAATAGCAAAATACTGAAACAGGTTATATTTTGTATATATTTTAGCAAGATTTTTGGTAAAATAAAAATAAAATTCAGATTCCCAAGAGTATATTGTTATGAGATTCCATTTAGATAAGGTTAAATAACATGAAAAACGATCCTGTAAGGATAGAAATCAGAAAAATACATGCTTCTGGGACTGAGAAGAAGAAAGAAAATAAAGGCAAAATAGATGAAAACAGAGATATGTAATATTTAAAAGGCATCATATAAACATTTTATAAGTGAAAAGTAAATTACTTAAAATTTAAAATCTCAACCAAATATGAAAGTTACTGCAAATTTAAAAAAATGATGAATCTAAAAGATAAGAACAAAGAAACATAAATGAATAGTCCAATGAGAAAATAAGTGAGGATATGAAATATAGAAAATCAACTTTGTAAGTAATTATAATCAATATAAATGGACTGCACAAATCAAGGAAAATGTATGATTTGAATAGTTAAAAATATAAACTTACCTTATTTTAATTAGAGAATCTTAAATATGCATTGTATTTTAAACATTTTATTTCAATTAATTATTTTTGTTTCGATTGGTAAAGATTTTTTTTTTAAATGAAAGTGTAATTAGGATACAATGTCATGTTAGTTTCAGGTGGACATCATATTGATTAGGGAACCCTATATATTATTCAATGATCACCATGATTAAGTGTAGCCACTATCTGTCACCCTACATTGTTATAATATAATTGACTATATTTTCTTCTCCACAACTTATTTTAGAATTGGAAGTTTCTACCTCTTCACCCCTTTTATCTATTTCACCCATTTTCCCCCACCTCGGCTCTAGCAACCATCAGCTTGTTCTCTGTATTTTCTTTCTTTGCTTTATATATTCCACATATGGCTAAAATCATATAATATTTGTCTTTCTTTATCTCACTTATTTCAGTTAGCTTAATACCCTCTAGATCTATCCATGTAATTATAAATGGCAAGATTTCATTCCTTTTATGGCTGTATAGTATTCCATTACATATATCCTCCACTCTTCTTTACCCATTCATTTAATGATGGGCATTTTGGTTCCTTCCATATCTTGGTTATTGTAAATAATGCTGCAATAAACATGGGGCACATATATTTTATTAAATTGGTATTTTTGTTTTATTTGGGTAAGTACCTAGGATAGCAATTATTGGATCATATGGTATTTCTATTTTTAATGTTTTGAGGGATCTCCATGCTGTTTACCACAGTGGTTGTACTAATTTACATTGTCACCAGTAGTGTGTGAGGTCTCCCTTTTCTCCACATCCTCACTAACACTTGTTACTTTTTGTCTTTTTGATACTAGCCATTTTGACTAGTGTGAGCTAATATCTCATTGTGGTTTTGATTTGCATTTCCCTGATGATTAGTGCTGTTGCATGTTTTCATGTATCTGTTGGCCATCTGTATGTCTTTAGAAAAATGTCTATTTAGGTTTTCTGACAATTTTTTATATTGGATTGCTTATCTTTTTGGTGCTAAGTTGTCTAAGCTCTTAATATATTTTGAATATTAACACTTTATTGGGCATATGGCTCGCAAATATTTTTTTCCCTTTCAATAGGTTGGCTTATTTTGTTATTGTTGATGGTTTCTTCTGATGTGCAAAAGCTTTTTATTTTAGTGTAGTCCCAGTAGTTTGTTTTTCCTTTTGTTTCCCTTGCCTGAGGAGACATATCCATAAATACATTGTTAAAGTCAATATCCAACAGATTACTGCCTATGTTTTGTTTAGGAGTTTTATTGTTGCAGGTCTTACACGTAGGTCTTTAACCCATTTTGACTTTATTTTTGTGAATGGTTTAAGAAATTGGTTCAGTTTCATTCTTTTACTGTCCAGCTTTCTCAACACCATTTATTGAAAAGACTTTCTTTCCATTATTAAATGTTTTACCTCCTTTATCATAGATTAATTGACCATATAGGTGTGGGTTTATTTCTGGGCTTTCTATAGGATATGCATTTTAAATAGGCGTAAAACAAGATTCTTAAGAATAGTTCCACAAAAGTTTTACATTAGCCATTTTTTTTTGCTGTAATATGTAATATAATTTTTCTAGTGTTTCCTATTTGAGAGACCAGCTGAAAATGGAGATACAGTAATTTTATACAATATATTTAATTTTGTTTTTAATTGTGGTAAAACAGAATATGTTTAAATGATAAAAGATAAAAGATAAAAGGGGCGCCTGGGTGGCTCAGTGGATTAAAGCCTCTGCCTTTGGCTCAGGTCATTATCCCAGGATCCTGGGATCGAGCCCCGTGTCGGGCTCTCTGCTCAGCGGGACCCTGCTTCCTCCTCTCTCTCTCTGCCTGCTTCCCTGCCTACTTGTGATCCCTGTCTGTCAAATAAATAATTAAAATCTTAAAAAAAAAAAAAGAAAAAGAAAAAAAGATTAAATATAACCATAATATGCCCAAACCTAAATCTATAAATTTTAAAACAATTAGGACATAAGTCAATAATAATAAAAAGAATTTTAAATAATAGATCTAGTTATGACATTATACTAACTGGCATATATAGAATACAATACACAAATATCATCTTTTAAAATGCACATAAAATATTCACCAAAATTAAATATATGAATTTTTCCAGCTTTATTGAGATATAATTGACTATAACATTACATAAGTTTAAGATGTAAAATATGATGATTTGAAATACATATATAATGCAAAATTATTAACATTATAAGGTTAGTTAACACAGTCATCACTTCACATAAATATCTTTTGTGTGTGTGTGTATGAGTGTGTGTGTGTGTGTGGCGAGAGCTATTAAAATTTACTCTCTTAGCACATTTTAACTATACAATACAGTATTGTTTGTTATATTTGCCCTTGTACATTAAATCCTCAGAACTTACCTTCTAATTGGAAGTTTGTACCTTTTGAAGACCTTCACCTACACCCCTTACCCCACCTTTCACTTCTGGAAACCATTACACTGCACGATTTTATAGTTGTTTTTCTATCATATATATAGCTGAGATCATACAGTATTTGCTTTCTTTCTCTGGCTTAATTTGCTTAACATAATGCCTTCAGGAATCATCCATGTTGGTGCAAATAGCAGGATTTTCTTTCTTTTTATGAATGAATAATATATCATTCTCTTTTTTACAGCTCTTAAAGCATTAATAGAGGAAAATGGATAGTTCCAAATGCGTATATTGGAAAGAAAGAAATGTTAGAATTCAATTATTTAACTTTCTAACTCATGAAACTAGAAAATGAAAAACATTAAGTCATACCTAAGGAAAGTAGAAGAAAACATAAAGAAAAATGCAAAAATCAAAAAGATTTTTACAAAATATGTAAAATAGAGAAAACAGCAATTATGAAGAAATAATACAAACAAGTTTATACAAATAAATTTGAAAATTTGACAAATTAAACGTATAAATTTCTCAAAATCACTTAGGAAACATGCGACAAATAAATTTTAATGGTTGACTCTGTATAAGAATTTAGATCTGTTACTGAAAACCTGCACACACACATACACACAAACACAGAGCTTCATTATTTAATCCTCCCAAATATTTAAGGAAGAAATAACACCAATCTTAAACAAAGTCTTTCAGAAAATAGCATAATAAGAAACATTTTGCAACTCTTCTTATGTGGCCAGGATCACTTTGATTTCTATACTTCATTAGGATATTAATAGTAAAGAAAATTATGGAGTAATCTGTGTCATGGACATAGTGGTAAAATTTTTTTACAAGCTACAGGTGATTCTATATAAAGTCAATGAACTAAAAATAAGAAAGGCAACCATGAGAAAAAAATGTCCTGGAACATTCTATCATAATAATGAGACCAATATAAAGCATCATAATGAAAACATTGTAGTACTTGCATCAGATAAGAAAATTGCAAACAGAAAAGTTCAAAAGCATTCTCAGAACCAGTGTGCATCAGGGAACAAATGTTTGTTTCTTTTAATAATTAACGTTTGAACAATGATATCATAGGACAAAGATATTTCTGGTCTTATCTGAAATAGACCTATATCATTAATAAAAATCAATCTCTGATATACTGCAACTAAATGTGAAATTTAAACAATGAAGTATCTTAGAAGAGAACATTTTAATGCTATTGAAGTAGACAAAAAAAATTCTTTTTTTTTTAAGATTTTATTTATTTATTTGAGAGAGAGTATGAGAAGGGGGAGGGTCAGAGGGAGAAGCAGACTCCCTGTCAAGCAGGGACCCCAATGCGGACTCGATCCTGAGACTCCAGGATCATGACCTGAGCTGAAGGTAGTCACTTAACCAACTGAGCCACCCAGGGGCCCCCCAAAAAACAATTCTTAAACATGGATAAAAAGCCACTAACTATAAAAGAGAAGGTGATTAATTGATTTATGTTGATATTGGGACTTCTGTTTCTTCAGTAAAAGGTAAAAATGCAACCATAGAAAGAAGGGCATTTGGGATGTATGAACTTACATATCTATAGATATATATTTGATAAAAAAGTCATATCTAGAATGATCAAAAAACCACTACTATTGAATTAGAAAAAAAGAAAAAAAGGCCAAAAAGCCCAATAGAAAAATAGGCAAAGACCTTGAAACAAACACTCAAAAAATAAGAGTATGCAAATTGCCAAAAATATGACTAGCTTCATTAGTCATCAAGGAAATGCAAGTTTTAATCAAAATGAGATATCCAAAAACATACATACACCCTCCAGAGAGTTATTAAAAATTTATGTAAAACAGAAAATGCTAGTGAGAATATGAAACAATAAGAACATTAATAGACTGTCAGTGTGAATGTGAATTGATATGGGTACTTAGCAAAAAAGTTGAATATACATAGAATCTAAGTCTCAACAACTATACTCCTAGGTGCATTCTAACAATAAGTCATACATTTGTTCAACAAAAGGCATATCTTTGAAATCCTGTGAACTCAACAAGAGCAACAAGAAAATTGAGTTCATATTATTCTAGCAGTAAAATTCATTGTATTTCTAAACTGAAACCTACTCAAATGTCTATAGTCAAGGAGGTAGACAAATAAATTATGCTACATTCCTACAATGAAATATTTTACAATCATGAAAATAAATATAGTACAAGTAAACACAACAAGAGGTATGAATTTCACAAATACAATGTGGGACAAAAGAAACCAGAAATAAGAACCTGAGGGTCAATTTTATGTTTCAACTTAGCTAGGCTTTAGTCCACAGTATTTAAAGACTAATCTGGGTGTTGCTGTGAAGGTATTTTGCAGATGTGATTAAAGTCCATATCAGTTGACTTTAAGTAAGAGAAATTATTTTAGATAATTTGGATGGGCCACATTCAATCAGTACAAACCCCTTGCGAACAAAACTGAGGCTTCCCTGAAGAAGAAGAAATTTTGCCTGCGGTTTAGGGCTTTAGCCTTTGGTTGAGGGCTTCAACTTACTTTTCTTTAAGTCCTAGCTTAAAAATTTTAGAATTCCCTAGCTGGCCTTCTCAATCATGTGAGACAATTCCTTGAGATAAATCTTGTTATGTATATCTTATTTATTTTGCTTATCTTCTTTAATTCTGATACAAATATCCTATTTATATAAAGTATAAAAGAGGGTAAAACTAATTTATGCCGTTAAAAATCAGGATAGTGTTTAACCTTAGTAGAATGTAGTAACAGGAAAGGAAAAGCAGTACCTTCCAGGCGGCCAGTAATGTCCTATCTCTTGAGCTCAGTGCTGATTAGATGGTTATTCACCTTGTTAAAATTCAGCATGTTCCAAGCTTAGTTACTATGTACACTATGGTGTACTATGTACACTATGAGTGAGCAGGGTACATACTACTCAGTAGGAGACATTGCCCAGATGCTGATAAAACTACTTTTGTGGGACCAGAGGCTGTTTCCTTGTGTGTTGAAAGATTTGGAGGGTGCAATCAGCTGGCAGTATTGAAGTAACATGAAAAGAAAGAGTAAACCAACAAATTGAAGGAGTTCAATCTTACTGTCTTCCAATATTTCTTTAGTAACTCCTGTTTTCAGAAACCAATAGGAACCTGCTAGCAAAGCAATCTGGGCCTGTGGTTTACAAAGTTCTTGCCTCAAGATCACAGAGGAGAGAAAGTTTGAAGAGTTGAGAGGCAATAATCCCAACAAATAGAAAACAGTGTAATAGAGTTTTTGTGAGCATAAAATGAGACAATGCATTTAAGGTTCTTACCCAATCTTTGTAACACTTTTACGTACAAAAGAAAGAAAGAAAGAAGAAAAAAGCAAAAGAAAAGGTAAGAAATTAGGAGCTATGCATAATATTATAACCAGGACTTAAGGAACATCAGATGTATATTGGGCTAAAACATTTGAGTAGGTAAAATACATTAATTTCAGTGTATAGACATATTTATTTGTTCTCACAATATACAACAAATAGTGACAAGGCAAGTCAGAAAAAAACACAAGAAATCCACAGGACAAGTCATTTACCAAGATTTTAAGGAGACAAATTGAGGCAAGAAGTTTACTAGTTTCTTTAATAAGGAGCTTTAATCTTCATAACCCTCCTGTAGCAAGATAACACTTGACCTCAAGAATTATGAGTTCAGTTTTTTAGAAATCGTAGTCTGTTAGCAACAGTCTAACACTGATCATTGATTTTTGCAGTACCTTTATCAGTTGAAGATAAAAGGATGTTGAAAAATTCTGATGATTTCAAATTTAGAATTAATAAATATCAAAACAATTTTGTATACAGAGAAGGCTACTATAGTATTAGTATTTGCAGTAGTATCAAACAGCTTCCAAACTGTAGCACCTTATAATAAAATATTGTTATATTTCTTATTCTATTATATGTCACTCATAGGTCACATACAGTTATGCTACAAATATTTTTTAACTAGTACCCAAGGTAAAGGCTAACCCCATATCTGTGATGTTCTGTTAATGTAGAAGAGAGAAAGAAAATATGACTCTTAAAATTTTGTCCAGGAAGTGGAAAAAGTTATTTTTGTTCTTATTTTATTTTACTTTTTTTAATTTTAAATTCCAGTATAGTTAACATAGAGTGTTATATTGGTGATTCAACAATTGTTCTTATTTTATAGGCCAAAGCAAATCATGTGGATAAGTTTGACATCAGTGGAGCAGGAAATTATAACTATTGGATAAGAAAGGATGTGGATATTTTCAACAATATTGAAATCAACCATAGCTAATAGAGAATAGCACTAAGACAAAGCATAATTGGACTACCAAACTATGACCTCAAATTGTTTAAGAGTCAGGTCATTAGGAGCTTGGTGCAGACTTCATTTATATAATAGAGATGCATACATAATTGTTTCACAGAAGATGGATGAGGAAGTCAACAAATTCTTCACAAAACTGTGAAAATAATGCAATAGGGCAAAGAACTCAAAGAAAAATGAAAATGGAGAAAAAAAATAAACATAGAGTGGAACGAAAATTTAAGAAAAAATAAAATGATCAGTATTTTTTAAATTTTATACTAAAACAAAAAAATAAAGATCAGGAAATAAGAAAAAGAAACCTAGGAGAAAAGGAAATAATTTAAAATTTGGATACAATTAAAAAATAGAGAAAGATATATAAATATGCATTGTCCCTATTATCTTCAGTTTCCAATTTTAGAAGAGCTAATGAGCACTGGAGGAAATTCCAAAGGGTAATAGTAAAAACTGGTGGTAGGATTCAAATTTATTTCCTTGTTTCTAAAACTGATGGTTAGGTAGGAGAAGTTTAAAATCCTGGGAACGCGACAAAAGCAACAAAAAAATTGAGTTCCTATTACTCGATTGTAGTGCTGGATTCAGGATAAAAGCTGAACCTTTTTACTGTTAATGAACCTCACCCACGGAAGACAGGAATCAGAATAACAGCTATGGCTGGGGGACATTATTTTGTATTTCATTCCTGGATTCCCATTTGTTTTGGAGCTTTGCTTTATGAAAGGGAATTTATAATCACAAAATATTTTTTAGACCTTAATCTTGAAAGAGACCGTAATGACTCTAATTTTCTTAGGTATTTCACATTTTCATGAAATAGCAAATTGGAACATAAAGAGTCATAGCAATAGCAATGGAGATGATTGTTTGGGGAGTATTGAAATAGAGAACTGCAAGTGAAACTTGAATTTTGACAAATTGGGCCAGGAAATTGAGAATTATTTTGAATGATGATATTTTTCATGAGAAGCAATCAGACTAAATAGAATCCAAAAGTGGACAAGTCTGACTAAAGGATAATGCAAAAGAGAAAGGAAAGAAAATAAAAATTAAATTCTCAGATAAAGCTGAAAACACATTCCACAGAGACATTCCTCATAAACAATTAATATGATAACTATATTATAACTAACTGTGATTTTTATTTTAAATGATACCCCTTCCTCTATTATCTATCTCATTCTCCTTGAGGTAAACAAATCTCTAAAGGTTGTGGTGGTCTATCCTTTAGACCTTTGACACCTTTCTCATGCAAAATGCAGATTTTTAATGTCCTAAGAATAGCTTTTTTGCTTGTTTTCTTCTGTTCTTCCCCCCAATGCCCTCCTTCTCTCACTCTCCCTTCCTTCTTTCTTTCCTTCCCTTTCTTTGTTCATGAAAGTAATCATCATTTGCTTTTAAAAATTAATAGCACCTTACATATTTGGCTTTTGCAGGTATATTGCATTTTTCCAACATACTTTTTTCAACATAAATTACACATGAACATAAATCTAGGATAATTGATAGAGAAGGAACTCATTGCCTTTAAGAGATGCATAATATACTATAAATTTGCTAGAATTTATCTAACAATTCTGTTACATAGGACTATGTTAACTCTTTCTGTTGGTTTAGTTCCTTTTTTATACCCTACAATAATATTTTATATCTTTCTCATACAATAAGAAAGTCTCATATAAAGTATACTTATATGAGAAGTTACTCATTTCAGGTTAAGTAATTTCCAGAAGTTTTATAGTTTTGAGAACTGTTGTGAATGGAATTTTTTTTTCATTTTTCCTTCTAACTGATCATGACTCCTATGGAAAAAAATTCTTATATCTGGTTACCTTACCAAATTAACTTACTACTAATAGAGTATTTTATTATGTTGATAATCATATTATTTCCAAATAAGGATAATTATCACCTCTACTTTGTGACTTTTTGTAAATTATTTTGTTTTCCTTTTAAATTTTATTACCTAGAAACAGCTCACAATGTTGAAATATAACAGTATTTCTAAGTTTCATAATGCTTTTAAAGTTATTCACATCTGAATGTAGGTTTCCATTAAATATTTAGCCATATTTATACTGTTTCCCTCAGACCTGCTTTACTTAAATGTTTTTATAAGTAAATTGGAGAAAATGTAGTATATTTATAATATTGACGCAATTATAAAAAAAGAATGAGTTACAGCTACCCATTTAAAACCTGAATTTTGTCAGGTGACTTGTTTTCTAGCATATATTATGAAAGTAAACATCTTCTGTCATTGTCTTGATATATTGCATTGTATTCATCTATTACTTGATGTTGAATTATCTTTCATTCCTTAAATAAATGCTATTGTCCATAGGACAGTTTAATAGCAATTGACCTAGGATTTTGAATATGATGACTATCATATTCATAATGAATTGTTAAATTAAAAATTAATCTGCAAAAAGTATCCATATGTTATCATGCATCATTATTGTTAAAATATGTCAAGTGCTCCATTTAAAAAATGTTTGCTTATTTGATACCATTTAATGAATACTTAGATACTTTGATCATACAAATATTTTATTTCATACATTTGTATTTATATTCTAAATTGAGTTGGATCTTGATAATAATTCTGGACATTTTATAAGTTTGTTGATAGCACTAAATGAGTTTACTTGTATAAAGCACTTAGAGAAATCAAAACACGTTTGCTTTCTTCTTGATTTTCTCATACATATTCAGCTGCTTTGGTGCTGACCAGGCAGAGACAGAAGTTTGGGGTTTACAAAGAATAAAATTTTTCTAAGTCAGTGTGACTGAAGGAAGAATGAAAAAATTTGAGAGTATTTGTAGAAGAGTAATGATAATTTCCTTCATAGAATCTAATTTGAATGAGCACAATTGTGAGAACAGAAATAGAAGATGGAGAGTGAAAAAACATTGAGATCAATGGGTTTGAAGATCTAACAGTATAAAGGAGTTCCATATTTGGTGTTCTAGAATAAACCTGTAAAGAAAGTGGGGTAGGGGGTGGTGTTTGAGAGTGATATGTTCCAAATAAAGATAAGGAAACAGTGTGATTTTTGATGATGATGAAGTATAGCACCCATAGGAGTAAATACTTGAGATGAAATAGAAGTCACTATCTTTGGAAATGAGATTATCAAAAAAAATAATCTACTGAAGGATATATTGCTTGCTTTCAAGTTTTGGCTATTATGAATAAAGTCATTATAAGTACAAGCATAATGGAAAAGGAAAGGAAGTGACAATATTTATATCTATAGATACAGATATAGAGAAAGGGAAAGAATTAGATGAATGAATGAATTAGATATACTGCTTTGGGCAGAAGTGACTATATCCATATATTTATAGATCTATAGATACAAAGAAGATGATAGATAGATAAAAGAATAGGAAGAGACCATGTCTGTTGTATCTATAGATCTGTATAGATATATCGATCTATATCTATCTATATATATAGATCGATAAAAAGATAGGAAGTGACCATATCTACATAGGTATATAGATGTATATAGAGGGAATGAATATTTTTGGCAGAAGAGATTATATCTATTCATAGATAGATAAAAGGATAGGAAGTAACTGTATCTATATTTACATTATCTATTTATCTATATAGAGATCTATATCTACATAAATATATGGATACATAGAGAAAAGTATAGGAAGTAACTATATCTATATAGATATGTTTGTATATGTAGATACAGTTATATTTATGTCTATATCTATCTATATACAGATATGTAGAGAGAGAGGAAATGAATTAGATATTCTGCTTTTGGCGAAAGTAGAGTAACTAATATCAACTAACACTGTCACAGAAAACAACAATAAAATCTGAAATTAAAATGAAGAAAAGGAAATAACTATTTGATGGGATTGTGTAACAACCACTAAGGCTGTTGCTTGAGCATCTATTCAGCACAGATAGCATTAAAACAATATAAAGTAACCTGAAGAGTAAAATAGAGTATTTGCAATTATGTATTTGTACATACACATATACATGCAAATGACAGTTAATCTGACAAATAACTCTGAACCATAATATATAAGAACTGTTAAAAATCACCAAGAAAAAGACAGACAACTCAAAATGAAAATGGAAAAAGATTTGGACAGTCTTTTTTTTTTTTTTTTTTTTTACAAAAGAAGATTTTTTTTCTTTTTTTTCAATTTATTTATTTTCAGAAAAACATTATTCATTATTTTTTCACCACACCCAGTGCTCCATGCAAGCCGTGCCCTCTATAATACCCACCACCTGGTACCCCAACCTCCCACCCCCCCCCGCCACTTCAAACCCCTCAGATTGTTTTTCAGAGTCCATAGTCTCTCATGGTTCACCTCCCCTTCCAATTTATCCAAATTCCCTACTCCTCTCTAACGCCCCTTGTCCTCCATGCTATTTGTTATGCTCCACAAATAAGTGAAACCATATGATAATTGACTCTCTCTGCTTGACTTATTTTAATGACAAATAAGCACATGAAAATTGAAGTGTTATGAATTATTAGAGATATGGTCATTGAAAGCACTTCATAATAACTCTGTACCTAACAGATTGGTAAGGCAAAGAACAAAAGTGACAAGTGTGGAAAGGATGTGAGGTAACTGTAATATACTCATATACTGTTATTTAGAATGTAAGCTGGTATAGATATTTTAGACAACTCTATGGAAGTGTCTATTAAAGGCGAATATGTGCATACTCCTTGACTTGGCAATTCTTATTCTAGGTATACACCCAAAAGAAATACACGCATATGCTCACTGGTAGAAATGTACAAGCATGTTCATATAGGTATTAACCTTAAAAAGCTAAAACTTAAAATGTATCAAATCTCTACCAACAGTAAAATGGGTAAGTAAATTATGGGGCCATCATGAAATGAAATGGGAGGTAGTAGAAGAGAATAAATAACATGGGACAATAAAGATGGATTTCTAAATATATTGAGTGAAAGAAACCAGGTACAAAAGAGTGCATTCTTTATGGTTGCCTTTGTATAAAGTTTAAAAAACAGACACAATTAATAAGGTATTCTGGATTAATAAGGAATCCAGAATAATGTTATCTTTGGTGGAGTTCATAGCTGGAAAAAAGCTTAAGAGTCTTCTTGAGGCATCACTAATATTCCTTATATTGACTAGGGTGGTATTTTCTTAGATATGTTCATTTGTAGAAATTCATCCAAGCTACACTTAAAATTTACTTTTTTCTTTATATCACAATAATATTACTTACAACAAAGGAATGTATGTGAGAAGAATAAGGGTAATTGTAGTGGATCAGTTAAGAGGTAATATTTATTTGAGATAAGGTAGTTGTAGTGGAAATGTAAAACACAAGAAGGAACTAAGATTGACAGGTCTTGAGTAACTGGATGCTAGATGACAGAGAGGAAAATTTCAATGTGTTTGTTGACCCTCTATAGATTCATATGAATAATGGGTTAATGTCACAGACTGTGTTATTGCCACCAAGAGATAGATCAGATCTTGCATTCCAAAGAAGTTCTGAACTCACAGGCACAGATGTTTTCTGTATAACTGTAGGGACCAGCAGAATGGACCTCCTGGACCTCCTATAGGTTTTTATTGCATGATTTGCCTTGTTCACTGATTTTCAGGAAACTGTTTATTGTATTAGAGGAGAACTGATGATACTTAGATTGAAACCCAAGGCCCCTCAGACTCTCCTTTATTGGATTCTGCCTCTCTAATTGAATAATTTATTACCACACCTGCTCTTACCCAGATTGTACTAGCTCTCATAATGGTCTTCTCCCTCTTCTTTGAAACTATTTCCTTTTTTCTTCTTTAATTTTTCTAAACAAGCTATCCATTGTATTTAAATAACTATTTCCTTAAAAAATCGGAATAGCTGACTCTTTTGTCATACAAATTACATTTGAAATATCACCTAATTTGAGAGACTCTAACTGGTCAAACATTTTAGAGTGGCTCCCCATTTTTCTCATTGTGATGGACTGTTTCCCTTCAAATTACCCCAAAACTTCAGTCCTCTTTGTAACTACACACTTTGCAATAACAATCTTTTTTCTATTAAGAGTTGTAGTCTGAGTTGACCTTGCTTTGACCAGTAGAATGGGGAGAAACTGACAGGATGTCAGTTTTAAACATAGCGCTGAAGAAACCTTGTCTCTTGAGACCATGTGAATAAGTCTGGGGTAGCCTGCTAGAGGATAAAAGACACATGGTCTAGTTACACCTGTCATGCAAGCTGATAACAGGCCAGATGTCAAATATCTACTGTGGCTATCCTGGATAAATCAGCTCTAGTCTCCTTATGCAGTCACATTGGCAAGTACAACTGAGATCCACTGAGCCTTGCTCACATCATCAGAGCAGTCCAAATGAATCATAGACTTTAAGCCACTATGTTTGGAAGGGATCTATTATACAGTAATAAATAAATGATTAGAACAAATGTTTTATTTTTTTATTGAACACTTATCACTACTGATATGACTTAATTATTTAATTTCATTACAGCCTTAAATGAAACTTATTAAATTATGACCGTATCTTTTTTACTGCTTTATCCTGAGTCTAGACATACACATACCCCTATATCTATATTTATATTTATATTAATAACTACATATATTTCCATTTATCTATCTATTATGAAGAAGTGATTTCAAAGAATGGTAACCAAAATATTATCATGATTTGCTTAATTTTGAAGACTTATGCTCCTGGTACATTTTGTTTACCTTTTTCTTTTTCTTTTTTTCCATGTAATATGTGTTTTTAAAACTGAACATTCATTTATTTCTAAACTATAAATTTATTCTCAAAAATATATTATTGCAGAAGTCATATACAAATCTCAATTAAAATGGTAATTGTAAATGGGTTAAATTCTTTTATTTAGATAAAGAATTTTGAATTACATAAAAATATTTGAATATATAAAGTATATATGAAACAGACTTAAAAGCATTACTTGAAAAGGAAAATGTTAGCATTATCTCAAAAGTATGTCAGGCACCTTTAACTAAGCATAAGATAAGATTAAAAAATTTATATTAGAAAAATAGAATTTAAAGGAAAGATGTTAAACCCATTTAAAATATTAAAGGTGTTGGGCGCCTGGGTGGCTCAGTGGGTTAAAATATTAAAGGTGTTAAAACTCATTGGGTTTTATTAAACCCCAAAAGAATCACTTCATTTTCACAACATAGAACTGCAATTAAGAAATAATATTTTATAGAAGTATAACTGAGAAAAAAGCCCTAAAAATAAGAGCCAACAATATAATTTGCTCCTAAAAATATAAGGGTAAATCATATAAATAACAACAAAATCAATAACTAGATTTCATATATATGAGTATTTTAAATGGCAGAGAAGAAATCAAAGAATTCATAGTTTTCATAATATTAAGACAACAAAATATTAAGAAATAAAAAAGAACAAGTAAGCACAAAATAGGAAAACAATGAAAATAAATTAACTTAAAAATGAAAAAGAAGGATAAGAAGGAAATAAATCATGCATCAAGAATGAAAGCAGAATAGTGGAATTTGGCAAAATATATATGTAAATTAAAGTTAGAATTCTAAATATTTTATATATGAAATGAAATGATAAATTTTCAAATCCAACAACCAACTAAATAAACAGGACAATGAATAGTAAAACAAATAAAAATAACAAAAATAAAGTATAATAAATCTAAGTACAATAGTTACAAAGAATACATAGGTGATTTACAAAAAGTAGCACAAAACAATTCTAGAAAGTAGGTCTTCTAAAGACTATAATAATTAGAGATTTTTCTTACAAATAAAATAATGGATAAAGAAAATCACAAATACATGCAATATCAATGAGTAATGTAATATAGCTGTATGGATTAAAGACAAAAGAGGCTATGTTAATCAGTTGGCTGTAATTTAAAAATCATAATAAACTGTAGAATATTCTAGGGAAATATAATTTAACAAAGTTTAATCAATTAAAGAAACAAAATTTAAATATATCACTATCTAGATAAAATAACAATGATCACAACAGCAAATTTTCTTTTAGTACCCCCATATGATACTGATTTCAAACTGTTTTATGTGAGATTTTCATAACATTTTTAGGCAATAGATTAAGCCTACCTAATTAAAATTGCTTCAAAAAATAAAATAAATTTGTTTGAGCATACAGAACAGTTAAAAGAATTTCTCACTGTAGTTTTGAACTCTGTATATACCTAACAAGCTTTTAGAAGAAAGCACATTTAAAAGCACAGACAAAACTCTGTATAATATACTAGCGAATTAAATTAAGTACCATGTTCAAAATTAAATACACCAGGATCAACTTGTGTTTATCCCTCAAATTCAGGGCTGATCTAATTAGGAAATTCATTAGCTACAAATTAGATTAGAATAAGCTAAACTTAGATCTGATCAAATTCAACATCCATTCCTAGCAAAACAACAAAACCAGAACAGGCTATTTTCCAATATAATAAAACAAGAATTATATCAAACCAAAAGCAGTAGTCATGGTTAATATCTACATATTCCACTGATAAAAACAGTTCTATAAAAAATCAAGAACAAGACTTAGGATGCTCACTCCTACTCTAAATCAATGACAAAAGAAAGTAAAATAATAAAATAAAATAATAAAATAAAAATAATAAAATAAATACTGAAAAATAAGGGAAAATTTTAATGTATATTTGATTGTTTATCTGAGCAGCTCAAAAGAGGTTATTAAAAATATTGGTCTGTATTGAAATATTTCAAATGCAACTTTCCTAAATAAAAGATATAATCAGCTATATAAGATGATAATAAATGATTTCATTAGCAAAGTTATCCAAAATAAATAATAAACTTAATGACATCTATAAGTACACTAGAGAATAAGAATTTAACTGATGGACAAAATAATTTAAATAAATGTCATGGGATAACAAGTCCCTTGATAAGATGCTCAATATTATAAAGGTATACTCTTCTCATATTGGCCTATTAATCTATTAATTAGATTTCAATGAACATTTCCATTAAATTTTAAAACTGGAAAATAATGATTCTTAATTTCACCTAAAAACAAACCATAAAGATTCATATAAAAAAAGATAATGGGAAAGCCTGATATTTCATATAATACATAGGTAATAATTTTATAACAATTGAATCAATGGGTGCAATTATTATGAAGTTCCATAGTATTTAATAAATAAATATATTAAATTTAAATTCAGGAATATATTCAAGCATAAAATATAAACATAGCATTTCTTTTCAGTATGTCAAGGGCAGATTTATCTCAAACTTAATGCCAAAACAAAACTCAGTTGTATCAAATATTTCATATGAAAAATTATAGGTAGAGTTTCATAAGAAGTCCATATAGGTAAATAACTCAGTTCTCATCAGGTATGGAATAGCATTTAAAATAATCTTTTGGCTATATAAAAAGCAAAAACAAATCCATATGATGAAAGATCATAGTTATTAAAAGAGAAATAAACATTAGGAAAACAATTTCCCACAAATATAACAAACATGGGGTTAATGTTTTATAAAAATACTCGTGCAAAAAATAAAAAATTAGTTCCTCAATTTTATAATCCACTAACTATATATTATAACTCACTATTTCAAATAAGTAAAATCTTAAAAAAAGAGCACATCAAATAGCTAGGACTTAAATCCTCTCATTCTCTTTTAGCCTCATGTTCTTTCCAGAATTTATTTATCTAAATATGTTGCAAGACCAAAAACCTGGGGTTCTGCCTCAGTAGGGATGATGGCAGCCTGAGACTGGAGAAAGGGAGGGACTTTCTCTTTGAATTCAGTAGCAAGGAACGTGATGATTGGAAGAGGAAAAATATCCCAAAGAATATTGAAAGGAGTAATTAAACACTTTTGAAGACTGAAGTGCTGATTTCACAAGTGTCTTGTGCTCCAACTAAAATGGTTGTTTCCAGGTATCTTATGGTTCTTGGTGCTATAGTAAATGGAATCGATTCAGTAATTTATCTTTCTATTTTTTCATTGTTAATGTATAAGAAAAGCAACTGATTTCTCTATATTGATTTTGTATCCTGTCACATTACTGAATTGCTGTATGCATTCTAGTAGTTTGGGGGTGGAGTCTTTTGGGTTTTCCATATAAAGTATGATGTCATCTGTGAAGAGAGTCTGACTACTTCTTCGCCGATTTGAATATATTTTATTTCTTTTTGTTGTCTGATTGCTGTTGCTGGGTTTCTAGTACTATGTTGAACAACAGTGGCAAAAGTGGACATCCTTGTTGTGTTCCTGATCTCAAAGGGAAGACTGCTAGCTTTTCCCCATTGAGGATGATATTCGCTGTGGGATTTTCATAGGTAGATTTTATGAAGTTGAGGAATGTTCCCTCTATCCCTATTTTTGAAGTAGTATAATCAGTAACAGATGCTGTATCTTGTCAAATGCTTTTTCTGCAACAATTGAGAGGACGATGTGGTTCTTCTCTTTTCTCTTATTGTTCTATCACATTGATTGATTTTCAAATGTTGAACCACCCTTGCATCCCATGGATAAAACCCACCTGGTCATGGTGGATAATCTTTTTATTTTGCTGTTGGATCCTTTTAGCTAGGATCGTGTTGAGAATCTTAGCATCCATATTCATCAGGGATATTGATCTGAAATTCTCCTTTGTGGCAAGGTCTTTGCCTGGCTTGGGGATCAGTGTAATGCTGGCTTCATAAAAATAATCTGGAACTTTTCCTTCTGTTTCTATTTTTTAAAACAGCCTTAGGAGAATAGGTATTATTTCTTCTTTGAATGTTTGATAGAAGTCTCCAGGGAATTTCCCAGGTCCTAGGCTCTTGTTTCTTGACCCCTGCTTCAATCTTGTGACTAGATATTGGTCTCTTCAGATTGTCAGTTTCTTCCTGATTCAGTTTTGGAAGTTTATAGGATTGCATCCATTTCGTCTAGGTTGCTTAACTTTATCATTTTCCAGGAATGCATCCATTTCATCTAGGTTGTTTAACTTATTGGCATATAAATGTTGATAATAATTTCTGATGATTGTTCCTATTTCCTTGGTGATAGCTGTGATCTCTTTCTTTTCATTCATAATTTCATTAATTTGGGTCTTCCCTCTTTTGTTTTGGATTAGTTTGGCCAGTGGTTTATCAATCGTATTGATTCTTTCAAAAAACCAGCTTCTAGTTTCATTGATGTGTTCTGCTGTGTCCCTAGTTTTTCTATCTCATTGATCTCTGCTTCAATCTTGATTATTTCGCTTCTTGTATGTGAGGTTTACTTAATTTGTTGTTGATTTTCCGTTTCTTTAAGGTGTAAAGAGAGCAGGTGTATTCTGGATTTTTCAATTCTTTTGAGGGAGGCTTGGATGGATATGTATTTCCCCCTTAGGACTACCTTTGCCATATCCCATGGGTTTTGGACCAAAATGTCTTCATTCTCTTTGGTTTCCATGAATTGTTTAAGTTCTTTTTTGATTTCCTGGTTGATCCAAATATTCTTAAGCAAGGTGGTCTTTAGCTTCCAAGTATTTGAATTCCTTCCAAACTTTTTCTTGTGGTTGAGTTTCAGTTTCAAAGCATTGTCGTCTAAGAATAGGCAGGGAATAATCTCAATCTTGGCATCAGCTGAGCCTTGACTTGTGACCCAGTATGTGGTCTATTCTGGAGAATGTTCCATGTGCACGTGAGAAGAATGAGTATTCTGTTGTTTTCGGGTGGAATGTTCTGTATATATCTATGAGGTCCATCTGGTCCAATGTGTCATTCAATGCTCTTGTTTCTTTATTGATTTTCTGCTTGGATGATCTGTCTATTACTAAGAGTGGTGTGTTAAGATCCCCTACTACTAATGTACTCATATCAGTATGACTCTTTATCTTGATTAACAGTTGGCTTATGTAGTTGGCTGCTCCTATAATGGGGGCATAAATATTTACAATTTTTAGATCTTCTTGGTGGATACACCCTTCAAGAATGATGTATGTTCTTCTTTATCTCTGACAACAGTCTTTAGTTTAAAATCTAATTTATCTGATATGAGAATTGCTACCCCAGGCTTTCTTTTGAGGCCCATTGGCATAAAAGATGCTTCTCCATCCCTCTACTTTCAGTCTGGATGTATCCTTGGGTTCCAAATTGGTCTCTTGTAGACAACATATGGATGGGTCCTGTTGTTTTATCCAATCTGCAACCCTGTGCTGTTTTAGGGGAGCATTTAGGCTATTCACGTTGAGAGTGACTATTGAAAAATACGTTTTTATTGGCAGTGTGTTTGCTGTGAAGTTCTTGTTTCTATAGATTGTCTCTGTACATTTCTGTTCTGTGACACTCCTGGACTCTTTCTTCTTTCAAAGACAGTTTCTTCAATAAATGGTGCTGGGAAAATGGACAGGTATGTATAGAAGAATGAAACTTGACCATTTTCTTACACTATACACAAAGATAAACTTGAAATGGATAAATACCTCAATGTGAGTCAGGAATCTATCAAAATCCTAGAGGAGAACATAGGCAGTAACCTTTTCAACATTGGCCACAGCAAATTCTTTCAAGATATGTCTCCAAAGACAAAGGAAACAAAAGTGAAAATGAACTTTTGGGACCTCATCAAGATCAAAATCCTCTACACAGCAATGGAAACAGTCAACAAAACAAAGAGGCAACCCATAGAATGGGAGAAGATATTCACAAATGACACTACAGACAAAGGGCTGATATCCAAGATCTATGAAGAATTCCTCAAACTCAACACACACAAAAGAGAGAAGCACATCAAAAAATGGATAGAAGATGGGGCACCTGGGTGGTTCAGTGGGTTAAAGCCTCTGCCTTCAGCTCAGGTCATGATCCCAGAATCCTGGGATCGAGCCCTGCATTGGGCTCTCTGCTCAGCAGGGAACCTGCTTCCTCCTCTCTCTGCCTGCCTCTCTGTCTACTTGTAATCTCTGCCTGTCAAATAAATAAATAAAATATTAAAAAAAAAGGATAGAAGACATGAACAGACACTTCTCCAAATAAGACATACAAATGGCTAACAGACACATGAAAAATTTTCATCAGTAGCCATTAGGGAGATTCAAATCAAGACCACATTGAGACACCACCGTACACCAGTGAGAATAGCCAAAATCAACAAGACAGAAACAACAAGTATTGGAGTGGATGTGAAGAAAGAGGAACCCTCTTAACACTGTTGGTGGGAATGCAAGTTGGTGCAGCCACTTTGGGAAACAGTGTGGAGATTCCTTAAGAAATTAAAACTAGAGTTACCCTCTGACCCTGCAATTGCACTACTGGGTATTTGTCCCAAAGATACAGATGTAGTGAAAAGAAGAGCCATGTGTACCCCAATGTTCATAGCAACAATGGCCACAATCATCAAACTGTGGATAGAACCAGGATAGCCTTCAATGAATGAATGGATAAAGATATGGTCCATATATAAAATGGAGTATCATGTCTCCATCAGAAAGGATGAATACCCAACTTTTGTATCAACATGGATGGGTCTGGAAGAGATTATGCTGAGTGAAATAACTCAAGCAGAGAGAATCAATTATTATATAGTTTCCCTTACTTGTGGAGCATAAGGAATGACATGGAAGACATTGGGAGATGGAGAGGAGAAGTGAGTTGGGGGAAATCAGAGGGGGAGACAAACCCTGAGAAATTGTGGACTCTGAGAAACAAAATGAGAGTTTTAGAGGGGGGAACGGGTGGTGGGGTGAGTCTGGTGGTGGGTATTATGGAGGGCATGTATTGCATGGAGCACTGGGTGTGATACATAAGCAATGAATTTTGGAACACCAAAAAAAATTAAATTGAATAAAAAAAAAAGTTGTTGATGCAGGCTTGCTTAGGTTCCAAAGTGAAGGCAAATAATAGATTGAGACTTATGGAAATGACATTACCATTGCTGTCATTGATGTGAAGTTAGAACTTAGCCTAAAAAATAATTTGGCTTCCTCCCTCTGTTCTCTGTGTATTGCCCCATTGACTGGAATTAACTTATCCATGATATGTGGGCATTGTTTAGATTAGTGATTAACATTCAGCAGTCAGCAATGGTAATCACAATACATTCTTTTTAGATATAGGAGCTCACAGGTTTTAGTGAAACATAAACTTTATTAAAAATGAATTTTGTTGGGGCACCTGGGTGGCTCAGTTGGCTAAGCATCTGACTCATGATTTTGGCTCAGGTCATGATCTCAGAGTCATGAGATGGAGCCCTACATAGGGCTCCCTGCTGGGTATGAAACTTTCTTACTTGAGATTGTCTCTCTCCCTCTCCTTTTGTCCCTCCCCCACACCATGAGTGTGCCCGCTCTTTCTCTGTCTAAGATATATAAATAAATATTTAAAAAATGAGATTTAAATTTGACGAGGATTAAGGAGTATGCTTATTGTGAGGAGTGCCAGGTGTTGTTTGGCACTGTTAAATCACTGTATTGCACACCTGAAACTAATATTATGCTGTATTTTAACTAAATGGAATTTAAATAAAAACTTTAAAAAATAAATTAAAAATGATTATAAAATGAAAAAAATAATTACCTAGAATTGAGCCATAAAAATGTTTCATTTAGTGAGCAATATGGCATTTAATCAAATTTGTGGGAAATCATACAAATCCTAATGTGAGATGCTAACATGAATGCTTCTGATTATGTTAACAAATATAATATATATAATAGTTCTTGATTTCATAACTTTTTGTGTATGAATAATATTGATATTAGAGTATGGTTATTATGGCATGTATTTAGAAAGTAAAAATAATAAAAATTTTATTTTTAAAATTAATCTTAAAAATTTCTGGTTATAGGAAATACATGCCCAGTCTAGAAAATTTGGGCTAACAAACAATATAGTAGGACTCACTTTGGATCATATTCCTCATAGAAGTATAACTCTTAATACTTTAATTTGCTTCTAGCTGACTCCTCCCTTCTTTATTTCCTCTCTCTCTCTCCCTCTCTTTCCTTCCTTTTTTCCTTCCTTCCTTCCTTCCTTTTTTCTTTCTTTCTCTCTTTTCTCTTTTTTTCTCTTTCCTCTTCATTCTTTTTTATGTACCAACCAATCTATCACCAATCTAACTTTTTATCTTTCAACCTATTTTTAGTTAAGATCATACTGCATATACAGCATTCAGTTTTGCTTGCCTTTAAAAAAATTCACTCCATTAATGACCATTTTTAGTATATTTAAATATTTGTTATAGACACAACCTTGAAAAAAATACACACACACACACACATACATACATACATACATACAATAAGCATAATTAAACCATATCATTAATGTTGGGCTAAAATCCTTCTCTACACAGAAGTTTTTAAATTGCTTCTTTTTCTCATTCCTATAAAAAATGGCAGAATTATTGCCTCCACATGATTTATTAATATTGCACACATACAAAGGAGAGTATGAGAAGATCTATTAACTTTCTGAAAATACACAAATATATTACCTCAACATATAATTTAATGTGTGTTTGTGTGTGTATGTGTGTGTGTATGTGTCAGTGTTTGAAAAATTCACATATTCTAAAAGAGGCATTTCTTTCCTGGGAAGATCATACTAATTAATTACACTTTAGAAATTATGAAGATCAATTTAACACTTACCTAATTTTATTATTTTTCAGCTATTTTCCCTAAAACTTTTCCAAATCGACTGGTCCAACTGACTTCAGAGACACTATAAAAGAAAAAAAAAGAGAGAGAGAGAGAATGAGATTGAACTTTATGAGCCCAGTAGAATTATTATGAAATGGAACAGCTAATATAACTACATGTTTTTCTCATATTCTTATTTTTCAAGTAAAATCTTTTATGCTATCAGAAATAAAATCATCTATGGGGTTGTAGGCAACAAAAGAAATACTATAGCCATGGGTTATTTCCAAATCAACACTGAAATAAAGAGTTTGAGACAGAAAATTGGGGCACATAGGTAATCTGTCTGAAAATGAAAGCTGTTGAGCCACTACTCAAAACGACAGTAGCCATGTCTGGGGAATTCTAGACATTCTGTAGCTGTTTTCTGGAGTTCAGAGTAATCAATCCAAGCAATCTCACTTGCTTCGCCTGCTGTACGATGGTTGTGCCTTATTTTTTTCCTTTATTTTTCCATCTGTGACTCAAGATTAAAAAGTACCAGACCGTGAAAGAATGCTACAGTGTTAGAGTTCATATTGCTGTAATTTCTCTTTGCTTTGTATTGTCAGTTCTCTTCCCTTTTGTTCTTTCTTGTTTTTTTTTTTTCCTTTTTATAAATGAAGTCTGAATCAGTTATTGCTGCATAAAGAGTAGGGCACTGATCTCAACATCAAGAAAATTGTGATTTGGTGAAATAATTATACATTGAACTTGGGTGGCACTTTTCCTCACAACCTTTCTTGAACATTAATCATTTTCACACTTCTCCCATCAGGAGATTGGCTCTCCCTACTTCACAGCAGGGAAATTCAACAAAGAAGCAAAATGATATGCTCAGAATTGTCAAACTTATTACAAACCAAAATGAAAACAGAACTCAGAGTTTTCATTTTCTCAATAATAAACCACAGTTTTGTACTGGTAGCTGCATGTACACCTTTTTTTTTTTTTTCAGGTAGACCATCCCAGCTAAGCAGAGACCTTACTTATTAACAAATTTATGCATAGGTAATAAAAGTCAGAAAGATTGTGTAATACTAACTCCTATACTTAGACATAAACATTTGTAAAGAGGCACAAGAATTTTTTCAGAAGTAAGTATTTTTTGAATTGATTTTTGTTTTTTTCTAATGGGACACAGAGCTGGTTGTATGCTTAAAAACTACCTTCTCTCTACCAAAGCTGCATTGAAAATGAACTCCAAGAAATTCCGACACGATAGATCTGAATTTCAGAGACTTTTAGTGCAACACAACAAAAATTTCAAATATTTTGGGTATCCCTCTTGTGACTCGTTTTGATAGTTCTAAGTTGTTTTGTATTTCTTTTCTCTCTCTGTTTGTTAGTTAGTTTGTTTTTTTTTTTAATGTAATTGAACCGAAGATCACGGGGATGACACCTGTATTTCTACAAGTTGAGTGTATTTCTCATTTTAGCAAAGGAGAATGCACATCATGGGGAAATGTGGAGCAGCTCACTGTGGGTGGGGGTGTGTTAGAAAAAAGCTTATTTGAGTTTTGTTTAAGTGATATTGGGGAGGATTCCAGGAAATAAGCTTTTTCTGGATGAGTTACTTTCAAGAAGTAGGGACAATCTATGGTTGGGTCTCGTCATAAGTTTTATCTAGAAGAAGGATAGATGAGAGCAAGTCTAACACTGTGAAGAAGTAGCAGTCACCCATACTAGCCAGGTTAAGCAAATATTTAGTTATTTCTGATTTAGACAATGTTCATGTTTTTCCTGAGAACACAAATTATTATTAAGTGGTTTTTATATTTGTCTTGATATACCATTGTCACAATGCAGATTTGTCTCTTGGTGATGTTTTTGAAATTGTTGATGTCCAACAGAAAAACCCCAAGGCCAAGTTATGCGGGCCCTGCTAGTGCATAGCAACACTAAAGCTTACCTGATACTATCAGGCCAGCTCCTGGAAATCAGGGGCTGCCATTCTCTAACAGTTACCACCCAATCCCAGGCCTGAAGAGGATGGACTCAAACATCAATTAGATGAAGAAGAAGGGAAAGCAAAGAAAGGATGTGACTTAAATTGCCCTCATGCATGATTAAAGAAGGCATCAGACTTCACAAGTAGTCCAGCCAATTTCACCAACAAAAAGGACTATGTATGTGTTTGGAGCAAAAACCAGCTATGGTCATAAGCAGTGTTCATTGGACTATAAGAAAAATTAAAAGACGGAGAAACAAGAGAGAAGAGGAGGAACAGAGGGAAGGAGAGAATTTATCTAGAAACCTGGGGCTGATTTTAAACAACCCGATCCTGGTCATATAAAGATCAGATTCTTCCATAGAAATTAAGACCTGTCTAATTCTCATCTATACATATAGTGTCTAATTACAAAGCAAAAATATATGTACAATATTTCATTGGTGAAACATGGAATTTGGACTTAATATTCAGATATGATACCTTTTCTATATGTTTAAACATTTGCATTTGTTCATTCCACTAGGTATTTATATATCAATTAATTCCATAAAAGAGTGACCAAGGACACACTACATTCTATATATAAGGGAGCAAATATTGAATTATGTAGTCAAATATGGTTCCTGCCCTTTCAGAGCTTATATTTAATGAAAGAGACATTTACTAAAAGGAATTAAAGAAACATAAAAGATTACTTGCTAGAATGGGCTGCTGTTTCCTTCTCACATTGCAATCTTGAAGAAGTCTGTAAAATGAGACATATGTGAATGGATTTTGGGAAAATAAAAACCCATATTAAGAATTATGAAAAACTCCTGAGGAGAGAAATTTTGTAACTCAAGGGAAGAAAACTACAGACTATGGCAGGGGACAGAAAGCACAGTCAGGGAAGTGGCTTACTTATGGTCATATTTGGCCTTTTTCCTTTCACCACTGTGTTTTAGTAAGATAACACCAGGAGACCATCCACTCCAAGGTGAGATAAGTAGATGAATGATGCTAGCCATCCCCCCTTCCCCATTCCTCACACACCCACACCTACACACCAAGGCTAAAGGATCATGATAAACAGATAAAGAAAAAAGAAAAAGATATCTAGAGTGAAATTTCAAAGTTCAAGGAGTTACCATAAGGAAGTGGGAAGTGGTAGGATCCTGACAAGGAATGGAACAACCCCTAGTCGTGGCTCTGATCAATGCAAACCTCATACAAAACACCCCCAACATATACTCCCACATGCACACATACACACATAGACACTTCAAGTCAACTAGAGGAGCAAAACTGAGGCCCAAAATTTTGAAATCTCCCTTTAGTATATAAATTTCCAGCCAAAGTACTTGCCACAGGAAAATAGGAGTTGACAGGCAGAAAATTACCACAATCATGAAATAAATAAATAAATGGCTGGTCAATTCATACAAGTGAAAAAAAAAATAGGGAAGATCAAAAATTTAACATAAATATGATACCTGAGAAGATAGGAACTACAGGTAACATCAAGCATGAATAGCCATGAGACGAATAAGGCATAGATATAGATAAGGAATAATTGACTGAACTAGAATATCAAGTTGAGAAATTTTCCAATGCAAATACATAAATAAAATATATAAATGTACCAGGTAAAGTAGGATGAAAAATAAATAATAAATAAGAGACAAGAAACATAGAAATTGACATGTTAACCTATATAAGAAAACAGTAAATGTAGGAAAAGAATACTTGAAAAAAAGTCACTGTGAATTTCCAAAAATTATTGATAGATCTCAGATTGAAAAGATACATATGGAGCTGACCAGACATCTGAAGAAAAGTTATGCCTGGGCACTTTAAAATGAAAATTAGTAGAACTAAAGAAAAACTAATAATTAATGTAAAATATTCCAAAAACAAAAGAATGTTCCACAACAGAACAAGAAATACATTTATATCATATTTGAAAAATCTAAATTGCATTAACAAAGACAATGGAGTAATATTTTCCAGTAATGACAAAGAATTATCAATTTTTATTTTGAGATAAATAAGCAATAAATATGAGGGCATAAAAGGTTTATAAAGCTGCTAAAATTTAACTATATAAAGAATTATTTTTGAAATATTCTTGGAGGAACTATTTTAACTGATGAGAAATAAACCCAGGAGAAAGCATCCAGATACAAGGGCAATAATAGCAAATTAATACATAGTGTGTTCCAAGATATCAAGTACAAAATAGAAATGATATGTTTTAAATTACAGAACTAAACTTCTCAAAATGCCCAAAAATATGTAAATTAGTTTTTATGAAAGAAAATAGAAAGGAAAATAGAAAACTTCCCTGAGCAGATAATAAGATAACAGCATATATTATAATACATGCAATGAATTTCTAGCAGCAAAAATAATATAGAACTAGTTTAGGAATAGCAAATTGATGATATGGAGTAAAGAGGACAGAAAAATCTATGTATAAGTAACATCTATGATAAAAATGGGAAATATATAGATAACTTTAGTAGATGTTTTGAGGGATTTCATAGTATGTGGAAGTAAATGCAGCTGGATTTCTACCTTTTACCATATGTGTAGTTGGTCTCATGAGCGGAGTAAACTGGATTTGTGCTATGAACGGAAAATAATGATACACTCAATTTTTCTGAAAGTACATAATGTAGGAGAAAGCACATAGTCACAAAAACAAAACAAGTTATTATGTATTTGGTGTTTTGCAAACACTAAAGGGGTATATCAACCTTACTCATTCCAGGCTCATGAGAATTTTTAGAAGCATTTTTAGAGCCTATAGTCACTTGTAACAACAATCTAAGTGCCTCAATTTGATTGTCTTTTTTATCAGTTATGCATAAAGCTATGATAACTGTAAAAAAAAATTCTCCTGTGGAAACCTAAAAATCTGTTTTGGTCTTAATAATTTCTACTAATATTCACCTTTCAAATAAGAAACAGCCTTTTTTTTTGCTTTAAGTTCAGAAATTTTAACATAATATGTAACTAAGTTATTTAATTAATTTATTATTGGTAAACTACTTATTTTAAAATTCAATGTTTATATACATGTTATGTGGTATTTCATATTTAACTTTAGTTTTCAGAAGGATAGAAATAGAGCCAATAATAGTTATTATCATATATTATAGGATAAATAATTTAAAATAAAATTATGTTTTTTTAAAATAAATTAATAACAGTTCTAGCTTAGATTTTCCTCAATTTCATTCTATTTTCTTGGCTAAGATATAGTAACTTTTTTTTCTGCAAATGAGTATACAAAGGAAGAGTATTAAATTTAGAGAATAAGCCTTATTTCAAATACTTAACCAAAACTTCCATTAAACAAGTTTTTAATTCTTTCTTTTTCTGTAATGTATTCTACCTAAGCCCACAATGAAATCATGAATTTTTTCTTTTTTATTATTATTTTTTATTTTTTTGAAGAATTTATTTATTTATTTATTTGAAAGAGGGAGAGAGCAGCAAGCATAAGCAGGGGGAGCAGCAAGAGGGAGAGGGTGAGGGAGAAGAAGCCTCCCCGCTGAGCAGGAGCTGGACATGGGGCTTGATCCCAGGACTCGGGATCAAGACCTGAATTCAAGACAGTTACTTAACCAAATGAGCTACCCAGCCGCCCCAAATGGAGTTGTATTTAATTACCACCAAACGAGAGGTATTTTCTGTTTCTAGGTAAAATTTGGAAAAATATTGATTTTTTGACTCATATTATTTCAAATATTTTTAAACTAAATCTTTAAACTTTTCTTCTCAGCATTTTTTAATATTTTAAAAAATTTCCCATCACAATTTAAATTTCTTTAGATAAAATGAAGCAAAAATGATAATAGGATTAGAGTAAATGCATTATTATTCTAAGATCTTTTTAGGACATATAATTTGCTAGAAATACACACACATAAATATTACACTGGGGTCATTTTTCTTTTCACTTCTTTTTTTTTTTTTTTCAAAAACTTTTATTCCACTCTGTTTGGGTATATTTATTTGAATGAAATCTCTGTTTACATTTACTTTGTTAAGTGAGAGAATCTGGTAACAGATAATAAAATAATGCTGAATGTCAGTGAATCATCATAGGCTTCAGGCTTCAGGCTCAGACAGTTATAGATCTGAATTCTTACACTTATTCTTCTACTTAAGGGTGTCTTTTAAAGTCGCGCCCAGATTTAAAATAAAGATTTTCAACAATTTCTCAATAATAGGCTTTCTTTTTTCTAGGTTCTAGACACTAAGCTCTCATAAAACTCAGAGATAACTTCTAAAGGAGGGATATAGTTACAGAAGTTACTAATTCTTGAAGAAATTTTGAAGTAGGGGCGCCTGGGTGGCTCAGTGGTTGAGCCGCTGCCTTCGGCTCAGGTCATGATCTCAGGGTCCTGGGATTGAGTACCGCATCGGGCTCTCTACTCAGCAGGGAGCCTGCATCCTCCTCTCTCTCTCTCTGCCTGCCTCTCTGCCTGCTTGTGATCTCTCTCTGTCAAATAAATAAATAAATAATTAAAAAAAAAAAAAGAAATTTTGAAGTATATCAAAATAGTTTTGAAAGGAATACAGGAATATTTCTACATTAGAAACAAATGCATGTGATGAGACTGGATGTCATACCCAACTCATTAATGGTTGAACTCTACATCTGAAACTAATGATGTATTACTTTATGTTGGCTAATTGAATTTAAATAACAAGCAAACAAAAAAACCAAATGCATGTTTCAAAAGCACCTGGAGAGTCTTTCTGATACTTAGATATCTTAGATATAAAAAGAATATTTACATGACGTGACTAACAAGGTCAGCATCCTGTAAGAGCCTCATGGATATGTATTAAGTATATTTGTTTGGAAGAAGATTAAGAGGGATGAAGAACAGGTCCAATTAGGAATTCAAAAACTTTTTTTTTTAAGTAATCAAATTTGTTAACTTTTAGATAGTACCACGTTTAACAATTGAAATCAATATATTGAACAAATAAATATTTAAAATTGGAACTGTGTCTTTAAAAGTACTTATATTCCAAAAGGCATGCAGTAAATTGCAAGCATTTACATTGAAAATTGTTGTAGAGTTTTGGTCTTAATACATTCCCACTATGAGATTAATGCAAGTTTAAAATTTCAATCTAGCTTTTCTCTAGTACTTTCTAACTTCCCTTAATCTTTCTTCATACAACTATTACCAACTCTGATTATAAGGGAGAGTTCAGGAAATTTTTAAGTAGAAACTATCCATCTATTGCAAGCCAGTCACAATGTTCCATGCAGAACAGACAGAAGAGACCCAGAGCCAGAAAATTCTGACATTTAAAAGGTCCTGACACTATTCAGAGACTCATACCCGGTTACAAGACAAGGGTAGTTCACTCTCATAATGGGGCTATTATGTAGCTGTGTAGTACAGCTCTGTTTCAGATTATTTCCTCTTTGATAGCATGACTCAAGAAGGTCAAGAGTTTGCCATTGTATTTTCATCCTACACTTTGAAATGGACTGTTTTCAGCCATTTATTATGATTATTCATTAGGAAATTCTCTATATTATTGGAAGGCTATGTCCCTTGATTGAAAATAGTTTGAGGAACTGATTATTAATTAATCTACTTACAATGTCACGTTCTGTTTATTCATTTTTAAAATCCATACATTTTTCTTCATGTTGGTATGGTTTTCATTTTGAATTGGAGTATTGGAATGTGCCCCTCTATCTTCTCATCCGGTCATTATTAAAAGAATGGTATTTATTTATTAAATATAAATATCAGTAGTGTATCTGTCTATAACTATATGATACTATATGATAACTACTGGCTTCAAGTAATTTATCTAAGTGGAATAATTCAATTATAAAATCAGCAAATAAGAGAAATGTACTTGAACTAGTAGGATCTTTAGGGAATGTATGATAAGGACAGAGAGCTGCCTCAGAGAATCTCAGGGTGGAGATACCAAACCTCAGCACCGGATGGGCTATGACCTCACATGATTATTTCCATGATCTCAGTTATTAAATACTTCAATTTGGATTTAGACTGTAGTTGGTGAGTCATAGTCTACTACTCATCCCAGTATAAAACTAGGATTAATATAAAAGCAATCACAAGCCTCAGGGGTATTGTATATAACTGAAATATGTAACTCCTAAATAGACCATTCGATTTTTTTCTCCTTTTGAATTAAACTCTTATGCAAAGATATGCATTCATATCAGGAAATATCAGGACAGTGGTGGATTTAATGTCCTTAAATAGTGATTACGATGAACATTTATTGACCTTTCCAAAATGCATTTATGCCTGTATTATTTCAAATACAATTGAAATAATAAAATAGTTACAGATATCATAGTTCCTTTTGTGAGTTCTATGTGAAATAATATGTATACTTCCAAGAAGAGAAGCATGAACATTATACTCACACAAAACCACATACTCATGAAGCTCTGATATCCTTTGTGTAGGGCATGGGTTCAGGGAGAGACTAAAGAAGATAGGAGCAAA
Source organism: Neogale vison (assembly GCF_020171115.1). Lineage (NCBI taxonomy): Eukaryota > Metazoa > Chordata > Mammalia > Carnivora > Mustelidae > Neogale > Neogale vison. The sequence continues at coordinate 52,118,513 of NC_058096.1, forward strand.
AAAAAAAAAAAAAATAGTTACAAGTCTTAGAGAACTTTTGGAAAATTGGGTGTTATTTTCATATATTCCTGCATGCTACAAGAAATTCACAGCACACACACATACACACAGAGAATAAATAATAATGTTTTCCCCTAATTTCACAAAGTAAGAGTAAATGTTCTCATCTTCTTTAATGAGATGTTCTCTATGGGACTTTTTATTTTCTTTCTTGTGTACTTATATCTTATACCATGTATCTTTTATATTTTGGAATATATTGTAACTCACTTTTCCCATTAACTCTAAGATTTTTAAGGTAAAAAATGAGACTTAATTTTCTTTGTAACCACTGCAGTAACTGACTCACTGTGGCTGTTCAGCAAACTGTGCCATTGGCAATTACATGGATTATCGTGCATAGCCCCAGATAGATCTACTGTTCCAATAAGCAGGAATAAACAGTAGAGCAGAACTTGATGGTAGAGTCAGAAATACTGAACTCGCAGATATAAAAGGATGCCTCCTTATATGTTTGCAGTAAACTACTGGTAGAAGAAAAATTGTGCAGACCTGGAGGGAAGAAGGGGGCATTCTCCAGAATGGTTGCTATTCTGGGAACAAAGAGTTTTACTCAGAAAATAAAACAGAAGAGTACAATGACTCCTATTTTTTTTTTCCTCTTTTGGAAAACGTGCAGTAATGAGTAAACTTGAAAGGAATAAAATCTTCAGGACATTCAAGAAATATTTGACATGTGACTCTATAGATGCCTTAACATAAGATTTAAAACATGCCTGGAAGTCCCTAAGATAAAGTAAAGAGTGGGCAGTCAGAAGGCTTTGTCTATACATGAGAAGTTAAAATATTGATAGGGAAGACAAATAAAATACAACAGAAACCAAAGATTCCTAAATGAATTTTGAGATGATATCACATGCAGTATATTTACATATTCTTTAGAAAATAATACAAATGGTCTAGTTAGCTCAGTCTGTGGCTGAGCTTACAATCTGTCTAATGTGTACTTGCTTTTTTTGCCTGCAAAGTCAATTTACTTCTCATTTAGAAAGCAGGTTGGCTAAAGGAACAGAGAATTGCAGACACACAGGATGTATTGAAATGGGGTTTATTAACTTCACATTTTCTCACCAGAAAGCCTTTCTACTGTTGTGAAGAGAATAAAATCCAATACATAACTTTGGAAGCATTTTCTTATAAGCCTCCATCATGAACCATTTATTTGTCTCAGAGGGAAATTGAGCTTTGTATTGGAAAATGTTATTGGAATGTATTCAGTTTCTACATTTCCTATGCTTTGATCTGGAAATGTAAGATAATATAATGTATTAACTAAATCTAATAGTAGATCATATGTGTACATTTTAAAATATGAAGCCATTTTATTTTATAACTGCAAGCATGTGAACATTGAAATCAAACAATGGATAAAGGAAACCACAGAATATGATTGAACTGAAAAGAAATCCATCTAATTAGAAATAGTTATAATACTTTCAAGTGCTCCCAGATATGTTAGTTTCTATTTTAAAAATGGGATTTCAATCTGAACTTATTTTTTTTAAGATTTTATTTATTTGAGAGAGAGAGAGAGCATAAGCAGAGGGTGTGGGAGGCAGAAGAAGAGGGAGAAGGGGGCTCTCCACCGAGTAGAGAGCCAGATCCACATGAGGCTCGATCCTAGGACCCTGGGATCAGGACCTGAGCTGAATGCAGACACTTAACCAACAGAACCATCCAGGCACCCCTCCATCTGCTGGACTTATATATTTCATTTTTCCATAAAGACATATCGCTTGTAGATTACAAATATATGAGAAGGCTGACTGAAACACTAGACCTCAGTTCCCTGATGTTTGAACCCTCTTACTGCAGAGTATTATTTTTCTAAGTGTATTACACTGAAAATAAATAAAAGGAACCTCATTAAAATGGAGTGCAGAAGCCTGGAAGGGAGAGCCCTTATGCACCTACCCTTAAAAGGAAACCTAGTATTCTCCAACAGGTAAATCTTACTTTAAATACCTCAGTAGGAGGAAGGAAGAATTAATTCCTCCTTGCCCAGCAATAGCCCTGCCAGTGAGAAACCTTCACACTCAGTCAATGAGAAGCTATAAGAGCCCCCAGCTTGCTTCTTTCCCCTTTAAAAGCAGGCCTTTTGCCTTCTGTTCTCTGGATTTGCCTATGGTTTACCATAGTCGTCCTGAATTGCAATTCTCTGCTATTTCCAAGTAAACTAATTTTGCTAGTAAGAAGTTCACTCTAAGGCAAATAATAACTACAATAAGAATGGAAACAGCCCAAATTTCCATAAAAAAGAGAATGGTTCAATTTGGTATTTATATACCACTGAATACTAGACAGCAAAGCAAAGAAAAACATTAAATACAACCATATGCATCAATATGAATGGATGGATCTCTAACACATAATATATATTTTTACCACATAATATTAAAGAACATAAGCCAACTGCAGAGTACATACACCATAACCCAATGTACACAAGCTTTAGAAACATGAAAAAAAAAAAACTTAACAGTATGTTGTCCAGGAATGCATAAATATGTTAAAAATAAGAAAAGGAAGGAAATGATAAGCAAAGAATTCAGAAGACCAGTTACATCTGGGGAAGAATGAAAAAATTTAACCTGGGCACAGGGAGGTAGGTGGGAAGTGTAATAGACTTAGAAGTAGTGGTAATATTTTTAATTTAAGCCTTCTATAGATGCTTATTTTCGTTATTATTCTTTCACCCACGTCCTTTTCTATTTGTGAAAAATACCACACTTTTTCCCTTAAAACTAAATTCAGAGCAACCAAAAGAAACCTAACTTTTAAAGCCAATTTGAGTTCAGTCATGTCTCTTCTCTGGCAGCTTGCTAAAAGGTGAAAATCAGAACAAATTGTCAGTGTCTTTTACAAATCATAATCCTCTTTAGCTGAAATATTTATGAAAGTAAACTATACTAGAGGCAAGTCACTGCAATAATTCAGTCACCTGTGTTTCTTACATGTTGAAAGGACAGAACTATGTATTTCACTTTATGCAAAAATGTTTGGAATGTATGTTATTTTATGGTAGTTTTAAGTCCAGGGTTTCCACCTTCACTTCCTGGGTTTTGAAATATTTTCTTAAGTGTCTCACTTTCTTAGAACTAGGCTTTTTTTTTTTTTCTTTTTTTTTTTTTAATGAGGTACATAAAAGCTTTTGAATCTCAGCTCTCCTGATTTTTTCCCCCAATTGTTTAAAGTCTCTGAGCCACAATTTAATTATTGTTAAAATTGTAATAATGCACATCTCTTATGGTATTTGTACATATTTAAAAAAATTTCTATCATAACACCTAGAAGTTAAGAGTTGTTAAATAGGACTCACTCTTTTTATTTTTTTATTTCAACTTCAAGTCTGGTCTTCTGGCTAGACCCACAGGAGTGCTCTGACTAGTTTTGTTTTGTTTTGTCTTCTGTGCACTTCATTATTCCTGTAGTATCCGTGATCAGGAGCTCCAGTTTCTAGAATATTTTTTCTTCCTTTTATTTTTAATTATATAATTATTTTAATAGCAATCTAGTTTTTGTCTCTCTCCCTCTCTCTTTTTCCAAACTGACTTATTTATTTATTTTAATTTTCTGAACTATATAACCTACCCATCTGACCAAATAGGTTGAAGTTTCTGTTTTGCTATATTACCTCATTGCTGCTGCTATGTTGGTAGGTGCTCTCAGGAGTCACAAATAGGATAAATATGTAAGGAAACCTTCATTTAGACTTTCCTGTTAATTATTGCAGTTATTCTACAATGACCATTGCGGGCTTGAACACACACATTTGTTATGTTAAGTAAACAATAATTTTATTATAAGTGGGGGCTTTTTTGGTGAAGTAAAACTTCAGAATTTATTCACCAAATATATGTTGTAAGAAATTGAGTATCAGGGTATTGTTCACACTTAGAAATCAGAGATTTTATTTCAGTATTGCTTGGTGTGACATCTTAAGACTAGTTGGACTGTTTCTTCCCCCAAAAAACCACACTCAAATTACCAAAACAGAGTTCATCTTTCTGTTGGCATAAAAAGAATCAAGATTTTCTACCACGTATAAAATTCAGGAGGGAAACCTTCAGAGCCTTCCACCTGGTTTAAAATTAGCCAGCAGTACATTTTTTCATATAGTGTTCTCACATACCAGTACAGTAGACATGTGTAGATAAAATATGTTTTGTTGGTATTTAACACTCCTATTCATAAGAAATCTCTTGTATCTTTATGGATATGAATAGTTTATATGAATAGTTTGTATCACCAATACATCATTATTTTGATACATACTAAGGCAATTACTTGTGTTTATAAGATTTTTAGGCTTATTCATATGTAATAAGTAATGTACAACAGATGAAGCTTACTATTTTTGAAACTTCCAAGCACTGAGCATAAAAAATATATTTGCCTTAGGCCGTAGAGCTCCTAAACTTTGTGCTATGTGGAAAGGTAGAAAATAACAATAGGAAGAAAGACAAAGTTAGGTAGCAAAGGTATGGAGCCTGCCAAATAGTTATGATAAGCTGGTACCACGCAACAAATGAAACAGCATTCAGCAGTGCACAGAAGCAATTAGGGAGTGTGTTCCCTAAGCTACTTTAGTCAGCCCTATTTTGAAGAGGCAAAATAATATCTAGGATCACTCTTATTAAAGGACCCCTAATGAGATGTATTACTAATACTATATATATTGAATTTTTACTTGGAAAAAAAATTTTCTTTTCTTTTTTTTAACTTGTAAAGATCAGAAAGGATTATGGGTCAGGAGGCAATCACCATGAAAAGACCATATGAAAACAAGTGAAATAAAGATACAATATACTTAACTGATATTCAAACTTACTCAATGTAACCTCAGTTTTAGTTTTAGATATGAATTCTAACCAAGAAGCATTTTTTAGAATCAAAAGTGTGAAAATTAATATTAGCATTGACTTCTTTTTTATTGAACTAAAATTCCATCATTTGATTCTTTGCTTTTAGAAGTTTCTATGTGACCAAAAACAGTTAATACAAGTGACATGGCTGGGTTTCTCTTAGATTGGTTTAGTCTCTTCAATCATAAAATGGAATCCTGTTATAGAAAAATATTTAATCAAAGTCTGTGAACAACTAAGCACCAGAACATAAAAAGTAATATAATTATTAGTTTCTACTCCATGGAGATTCAAGTTCTTTTAAGGAACTGAAACGACTGGAAGGGAAAACAAAACAGAACAAAACTTGAGAGCAGCATATGCAACCTTGATTGTTTTGTAGAGTTAATAAATATTCCAAAATTTTAGCAAGGAAGAGATGGCTGTAGCTGGAGCAAGAGGGTGAAGCTTCATAGAGGGACAATTGGGTTTTACGCAGGAGTCCGAGTACAGTTAAGGAAGGGATCATGGGTCAATGTTACTTGTTGGAAAGAACATGAATAAAGGCACAAAGGCAGATTGTGTCTAATGAGGGCAAGAGGGAGGCAAAAGAAATTCTGAACTGTTTGAAATGGAATAGCTCTATGGTGAGTAGAATAGTGTTCCCCCAAAATGTCCAAGTCCTAATCCCCAGAACTTGTGAATATATTAGGTTATATAGCAAGGAGAAATAAGACTGTAGATGAAATTAAGCAATGCAAATTAGTTGACCTTAAAATACAGAAATTATCTTGGATTATATAGGACAGCCCAGTGTAATCAAAAAGGTCTCTAAAAGTCAACAAGGGAAGCAGAAGTGTCAGAAAATTGGAGAGGAAGATATAACCTCAGAAGCGCGAGATGTGAGATGTGAGAAGAGCTCAACCTTATTTTCTGGCTTTGAATATGGAGGAAAAGATCACCACTTCAGGGACACCAGCAGTCTCTAGAAGCTGGGAGAGGTAAGGGAAAAATTGAACTCCTAAAGCTACCAGAAAGTAATGAAGGACTGATGGGATCTTTACTTTAGCTGATTAAGACCTGTGCCATTCTTCTAACCTACAGCCATGTCAGATAAAAATTTGTATTGCTTTAGACCATTATGTTTCTGATAATTTGTCTAGGACAAGTTATCAGAAAGCTTGAAAGTTTGGCTAGTCACCATCCCAAGGGTAAGGATCAATATTCAAATGAAGAGAGCCATATTATGTCAATGGTGTGAAAATGGACTTCAATAGAATATAAGGAGAAAAATACACAATCTTCAAGTGAAAAAAATTACTGGGGACAAAATAGATGAAGACTTGTCAATGATGAATGTAATATTTTTTGCAAATTAGAGAAAATAACAATACATAAGATAATGTTACTTCAGTTGTTCTTCAATACAGTTTTCATTAGAGTTTTACCAAAACTCTACCAGAGTTCCTTTACCAGAAATTACCAAAAAGTTTAGATCAACATATAATTTGAAAATGTAATGTGTAGATAAAAATATATCATTAAAATAAGTGGAATTTCAGATACATACATATTATGTGCCTCATAGCACAACAAATATGTCTTCTAAAATGTACACATATATGTATTTCAATTTTATTTTTAAAAAGCATAACCATGAAGGGTAAAGTAATGATAGTTTGAAAAGTGTTTTTTAGGTTAGAAATAATAAAATCAATTCATAATTATTTTCCTTTAATGATAACTTGGGTTACTATGTACATAATTTAATCATTTAAACATAATCTACTTAATGACTATAGTTAAAAATACCAAGTACAGGGTCGCCTAGGTAGCTCAGTGGGTTAAGCCTCTGGCTTCAGCTCAGGTCATGATCTCAGGGTCCTGGGATCTAACCCTGCCTGCATTGGGCTCTCTGCTCAGCAGGGAGCCTGCTGCCCCTGCCCCTGCCTGCCTCTCTGCCTACTTGTGATCTCCCTCTGTCAAAAAAAATAAATAAAATCTTAAAAAAAAAAAAAATACCAAGTACAACAAACATAAAGTCTTATAGCTAAACCAATTGTGGATCCATCCTTAGTCCACTATGGTTTTTCCCTTATTAACAGCAAATGCTTCATGAACTAAAAGTAACTCTTTGGAGTTTTTGTTGTTGTCCTTGTTTTTAAATTGTTTTAATAGGTACTAAACTTTTGTATTTCATTCTTTAGATGGACTCCTTCAGAAGGACATTTTGAGACTCAGTCATATTAACAAATGAGTATTCTATTTTTTTTAAAAATATTTTATTTATTTATTTGACAGAGATCACAAGTAAGCAGAGAGGCAAGCAGAGAGAGAGGAAGGGAATGGAAGCAGGCTCCCCACCGAGCAGAGAGCCCGATGCGGGGCTCGATCCCAGGACCCTGGGATCATGACCTGAGCCGAAGGCAGAGGCTTAACCCACTGAGCCACCCAGGTGCCCCAACAAATGAGTATTCTAGACCACTAATCCTCAGGTTTTTTAATAGCCATGAAATTCCTATTTACAGAGTCAGTTGTTCCATTAGATTTCTGTGAATAGAAACAAGCTATATTAATGAACATTGGCAGATAAACTTCAATTTTTTTATGCCTTCCATTTCATAGAGTCACCTGTTTTATACCGGTTCTGTAGTAAACACTTCAATGACAAAGATATGTGTTAAAAGGGGAAGAACTTCTTGATTGAGGAAAGGGAAATAAAGGTTCTAAACATGTGTATCATAGTCACGTCTCATAATGAATTACGTTACTTTTATTTCCTGTAGAACTATATATTTATGCATGAAAAATAAGCATTCAAAGCTATCAAAGCTACAAGCATGTGCTATTTAGCAGTTACAGTTTTTTATAAGTAGTGTAAACTGCGTAATTGTTGAATATCACTTTTAGCATTCAGTTTCTTCCTTTTTTAATTTCTTCACTGCTGTTCTCTTATACTCTGAAAACGTTCGTATTTGCCAATAAAAAATTGAAGCTCCTAGATTCCAGCTCTGGAAATTATTAAAAAATTGATTCAATTTGCCTAAAAAAATTATAGGGTATATATAACATCTTCTTTCCAACTACAAAGTATCAATGGGAGGAACACCAAGAGACATGGTATATGCACAAACTGAAATTAAAAAGAAGGTTAATAAGGAGTTTCTCATATAAACTATTTCTTGCTTTATTTCTGGCTACACAGTGAAATGTTTCTCATGACATCTGGTCTATGGATCCTGATGATCAAAACTATTTTCATAATAATGCTTAGGTGTTTGTTACTTGCCTTTTTGATTCTTTGACACTTGCACTGATGTGCCAAAGAAATACTGGATGAAAATGATGTAATAAATCAGAGCAATGGTACTAAACCATGATAATAGTCACTTGCAGAAAAATAAAATACTAACTTCACTTAAGCCAGTGGTATTTATTCATTTGATAAATAAAATAAAAAACAAGTACGCTTTTTTTAAAAGTACAGATTTTTAATAAAATATTCTTTGCAACAAAATGGGAACAAATTGTGGTTATTCAGATTTCAGCACTTGGCAGGCATTATCTTAAAAAAATAAAGTGAGCAGCCACTTCAAGGAAAACAAATTACACTATTTATATTAAGTGATAAAATTAAGCTTTTAACAGAAAATTAAACTTTTAGGAAACTTGCATCTTTCACTATGATCTTGGCAGCTTCCCAATTCTTAGACTTTTCCAGTTAGGTCAGTGATGACATTAACAGATGTAGTTTTCAAATATATTTTTAAATGAAAAGTGATAACATTTGGAACTATGTGATTCAGTGAACCAATATTTTCTAAATGATAAGTCCATGGTGCTCCAAATCATTTATAAGTAAAATATTCCCTCAGAGTGCAAACTATGTATGTTAATGATGAGCTTTCAGATTGTACATTGCAACCTATTTTTAAGAAATTACATGTTGTCTGGTATAGTATCATAAAATAATATCCACTATTATCTTAAAAAACTATTAAAATACTTTCCTTTTACTATGTATTTGTAGGAACCCTGTTTTTTCTCATTATTTCAATCTGTGAAAATTATTCTCTTCTAAACCAGCAGCTAAAGATATTAACATAAATGTAAGTCTGTGCACTTATCTTTAACTTTTTATAGTTTTGAAATTATAGTTTTTTATAAGCTATCAGTTTTCATCAAAATATAACAGATTTTATATCATTATTAAATGAACTAAAAATTTAATATTTAATATTTTATTACTTTTATTTTTTAAAAATGAAAAATGTTAGTAGATATATCCATGTTAAGAAAAATCTTTTTGAGAAATCATTAATTTTAAGAGGAGAAAAATGTTTATTGAGAGGAGCAAGTTGTTTTTTATTTCTTGACCTAAGTATTTGTTAAGTTTCACAGAGGTTCACTTTGAGATAATTGAGCTATACATATTTTGCTTTACCCCCTCTTGTATATGTAAGCTATATCACACATTTCAAAAAGTTTTAATTAGAAAAAAGTCTTTTAGAGTCCTTTGGAGAAGAGTTTTCTATCATGGGATTCCCTCTCTTAAGGGAAATGACTGAGAAAGAAGACAGTCCACATTGCCATTGATAGCCACCTTGTGAAACAAAGCTGAATATTGAAAAGCAAGCACTAATTAATGCTAAAAGCGTACTTGAACGTTCTAACTGCAGAATTTTATTATATGAACATAATGATTATAGTATTATTTTTTCCTTTCAGATGCTTATACTTTATTTACTTAGTATTATTTTATTGGCTAGAAAATATGGTGGAATATTGATAAAAGAGATAAAGGCGGTTATTCTTATTTTATTTCCTAGATCTCCAAAAGAACAGTTTTGACATTTCACTCTCAAGTATGATTATGTTTGCTGAATTTTTAAATTAAAGAAATCTTATTATTTTGAGGAAACTATATATATAACTTAAGAGTTCTTTTAAGCTATAAATAAATGTTGAACTTCATTAAATGATTTTCTCACTAATTGAAATGACTATATGGGTTATCTCCTTTTTTCTTTTATTCACTCCACTGTGGTGGATACTAAAACTGATTTTTTAAAAATGTTAAACCAGTTTTGCTTTCCTGAATTAATTCAGTCATAACATTTCAGCCATAGCATATTATTTTAAATGTACTTTGGAGTTTACTTTGTTACTTTGTAAAATATTTTTTGAGTATATACATGAATGATGACTGGCAACTATCCGTTCTTGTGGTATCCTTGCCAAGATTTATTTTTGGAATTAACTTCTCCTCATAAAATAGAAAAGGGTCCTTTTCATATTTATGACAAAAATTTGTGTAAGCTTTTTAAAATTAAACTTATTTTAAGATAATTATAAAATTACAGGGAATTATAAGAAATAATGCAGAAAGGTTCCATTTATCCTTTAAGAGTTTGCCACCGTGGTGGCATTTTTTAAAAATTATACAATATCACAATCAGGATATTGGGATTGATATAATAAAGACAGAGAACAGTTCTATCAATAAAATAATACACTGTTGTTTTTCTAAACCCACACCACATCCTTCCTAATGCATTCCTGACTTCTGGATACCACTAATTTGTTCTTTACTTCTATAATTTTATCTTTAAAAATGTTATATAAATGGGGGCGCCTGGATGGCTCAGTGGGTTAAGCCGCTGCCTTCGGCTCCTGTCATGATCTCAGGGTCCTGGGATCGAGTCCCACATCGGGCTCTCTGCTCGGCAGGGAGCCTGCTTCCTCCTCTCTCTCTCTCTGCTTGCCTCTCTGCCTACTTGTTCTCTCTCTCTGTCAAATAAATAAATAAATAAATCTTTAAAAATGTTATATAAATGGAATAATGAAATATGTAGTCAGCATTTTTTTTTCTTTTGAGAGGGAGGAAGAGATGGGGCAGAGGGGCAGAGGAAGAGGGCTCCACACCAAGCATGGACCCCAATGTGGGGTTTTGATCTTACAAACCTGAGATCATGACCTGAGCTGAAATCAAGAGTCAGATGCCTAATCCACTGAGCCACCCAGGTGCCCTTGTAACTGGATTTTTCAATCACCATAATTCTGTGGATATTCATCCAGGTTATTACCTCTGTCAATAGTTATTTCTTTTAATTACTTGGTAATGCCTTGGGTGTAGATGTTCTGCACTTTGTTTAGCCATTCACCCACTGAAAGACATTAGATAGTTTTTAGTTTGGAGCTATTATGGATAAACAGCTGTGGAACATTTATGTATAGGATTTTGTGTGAACATAATATTTTCTCTCTCTGGGGTTAAATGTCTAGGAGGGCAATTTCTGTGTCATATGGTTTGCCTACTCTTATTTTTGTTTTTATTGAGATAGAATTTGCATAACATAAAATTAACCGTATTAAAATGTACAGTTTAGTAGCATTAGTGCATTCACAATATTATGCAAACATTATCTAGTTCTAAAACATTTTATCACCCCCGAAGGAGACCTCAAACCTATTAAACAATTACTCTTCACCCCTCTTTACTACAAGCCCTGACAACCACTAGTCTGCTTTCCATCTCTACGGATTTAACTATTTGGGGTATTTTATATAATGGAATCATATAATATGTGACCTTTTGTGTTTGGCTCCTTTCACTTAGCTAGCATAATATTTTTGAGGTTTATCCATACCATAATATGAATCAATACTTCATCCTTTTAGGGCTGAATAATTTCATTATACAGATATACTGCATATTGTTTAAACAACTATTTAATGATTTATTTTTTGGCTATTGTGATTAGTGTTACTATTACTGTTTGTACACAAGTATCTGTTCGAATACCTGTTTTTAATTCTTGTGAGTACTCCAAGAGTGAAATTATTGAGTCATATGGAAATTCTATTTTGAGCCTGCTGAGGAACCACCAAATTGAGACAGCATCTGTGAGTCTGTGGTGTAGGAAAATTCACATTTACTCCTTAGGTACACCTTTGATGGGTCCTAATCCAAGGAAGAGATTTTTTTTTTTTTTTAAATAGAGCTCATCTATAACTCATAAGTCCCTAGATTTCAATTTCTGATGCTGATAGCCTCGCAAAGTTGGCAAAAGTGTTAATCAGCTTCTTAGATTCTATTAGTCTCTTCCCATTTCAGCTGATTCCTACTGAACTAGCAAAAGCCCATAGAAAAACAATAGCTCTGATGACCTGGATAATCCTCTAGGTCTTCAACTTCCACCCTCCTCCTCAAGATCCTGGCCCAGTAAATTTCACTATCCTACTACTTAAAAAATAATTTGAAACAGAGTTTTAAAATATTTTACCTGTTTTTTTTTTTTTTTGCTGTTTTAAGTAAGAATTTCTATGCAAATAATTAGCTTGCCCTTAATGAAAATGATATATAGATACACCATTATTTCATTAATTGCTTTAAGCACTGAAGATTTATTCCAAATGAGTGCATACATCAATTATCTACTATCTTCTCCAAAAGGAAGACTTTTCTTTTCTATTACACTGTTTCAACAGATTCCCCTGTGCAAAATAAATCATTCATCCCTTCCTTTGAGGTTTATACTCTGCCAGTAACACTTTCTAAACAGTTATCTGCCTCTCTCAGATACCATTTAGCCAATGGCCTTCTATTTCCTCATGATCAATTAACAAAGATGTCTTTCTTGTTCTTTTGGGAACTCTTGAAGTTTTTTCCAACATATTTTTGAACATGAGGTTCTCAGAAGTGAAATAATGTTTTCTGTATTCAATAAAGAAGCCAAAATGGGGTTGAGTATCAAGAAGCATGAGGAAGTTTTACAATAATGGAATGACTCAACATCTTGGTGTTGTTGATGTTTATTTTACACAACTATGTGTTTGTAAAAACTAACAGAACTTTGCAACAAAAAAGGTGAATTTTACTGTATATAAATTTTAAAAAGTGAGTCAAAATATAATTTGAAGAGAAAAAGAAGCCTATGGAATGCTCTCCTTGAGAAAATACAGGCAAAGACTGGCCCCCATACTAGATACTCATAGTAAATTCATAGGAAAGTTCAAGGAATATGTTTTATGTAGCATTTGTTGTCTTGGCAGACTTATTCAACGCCCCCTAAGACAATCATCATGACTTTCTGATTCTGCTCTGCATTGTTCAATCTGCATTGTTCAATCAACATATGATTGTATAAATCTAAATTCATTAAAATTAAATAAATTAAAAATTTTACTTTCTCAGTTACACTAGACAAATTTCAAGTGTTTAATAGGCAAAATACACTACAGTATAATATACTGGACTTCCTTATTTATGAGAAATTTTCTGACATATTTTCTAATAATAAGAAGAAGGGGTGCTCTGTAGACTATGATTTATGATGGAACAGAAGTGTGATTGAGGTGAACAAAATTGTAAAACTATTGAAGAGATCAAGAGAGAACTGTTTTTAGAGGAGGAATTATTTAAGAGTGGGAATATCAAAATAACAAAAATGGATTGCGAGTAATGGTTTAGTAAAGACCAGATTTCAGAGTACTTGCTGATAGATTGGAAGTAGGAGTTAAAAAAAAGAAGTCAAAGGCAATACAAGGTCTTTAACTAAAATATATATATGCACATATAATTATACATTGCATTATAAATATAATTTTAATGTTATATATCTGTTATATGCAATTACCTTTTATTATAAATAAAATATTAAAATATTTTTACCAAATTATTATAAAGTAATAGCATTTACTGCAGTATTTGACATGTGACACTGAGTTATTTCCAATTGTGTCACTAAATTTTCATAAATGAAATGTTTCAGTTGATTGTACCTATGGATGTTATAGTTTGGGATCCAGAAAAATGCCTTTTCCAGAAATTCCAACTCATTAGTAAAATACTGAATACTTCTTTAGGATCAACAAGAATGAAATTCTCTTTAAAATCTCTCATTTGCATTTACCATCACACATGGTTTAGAACCTTCCAGTAGAGCTTGTCTTTTATCTCATTCTTCAATTCAGGCAATGTAAATCAATTTGAATTGTTTTTTATAATTCACTTTGATTTTCAATGTTTGTATTAGCTGAGGAAACTAATAACATTAAATTTATCCTCATACTTTTCTAATTTATTTATGCATACTGCGCATTTTTATAGATATCAAAATTCATAACTCCTTAAAAATTTTTCTATCTGTAGTGATTTGTTTATGTTTTATGGTCCAAAGTTTTAAGCAGGTATGTCATAAGTAATTTTAGTAGCAGTAAAATATTTTAGGTGAATATGTTTGTGCTGTTTCTGAAACTATATACTTGTCTCTATGAAGAGATTCTCTGATATAAGACACTCAGCCAATATCAGAAGTTTCATGAAACTAAGTAAGGATAGAAAAAAAAAATAAAAGGATTCTATTTCTTATTAAAAATATCTGTTCATTAAAGAAACATTAAAATTTGATTTTATATTTTCTTTTACTTCAAAACTCTCTTTTGCTTATGTAGGCAGTATTGGATTGAATTACTCTAAATATGCACAAACATTCACAGCTTTTCTATTTGTGGTTTTGGATAATGAATATGATATCTTACTCTCTAAACTGCAAAGTGCTATTTAAATGTAAAATCTTATTATAAAAATGTCATTTTACAAGTGACAAGGAAACTGCTGTGTGTGTTTATTCTAAGATAAATATTGCAGTTTTTTTATTTTTTCTTTTCAGATCATAGTATTAACCCAGATTATCAATTTTTTAACTTAACTGCAAGGAGTTTATTAAGTAAGTGAGTAAATTTTGTATTTCTATCATATGAATGTCATGTGACCTAGACTATTTAAACGTGTTTGGCTCTCTTCTATCCTGGATTTAAAGAAGTTCAATAGACAAATGTCTTCTAAAGCTAATTAATATCTTCTACTTATTTTCTCTACATTTTGTTTTTATTAGGTAACTTAAACTAATTGATAAAATTTTTGTTTCTCTTCAGCTCTCTTTCTTCTTTGGTATTTCCTGAAGTTTTCACCAGAGATACTTAAATAATCATTTAAATAGTGGAGTGCCACTGTTTGCACTGTCATTATTTGATATTATAGCCAAAATCAATTTAGATTTCTTGAGACAGATATAAATATACAGAAATAAAAGTACAAATGAGAATTTCTCAATAAGGCATTTTCAATGTATTACATAGAAATCTAATTAAACATATCCTAAAATCTCTGTATTTTATAAAATCTATAATTAAATGCAAACATTGACATCTATATTATAATAATAATGTAAATACACATGTATTTCAACTTATTAAAGACCTTCAGAACTCATTAATCAACAATTATTCACTGAACTTTTATATTCTAGGCACTGCTCTGAGTAATAGGAATAGGAGAGAAAAGAAGGACTAATGCCAGCCTCTTAGAATTTCACCCACTCTGTAGGACTCACATATATAACAGTTAGACATATACTCATGCCATAAGAGAACATATACTGAAAATCTCACCAACGCTTTGTGTATGTGGTCTCTTCCTAGAGAAGAAATGCCTGTTAATTGCTGGAGTCTGAACTGTACTACATCAGGAGAAGACTTAGCAGAGGAGAATTCTAGCCAGAAGGAGGAGAGCCTTCTAATACTATAGCTCAGAGGCCAAAGAGTAGTGGGAAAAGACAAGGATTTCTAAATGGCTGGAGTGTATGTCACAAGAGAAAGAACCATGAAGTAAGACTGTAAGTTACCAGAAGCTAGGTTAAGCAGGCTGTGTTAAAGCATTTGGGTTTGACCCTGAGCAAATGGGGAGACAGTGGAGATCTTTATAAGATGCACACACATGTTGAGATTAGTGTGGACAATGCATTAGTGTGAACAAGGCAATCTCAGTTTATGAATTAGGAGTCCAGAAGATCAGGTGTGAGGCAGCCTTACTCTTACTTACTCTTACAAGGCAGCCTTGACTTTTGTAATGATGTGAGGTATGAAGCAATCCAGGTAGATATCTAGATGAAGAGCAATAATAAAGTCTTTCCCTGGTCCTAAGACCAGGGAAAGACTTGTTGGCTGTGAGGTAAGTGGTATTTTAATAAATATGATGCCAGAAAGTTTGCCAAGTAGGGTTCCCCTTTTAAGACTGAGTTATGTGGTCTTTTAAATATATACATTATTCAATCTGCAAAGGAATAAAGCAGGATTTTTTTTTATCATGTGTAAGCTCATATTTATCGGGTTTACTGATGTACATTGTCTCCATCTTCCTGAGGAAATTTTTTTTATTATTTGACACAAAATAAACCTTAGCATTTTCTGTAAGCTGTTGTGTAAATCAAGAAAACACCCCATATTTTAAAAAAATTTATGAACATTCTAAGTTCATGTACATAATTTGACCTTATTTTAATGATATAATCTTTTTAGAAAAGAATGCTTCATAGACTTCTTTAAATCATTTACTAAAGTCCATCTTTACCACATAATCACATGCTCCTTTTTATAATGGATTTTGTTGGTATAAATAGACAAGCGGAGATTGAGTTCCAGTCAGTGATAATAAGCTAACTGTACAAAATAGCTAATTTTTGTTACTAAGCAAAATAAATGAGGTATTGTTTTATTCTTGCTTAAGACTGAAAGCTTTTAGATTACATATATACATTAGTGAGCAATTATACTCTGAAAAATTATTGGCCATTTTTTTTTAAAGAGGCTGCAATTTTGACTACATTTTATTAAATGTCTTTTTAAGAAATGAATCATGGGCCACTAGTTCCATTTTTAAGAAAGTTTCTAACTCTGTGCTTAAATGAAAAATAAGTCTAAAGATAATTGCAGTAACCTATCACTTTCTTTTTCAGAATCCAACATAAGTCCTACAGGATCATTTAATATTAATGCAGATCACTATTTTCCATGTACTTTACACACTAAATTAATTATCAAGGGGGAAGCATTAAATGAGAAGAGAAACCACCCCTACCTCCAAGCTTTCCTCTGTACCTGACCCTCTGCATCTCTCTGTGTGGCATTTTAACCTCACAATTTCTATGCAATGATATCTTGCATTCCTATAGCATTCAGTATAATCCTTGAATTTGGAAAATGTCTTGCCTAAAAATTATACCAGGCAATCAAAAGACAAACCTACTGCTTCTGTTTATTGGAAAGTGTAAGAGAATATGTGTTTCTTTTGTTTTTAGACTTGTGAAATCATATGTATATCACTAAAACAGGTGTGTGTATAAGGAGTTTGCATTCAGAATCATTAAGTAATAAAAATCATGTAAATTTTAGTTATAAAATGATATATATTGAATTGTTTAAATAAAATAATTTCCATGTAAAATTATTCTTTTTGAGTGACTTGGCACGTGCTATTTGATATGTGACTAGTTCAGCCATTGACTTTTCATACATCACTGTAGGAAGATTGAATTCAGTTATGTATATTTGAATTTGGACAATCATTTATTAACAGATCTCTTCTGTGAAAGATCTGGTCCCTAAACTCATGAAAATTCTCTAATGAGAAAGGAAGTCTGGTAAATAAACAAGCAGTCCCTTGACAACTCATTAGATAGTCATACTTTCTCTTTAGTGCCAACAGTAGCCACATTCATGGAATAGTGAAAATTGGAGCAAAAACATATGGCAGGTTTGCTGGTAGCTGGTAGCAGCAGGTAGCTGGTAACTAGGACTATTTTCAATATCACGACAGAGGCTATTCTAACTATTACTTATCACTTTCTCAACTACCTGATTTACTCTCATAGTATGCTCAACGCACCGACCTGCCTGAATACAAGAAGCTTGTGACCAGTGGGAAGGTCACCCCCATTTTTCAGGAATGAGATTCCATTAGCTTGAACAGAGTCATGGCGCAATGTTAAATATGTTGTACAGTCCGATGGTGTCTTCAACCTTAGAAAATTGAGGCTCACTTATAGCATGGAAAGAAGTGTCATTATGTGTTCTCATGTTGCTGATAATTCCGTGTTTGTGAAGGGAGAGAACCATAAAAGTATGTCATCTTTTTCAGGATTGTCAGCAGTCTTTCCCACACTGACAACTGCTTGTGTCCTTTGAACGAGAACATCCAAGACAACTTCAGCATCATGACTGTAATCTGTGTACAGCTAACATCCAAAATAAAGTAGATGAACATTCTGGCAGACTGGGACTTGATGGCTGTTGTGTGACCCAGAACATCATCCCTGCATTTGATGACACTGCCAAATCTTTAGGCAAATGAGAAGTTCACTGACATGGCCATCTGTGTTCCAATTCCAAACACGTCTTTAAAAGAGCTGTTCTATAGTTTTTAAAAAGTTGTCAAAGCACTTCTTTATCAGTAACGCGCAGATGCAAACATTGGATGGACCACTGAAGAATTGCCTGGGTTACACTGAGATGAGGTTATCATCTGTGAATTAATAGTGAGGTCCTCCATTATTTCTGGTGTGCAAATCATTAGGGCTACAGTATAGTGGGTCATGATAAAGAATGGTTCGAATTATTTCATCCCAAGACAATGGAGAGCCATTGCAGAGTTTGGTCAAAATCGCATAGAAATGTACATATATATGCATATGTATACATATGCATATATATGGTCATATATTCATATATTTGTATGTGCAAATAAAAGCTTATATAAAAGATTACTACACAGAGCCTATATTGGAGAGAGATGAAATTGGGCTATTAGTCTGCCAGATACTGTAACAAAATATCACAGCCTGGGTGGCTGAAAAAGCAGAAATTTATCTTCTCACATAGGATTTCTCACATAAGCTGGAAGTCCAAAATCAATTGAGTTCATAACCCCTGATGCAGGGTTAGTTTCTCCTGTGGCCTCTCTCCTAAACTTGCAGAGAACTTCCTTCTTTGTCCTCCTGTGGCCTTTTCCTCTGTGAGAATGCACTCCTGATATCTCTTCCTTTTCTTATAAGAACATCGGTACTATTGGTTAGTGCTCCTATGCTAATGACTTCATTTAGCTTTAAGTACCTACTTAATGGATTTATCTCCAAAGTTAGACCTTCCACATATGAATCTTTGGGAAGGTACAGTTCAGCCCATCATAGGAGGGAAGGGAAACTAATCACAAAGCTTTCAGAGAATCCCAGATAGTGGTGGAATTAAATGTTATCAGTAAAATGAAGAGAAGAAGGTAAACGAACCTAAGCTACATGTTGGAGATGGTTTGGGTAGGCTAATGGTAGATGATGCTCCATCTTCCATGCTCTGATTAGACTGATAGGAAGATGAAGACAACAATTATTTCTATCAATCAGACAAGAAGAGAAGCATTCTGAGGCTAAGAAAGAAAGGATATATAAGTTCATTTGAGACATAATCAGATATACTGTGATTATGAATTACCAAAAAAAGGACTTCTGGAAAAAGGATTTAACCTAAACAGATTTCCATGTATGAAGTGAAATTTAACTTGTAAGGACTTAGAAGGAATGGGGGCAAGGGAATAAATGCATTTCATGAATTGAGAATAATATTTATAATGGCTCTCAGATGACAAGAACTTTGAAGAGTTTTAGAGTGTGGTGAATTAGGGACAAATTCTGTTAAGTCTAATTCACCTTATGAGAGAGAGTGGCTTAATTCTAAGCTTGGAGATGGGTGTTCTTTGGGAATTTGCCTAAGATTTGTAAGTACAAGAAGAAATACAAGAAACAGTCTACTTGGTATTTCTTCCAAATATACCCTCTTTATAACTAATATACTTTCAAGAGGACCAAAGAAAACAAAAACAAAACTTCTTAAATGATTGTCTTCCATATAATCTAGACAGTGAATGATATATAATAATCTTACTAGCAGCTTGGTTTTTGGATGGAATTAACACACTGAATTTCCTTTCTGTACAAACTCAAAGAGCTGGATTATGCATAATACCAATACTATGAATACTTGATTCAGTCAGAGTACCTTGATATTTCAGACTCTATGTCAAAGATTAATTACTTGGCCCCATCATCAAAGCCTAAATGATACCTAACACATTTGTAACAACTAAGTATTAAGCTATAACCAGAAAATGATCCTGCATTATTAAATAATGCATTGTCATTTATATTAATCTAGTCTTCCTTTATTCATTTCTAAATGTATGATAATCAGCTTTGGAAGTTAAATCAGGCTTTCTCATACAAGCAGTGGTTGAATTAGATGCTAACAATAGTGCACTTCATCAGAGCAGCATTTTGGGGGGACAACAATGCAAATCTCAGCTGTAACTAGAATATTTAGACAGAGAACAAAAGGAAAAAGTTAACACTGAGCACCATTACAGGTAACTGTGAACTTCATCATTCTGGGTAACAATAATAACATATTTAAAAATTAAGCTGGTTTCTTAAATATCTCAACCACGAATTATATTATCCTTGACAATATAATGAGCAGTTTTGCTCTTTTACTAAATACACCCTCTGTGAAGAAAAGAAGTTAGGGAGCTGTTGAACTAGAAATGATAAAAAAATAAAGGGTGAGATTGAGGTCATTATACTTTAATGGAAGACGTGTAACTGTGTATTACTTTCCTTCAGAAAGGTTTTACAAAAAATAAAATAAAATAAAAAATTTTAAAAAATAATAATAATTGGGTTTGGAAATGTTAGGTGAGATTTGATTGTGGTCCTCCATTTTCATCTGCTGTTTTTCCTCATATTTATACCTTTTCTCTTTATCATTTTGAATAAGGGTAAGCTGATTTCTTTTCCTAAGAAGTATTCGGCTTTTTCAAATAACCTAAATGGCATAGATAACCTTGTAGACAAAAATAATTTGATCCAACTAAATGTGAATTTGTTTATCATGTATTTTTGTTCGACTTAGCACACATAACACTGTAATAACTGTGTTATGAGCACCAAATGTCAGTTACAGTAAAAACACTCAAGTTTAGATGTTATTTGATGATGCTCCAGCATTATACTGAATACTAAAATAAAATGACTGTTACAAATGATCAAGCTTGTGATCAAAAATCAATGCTCAGATAATTCCATCTGATTAAAAAGCCATCAAAGTTTACTGAATTGTGAGATGAGAGTAAGTTTTTGTAAACACAATGAACCATCTTTGGGAGAAGAAAAATTTTATATTAGAGGTTATATAAACTAAGGAAAATAACTTTAAGAGCAATAG
Source organism: Neogale vison (assembly GCF_020171115.1). Classification (NCBI taxonomy): domain Eukaryota; kingdom Metazoa; phylum Chordata; class Mammalia; order Carnivora; family Mustelidae; genus Neogale; species Neogale vison. Next base: position 52,139,527 of record NC_058096.1, read on the forward strand.
ACAGCTAACTAAAGAGTATTCACATCACAGTCACATGCATTCCTCTACTTACGTACATTTAAAAAAAATCTCAATTCAACAATAAGAAAAATATAATCATATAATCTTAGATATGGGAATTTATTTCCCTTAGATATCAATTAGTTTCAGCTGTCTTCCAAAATAGAGATTCATCTGCCTTTATTTTTGACAGATGCTTCCTCAATCACTATTAATAAGGGAAAAAAAAACAAAACACCTTGAATTTGAGAGGACACTGCAGTGAAGCTTTTTACATTTATTCTCTTCCCCCAAATGAAGTATATTTTTGCTGAATGAGTCTCCCGAGTAAGATTAGGCATGATCCCAATAATCTCATCCACTATAGCTAAAGAAGTACATGTGACCAAACCATGGACAACAAGACATAAAGAGATACACATTTTAAATACATAGCCCCAGTTCCTAACTAATCAATGGTCATGAGAAGGAAGCTTAGAATGAAGCAAACAGAGAAGACCAAAAAATTATAAATAAATAAATAAATAAATAAAAATAAAGAAGCAGAGTTGCAAAAACCAAAATTGGCTCTTCGAAGACATAAGTGAGTAACTCTATCCCAATTTATCCCTACATGTGCTATTATGTGTGTGAATACATTTGCTTACAGTTTAAGACAATTTGAGTTGAATTCTCTGTTTCAGTAACTGCAGCTGAAAAATGTCAAATGATAAGTAAAGCATTCTTCATTTTGATGACTCTTCTATATGTGCTTCCCAGCGTGATTTTCTGCAAATAGTGGTATCTATAACTGATTACAATATATAAGAAGTGGTCAAATTATTTTAGAACATAGGAATTATTTTTGTCACTTGATTAGGAAACAAACATGACAACCAGATCCCCAATAGGGAAGGACATGCTGTCTGCCTGCGAGGAGTGTGGTCAGCAGATAGCCTTCAGCAATTAGTACCTTTGTTACCTGCTTCAGCTGTAGAGAGCCATTTCATCCTATGTCACACCTTCCCAAGATGGCCTAAACCTGTTGGCTGACCAAAATGGAGCTAAAAATGACTTGTCATTTCAGTCTATCAGAATGTTTGGCAGGCAACATTTGCTTGAATGTGCCACACTGGATTTGCTGAAGTTCTTGCTTGGCCTTGGTCACAGTTAACCTTCTATCTCATACCAGAATATCTGTGAATTGTACAAATCAATTAATTATTGCATAAGATGAAAATGATGGTCGAATTAAAAGTCAGATATAGCAGGCATTTTTTTTTCCATTGAATTGAAGGAATGCATCTTCTGATTAAGAATGGATATTTTAAAGGAGAAAGTAGCATGAAATTAAAAGACTATTCAGAGCTCATACCTTTGGATAATGCCATAAGGTAAAAATTTTCAAAAGAATTGATTTGAAAGAATTGAATTTTCCAATAGACAAATATAAAGCATACAAAGTAGAATTAATAAAAAAACTACAAGTAGATATGTTATGGAGACACTTTGAGCATTTCAGCTGACACTTCAACTAAATTATTATTCAAAACTGGGGAAAATAAGTACATTTTTTAAATACACACACAAAAAGAAATTCCTAAGTAAGTTGCTACTAATGACCCTCAAACAATGAACTTAGAGGGGCGCCTGGGTGGCTCAGTGGGTTAAGCCGCTGCCTTCGGCTCAGGTCATGATCTCAGGGTCCTGGGATCGAGTCCCGCATCAGGCTCTCAGCTCAGCAGGGAGCCTGCTTCCTCCTCTCTCTCTGCCTGCCTCTCTGCCTACTTGTGATCTCTGTCTGTCAAATAAATAAATAAAATCTTTAAAAAAAAATGAACTTAGAAGTTATATACTTCAATAGGAAAAGATAAGTATAAATCATTTGAGAAATGGGTATAATTGTGAGTAAATATAGACTCACACTGTATCAAAGAATAATGTCTAATTCACAGCCTTAAAAGTAATAGTTCAAAACAGAGCTGCAATAAATAACAATAGTGTCATATGAAATGCAAATAATGTGTGAAGAGATAAGAAATAGAATTGTGAGATAAATGATAAGAGCACTGATTACTTTGGGACCTTCTTATGGTAAGTATACATGAAAAATTTCAAGGTATCCCAGTGAAGAAAAAAATAATTCAAAAGAGATTTTAAAAATTATGGAAAATATAAAATAGAGAATACTATGCTAAAAATAAGTCAAAATATTGAAATAATTAAAGTAAATTTAAATACATTGAACTTTATAGTTAACAGTTTGTCAGATTGGACTGAAAATACATCTATATACCATTTGTAGGGGAAAAAATCTAAAACAGCACACAAGGCACATAAAAAAGATGAAAAAAGAATACTGGGAAAATGCCAAACAAAAGAAAAAAATGGAGGAGCTATATTAGTATCATAAAAAAATGAGTCTTATCTTACCATTAATAATCAATAATTTTAAAGCTGATATACCCTATAAATTAGGCGACAACATGGATGGAACTAGAGCGTATCATGCTTAGCGAAATAAGTCAAGCGGAGAAAGACAACTATCATATGATCTCCCTGATCTGAGGAAGTGGTGATGCAACATGGGGGCTTAAGTGGGTAGGAGATGAATCCATGAAACAAGATGGGATAGGGAGGGAGACAAACCATAAGTGACTTTTAATCTCACGAAACAAACTGTGGGTTGCTGGGGGGAGGGGGTTGGGAGAAGGGGGGGTAGGGTTATGGACATTGGGGAGGGTATGTGCTTTTGGGTAAATTGGAAGGGGAGGTGAACCATGAAAGACTATGGACTCTGAAAAACAATCTGAGGGGTTTGAAGTGGCGGGGGGGTGGGAGGTTGGGGTACCAGGTGGTGGGTATATAGAGGGCACAGCTTGCATGGAGCACTGGGTGTGGTGAAAAAATAATGAATACTGTTTTTCTGAAAATAAATAAATTGGAAAAAATATATATAAAGCCAATCTACATCATTCTAGAAGGGTAAAACAGATCTCTCTCAATTATGAATAGCCCCAGAAGAAGAACTGTAGGAATAACATTTGAGACTTGAACAATTAAAATGACCAATTTAATAGATAATTGTATAGATATATACTTTTCTCAGGTATACATGGATCTTTTATAAAAATTGGATATATACAAGGCCATAAAACAATTTTCAAAAATAATTTTAGAATTGGATAGAAATTATTGTTTCCAACTAAGTAGTAAGAAAAGTAATAGTGAATCACCTCAAAAAGACGCTAAGAAGAGAAATAACCCCTTCTTGCCCAAAAAGCCAACAAATAATGCACTGAAGGTGGCTGCCCAGTTATATTGAGAGAGCTAGTAGCCTTTGGCTGATGAATCAATTCTGGAACTGATTTTGAACTTCTTATATAAGATCATAAATGCATTTCTTATGTAATAATCTTTGTAGGTAATTATTAGATTAAATGCATCTGTAAATAATCTGTCTACTTTGTCTACCTATAAACCATTATTTGATAATACATAATCCCAGATATTGACAATGTTTAGGAAAATGGGCATTTTCCTTCATACTGACAGGCACATTGATGTGTACAGACATTCAGAGAAACAAGACAGATAATTACAATATGAAGTTAAGTATCTTTATATACATTTATTTATACTTGTACAAATTGTATTTATTGTCATTCTCTACCCCTGGTTGCCATATGGAAAATTTTTCTAAACTCTTTTTTTCCTCTTTCTAAAGTTTATCTTGCCTCAGGAAAATGAGCGAACAAAACAAGTTGGTGAATTTGAAAGAAAAATTGGACACACGGAGCTATGTACCCTATGTACCCTCCTTGTAGGTTCCAGGCTATCTGTAGACTTAGGATTCTCTTCTACTTATCTCTGACATCAGTGTTACAAAGGCAGACTGGGAATGACAGATGTGTTACAGTTTTGAATGGGAAGTTAAATTTAATAGGTCCTTAGATCTTTTGTTTGAACAAGAATATTCAAAGAAAATATAAATTATGGAATTTGGGGCTATGAATTTTAATCAGAGTTTGAAACATTTGGCATGACGAGGGTGAGCAGGTTTATTCCCTGGTGGTGTTTTAATAATGAACATAAAGCAACGTTTTGAATTTGGTGACTTGCAATGTCCTCTTATGTGTAGCAGGACTGCCTTTACAGTTGTTGGTTGTTAATGGCTAAGACCTGGGCAATGTTGATAGATAATTGTTCACGGAGCTCTTGCATTTCTGTATGTCTTTTGTTCTAGACAATCTGTTGAGAGATGTTTATATAACATCAAATAACCTTCAAATGGAAAGATAGTTTCTCCCTCCAGGAGAAGTCAGGTTCATTTGTTTTTCAGAATATTAAAGACAATGCCTCCCTCTGGGGTAAAATCAGAGCGCATTAACTACTAGTCTCCTCTCAAGATTGAGGATACTCTAATGGGGTTCCTCAGCTGTGACAAAAATCCACTCTGTGCGTAGGTCCCACTAGGGCCATTTCTCATCTTCTTTTGGGAGAGGAAGTGATGCAAACATGAAGCTCATATTGCACAAACTGTAAGTAATAATGTCCTTTGTCTCTGACCCAGGAAATTTATTTTTTCTGCCAGCTTCCATGAAAGTGGCAGGTTAATTTGCAGGTCAGGTAAAATCTCTGATCCTTCCCACGTCTTGAGGGAAAAGGTATTAAGTCTTCGGTCATATGCTATTTTGATACGACAATTGCTGTTGACATTTTGGTGTTTATTTTACAACTACTTTAAAAAAAATTAATAAGAAAGCCATGCTTTAACAAAGCCCAGTGGGTTTCAGCAAAAGAAAGTCCTCAAAAAGTTTTTTAAAAAGGTTATGGACCTCAAAAGTGTGAGGCCCTCCAGAAAAGAAGGAACCAAGCAGAGCTCTAGGCTGCAGAAAAAAGGCAGGGCTTTTGTTTGCAAGTGGCTGCAGGTCTGTAAGTCACAGTTTGTGTCTGGTTGACTTTTGTCACACAGAATTCCAGGCTTGATTTACAAATGGGGCTGAGGCAGGATTAAAAATCTTTGGCATCTGTTGAGGATAACCACCAATGCTGTTTATAATCTTCAAAGCAGCTGAACTCCATTGGCTAATGAAGTTCTAGCTTTAAATCATTATTCTTAGTCATATAGACAGCAGTAAAATTGCTGCCCCAAATTCTCCTTAAAATGGCCTTTAGGATAAAAAAGAAAACTCTGAGGGGAACGCCCTTGAATTTGTGTAGTTTGTACCAGTTGACTCTGTATTTATTCATTATATGACCTATCAACATAGCTTTAATGTCTGAAATGTAAATTATGAATGTACTCAAAGAAGGAGGGATATATTTTATTAATCAACATGTACAAAAATAGGAGACCTATCGGTAAGGAGAAATGATCCTCTTCTTAGGCTGAAGGAAATGAACAGCAGCAGGGAAATCACAGAAAACCCTAAAGTTTTTCTAAATTTTGCTCTTCAAAGTGTGATCCACAAACCAACAGCACTGGCATCAAATGGATCTTATATCTTGATATATTTCTCATACCCCAATCCATGAGTTGGAACTTGCACATTTTGAGAACCTGTGGTGATGTTCCTTGTGTTGAAGTTTGAAAATTTTAACCTTGAGTGACCTAAAGATTGTCCCCGGGAAATTAGGTATGTTCTGGAAATTAGAGATAAACCAAAGGATTTGGAAAACTGCTTCCTAGTATCAGCACAGAGCAGTGGAACGTGAAAAAAAAAAGAAGAAGAAGAAGAAGAAGAAGAAGAAGAAGAAAGACAGGCTGCTTAAGCTAGAAGAAAAAGAAGTTTCCAGAGGACAAAGCCTGAGCTCTTCAGTAGCAGGGTGTACAAATAAAAAGGAGAAGGTGAAATTTTAAAAAAAGAAAAAAAAAACTGTAATTGATATAAAAAGGTGAAAGAAGTGTCCCTGCTTGTATGAAAAGAGATTTTCATCCTCACTAGGTCAGAAATAGTGACTGGGGCTCAGTGAAATCCAGCAGAGGACAAGAATCAGGTCTCAGAGAAAATGGGAACAACATTCTCAGAGAGGCCCTGGCCCAGAAAACCTGGCCCCAGAAAAATCTTCCAGCTACAGATGAAGAATACAAAATAAAAGCACACACAGTTACATAAGAGCTTCTATAAAACCTGGGCAGTTTTGAGTGGAATAGATCAGGGAATCTGTAAAATATTTACAGAATTACTAGGAGAATTTCATGGTGACACAGTTTTTGACTTTGTGAATCACTCTGATTGAGAATCCTGAGGAAATACAAGAAATGGGTGAAACTTGTAGGGGTGGCAAAATTACCTCTACCTAATTTAGGTTTTTAAAGACTTTTTCTTTTTTTTTTTTTTATTTGAGACAGGTCACAAGTAGGCAGAGAGGCAGGCAGAGAGAGAGGAGGAAGCAGGTTCCCTGCTGAGCAGAGAGCCCGATGTGGGGACTCCATCCCAGGACCCTGAGATCATGACCTGAGCTGAAGGCACATGCTTTAACCACTAAGCCACCCAGGTGTCGCTAATTTAGGTTTTCATCTGGGACTAAACGACAGATTATCAAGAGGGAAACAACAACAACAACAACAAAACAATTTATTAACGTGGGAGAAGTCTAAAACAAAGAATGACTTAAAACTGTGGCTTAGAACTGCAGCTTACATAGCATCTGCAATAAAGAACAATAAGTTTGTGGAGAAATGACAGGACAAAGGAAAGCATTTTAGGCTTCTAGGGACGAAAGACTGCGGGAATGCAAATATGTGGGAGGGAGCTAATGGAGTGAAATCTGTTTGCAGGTTCCTTTGGTGCCATCTCTGGGTTGGTCTTTAGTATACAAAGGATTCATATCATGACTTTAGGCAGAAAAGAAGAAGGTAGAGAGACCTCTACTGTATTTGCTGCTTCTTAATGCTTCCTGCACAAAATAATTTTTATGCAAAAGAGGCATACTTTGAAATATCATACTTTAATTTCAAAGAAGACAAAGAATAAAAGATGTTAAGAAGTAACCAGATAGGATAATAATGGTTGGAGAACAGACTGGAGCTACTTTATTGAGAGAATGCCTTATAGTTAGGGTATCTTCTGGGTAGAATTATTCAATATATGTATATAATGAATATAGACTTTTTTTAACTAGCATATGATTTTAGTAGATATAGAGGCCATTGATTATAGAATATTATTTGAATTGTGGAAAGTCCCACAATTCAAAACCTAAAATAAGATGTTAGCAAAATACCTGAAACAGAAAGCATATGTAAATTAGAAAGACCTTGATTCAAACTGAATGTACTAATATTACATTCGGTAAGAGAGAAAAGAATCAAAATGCAAGTGGTTTAGATTTAGAATTTCAACTAAACCTTCCAACAGGAAAATAAAAACACTGGAAACAGTCTGCTACAGAAAAATTCCCACTGTAGAAGAATATGTAGCATTAAAGAAATACTATCAAAGTTCTGTTTATTTCAAAGGAAAGTGTGATAAGAAGCACATGGCAGATAGATGCACCAATCATGACTGTAGTTCTGAAAACGCTTGTAGATACATTTCCAGCTGAAACAAATAGAGGATTGAGAGGAACTTGCCTAGGAGAAGGGATTGATCGGCTTAAGCTGCTGCGATGGCACAGAATGGTGAGGCCTGCTCACAAGAGATAGTAAAGGCCATGTTACTAACAGAGACTACCTCCATCTGATGTTGTCCTGCCAGAAATGTGAGACTCCAAGGGGAATTGTAAATTAAGAGTCTGAATATGCTGAATGGGAAAGAAAGTCTTGTTAAATAAAACCTGGTGATTGAGGCTGTCACCATAGCAAATTTCTAAACTTTGCCAGAAGGCAGGAGTATCTCAAATGCTGTTCTTAGAGAGGGAATATTTGCATAATGGAATTTCCTCCCAGATCTCCTAAACATAGTGGTGGTATAATTAACCTCTTTCTGTAAGACTTTTCCTATTCCAGGCTATAGTCACAAACCATGGACTCCGGACACCTGGCATAACTTGACTGGTACATTGGCAAAGCTGAGACCCAGATGTTCCCTCTATGCCCCTTCACTAAGATACCACTGAGTTTGTGCTATGGTCTTTGGCAGGACTGAGTATGGGCTTCTGAAAACAAAATTTTGCCACTAACTGCACCAAATCCCCAAGATTTGACATGTTTTCTAAGTTTATTAGAAGGTGTGCCAGTGCTGAAATGATGCTTCATATTTTACTAACTCTGGGGTTTTTTTTTTTTTTTTTTTTTTTTGAAGTGAGGCATATCAGAGACTTGTCATTAAGTCATAATTTCTGAAAAAAATAATCCATTCCAGTTACTCTTTTAGATGTTGATTCTTATGGTTTTAAATACCATCTATACATTAGTACTCTTAAATTTTTATTTTAAACCCTGGCATTTATACAAACCTCAGACTTATGTATTAAAATACCTAGGGTCACCTGGGTGGCTCAGTTGGTTAAGTGTCTGCTTTTGCCTCAGGTCTTGATTCCAGGTTCCCAGCTGGAGGGGTGGGGGGGAAGAGCCTGCTTTTTTCCCTCTCCCTCTGCTGTTCCCACTGCTTGTGCGCCCTCTCTCTCTCTCTCTCTATCTCTGTCTCTCTCTGTGTCAAATAAATAAAATCTTTTAAAAAGATCAAATAAAATACCTGTTTGAACTCAACCTGATAACCAATAGAAATCTCAAGCTTATATTCAAAACCAAACTTCTGATTTTATCACATTCATTGTTCCTACAATCTTTCCCATCTCAGTAAATTGTTATTTCAGTCCAAAATAAACTCAGGCTGAAACAAAATGAAGCAAACAAAACAAAAAACAGCAGCAACAACAACAATAACAACAGAACAAAAATTTGATGTCCTCTTTCATTCTTACTTACCTTTTTCCCTGATCCCATGTATTATATGTTTGTAAATACTCTTGGTCTTGCTGTCAAAAGTTACACAGAATCTGTTTATAACTCACCCCTCCACTTCAGCCTGAATTGTAATAGTTTTCCAAGAGATATCACTGATTCCATCTTTGAGGCATGAAAGTCTATTTTTAAGACAAGAAGCAGAACAATCTTAAAAAAAAAAGAAAGAAAAGTAAATCATACCTTTAAAACTTTCAATACCTTTTGAATATAGGAATGGATTCAAAGATTTATGTGTTATATCTATGTATATATGTGTGTATGTATGTATGTATGTATAAATCCCAGACATAAGACGTTTTAGGATCTTTTCATCCCCTCACAGCCTCGTTATTCTAATTTTGTTTCCTATTTTCCTCATTGTTCAGTCCACTCAAGCTATACTGGCTTTATTACTCTTGCTCCAAAATTCACATGTTCACTTGCTTCAGAAACTTTTTTGCCTTTGTATGGTATATCCTTCTTCCTTATTAAGTATACCTTTCTGGGAGAGGGGAGCAAGATGGCAGGGAAGTAGGAGACCCTGTTTCAACTGGTCCCCTAAAGTGAGCTAATTATCTACCAGAACAATCTGAACACCCATGAAATCAGCATGAGATGTAGGATTATACACTTCTGGATCTCTAAGGGGGAAGAAGATGCCAGTCAGGAGGTAAAAAGTACTGGGATCAATCAAACTGATATCGGAGGATAAACAGAAGGGGGAGGGAGCCACCAGAAGCAACCCACTGGAAAGTAATACCCCAATACAAGAGCACTCTGTGATTGGGGACCAGCATTATCTTAGAGTCTGGTTAAAAGCACTCAAAAAGAGCGAAAGATCTTTAGGGGCAACTAGTGGAATCAGGCAAGCACAGGCATGGGCCTAAGCCCACAGACACAGGACAGCCAACACTGGCAACCACCCATGCCAGAGAGAGTGCAGCTGACTCCCTGGGGTTACATGGCTTGCATCACAGCCATTCCCACCCATGAGGGAGTCTGATGACAGCACCAGCCTGCTCTCCCTAGAACTTTTGCACACTGTGTGTCTTGGGACTGACCCACTCCTGCCAGCCCTGAGAAAGCTCCATCCTGGACCTAGCCAGTGGTTTGTAGGACCGACTGAGGGTCTAGACTCTCCCAGCCTCAGTGTGATCACCCAAGCTGGCAACCTGAATTCTTCAGTCCCAGCAAAGGCAACCCTCCCTGGACCAATATTGCTTATGGTTGTGACATGGAGGTGCAGGAGGTGGGGGGTGTAGAGACAAGCAGATGCTTAAGGCGACCCCAGAGATGGTGGCTGGGGACTTGCTCTGCCTGTGGGAGGTGCTCAGCTGAACTTGCAGAGGGGGAGTCTGTGTGTTCTGAACCACACAGAGGGGAGCAGACTGAGGCATCTCTCTGAGATGGAGGTCTGGGTGCAGTTTGCTTTCTTCTAATCCTCCAAAAGGCCACAAAAAGTGGCCAAAGGAAAAACAAAAAACAACAAAACTCCAGAGAACAAAAGCCTAAAAAACCAGTTTCCACAGAGCCCAGCCCCTTGATAAGGGATAGGGGGTCTCAACCCAAGTAAGACTGACTGAAAAACAACACAGCAGGCCCCTCCCCCAGAAAGCCAGCTGAGAGAATGAGAGGAAAACCACCACAGGGTCCCCATAAAACTGTAAAACCCCAATATCAGGGGAAGACGATATATAAAGCTCCTGGTATTGTCCTAAACCCTGTATTTCATATATACAACTTTTATTTTTAATTCATTCTCACTATTCTTATTCTATTTAATTTTTTGAACCTATTTACCATTACAACAGAGCTTTAATACAACATATTCCATAATAACCTTTTAACTTGAACTTTTTTCATACATATAGCTGTGTTTTTCTTTTTCTTTTCTATTATTTTAATATATATATAGATATAAGTCTCAAGGTAATCCTCTTTCCCTAATCAATACTACCCCTATATATAAACAAGTTTTAATTTCCCTTTATCTGTGGAAAGTTGAGTCCTTTAACAAAGTTATCAAGATATACCCAGGAAGAATCAAAATAACCTTCCTTGCCCACATCAAGGATTTATAACCACCTCACATCTTTTTCTACTGTCAGTGCTTATGTGTATTTGTTTTTGTTCTGGTATTATATAAATCTTATACTCAGGGTTCATTTTGGCTGGGTTCTTTCTTTTTCTTGTCATTTACTTTAACTTTAGCCAGCCTTTTTGTTTGTTTTTGTTTATATGCCTTATAATTCTTACCCTTGGGGACCATTCTGCCTGGGTCTACTCTCTCTCTCTCTCTTTCTTTCTTTCTTTCTTTTTTTTTTTTTTTCCCCAGTCTTGCGCTTTCTCTCTCCCCCTCCCCCCCACATTTTCTTCCTTTCATTTTGGTGGTGACTTCCAATTCCTCAGAAGTGTTCCAGAGAGCACCTTGCCTGGATCATGGTTGATATATTCAGCTACACATCCCCTCAACCACCTCTCACCCAAATGACTAGGAGGAGGAATGCCCAACAGAGGGAAAATCCAGGAACTGTACCCTCTCCATCAGAGCTATTGGATATGGACATAAACTGTATGTCAGAATGAGAATTCAGGGTAACAACCATCCAGGCAATGGCTGGGTTGGAGAAAACTAATAATGACAACATGGAATTAGTTAGGGCAGAAGTGAAAGCCACCCAGGAAGAAGTTAAAAATGCTATCAATGAGATCTAATCTAAACTCTCTAACAGCTAGGGTAACTGAGACAGAAGATAGAATTAGTGATCTAGAGGACCAAATAATAGAAAAAAAGGATCAGGAGGAGGCCTGGAACAAGCATCTTAGAAGCCATGAAAACAGAATTAGGGAAATAAATGATGCCATGAAATGTTCCAATATCAGAATTATTGGGATCCCTGAGGGGGAGGAGAAAGAAAGAATATTAGAAGATATCATTGAACAAGTTCTCCATGAAAATTTTCTCAGTCTGGGGAATGGAAGAACATTTGTGTCCTAGAGGCAGAAAGATCACCCCTAAGATCATAGAATCTAGAAAAACATCAAGACACCTGATTGTGAAGCTTGAATCACAATTTAAGACAGGAGCTCTTGAGAACAGTTAGGGGGAAGATAGCATTATGTACAGAGGAAGGTCCATCAGAATAACAGCAGACCTGTCTACAGAAACCTGGCAAGCCAGAAAGTGCTGACAAGACATATTCAGGGCACTAACTGAGAGGACTATGTAGCCGAGAATACTCTATCCAGCAAGGCTGACATTCAAAGTGGATGGAGAGATAAAGAACTTCCAAGACTGGCAAAGTTTAAAAGAGCATGTGACCACAAAGCCAGCACTACAAGAAATTTTTTTGGGGAGGTGGGTTCTATCAAAGAAGAAAGAACCCAGGAGTGTCATAAAACAGAAATGTGCAGAGACAATCTATAGAAACAAGGACTTCACAGCCAACATGATGTCAATAAAAAACGTATCTTTCAATAGTCACTCTCAATGGGAATGGCCTAAATGCTCCCCTAAAATGGCACAGAGTTGCAGATTAGATGAAATGACAGGACCATCCATATGTTGTCTACAAGAAACCCATTTGGAACCTGAGGATACATCCAGACTGAAAGTGAAGGGATGGAGAAGCATCTTTCATGCCCATGGGCCTCAAAAGAAAGCTGGAGTAGCAATTCTCATATCAGATAAATTAGATTTTAAGCTAAAGGCTGTAGTCAGAGATACAAAAGGACACTACATCATTCCTAAAGGGTATATCCACCAAGAAGATCTAACAATTGTAAATATTCATGCCCCCAATATGGGAGCAGTCAACTACATAAGAAAACTGTTAATCAAGATAAAGACTCCTACTGATATGAATACACTAATAGTAGGGGATCTTAACATACCACTCTCAGTAATAAACAGTTCATCCAAGCATAAAATCAACAAAGAAACAAGAGCATTGAATGACACATTGGACCAGATGGACCTCATAGATATATACAGAACATTCCACCCTAAAACAACTGAATATTCATTCTTCTCACTTGCACATGGAACATTCTCCAGAATAGACCAGATACTGGATCACAAATCAGGGCTCAACCAATACCAAAAGACTGAGATTATTCCCTGCCTAAGACCACACTGCTTTGAAACTGGAACTCAACCACAAGAAAAAGTTTGAAAGGAATTCAAATACTTGGAAGCTGAAGACCATCTTATTTAAGAATGTTTGGATCAACCAGGAAATCAAAGAAGGACTTAAACAATTCATAGAAACCAATGAGAATGATAACACTTCAGTCTAATACCTATGAGATACAGCAAAGGTGGTCCTAAGAGGGAAGTACATAGCCATTCAAGTATCCCTCAAAAAAACTGAAAAATCCAGAATACACCAGCTCTCTTTCTACCTTAAAGAACTGGAAAATCAACAACAAATTAAGCCAACTCCACACACAAGAAGAGAAATAATCAAGATTAGAGCAGAGATCAAAGAGATAGAAACTAGAGATATAGTAGAACACATCAACGAAACTAGAAGCTGGTTTTTTGAAAGAATCAATAAGATCAATAAAATATTGGCCAAACTACTCCAAAAGAAAAGAGAGAGGACACAAATTAATAAAATTATGAATGAAAAGGGAGAGATCATGACTAACACCAAGGAAATAGAAACAATCATCACAAATTATTTTCAACAGTTGCATGCCAATAAGTTAAGCAACCTAGAAGAAATGGATACATAACCAGAAACCTATAAACTTCCAAAACTGAATCAAGAAGAAACTGACATGAATAGACCAATATCTAGTAAAAAGATTGAAGCAGCGATCAAGAAACAAGAGCCTAGGACCTGACAGATTCCCTGGAGAACTCTAGCAAACATTCAAAGAAGAAATAATACCTATTCTTCTGAGGCTGTAGAAACAGAAGAAATAGAAACAGAAGGAAAAGTTCCAGACTCTTTTTATGAAGCCAGCATTACACTGATCCCCAAGCCAGGCAAAGACCCTGCCACAAAGGAGAATTTCAGACCAATATCCCCCAATGAATATGGATGCTAAGATTCCCAACAAGATCCTAGCAATTAAGATCCAACAGTACATTAAGAAGATTATCCACCATGACCAGGTGGGATTTATCCATGGGATGCAAGGGTGGTTCAACATTTGAAAATCAATGTGATGGTATAAATCAATAAGAGAAGAGAGGAGAACCACATGGTCCTCTCAATTGATGCAGAAAAAGCATTTGACAAGATACAGCATCTGTTCCTGATTATAATGTGTTAAGCATAGGGAGAGAGGGAACATTCCTCAACTTCATAAAATTTATCTATGAAAAACCCACAACAAATATCATCCTTAATGGGGAAAAGCTAGCAGTCTTCCCTTTGAGATCAGGAACACAACAAGGATATCCCCTCTCACCACTGTTGTTCAACATAGTACTAGAATCCCAGCAGCAACAATCAGACAACAAAAAGAAATAAAAGGTATTCAAATTGGCAAAGAAGAAGTCAAACTCTCTCTTCACAGATGACCTGATACTTTATATGGAAAACGCAAATGACTCCACCCCCAAACTAATAGAACTCATACAGCAATTCAGTAAGGTGGCAGGATACAAAATCAATGTAGAGAAATCAGTTGCTTTCTTATACACTAACAATGAAAAAATAGAAAGGGAAATTAGAAAATTGATTCCATTTACTATAGCACCAAGAACCATAAGATACCTGGGAATAAACCTAACCAAAGAGGTAAAGGATCTGTACTGGAGGAACTACAGAACACTCATGAAGGAAACTGAAGAAGACACAAAAAGATGGAATATCATTCCATGCTCATGGATCAGAAGAATAAACAATAAAATGTCTATACTGCCTAGAGCAATCTATTCTTTCAACAATCAAAATTCCACTGGCATTTTTCAAAGAGCTAGAACAAACTATCCTAAAATTTGTATGAAACCAGAGGAGACCCCGAATTGCTAAGGAAATGTTGAAAAAGAAAAACAAAACTGGGGGCATCATGTTGCTTGATTTCAAGATTTACTACAAGCAGTGGTCACCAAGACAGCATGGTACTGGCACAAAAACAGACACATAGACCAGGGGAACAAAGTAGAGAATCCAGGTATAGACCCTCAACTCTATGGTCAAATAATCTTTGACAAAGGATGAAAAAACAGACAGTGGGAAAAGACAGTCTCTTCAATAAATGGTGCTGGGAAAATTGGACAGCTATGTGTAGAAGAAAAAAACTCAACCATTCTCTTCTTACACCATACACAAAGATAAACTCAAAACAGATAAAAGACCTCAAAGTGAGGCAGGTATCTATCAAAATCCTAGAGGGGAAAATAGGCAGTAATCTCTTCGACGTCAGCCACAGCAAATTCTTTCAAGATATGTCTCCAAAGCAAAGGAAACAAAAGTGAAAATGAACTTTTGGGACTTCATCAAGATCAAAAGCTTTTGCACAGCAAAGGAAACAGTCAACAAAACAAAAAGGCAACTCACAGAATGGGAGAAGATATTTGCAAATGACACTACAAAGAGCTAATATCCAACATCTATAAAGAACTTCTCAAACTCAACACTCAAAAACCAGATATAAAATCTTAAAAAAAAATAAAAAACCTTTAAAAAAGGGCGCTTGGGGGTCTCAGTGGGTTAAATCCTTTGCCTTCAGCTCAGGTCATGATTCCAGAGTCCTGGGATCAAGCCCCGCACCAGGCTCTCTACTTAGCAGAGAGTCTGCTTCCTCCTCTCTCTCTCTCTCTGCCTGCTTTTTCTGTCTACTTGTGATCTCTGTCAAATAGATAGATAAAATCTTAAAAACAAAAACAAACAGATAAAAATTTCAGAAAATGGGCCGAAGACATGAACAGACACTTCTCCAAAGAAGACATACAAATAGCTAACAGACACATGAAAAAATGTTCATCATCATTAGCCATCAGGGAGATTCAAATCAAAACCACATTGATATACCACCTCACACCAGTTAGAATGGCCAAAATTAACAAGGCAGTAAACAACAAGTGTTGGAAGGGATGTGGAAAAAAGGGAACCCTCTTACACTGTTGGTGGGAATGCAAGTTGGTGCAGCCACTTGGGGAAACAGTGTGGAGATTCCTTAAGAAATTAAAAATAGAGTTGCCCTATGACCCTGCAATTGCAGTACTGGGTATTTGCCCCAAGATACAGAGGTAGTGAAAAGAAGGATCATGTGTACCCCAATGTTCACAGCTACAATGGCCACAGTCAACCAAACTGTGGAAATAACGAGGATGCCCTTCAGTGGATGAATGCTTAAAGAAGATATGGTCCATATATACAATGGAGTATTATGCCTTCATCAGAAAGGATGAATACCCAACTTTTGTATCAAATGGACGGGACTGGAAGAGATTATGCTGAGTGAAATAAGTCAAGCAGAGAGAGTCAATATCATGTGGTTTCACTTATTTGTGGAGCATAAGGAATAACATGGAGGACATTAGAAGATGGAGAGGAGAAGTAAGATGGGGTAATTGGAGGGGGAGACAAACCCTGAGAGACTGTGTACTCTGAGAAACAAACTGAAAATTTGGGAGTGGAGGAAGGTGAGGGGCTGGGTGAGCCTGGTGGTGGGTATTATGGAGGGGATGTATTGCAGGGAGCACTGGTTGTGGTGCATAAACAGTGAATTTTGGAACACTGAAAAGAAATAAAATGGAAAAAAAATAAGTACAGCTTTTTTTCTCTTCCTTGCCTCTTAAAGTAACTGTTCTCAGAGTCCTTCTTACTGTGTTCTGTTCTTTTCCTCATATCACTTGGTACATAATTACTGTGATATACTCTGCACTTTATTTATGTTTTTACTTTCTTCCTACTCTTGAATGTAGTAACTATGAAGGGAGAGAGTTTTGTTGTTGCTATTGTAGTTTTCACTCAAAGTATCAGGCATTTAGCTGTATCAGGTATGTAATAAATATTCCTTGACTGGATGATTTCCTTTTTTGTGTCTTTGGTTTTGGATAATCAGATTTATTTTGCCAAGATTAGTTTTGCTTGATCTAGAATTTCACAGAAATAGAAAATACAATGAACATTCTTTTGAATCCAGAGTCTTTCGCTCAGAGTTGTATTTTTGCGACATATTCATACTTTAACTATATCAGTTATTCACATATATTGGTGAGAATTAGTTTGTAAGAATGCACTACACACACTATCTTTATCCATTTTCCCTTCAAGGAAGGAGAAGGCACTGTTGCCAGTTTGAGTCTACTATCAGTAAAACTACTAGGAATATTTGTGTTCAGGGTGATTTTGGTCATATATATCCCTTTGTCTTGAATAAACACCTCATAAGTGGTATTGCTTATTCACGAGAATCTATGAAAACTATTTCCAAAGTTGTACCATTTGGAATTCTTGCTGGCAATATATGAGAAATTTAGTTGCTTTGATCATCACCCAAATTGGTCTTTTTACTTTTATTCATTCTAAAACTGTGATGTTATTACATTGTAATTTTAATTCACCTATCTAAAATGAATAATGTGGCTGGGCACTTTTTCACTACAATTTTTGTAGTTTTTTTTTCTTTATGAAGCAATTGTTCAAGTCTTTTCCACATTTTAATTGGATTTTTTATTATCAAATACTTTGAGGAATACTTTATTTATTCTGAATATAAGACATTTATCAGAACTTGTATATGAACATTAATAATGTCTGAAACTCTTGCTTGCCTACTCATTTTCTTAGCAATGTTATTGGAAAAGCAAGATTTAAAAACTTATTTTGTGGTCAAATTTATCTTTTTTTTTTTTTTTTCTTTTATGGATAGTGTTTTCTGTATCTTGATGACATTGCCTATTCTGAAGTTACAAAGTCTTACAAAGTCTCTTCCTCAGTTTCTTCCAGAAGCATTATATTTTTGCTTTGTGTTTAGTCTCATCATATATTGCAAAGTAATTTTTTTGTACATAGGAGGTTGGGATTGAGATTCATTTTTTTTAACCCTTCTGGATAGTTTTTCTATTTTTTTTAATTGTTTTTAATAGCCTTTCTTTTTTCCCATAGACTTGCTTTGGCAATTTTTTTTTTTTTTGAAAACTAAATCATTTTGTAAATATAGGTATATTTCTGGACTCTCAATTCTGCTTTGTTGATTATTTTGGCTACCCTTAGATTTATAGTAGCCTTTTAAGTATGGTAGTGTTATTACTCAATTTCTCTTTTTAAAACTGATTTGACCATTTAAATTTGATCATACATTCATTCAAATTTTGAATCAACATTTTAGTTTTTAAAAAAAGAAGTCTGCTAAGACTTTGATTGGATTGTATCACATTTATAAAACAATTCGCAGAGAATTGGCATCTTAAACCATTTTGAGTTTTTCATTCTATAAACATAACATAAATATAGTATGCCTCTCCATTTGCTTGTATTTTCTATAATACGTCCAGATAATTTGTAGCTGTCAGATGCATAGATTTTCTCATTCTGTGTCACCTGTTTTCCAATGCTTTTTTCCAAGTGAGAGAACTCTTCTAGTACTAGAGACTCCATGGTATGTGGAATCAGATGCCTCTTTTTGAAGACTTTTAGTTAAATTTGGTCTTTCATCCACTTTTCTTTATTTCATTTATATCTATATTTATTTTACCTCTGTCAGACACCACCTTCTTATCTTTTATATATTGTATCTTCACGTCCTGTATCTTCTTATCTTTCATATAATGTATCTAATACATTAGATACAAACCTCACTCATTGTCGCGCCCTCCCTGCCTGCAGAGATGACGCAACACCAACACACACACAGGTCGATGCACAAGCTCTTGTTTATTCCCTGGTCGATCTTTCTCTCTCCCGGGGAAGTTCCCTTGCCTTATATAGGGCATAACAGCCAATCACAGAGGTGTTCACGTGAACAGGAGGTATCTGGGGCTCGTAGGCAGTGGTGGCATGTGGTGTTCATGTGACGAGCACGAGGTCACGTGTGGCCAGGGCGGATGTTTTTCAGGCTGTCCGTGCTGCTCAGGCTATGTAGCCGGTGCCATCTTAGGGGCGCGACTGGCGCCATCTTAGGGGCGCAACCCCGACAACTCATGTTTCAGTTTCTTTATAGCATTCTCGATGTAAAACCAGTGCCCACCTTCAAGACAGTGCCATCAATAAGTTGCTAGTGCCCTTATCAAGCTTGCAGAACTAGCAGAAATTTGAGTCAAAGCCCTGAGACTTGAAATCCCATATGCCACAACCAAACCTCATTAAAAAAATTACATACCATGGAGCTTAGGATTTAGCCCTACAGAGATTCAAATACCTTAATACACCTATAGTACAATTTCTTGACTTGCTATATCTTCCTATTTTCCAAAGTCATGAACAGAATTTGAAATTGATTTGCATTTAATCCACAGAGTAAATATTTGTTTTATATTTGTTGAGTTAATTAATGCGTTTGCTCAATATAAATTATTAATTGAATGAAAATTCTGTTTCTCAGATTTCTTCTAGCATTGTAATTGAAAATCAGTAAATATACAGTTATCTCCTCATTTAAATGTTATTTCCAATAAATGACTAAAGGAAGTATCAATCAGTAAGTTTCACAAATATTGACATTTTTCTTCCATTCTAAGAAGACAAAAATACTTCCAAAATGTCTATAACAGTTGCATCTATGAATCTTCCTATTCTCTTCGGCAATAGAACTCACTAAAGCAATGTGACAAGGTATAGATTTGTGCATAATTGGGTTTGTCTTGACCAGTTTTCTATCAACTTGATTCTATGTACAGTGACCCAAACAGTAAATTCCATGCTATATTCATGACTCCCTCCTCTGAGTGTTAAGCTGAAGTTGCCATAGCAACAACTTGGTAGATCAGAAAATGTATAGTAGGATCAAGACAGAGTCTGAAAAATTGGGCTAATATGTGTTAATTTTCCTTCCCCATTTCTTGAAATGTGCCCAAGTGGGGTTATGCTAAATTCTAGTTTTATACTGGTTTGTACCAATTGGAACAAGTTATTTAAACAACAGAAGATGATTGTTTCTCATTTGGAAAAATATTATAATATTGCATTGAAAGGGATATTATTCATATCTGTCAAAATTTGAAAATATAAAGGTCTTTATTATAAATTCTGATCAACAGCAATGAAAGTGGTGAGCAACATAAACAAAATTTATTTTAAAGAACATTTAAAGAGTTTTACATTTACCTTATAAATCCAAGAACGTAAATACTAGCTGAAAGAGAAATAGTAAAAGAAATTTAGGACTCTTTTACAACAAAATTAGGCCCATTAAATGGAAACAGATCCTCTTTAAAAAATGGTGCTGAATAGGGGCACGTGGGTGGTTCAGTCGACTGAGCATCTGACTCTTGGTTTCAGCTCAGGTCTTCATCTCAGAGTCATGCGATCAAGCCTGGTGTAGGGTTTCATGCTCAGTGGGAAGTTTGCATCTCTTTTTCTCTCTCTTTCTGGTCCTCCCCCTGCTCTCTCTCTCTCTAAAATAAATAAATAAAATATTTAAGAAAATGATGCTGAAAGGAATTACTGGTATAAAAAATGTCAAGAACCAGATATGTTTGGATAATGTCTGACCTTCAAGAATGTTGTTGCCTCATCTCAGTCAAGAGAAAATTACTTAAGTGGGGCTTGTGGGCAACAGAAAATGAAATCTCTATGTTTTTGACTTATTTAGTGACATAAGAAAAATGTCAGGAAATATGGGATCATGAAGAATTAAATAGGGGAGAACTAACATTAGATCTTTTTTAAAAAGTAACAAATATGTCTCTCTATCTCTCTCATACTTCCTTTCTCTCTCATGCTTGTTTCTGATCTAGTTCTCTTGCTCTTTCTTTATACTTTTTATAATGCTTGACATATATCCAAGGAAGGATAAAAAATTAATTTCTATACCAGTGTCCATCAAATGTGAATGAAAGGTGCCAAGAATCTGGTCATTTGAATTTTGTTATACTATTTATCATATAATTGTCTCCTTGCATATAAATTTATATTTTGGATGTTGATCTGAAATTTGTATTTTTAGTATATTGCATTTGAAAACTTATTTGTTTCTCATATTTATATCTAGGTCCTGGTTATGTGTGTGTAGACACACACACACACACACACACACACACGGACATATATATTATATACATATAATTATATAATGTATATATATAAATATATACACAATATATACATATATATTTACATTGGGGTATATTTATAGAAGAGTTTAGCAATGAAGAACTTGGAAAACATTTTTGCTTGTTAATTTTTATTTTATTTTTATTGAATCCTGGAAGTTGTCACCATTATATTTGTTCCCACCTCAGGAGAGTAACAGAAAATTTCTGGACTATAGAGATAGAGACTTCAAACAAATCCCTACACCATGTTTAATATTTAAATCTGCTAGCACAGAACTTCTTAACTTTAATCTCTGGATCACTAAGGTGTCCATGGAAGGTCTTTATTTTGAATGAACCCTTTGAAACGTAAGATTTTTTTTTTTTTTTCTGAAGAGAACATTTGGCCTATGCCAAAATATCTAAGATTCACTACTATAGTCACCTCTTCCACATGTGTTCTGAATCAAATACCAGCTCTTTAAAAACAATTTTAAATTATTCTTGTTACAAGAAAAGTAGCTAAAATATTGTTAAATCCTGCTTCAAATTTTGCAGAGTCTCTGTTTATGATAATTCATTCCATTTTCTAAGCTAAAAGGCAAAAAGTGGGTTTGTCTGACCAAGTTACATGTGAGTTAGAAGTTGGAGCAGATTTAATATATGGTCATTGACAATTGTACAGATGAAGAGAGACCAAGAGTGGAATCCACAGTTGGCTAAATCTAGAATTAAAGAATGGTTTAAAAACTAAGGTTTAAAAAACTAAATATGGTTTAGTTTAAAAAACTAAATAAGGTTTAAAAAACTAAAACTTAAGTTTAAAAACTAAATATGAAAGCTTATTCATTTATGGTTTTAGGTGTAAATAAAAAAGGTGTTTAACTGAAACCACAAAATTTGGTGGATGGACATTAATTCTAAAATATGATATGGTTGTGAGACTCAATTATAAAAAATGACTAAACTATAAGGGACAGGAAAATAAAGGGAGTGAGGAAATAAAAAGAACATTCCTGCAGAGAGTCCTCAATTACAGAAGACTTTTTTTGAGGGGGGAAAAGGTTTAACTATATTTTTATTGAAGTATAATTGACATACAATATACTATTAGTTTCAGGTGTACATCATAGTCACTCAATATTTTATTTAATACATTATGAAATAATCTCCACTCTAAGTTTAGTTATCATCTGTCACTATACAAGGTTATTACATTCTTGACTGTATTTCCTACGGGTATTTATTGAAAGAAAACACTAATTTGAAGAGATATATACACCTCTATGTTCAAGGCAGCATTACTTAAAATAGCCAAGCTAAGGAAGTGACCTAAGTGTCCATTGATAGATGAATGGATATAGAAGATGAAATGTTGCCATTTGTGACAATGTGAGTGGACCTAAAGCTTACTATGCTGAACGAAGTAAGATAGAGAAAGACACTATGCTTTTATGTGGAATCTAAACAAACAAACAAAACAAAACAGAAACACACTCATAGATACAGGAAACTGTTGGTTACCAGATAGGACAGGTCTTGGTGGGAAAAGGTGAAATAGGTGAAGAAGATTAAGTGGTACAAACTTATAGTTATAAAATAAATAAATCATGCAGAAGACTCTTTTAAAAATCTTGTTCTTATAGCTTAATATATGATTTTATCAATAGCATTTAAATGACAGGTGAAAAAACTACTTTTTAAAAATAGTTGGAACACAATATAATAATAGGATATATAATAGAAAGAGCTGAAATTGAAAGGCAAGGTGGGCAGAGAAATATAAATATACCTAGAAAAACAGACCCTAATGAGAATTGGCAGAGGTTTTCTGGCCAGCATAGGACAAGTTATTTTTTAAAAATTGAGAGCAGTAGAGAAACTTGTTAATTCTCAGGGGGATAAAAATACATTCCCTTCTCTTGGCAGGATTAGAAGGATTATTTGATGCAAAGCCACAAGTTGAGAGCTGGCTAAGGAGGCTGTGATGACTTCATGGCCCATAAATTCTCAGAAGGCAACAACTACAGTGGACAAGCACCAGGCCAGCAGGCAGGCATCAGTAGAAAGATAGCTGCTCTTCCCGGAAGTAATGGAGAAGATTTTCAGCCCTTTTTAAGATCCATGGCCTGCTGTGTGGGCAGGAAAAGAAGCAGGAATATATGCTGATGAAGTATTGTCTAGTACCTGCCTTAGAGAAGCCCAGAGTCAGTTTAGTTACCGGAATACTAAACAGAAGGGGATTGTCAAATCTAACTCAAAAAAGCATCACACACCTCAAAGTTCCAGAGATTAGTAAAAGAAGTCAGCATTGCAAATACTGTGATGATTCCCAGAATGCTGTATCTCTCCGTAAAGACAGAGTTAGTGTCTGCTTTGGATGAAAAATGGTGTTTTACAGCTTTTCTTCTTTTTCCCCAGTTGTATTGAGAAATAATTGACCTACATCACTGTACAAGTTTAAGGCATAAAGCATGATGGTTTAATTTACATATATTGAGAAATGAATACCATAATAGTTTTAGGCTAGCATCCATCATCTCTCATAGATACAATAGAAGAAAAGAAAGTTAAGAAAAGAGAAAAGGAAAAAAAAAATCTCCTTGTGATGAAAATTCTCAGGATTTACTCTCTAAACAACTTTCCTAAATATCATACAGCAGTGTTAGAGGCATCGTATTTTATATTACATCTGTAGTACCTATTTATCTTATAACTGGAAGTTTGCACTTTTTAACTATCTTCCTCCAACTCCCCCTCCATCTGCACCAATTTATTAAATTTTTTAATAAAAATTTGGGGTGTTTTGATATCCTGTATTTCAGATACAACAACTTTCCCTGAGAGAAAAACTGCCATATAGCAACGTTTCAAAGTTTGAATTTCCTAAAGAAACTGACGTAAGATAGTTTAAAGTCTTTCAGAAGAGAGACGCCTTCCTATAGTTTAAGTATTCACTCTGTTGAAAGTTGAGGTTTAGCACGGTTCTGGTAAAACATTCCATTTTCCTCTATAATCTTGCAAAAAGTTAAGATTTAAGTTTCTGTACTGAGGGGGAAAAAAAGATCAGGTGTACTTTGGAGCAATGCAAGATGAGAAGAAATATCTCTAACTCTATTGCAGGCATCGTACTCATATACACAGGGACAACTTAATCCAAAAATTTATCCATGTATAAACTTAATAACAAATGAAAATGTGTGTGACTGAAACTACAGAACTTGATCAAAGAACATAAGTTGTAGAACATTCAGGCGAGTGTGTAACTGAACTTCATAGATACGAGATGAACGTAGAGCGCTGGAGAAAAAAATTCCAAAATTACGGGGCAAAATGATTTCTTTTACTTTCTGCCACACATCTAAACAGCAATTGAAGTTTCCTAAAGGCTTTCACCCTAGAGAAGACATTCTGGTATTCTAATTTCTAAATAAGCAATTACAACAGGTTTAGATATTGGGCTTAACAATTTCAGGACAGTTGTATTTTGGCCAGGATTATTCTGTGTTGTAGATTCTTCTTGTATTGTAGGATGTGTAGCAGCATTCCTGACTACTACTTAAGAGATGCTCACACACCTTCTCAAGGAGTTGTTAGAAACTTTCTCTGCAGAACAAAAAATGCCCTTGCTTGAGAAGCACTGTTTTGAGCAACTGACATTTGACAATGTCTACAGACTTTCTTTTTTAAAGACTTTATTTATTTGAAAGGGAGAGAGTGAGAAAGTGAGAGAGCATGAGCAGGGGGTAAGGGGCAGAGGGAGAGGGAGAAGCAGACTCCCTGCCAAGCAGGGACCCGACATGGGGCTCAATCCCAGCACCCAGGGTCATGACCTGAGCCAAAGGCAGATACTCAACTGACCAAGCCACCCAGGCACCCCTATAGACTTTTTGTTTTTGCACTTGGCATATGGGAGTGTGTGTCACAAGCATCTAGTTAATATAGACCAAGGATGTCACTAAACATTCTATAGTGCACAGGCCAGTGCCCTAAAAAAAGAATTATTCAGGTCAGAACGTCAACAGTGGTGAGGATGAGAAACTCTAGAGTAATCAAATTAAAATCTATTCCATTAAGAATGAGTCTCTGTGAGCAGACCCCCTTTTATGCAAACAAGCATAATTTGAACTATAGAGGACTGAAATGCTAAGGAATCAAAATTGGATCCTGAAATTATCATCACAACAAAACAAAACCCTGAGAACATCAAACATAAAAAACAAATATTAGGAGATCAAAGTATCTGAGATAACACCGAGTTTTTTGAGGTCCCATCTTAATTAAGTAAGAAACACAAAATTTTCCAATATGATGCGTAAGAAGATCTGACTAGATTTTCCAACAAGTAAAAAGCAACCAAGGTGTGATCAATATTAATTCTCATCATCTTAGCAAACAGCTACAGGAAATGTAGAGGGAAAAATGTGAAAATGCAAATTATTTTTAAAAGCTTGCTATGAAAGCATGCAGCTTCCTCTTCATCAGTCTTGATGGATCCAGAGATGGCTCAGATATACTCTTCATTGTTATCAAAGGACATTACAGAGGATAAGTGTCTGGAAATGAAAATTCTACTAATTATAAATGATTGTTTTCCTTCCCACATAGAATGCCCTGTGAAGTCCCTGGTTCTTACACAAGTTACTTAAAAATTCCAGGCCTCCTGTTGGCTGTTACCAGATAGCCCAGATTCCTCTAGCACAATCTAGGTGCTTCCTTCCTGTCTCATGTGCTCTGCGATGGAAACACATGACACAGTATCTGTTCCTTCATTCTTAGACATGCTCACAACTGGCAAAAACCATCTCTTAAAATAAACATTTTATAGTACTAGGCCCTTTATCCTATAATTTTAAGTCATCAAGAAATTTTCTACATATGTGATAGCCATAAAAAGCCTTTTAGCCAAACAGCCAAACTTGGACTGGAAGAATCAAAGAATTCTAAACATTTGGCAAAAGCATTTCATACTACTATTATGCAAACCAGAAGCATAAAGCACTAAAGAAGGTGTGAAATCAAAAGGAATACAAGCAGCCGATCTTTGATCCAGAAGCTTTGTTCTGTGACCTAATGAAAGCTACTAATTTTTATACATGATGTTTTAAGATCACTTCTGAGGAAATCAGATGACCTGAGTTTTTAACCCAGCTCTCTGATATTCTGTACCTACATGTCTCAAGCATGTTAATTACCTTATCTGAATCTCTCAGTTCTTAGATCTGTATAACAGTGATACCAAAACATGCCTTGTCCTCTCACAGCTATTGTTAATGAAATCATTAATGTAAATACCCTTTAGAAACTACCAAGTAGAGTGAAATATTTGAAATATATTCACTTTCAAGTTAGGACAAACACAAAAGTATCTTTTCTTCCCACTTTTATTATACACTTTGTTAATGCTTTAAATTAACATATGTAAAAAATTTATATATAACATCTAAATACCAAATAGCTTTTGAGTTTTCTTGAGGTTTCATCTCAATTAAACAAGGATCACACAATACTTTTTAATAAATACTACATTGAGAGATTAGCTTTGAATTTCCAACAAGTACATGACAAGTGTTAGTATCCACACTTACTGAAAAAACAGGAGACAAAATGCTATTATTTCTAGGTTACACATTTGTAGGCTTAAACATATTAGACATACATAAAATTGTTAAAATGCAATGGAAGTTCAATACAAAATAACACAGACACACCCACAAGAACAACAGCTGATTGCTCTAAAAAGCAATTGACTAGAAATTATAATGAAAACTGATTCTATTAACTATAACAAAATATTGTGTAAAACAAAGAGATTTTAAAATACCAGAGGATATAGTTTTAGGAAGTTTTAGCCCAGACAATGAATCATATTAATTAAATGTTTAAATAGGCTAACATAATGTGTTCCTGGATGTAATATATTTGAAATATCAATTTACAAACTCCTTTTTTCTGTTAGAATTTGACAGGTTATTTTTGCATGGAGAAAATATTTCACCTCTTGTCAAGCACCATTTTGGACCCTGATTTTTACTGGAGTGCAAGATTTTTACTGGAGTGCAAGATTAACCTATATTATAATTTATCCTTATGTGGTATTCAAATAGAATTCCTTATATAACACCTGATATTTGATCAATCTTATCTTGTCTATTCTTCATCTTTCATATATGGAACCCATTTGTTTAAATCAAATTTTTTGCAACCCCATCCTTCAAACCAATTCTTTGCAATCTTTACTTTAGCCACTCTCTCTACATATATTGTCTTATATCCAAAAATAATATATACTGAGGGATTGATTTTATAATTCCATGCAAACAGTCTACTAATACGCTGGCTTTATTGTAAGTTATAGTCCTAAAGTGAGTCTTACAGAGAAAAATTACCCACTGACTACAAAAATCCTAGCTCTAAATAAAGAGCTGTGAGTTGGGCAAAGCTAATGTTACTAAAGATTCACTATTGGTAAGAAATTAATGCAAGGTCTCAAAAGATCCCCAAGTCTCAAATTACAATATAGATCCCATATTCTAGGATTTTAAGGAATGAAAATTGTTAAATGGAATATGTATGACCTTCCAAAAAAACCAAGGAAACAACTGTATAATTGTAGAGAGTCTCTTTTCTTGGTCTCTGAATGCATTTCCTCAAAAGGTTTTGTTTATACAAATGGATTCATAACACAAAAGAGCTTAAAATACTTTGAAGGTCAAATAATCCATCTCTTTATTTCAAGTGAGACTTAGCTAGATCCAAATCAAGGGTTAAACATATTTTCTTCTAAGTTTGCCTATGGTATTTTTTTCTAATCTGTCATCCTTTCTTTGTCTTTTCTGACAATATGTTAACTGATGTCTTTTCTTTTTTTAAATATTTTATTTATTTATTTGACAGAGAGAGATCACAAGTAGGCAGAGAGGCAAGCAGAGAGAGAGAGGAGGAAGCAGACACCCCGAGATCACAACCTGAGCCGAAGGCAGTGGCTTAACCCACTGAGCCTCCCAGGTGCCCCAACTGATGTCTTTTCAAAAAGCTTATGACTGAATACTATCTTGAAAAGAGGAGTTTAATTGATAGTACTACAG
Source organism: Neogale vison (assembly GCF_020171115.1). Classification (NCBI taxonomy): domain Eukaryota; kingdom Metazoa; phylum Chordata; class Mammalia; order Carnivora; family Mustelidae; genus Neogale; species Neogale vison. Next base: position 52,167,647 of record NC_058096.1, read on the forward strand.
GTAAGTTCAAGGATAATGTTTTATGATATGGCAACCATGATTTTATGTGACTTGAATCTCTAAAGACCTCTTACCCCATTCCTTTTTTTTTTTTTTTAATTTTTTAAATTTATTTTTGCAAGACAGAGAGAGAGAGCATGTGCAGGCACAAGCAGGGGAAGGGGCAGAGGGAGAAGAGGACTCCCTGCTAAGCAGAGAGCCAGACATATGGGGTTAGATCCCAGGAGCCTGGGATCATGACCTGAGCTGAAGGCAGATGTTTAACTGACTGAGCTACCCAAGCACTCCCTTTTACCCCTTTCCAAAAGCCACGTTTTCTCTTCACACTGAGTGTACACTTACTAAAGCAGACTTTATTGACAATGCTATTGGGTGTTGTGCATTCCTTTTCTTCCCCCTGACTTAGCTTATGCTTATTTTACATAATGCAACCTAGTGCCACTTTTAAGCACATGAAAAGAAAATTTTAAAATAAGTGTAAGTAAAATTTCCTATAGAACCAGGCAGATTCTTTGTAACAAAACAAAACAAACAAAACAAAACCAAAAATGAACAAACCAAAAACAAAACCAGCCTACTCTCTTCTGAGTAAAATTAGGAGGAAATGGATAGAGTTCATAGTAACAGAGGGAGAGGCAATGACCCTTAGTCATGACTGGGCAGGAGGGCAATGTAGAAAACAGGAACTTGTCACTTGGACAAATTAGTTATTAAACTCTGAGCCTTCTATTTTCCATGAGACAGGCTGTAAGACTCAAACTAGATAATGGCCAGGCATTATGGCACATATTTTATAAAGAGCAGGATATTTTTTCAGGGGAGAACCCTTGGCCAGTAGAGCAGTTTGAAAGACTGCAGTGTGAAAGACATCAAATACTTGAAATTTTTGGTTAATCTGAAGTAAAATAAAGCCTAAGAATATTAGGGGAGGGGTAATGATTTTGTGTTCAAAAAAACCACAGTGCGTACATAATAATCCTTTGTATTACAACTATTTGCCAAGAGTCAAAGAAGAGCAGTGGCAATCAGATAAAGCAGTAGTTTATCTAGTAGGTTGTAAACTCTGATTAAAGAATTTGTGCCCCCAAAATAACCTGGGGAACATTATCTTTGACAGAAGCTTAAAATAATTGAAAATCGGGGGGTCTTACTGATTTAGATTTTCTTTTCTAAGAAAGGAGAAATGTAGAAGGTAGAAAACACTCATAATTTGGTTTGGGGATCCAGGAATGTTATGATCATGGTTTGTAATGGACAGCTTTTAAGGTTGTCCCCATAATCCTTACCGCCTGGCATTCACATTCTTGTATGCTCCTCCCTTTTTAGTGTGGTTGGGATCTGTGAGCTACTCTTAGTCAATAAAACTTGGCAAAGATGATAGGATATAAATCTGAATACCATATTTTATAAGATTTCATTTTGGAAGACTCCTACTCTCCTCTGTCTTTGAAGAGACCATGTTGTGAGAGATCTGTGTAAAGATCTTCATGGCAAGAACATATGGATGGTCTCTATGAACAGAAAGTCTTGGTAGCCAGCAAGAAGCAGGTGTCTTCAGTCAGATAGCCACAAGAAAGTGAACTTTGTCAACCAGCTCAGTGAATGTGGTAGTCGTTTCATTGCCAGTAGTGTCCAGATAAATAAATCCTTGACAACATCTTGATCCCAACCTTGTCTGAGACCCAGTTAAGCCATGTCCAGAATCCTGACTCAGCCAAACTGTGAGGTAATAGATATGTGTTAAGTTGCTAAATTCGTGGTAATTTGTTACTTAACATAGAATACTAATGCATTGTTAAAAGACAGTGGGAAAGAATGGAAAATTTTTGCATATCTCAAAATGGGAATTATACACTGAACTAAATTAAGTTTTTTCTTATCATGTAATACTGAAAAACAATCCTATAAGACAAATTATTTTTTCATTTTATAAATGAGAATTTTTTTTCATTTTATGCAAAGAGATATTAATAAACGTATCTACTATACCTAACATAGCTTTAAAAAAGCCAACTCATATTTATCCCATCTATGCCAGGTCCTGCTTCTCTCTCAACATGAACCTTTATAACTGGAAAATCTGCCTCTTTTCTTCTGTGCTGACTGATATTTGCATGTCCTTGAGGTTCAGTTCAAGTATCACCTGTGGCAAAGAAATCTTTCCTTGATCTGTAAGTCTGGGTTAGGTACATCTCCTACTTATTTTGTATTCATTTATTCATTCATTCATTCATTATTTTAACCAATGTCAGTCAAGCATGAATTATCTGCCTTATATCTTTAGTATGATAATAATGAATGAAACATGCAAGGGTCTTGATTAAATGAAATTTCTATTCTAATGTGAGATATAGGTAATATATAAATAAAATAAGTTAAGAATCATGCACACTATGCAAAAAAAAAGAATAAAAATTGATTGATAAAAATTGACCATGTGGCTATTTTATTTTAAGCAGTTAGGGAAGTTCTAAATGAGATGACCTTTAGTTTTGCTCTAAATGACAAAGGAGTCAGCCATGTGAATTTCAGAAGAAAGAGAAGACCACACAGTAGAAGCTAGCTATGCAAATGCCCTGATATATTGAATAATCTGAGAGAAGACCAGCCTTGTTGAATCACAAAGGTTAAACAAAAAGGTGGTAATAAATGGTAAGAGTAAGATAGTAACAACATTCTGAAGGACTTTAAAACCAGTACTCACATATACTTGAATGCTGTTAAAATGTCACTCATAATAAAAAGAAAGTGGAGGAGATTGACAAACTTGACAAGAAAACACTCAATGGAGTCACAGAAGTGAAGGACAATGAAGGACTAAGGAGTGACAGTGAGATACACACGTAGAAGACTATTATTGTCAACAATGTTTTTATTAGATATTCTTTAAAAGAAAGAAGAAAGATACAGCAGGTAAGAATGTGGATTAACATTACATACGTATACTGAAGGCAATAATGTAGTAAAGAGCAAAAAAAAAAAAAAAAAAAGATACATTGATGCCACAGAGGGAGGACCCTATGGCAGTAGGAAGGCCCTGGAGAAGAACAAAAGGAAGGAATGAAAGCCAAGTGCAAGAGTGGTGATCTTTGATGAAAAATTAGATTGGGAGGGAAGAAACTGAGGGGGCAATATTGGCCTTGCATTAACCTCGGTCCTGTTTATCATTTTATTGTTATATTTGGTTTAATTTTCTATTGTAACCATCAAAAGTTAAGTTTTATGAGAGTAAAATTTAGATACGTTGTCTACTAATTCACAAAGCCTAATACAATGTGTGGCATATAGTAGCTTGATTTTTAAATAAATGAATAGATGTGGAAATTTGGTCTTTTCCCTGGGATAAATGGATTCTGAAATATGGGGTGGAACTTTGAACCCTGCTTACTGCTGGTTTGTTTCATTTAATTTCTTTACTCCATTTTTATTGAGGGGAAACAAGACTGTTGGGAGAAAAAAAAATGACTTCCAGAACTATCACAAATAAATTATTCTTATCTTGAGTCAGAGTTTTATTATTTCTACATAGAGAGCAGTGGGGGAAAAAAAAAAACAGAAAACAGAAAACAAAACAAAAACATGCCACATTTATATTATGTTATTAAAAATTCTTTAAATCACTCTAATGTTACCTTTTCTATCACTTCGCTAAATTGAACATAATGTTTCAGATAACTTTAAAAATGTCATTTTTTTCTTCATTATGCATACTACCTATTATTATATGGATGCATTTTGAGGCCCCAGGTATGTATAAGTGTCTTCTATATCCCAAGATTGATAAATTGCTGAAGAAGAATTTCTGTTACTGAATTTAATTGTATCCCTATTAGACCCATGATCTAATTTGCATGTGTGTCCCTATGTCCACTTATTTCTTTGTATGTAAGTAGAATTAAAAGGGAATCAGATTTTTAAAAAAGGAATCAAATGATAGGTTTCTAAATGTTATAGATAACTTCTTAGTTACTATGAAAAATGCATATATGGCTATGGTCTCATTTAATCAATTTACTCTAAAGGTCAATATATTGGCAATATTTTTTTAAGTTTTTATTTAAATTCCAGTTAGATAACATACAGTGCAATATTAGTTTCAGGTATATACTATAGTGATTCAAAACTTACATCCATATATCACCCAGTGCCCATCACAATCAGTGTACTCCTTAATCCCCATCACCTATTTAACCCATTCTCTCCCTTCCCTCTCCCCTTTGGTAACCATCAGTTTGTTCTCTATGGTTAAGAGTGTGTTTCCTGGTTTGCCTCTCTCTCTTTTATGTTTCCTTTGCTTGTTTGTTTGTTTCTTAAATTCTACATATAAGTGAGATCAGATGGTAATTGTCTCTAACTGACTTATTTTGCTTAACATAATGATCTCTAGCTCCATTTATGTCATTGAAAATGGCAAAATTTCATTCTTTTTTATGGCTAAGTAATATCCCCCCCACACATACACACACACGCTGCATTCATAATTTGGCCATTGTAGCTAATGCTGCTATAAACATTGGGTGCATGTATCCCTTTGAATTAGTATTTTTGTATTATTTGGGTAAATACCTACTAATGCAATTTCTGGATCATAGGACATTTTTTATTCAATTTTTATGTGTTCTTAGAACTATATCTACAAATTATTTAGAAACTTATCAATAATTTTGAGTTTTGTTGAACTCAATTTCTATTCTTTAACTTACTGTCAGTTTCTTTAATCCTCTATTCATATATAACTTTATGTAATAAGGCAGGCAAGAACTTTATACCAATTATGAAACATCCAAGATTCAATATTCAGAAAAGTTTAGAGGAGTTTTGTGAGTGAATTTTTTTCTTACTTTTAAAAAGGTGTTCTCTTCCACCCAGCAAACTCCTCTTAACCTGACTTTCCCATTCTTGATTTAAGATTCCTCTTTTCTTTATTAATTGATTTCATACATTATTAAGAAAGTGGAATCCATGTAACAGAAGCTTTCTTTTTATCTTATACTAAGAAATTATAAATCTATATGCATTCATATCCATATTTTTCCATCTAACCTGTTACACTTGATATTGTGCTTCTCTTAATATCAAAATCAATTTTTCAAGGCCATGACTGAGTAATTGCTACTTATCAAGTCCTTAGTATATACAAGTCCTATGTATATACTAAGGACTTGATATATATTATATATATAATTATATATTATATAATTATATAAAATAATATAATAATATAAAATATAATATATACAAATATTATAAAAATATAAAAAATAATATAGAATTATATATATATGACTTGATAAGTAGCAATTACTCAGTCATGGCCTTAAAAAATGGATTTTTATATATATATATATATACAAAAATGTATATATGTGTATATATGTATATGTATGTATATATGTATATATACAAAAAAATATAAAACTGGTGAAAAAAGTGTGAAATTACTGTTTTAGAACACTGGGTAAAAGGTTCTGCAGAAATACGATCACCAAAAGAAGGGAAAACCATAAAACAAGTGCATGGTTGTGTCAGATTTCTGCTCAAAGTCATTCTGGATGACAGCATTGGGATGCGGGGCCTAAGCAAATAGATGAGCTGGGTGGATGGAGATCAAAGTTCTGAAGCAGCTAAAATTTCTGGACAGAATTTAATGAAGGAGGAAGCTATGAAGAGAGGAAGATCCCAAATTTTGCATGGACTCTTTATAAGTCTGTAACTGATTTAATAAAGTTGAACAGAGAAGACTCCCTAAAGCCTGGTAGGGAAAGGCACAGGAGAACTCTGATCAGAACAGAGATTCCAGAACTTGCATAGAAGACATAAGATTTCTAATTAGGGAGACCTCATTAAACAAGACAGAAACTCAACTGACACACCAGATAAATGAGTAGAGATAACTTACTTAGGCAGTAGATGCAAATCATCTCTGCCCTTAAAAAGCTTAAAACATGCTTCAAGAAGGTCAATCTGAGCTAACAGTAAAACTTCCAGGAAAACAAAACCAAAAACCAAAAACAACAAAAGCATCTCTTAGGGTAGGATAATGAATGTCCAGAGTAGAATATATTATTTTCAGCATTTAATTAAAAATCACTAAGATTTAGAAGAAGGGAAATGTATAAGGGAATTTTATTTATTTATTTTTTTTAATAAAAGAGTCTGTGGAAACAGACTCAAGATGTTTAAGCTTTTTTGTGATGAACAGATACGGATGGTTAGGTAGCTATTATAAAAATGTTTAAAGATATGATATGAAATATGCTTCACTAATAGAAAGGAAATCACAACAAATACTAAAGCCATAAAAATAGAAAATTTAGTACTAAAAATACCATATCTGATATGAAAATTTTGCTGTAAAGAATCATGATCATGTGGGATAAGGCAGATCAAAGGATCAGTGGACTTGAATGAAATCTGAGGAAAACAGATTTTTTAAAAATTTTAATCCCAATATGTTAACATACAGTGTTATATTAGTTTTAGGTGTACAATATAATGATCCAACAATACTGTACATTATTCAGTGCTCATCCTGAAAAGTGTATTCTTAATCCCCTTCACCTGTTTCATCCATTCCTCTACCCACCTCCCCTCTGGTATACATCAGTTTGTTCTCTATAGTTAAGAATCTGTTTTTTGGTTTATCTGTTTGTTTGTTTTTTTCTTTGTTCATATGTTTTGTTTCTTAAACTCCACATACTAGTGAAATGATATGATATTTGTCTTTTTCTGACTGACTGACTTTAGTCAGCATTATACTTTCTAGATCCATCCATCTTGCAAATGACAAGATTTTATTATTGTTTATAGCTGCATCTACTTTATCCATTTGTCTATCCAAGGACACTTGGGCTGCTTTCATAATTTGGCTATTGTAAATAATGCTGCAATAAACATAGGGGTACATATATCTTTTTGAATTAGTGTTTCATATTCTTTGGGTAAATGCCAAGTATGGGGACTACTGGATCATTTAGTAATTCTATTTTTAATTTTTTGAAGAACCTCCACACTGTTTCCCAGAATAGCTGTGCCAGTTTGCATTCCCACCAGTAGTGCATGAAGTTTCCTTTTCTCCACATCATCATCACTTGTTGTTTCTTGTGTTTTTTTATTTTAGCCATTCTGACAGGTGTGAGGTAATATCTCGTTGTAGTTTTCATTTGCACTTCATTGATGACGATGATGATAAACATCTTTTCATGTGTCTGTTGGCCATGTGTATATCTTAGGAGAAATGCCTGTTCATGTCTTCTGCTCATTTTTAAATTGGGTTATTTATATTTAAGGGTTGAGTTGTGTAGGTTCTTTATACATTTTGGATACTAAGCTTTATTTGATATACGATTTGGAAATATCTTCTCCCATTTAGTAGGTGGTCTTTTAGTTTTATTGATTATTTCCTTTGCTGTGCAGAAACTTTTTATTTTGATGTAGTTCCAATAGTTTATTTTTGCTTTGGCTTCTCTTGACTCAGAAGACATCTAGAAAAAGATTGCTATAGCTAATGCCAGATAAATTGCTACTTGTTTTCTCTTCCAGGATTTTTGTGGTTTCAGGTTACCTCTTTAGTCCTTTAATCCATTTTGAGTTTATTTTTGTATATGTGAAATGAAGTAGTCCAGTTCCATCTTGCATGTAGCTGTCTAGTTTTGCCAACACCATTTGTTGAAGGCATACTTTTCCCCTTTGCATATACTTGCCTACGTTGTCAAAGATTAATTAACCATATAATTGTTGGTTTATTGGGGGTACTTTATTCTGTTTCATTGATCTCTGTATCTATTTTTGTGCCAGTACCATACTGTTTTGATTGCTATAGCTTTGTAATATATATTGAAACCTGGGTTTGTGACACTTCCAGTTTTGTTTTTATTTTAAGATTGCTTTCATTATTCAGGATCTTTTGTGATTCCATACAAATTTAGGATTATTTGTTCTAGTTCTATGAAAAATGTTATTGGTATTTTGATAGGGATTACTTTAAGTCTTTACATTGCTTTTGGTAGTATGGACATTTTTAACAATACTTGTTCTCCCAATCTATGAACATGGAATATCTTTCCATTTGTTTGTGTTGTCTTCCATTTCTTTGATAAAAGAAATGTTTTCAGTTTTTCAGAATATAGGACTTTCACCTACTTGGTTAAATTTATTCTTAGATATTTTATTATCTTTTGTGAATTTGTATATGAGATTGTTTTTTAATTTCTCTTTCTTCTGCTTCATTATTAGTGTATTTTCTGTATATTGAGTTTGTCTCCTATGACTACTGAATTCATTTATCAGTTCTAGTAGTTTTTCAGTGGAGTCTTTAGGGCTTACTGTATACAGTATTATGTCATCTGCAAATAGTGAAAGTTTTACTTCTTCCTTACTAATTTGGTTGCCTTTTATTATTATTATTTTTTCTTGTCTGACTGCTATGGCTAGGACTTCCAATGCTATGCTGAATAAAAGTAGTGAGAGTGGACATTTTTTGTCTTGTTCCTTATGTTACGGGAAAAGTTCTCAGTTTTTCACCATTGACTATGATGTTAACTGTGGGGTTTTCATATATGGTCTTTATTGTGTTGAGGTATGTTCCCTTTAAATCTACTTTGCTGAGGGCTTTTTTTTTTTAATAATGAATGGATATTGTACTTTGTCAACTGTTTTTTCTGCACTGATTGAAATGATCATATAGTTTTCATTCCTTTTCTCATTGATGTGTTGTATTACATTGATTGACGAGAATATTGAACCATGCTTGCATCTTGGGAATAAATCTCATTTGATCATGGTGAATGATTGTTTTTTACTGTATTGTTAGATGCAGTTTCCTAATATTTTGTTGAGGATTTTTGCACGTGTTTGTCAGAAATATTGACCTGTAGCTCTCTTTACTCATGGGATTTTTATCTGGTTTTGATATCAGTGTAATGCCAGCCTCAGAGAATGTTTTGAAGCATTCTTTCATCTTCTGTTCTCTGGAATAGTTTGAGAAGAATAGCTATTCATTCTTCTTTAAATGTTTGGTAGGATTCACCTGAGAAGTTGTCTGGCCATGGACTTTTGTTTGGGGAGGTTTTTTTGTTTTGTTTTGTTTTTGTACTGTTTTTTTGTTTTGTTTTGTTTTTTAAGTATTGCTTTAATTTCATTGCTGGTAATTGGTCTGCTCAAATTTTAATTTCTTCCTGATCAGTTTTGGGACTACTAATATGTTTCTAAGGATTTATCTATTGTTCTAGATGGTCCAGGTTTTTTTAATATATAACTTATTTATACAATAAACATTTATACAATAAATAATTATACAATAAATATTTATACAATAAATAAATTTATCGTACTTCTGAGGGGTGTCAGTTATTTCTCCTCTTTCATTTCTGATTTTGTTTGAGTTCTTTCTCTACCTCTTTTTCTCTCTCTCTCTCCCTCTCTTACTTATTTATTCATTTTGATGAATCTGGCTAATAGTTTATCAATTGCGTTCATGTTTTTAAAGAACCAGATCTTAGTTTCCTTGGTTTGTTCTATTGTTTTTGTTTGTTTGTTTTGTTTTGTTTTTTTGTTATTTTAGTTTCTATTTTATTTATTTCTGCCCTAATCTTTGTTACTTCTTTTCTTCTACTGGTTTTGCAATTTGTTTATTCTTTGTCTAGCTCCTTCAGTTGTAAGATTGGTTTGTTTATTTGAGATTTTTTGCTTCTTGAGTTAGGCCCATGTTGCTATATACTTTCCTTTTAGAACATTTTTTTCTGAATTCAAAAGATTTTGGACCATTGTGTTTTCTTTTTTATTTGTATCCATGCATTTTTTTTAATTTCTCCTTTGATTTATTTGTTGATCCATTCATTGTTTAATAGTAGGTCATTTAATTTCCATGTATTTGGAAAACATGGAAAATTTTAAAAATTACAAAAAGTTTTAATGGACAACGAAGCAGTATCAGTCTAGCACAATTGTATATGAAGTCGCAAGGACAGAAGCATGAGAACTGAACATTAAGAAAGACCAAATGAATAAAATTAAATATAAAAGACCAAATATTTTAAAACTTGTTGAAATATAAAATTTATAGATCCAAGAAGCTCAATGAATCTTAAATAATACTAATACATAGATACCACAATGAGGCACAAAGTAGTCATATGACTGAAATAGTGAAATATTGATAATGAAAACAGGAGAAGATCTTGAAAGTAGTTAATGGAGGAAAATTATAATAATATAACAATAGTTGACTTCTATTACAAAGAAGACCAGAGGCAATGGAATGATATATTCAAAAGGCTGAGTGAAAAATTAAAAGCTGTCAATACAGAACCCTACAATCAGAAAATATACACAAATATATTTCAATTTCCAAAGTGTAAAACTTATATAAATATATATAATATATACAAATATATATATATGATATATATATATAGTGACAAAATCTGTTTCTATAATCAATGCCTGAGGAAGTTCTTCAGTCTGAAGGAATTAATAACAAATGGAAAGTAGTATCTAAAGAAAGAAATGTATTCATTTATTTCATTTCAAAGGAAATACTAAATATGTAGGTGAATATATAAAATACTTCTTTTAAGTTATGGATGATAATATAAGACAAAAGCTCCAGAAGTATAACATCATATTTATTGTTAATAGCACAAAGGTCAGGTAAATTAAATGAAAATATGAAGTTGAATTTTTTTTATATTTAAGTAAAATGGAAAACATGAACTCTAAAATAATGGAAAACATATAGCTAAATATCTAAATAGAATCATTAATATAAAACAAAGAAAGTAAAAAATCCTAAAGAAAACAGGAAAGGAGGAACAAATTTAAAAATCATTTAATCAAAAAATGAATGAAAATAGGATATTTCTAATCAAATGATTGAGTTCAAAACAATGATCTTGAAAAATTGCATTAAATGTATGTGTATGTAATCCCTAATAGAGCTTCCAAATGTATGATGCATAGGGGCACCTGAGTGGTACAGTAGGTTGAGCCTCTCTGTTTTGGCTCAGGTTGAGATTTTGGATTGTGAGATCAATCCCCTTCTAGGGCTCCATGCTCACCACAGAATCTCCTTAAGACTCTCTCTCCCTCTGCCCCCCCACATTTGAGTGTGTGCATTCTTTCTAAAATGAATAAATCTTTTTAAAAAGCTTGACACATAAATTGACAGAATTAAAGGGAGAAAAAGACAAATTATAACTGCATAATTAAATATCATTTCTCTTCAAAATTTATAGAGAAACTAAAAAAAAAGAAAAAGAATGAAAAAATCAAGAATGTTAATATTCTTGGCCAACTTGATATTTATAAATTTCAAGTCTCTCAAAATACCCATTTTTGAAGTAGAGATGTAGTATATACCAAGCAAGATCTTATCTTGAGTCATATAACAAATCTCAACAAATTCCCAAAGACTCATATTTTCAGAGAATGTTTTCTGTATTACAAGAATAATAAATTAAAATACATTAAAAATAGTTAGAAAAGCTCTAAATATTTGGAAATTAATAATTCCTGGGTGAAAATAATTCCCAACGAAAATAAGAACATATTTGGAACTAAATAATAATAAAAATATACCATATAATAGTTTGTGAGATGCAATGAAAGCAGGCCTGAGGGAAAAAAATTATAACTAAAAATCTTATTATAAGAAATAAACTTTTACAAATTAATCTGACTTTTACCATAAGAATCAATGAAAAATATAAAAATAACCTGTAAAAATAAAAAATACATAATAAAAGCAGAAGTCAATGAAAGAGAAAATGATCCAAGTCCTACGTTGTAGTTATCAAAGTTTTATAAACTAAAGAAGCTACTTAGATTGATCAATAAAAAAGAGAAAGAACACACATTAATACTATCAGGAATAACATGTTGAAAAAATACCAGGGAAACGTCAAATGATTTTATGATGAAATTCCATAAATTAGATTAAATAAATAATTTCTTTGAAAAACACAGCTTACTAAAAGTTAGACAGAAAATAATAGTACATTTTAATAGCCCTTCCTCTTTAAATAATTAAATTAATAATTTAAAGTTTATCACAAAGAAAATTCAAGAACCAGATGATTTTGCTGGGTAATTGTGAATTATATCATACATTTACATAGGAAATATTAAAAATCTTACACAAAACTTATGAAGAAGGAGCATGTCACAACTTCTTTTATGACAGCAGCATATCTCTGACACCAACAACTGACAAGGATATTATAAGAAAGTCCTAATAAGGGGTGCTTGGGTACCTCATTCAGTTAAGCGTCTGCCTTTCAGCTCACGTCAAGATCTCCAGGTCCTGGAATCAAGCCCTGAATTGGGCTTCCTCCTCAGCAGAGAGAATTCTCTCTCTCTCTCTTTCCCCAATGTTTGTTCTCTCTCTCTCTCTCAAATAAACAAATAAAATCTTAAAAAAAAAAAGTCCTAATATTCCCTCATAATTAGACACAAATATATTTTAGAACATATTAATCAATTATAGAACTATATTTTAATAGGACAATACATCATAACAACTAAGGTTTGTCACAGAAGTTCAGTATTAGTTTAACATTAAATAAAGTTGATATAATTTACCATATTAACAGTATAGAGCAGAATAATAGTTGGATCATCCTCATAGATAAATAAAAAGTAATTACAAGAGAACATTCAAAATTGCCCCCAGTTAAGGAAAGGGTACCTTCATAATGACATTAAACAGTCATTAAATGTAGTCTGCTTCAGGGAAAGGGTATGATTTTAAATAAAGTTCCTGACAGAGCTTATAACCGACACTTTCCGTAGATGAGGGAATTAAGGCCTAAGGGAGCATCTGGGTGTCTCAACAAAGTACTCATTATCATCTTCTACTTGCACGGGAGAGATTCACTTGCTTAACATTAAGTTTAGGAGCAGCTGGTCTTGAGGCCACAACTAATTTTTATTCTCTCCTTCCTCTGTTGCCCATTCAAGAGTCCCTTCACCCTCAGCTAGTGCCTTTGTTGGGACCAGAGGTTTCCCTGGTAGAGTTACGCAGAGACTTCTCCTTAAGAGGTCCGAATCCCTGAACACTGTACTTTGATTAGAAAAACACAATGATATTTTAATGATATTTTCAATTAAAATTCCTGGATGGCAAATACATTCCTTTCTCACCCTCATTGTATAATAGCAGATCTACTTCCTTTACATGAACAGGATAATTTATATTTGCCAAAATGGTCACTCCTCTTCTGCTCAACCCTTGGCAGACACAGTCCAGCGTGTCTAGGCAGAAGGTTTTGTTTAAAAGTTCAGGAGAATTCTTGTTGTTTGTCTTGATGGAAGCACATTCCATCTATGAATTAGGACCTAAGAACCCACAGAGCTCAGATGTGTAAGGATAGAAAGCAAAGAAAAATCTCGAGTAGGTCTTTGGGAGCGATGAGAAACAGATCCACTTTTCTTTCCAGCCCTTAGTTTCTGGATCCAAGTATTTTACTTAATGGAACATGATACGATAGATGTTGACTTAGAGCTGTACAATAAATACTGCAGGACCTCGCAAAGTACAATTTCTTAGCTAGCATCTCAGCTGCATCTTCACGTTTCTTCCATTGCTCTATTAGGAATGCAGCTTTTGTCTTGTGCTGTATGTAGTAAGATCCTACTCATGTGTCCATTGCCACACCTCCTTTTCTACTAACTGGCCCAATGTAATATGTGGCAATTCATGTGCATAGATTGAAAGCTATATTTCTGAAGAAGGCAGAGTGGACTGGAGGGACAGGATCTATTCTATATCCATTTGTTCATTGGACAATGTTATTTCATTGTCTGAAAGGTAATTCAATATTAAATTTTAAAACTAAAAAGGACAAATTCTGAGTTCATTAGGTATCCCAATCCAAACCTATTTGTCTACTAGTTTTCTGTCAGCTAATGTCATTACTATCCAGCATGATGACCATACCAAAAATTTTGGAGTTACAGTTAGTAACTCCCTTGGGTCCTCATTCTGTATCCAGGCCATACTCAAAGACCATCACCTGTATCTACTGCCCTTACCTTATTTTTAGGCACTGTATTTCTATTTTAGACAGTGGCAATACTTTCCTTGCTGGTCTCTTAATTCCATCCTTGCATCCTCATTCTTTTTCTCCACTTAGCAGTGAGAGTAAACTTTCTATATCATAAATCAGATCATATCACTCCCACCCTTAAAATTAGGTAATGGCTTTTCATAACTATGCATAAATTATCAGGTCCTTATTATGGAGCACTACACTCAACTTGACATGTTATCTCCCTGATCTGGTCTTTCTCATGCTAGTGTTCTGTTTCCAATCTACCTATCTTTCATTGCCTCAAAAGCATCAAGTTCTTTCACATATCAGAGCCTTTGGCCATCGTCTCTCTCTAATTCTCAGTGTGTCTGATTCCCTCTTCTTCTTTAAGCCTTACCTTCTTAAGCTAACTTAGAGAGCTCTTCCATGCTTACTTTTGCTGGACAATGCCCCCACCTCTGAATCTGTTATCGTGTGTGATGCACTGCGATAATTCATATGGTTTACCATTCTTTACTTTTTAGTTCCTGATTGTCTCTCTACTCTAATAGACTTTGAGCTTTGTGCAAGCTTTGACTGTATCTGCTTTGTTGTTTGTGTTTGTGCGTATGTGTGTGTGTTTGTGTATATCAGGATTTCCCTAGAACACAAGAGACTTTTATTACATATTTTACAAATATTTCTTAAACATCACTTTAATAAACATTAATTAACTATTAAAATAAATCATAGAAAGTTTTTGTCCTCATAGAAATTTCTACATTAAATATACCATATATCCAGAAGGCAAGCACATATGCTTTTTCTAATTCATTTTTAAACATAAACAGTACCTTTGAAAGTTTCTTTACTCTTTTTGTGAGTTTAGGGCCAGAGTATAGCCATCAGAAGTAACATAAAAATTTAACAAAATTAACATTTCAGATATGACACACTTAGTGTTCTAACAATTGAAACCTTAATATCCTTATTTGACAGCACATCACAGAAAGACTTCAAGAAGATTTATGTAATTTAGGATTTTCAGAAGGAGGATCATTTATGCTAAACTCAATTAGAAGAGGAGCAAATGAAATTACTTATATGGCACTTAAAGCTTTTCTTTATAGTTTTCTGAAATGTAAATATTTTACAGTGAAATACATAATATTTTGAAACCAGCCACGCGGTTATTTATTAATGTTCTACCATATTTTTTATACTTTTTATTGACTGAGGCCATGTATTTTCTTGAATGCCTTTGGTGTATCTTCCTTTTCTGCCATTATTTTATCTTTATACTCAGGGACATTCATATGTATCTACATTTAAGCCAAACTCAAAGATATCCATGTATTATTTTGTACTTTCAACATTGACTCTGTTCTATTTATTCTTTTCATGTGGATGGCAGTGTCTTTCTCCAGGATCATTTATAATATTTAAGAGGTCCACTCATGCCCTTCTCTGCAGGTCTGCATTATTGACTTTTATTACTTGTCATTCATTGATTTGGGCTATTTGAAAATTTCCCAATTACTATATTTGGTTCTTCACATAATTATTTTTGTGGAGTACCTACTATATTCCAATCACTGTTCTAGACTTTGAGGTTACTTTAGCTAAAAAGAACAGATATAGATCCCACATTTAAGAAGTATTTTAATAGGGACACATAGACATTAAAAGATAATAAATGAAACAAGAACTGCTATTTAAACAAACAAACAAACAAAAGAACAGGTAAAATGAATTGTAGAGGCACCTTACTGACTCAGTGGGTCATGCAACTTTTGATCTTGGGGTTCTGAGTTCAAGCCCCATGTGGGATATAGAGATTACTTAAATAGGTAAAAACCTTAAAAAATTGCTAGTGTTATGATAGTTGGGAAGGGGAATGTTATTATTTTACTGGTTTTTATTTAGCTATTTTATATGAGGGAGAGTTTCCTGAAAAAGTGATTATTGAACAGATTTGAACTTAGTGAATACAAGAGCTGTATGGATTCATACAGAAAGTGTATTACAATGGGATGGACTCATTAGTGGATAGAGTCCAGAGAGCATCACTGCATTGTTAGAAATAACATGAGACAGCAATGTTGAAAGGTTAAGGCAAAACAGGTCAGAATGGAGATGGTTACCAATACAGCTAGAAGTGGGATTCAGGCAGAACTCTTAATGTCTTAAAGCTATAGTAAGGACTTCTGTTTTTATTATAAGTCAAGCTGGAAACCCTTAAAGGGCCCTGATGGAAGTAGAGTATGTGATCTGACATTTGAATGCACACTTAGCTGCTGGATAAGGGACTATTCCAAAATTTTGTTTAAGGGAATATGATAGCTTTGACCAGGACAAAAGTAGTGGAAAGTAGGTTCTGCATATGTTTTGAAGCCAGAATCTAAGGCTTTCCTTTGGGAGATGCTATCAGTATGGGAACAAAAGATACTTTATATGTTTTATTCTAATATATATATATATATATATATATATATATATATACATATGTATATATTTCTAAAATATATATTCTATTCCATACCCATACCCATAAGATAACTATCTTAGGAGCATTAAGCACTTAATAGAAAAACTAAAGATAAAATACACATATTAGAGGAGGAGTCAAGATGGAGGAGGAGTAGCAGGCTGAGATGACATCAGGTAGCAGGAGATCAACTAGATAGTTTATCAAACCATTCTGAACACCCACAAATCCAACAGGAGATCAAAGAGAAGAAGAGCGGTAATTCTAGAAACAGAAAATTGACCACTTTCTGAAGGGTTGGACCAACAGAGAAATGAATCCAAAGCAATGGGAAGATAGACTGTGGGGGGAGAGTCCAGCTCCCAGCAAGTGGCAGAGCAACAGAGCACAAAATCAGAACATTTAAAAGTCTGCTCCACTGAGGGACATCACTCCAGAGGCTAAGCTGGGGTGAAGTCCACATGGGGACACCGTGATCTCAGGTCCTGCAGGGTCACAGAAGGATCAGGGGTGTCTGAGTGCAGCAGAGCTCACAGGTATTAGAGTGGGGAAGCCGGCTACAGAGATGGAGGTGAGGAATGAGCTCTCAATTAGGGATTACCTTGAACTGTGATCCATGGCAGAGTCAGACCGCTGCTCTTTGAGCAAGAACCTCACAAGATCCAGAGAGACCCCCCTGGAAGAGTGCAGGGATCTGCAGGGTTTGGAGATTCCAGGCAGAGCTGTGTGCCAGAGATAGATATGCTTGGTCAGAGACTGGGTGAGCTCGGTGCACAGCCAGAAGCCAGAGAGATGGCGGTGACTGAGTGCTTTCCTCTGAGGATGCACTGAGGAGTGGGGCCCCAAGCTCTCAGCTCCCTGGGGCCAAAGATTGGGAGGCGACATTTTTACTCCCATCCTCCAGAACTTTAAGGAAGCATTCTGGAAATAAAACTTCCCAAAAGCAAACTTGAGCGGATTACTTAGCCCAGGCCCTGGTAAGGGTGGCGCAATTCCACCTTGCGCAAACACATTTGAGAAGCACTACAACAAGCCCCTCCCCCAGAAGATCAGCAAGAAATCCAGCCAAGACCAAGTTCACTTACCAAGGAGAATGGCAGGATTCCAGAGGAAGAGAAAACATAGCATAGAATTCAAAGCTTTTTCCCCATGATTCTTTAATCTTGCAAAATTAATTAATTATTTTTAAGTTTATTTTTTTCTTGTGCTAAACATTTTTTAATTTTCCTCTTTCTTCTTTTAATGTTTCATAGCTAGTTTATCTTAACAATACCTTTCATAAAAAAAATCTTTCTGAAACTTCATTACTATAGTCATATATTATCTTTTGTTATATCTAACATTGTTTTTTGTATATGCATAGGGTTTTTTCTTCTAAAAAAATTTGGGATACAACTTCTAATAGATCAAAATATACCCTAAATCTAGCACAGGGCTTTGTTCTAGTCTCCAGCCTGAGCAAATTCAATCCACTTTCTTTTTCTTTATTCCCCCAACCAACTTAACTTGTCAACTCCTTTTTTAGAATTTTTAAAAAAATTTTTCATCTTTATAGTCATATTCCATCCCTTCATCATGTTTACCCTTATATATGTTTTTTACTCTTTAAAATTTTGGGAGGTAATTTCTTCTAAGAGACCAAAATACTCCCAAAACTGAGTGGATGACCCTGCTCTATTTACCAGTCTAATATACATATTTTCTTTTTTTTTTTTTCATTTTTTCTTTTTTCTTTTTCTGAACTTCTTTTTTTCCCTTCTTCCCCCAATGATTTGGGGTCTCTTCTGGTTTGGTTAAAGCACATTTTCCTGGGGTCTTTGCCACCGTTTTAGTATTTTATTCTCTCCTTCATATATTCTTTTTTATTATTATTAATTTTTTAATATTTTACTCCTTCATATATTCTTATCCAGATAAAATGACAAGGCAGAAAAATCACCACAAAAAAAAATAAATAAAATAACAGAGGCAATATCAAACACTAGGAACCTAACCAATACAGACTTTGGTAATACGTCAGCTTTAGAGTTCAAAATGACAATTCTTAAGGGGCTAGCTGGACTCAGAAATGTCATGGAAGATAGAGAAATGCTGTCTGGAGAAATAAAAGCCCTTTCTGGAGAAATAAAAGAACTAAAATCTAACCATGCTGAAATTTAAAAAAAAAGCTATTAATGAGATGCAATAAAAAATGGATGCTCTTACTGCTAGGATAAATAAGGCAGAAGAGAGAGTTAGTGATATAGAAGACCAAATGACAGAGAATAAAGAAGCTGAGCAAAAGAGAGACAAACAACTACTGGACCACAAGGGGAGAATTTGAGAGATAAGTGTTACCAGAAGATGAAACAATCAATATTAGAATAATTGGGATTCCAGAAGAAGAAGAAAGAGAGAGGGGAACAGAAGGTATATTGGGATGAATTATTATAGAGAATTTCCCTAATATGGCAAAGGGAACAAGCATCAAAATCCAGGAGGCACAGAGAACCTTGCTCAAAATCAGTAAGAATAGGTCCGCACCTGGTCACCTAATAGTAAAATTTATAAATCTTAGCAACAAAGAGAAAATTATGAAAGCAGCCTGGACAAGAAATCTGTAAAATACAATGATAAAAATATTAGATTGGCAGCAGACTTATCCACAGAGACCTGGCAGGCCAGAAAGAATTGGCATGATATATACAGAACACTAAATGAGAAAAACATGCAGCCAAGAATACTATATCCAGGCAGGCTATCATTAAAAATAGAGGAGAGATAAAAATCTTCCAGGACAAACAAAAATAAAAAGAATTTGTAAACACCAAACCAGCTCTACAGGAAATATTGAAAAGGGTCTTCTAAGCAAAGAGAGAGCCTAAAAGTAGTAGACCAGAAAGGAACAGAGACAATATACAGAACAGTTACCTTACAGGCAATACAATGGCACTAAATTCATATCTTTCAATAGTTACCCTGAATGTAAATGGGCTAAATGCCCCAACAAAAAGACATAGGGTATCAGAATGGATAAAAACAACAACAACAACAACAACAACAAACCATCAATATGCTGTCAAGAAACTCATTTTAGACCCAAAGAAACCTCCAATTTAAAGTGAGAGGGTGGAGAGGGGAGGAATCAAGATGGCGGAGAAGTAGCAGGCTGAGACTACTTCAGCTAGCAGGAGATCAGCTAGATAGCTTATCTAAAGAGTGCAAACACCTGCAAATCTATCAGCAGATCGAAGAGAAGAACAGCAATTCTAGAAACTGAAAAACAACCACTTTCTGAAAGGTAGGACTGGCGGAGAAGTGAATCCAAAGCGACGGGAAGATAGACCCCGGGGGGAGGGACTGGCTCCCGGCAAGCGGCGGAGCGGCAAAGCACAAAATCAGGACTTTTAAAAGTCTCTTCCGCTGAGGGACATCGCTCCAGAGGCTAAACCGGCATGAAGCCCACGTGGGGTCAGCATTGCCTCAGGTCCCACAGGGTCACAGAAGTATCAAGGGTTTCTGAGTGTCACAGAGCTTGTGGGTATTAATTAGAGCGAGAAAGCCGGCTGCAGAGACAGAGCCGACAGTAAGCTCGCAGTTTGGGGTTACCTTGAACTGGTCGCAGGCTCGGTGAGCTCGGAGTGCGGTCGGAGGTCAGGCAGACGGGAGTTACTGGGTGCTGTTCTCTGAAGGCGCACTGAGGAGTGCGGCCCTGGGCTCTCGGCTCCTCCGGGCCAGAGACCAGGAGGCCGCCATTTGTATTCCTGTCCTCCGGAACTCTCCGGAAAGTGCTCAGGGAATAAAAGCTCCTGAAAGCAAACCTGAGCGGATTACTCAGTCCAGCCCCTAGTAAGGGCGGTGCAATTCCGCCTGGGGCAAAGACACTAGAGAATCACTACACCAGGCCCCTCCCCCAGAAGATCAACAAGAAATCCAGCCAAGACCAAGTTCACCTACCAAGGAGTGCGGATTCAATACCAAGGAGAGCAGCAGAATTCCAGAGGAGGAGAAAGCAAAGCACGGAACTCATGGCTTTCTCCCTGTGATTTTTTAGTCTTGAGTTAAAGTAATTTTTTCTTTTTCATTTTTTTTCTCTACTTTTGCTAAATTTTTAAATTTTTAAAAATTTTTTTTTAATTTTTTAAAAATTTTTTTAACTTTTACTCTTTTCATTTATAACGTTTTTTAACTAGTTTATCTAATATATATATTTTCTTTTTCATACTTTTCTTTCTTCATTTTCTTTTTTTAATTCCTTTTTTTTTCTTTCTTTTTTTTAAACCTCTTTTTATCCCCTTTCTCTCCCCTCACGATTTAGGATCTCTTCTGATTTGGTTAAAGCATATTGTCCTGGGGTTGTTGCCACACTTTTAGTATTTTACTTGCTCCTTCATATACTCTTATCTGAACAAAATGACAAGGCAGAAAAATTCACCACAAAAAAAAAGAACAAGAGGCAGTACCGAAGGCTAGGGACCTATTCAATACAGACATTGGTAATATGTCAGATCTAGAATTCAGAATGACAATTCTCAAGGTTCTAGCCAGGCTTGAAAAAGGCATGGAAGATATTAGAGAAACCCTCTCCAGAGATATAAAAGCCCTTTCTGGAGAAATAAAAGAACTAAAATCTAACCAAGTTGAAATCAAAAAAGCTATTAATGAGGTGCAATCAAAAATGGAGGCTCTCACTGCTAGGATAAATGAGGCAGAAGAAAGAATTAGTGATATAGAAGACCAAATGACAGAGAATAAAGAAGCTGAGCAAAAGAGGGACAAATAGCTACTGGATCACGAGGGCAGAATTCGAGAGATAAGTGACACCATAAGACGAAACAACATTAAAATAATTGGGATTCCAGAAGAAGAAGAAAGAGAGAGGGGAGCAGAAGGTATACTGGAGAGAATTATTGGGGAGAATTTCCCCAATGTGGCAAAGGGAACGAGCATCAAAATTCAGGAGGTTCAGAGAACACCCCTCAAAATCGATAAGAATAGGCCCACACCACGTCACCTAATAGTAAAATTTACAAGTCTTAGTGTCAAAGAGAAAATCCTGAAAGCAGCCCAGGAAAAGAAGTCTGTAACATACAATGGTAAAAATATTAGATTGGCAGCTGACTTATCCACAGAGACCTGGCAGGCCAGAAAGAGCTGGCATGATATTTTCAGAGCACTAAACGAGAAAAATATGCAGCCAAGAATACTATATCCAGCTAGGCTATCATTGAAAATAGAAGGAGAGATAAAAAGCTTCCAGGACAAACAAAAACTGAAAGAATTTGCAAACACCAAACCAGCTCTACAGGAAATATTGAAAGGGGTCCTCTAAGCAAAGAGAGAGCCTACAAGTGGAGGATCAGAAAGGAACAGAAACAATATACAGTAACAGTCACCTTACAGGCAATACAATGGCACTAAATTCATATCTCTCAATAGTTACCCTGAACGTTAATGGGCTAAATGCCCCAATCAAAAGACACAGGGTATCAGAATGGATAAAAAAACAAAACCCATCTATATGTTGCCTCCAAGAAACTCATTTTAAGCCCGAAGACACCTCCAGATTTAAAGTGAGGGGCTGGAAAAGAATTTACCATGCTAATGGACATCAGAAGAAAGCAGGAGTGGAAATCCTTATACCAGATCAATTAGATTTTAAGCCAAAGACTATAATAAGAGATGAGGAAGGACACTATATCATACTCAAAGGGTCTATCCAACAAGAAGATCTAACAATTTTAAATATCTATGCCCCCAACGTGGGAGCAGACAACTATATAAACCAATTAATAACAAAATCAAAGAAACACATCAACAATAATACAATAATAGTAGGGGACTTTAACACTCCCCTCACTGAAATGGACAGATCATCCAAGCAAAAGATCAGCAAGGAAATAAGGGCCTTAAACGACACACTGGACTAGATGGACATGACAGATATATTCAGAACATTTCATCCCAAAGCAACAGAATATACATTCTTCTCTACTGTACATGGAACATTCTCCAGAATAGATCACATCCTCGGTCCTAAATCAGGACTCAACCGGTATCAAAAGATTGGGATCATTCCCTGCATATTTTCAGACCATAATGCTCTGAAGCTAGAACTCAACCACAAGAGGAAGTTTGGAAAGAACCCAAATACATGGAGACTAAAGAGCATCCTTCTAAAGAATGAATGGGTCAACCGGGAAATTAAAGAAGAATTGAAAAAAATCATGGAAACAAATGATAATGAAAACACAACAGTTCAAAATCTGTGGGACACAACAAAGGCAGTCCTGAGAGAAAAATATATAGTGGTACAAGCCTTTCTCAAGAAACAAGAAAGGTCTCAGGTACACAACCTAACCCTACAACTAAAGGAGCTGGAGATAGAACAAGAAAGAAACCCTAAGCCCAGCAGGAGAAGAGAAATCATAAAGATCAGAGCAGAAATCAATGAAATAGAAACCAAAAAAACAATAGAACAAATCAACGAAACTAGGAGCTGGTTCTTTGAAAGAATTAATAAAATTGATAAACCCCTGGCCAGACTTATCAAAAAGAAAAGAGAAAGGACCCAAATAAATAAAATCATGAATGAAAGAGGAAAGATCACAATTAACACCAAAGAAATACAAACTATTATAAGAACATACTATGAGCAACTCTACGCCAACAAATTTGAAAATTTGGAAGAAATGGATGCATTCCTAGAGACATATAAACTACCAAAACTGAACCAGGAAGAAATAGAAAGCCTGAACAGACCCATAATCAGTAAGGAGATTGAAACAGTCATTAAAAATCTCCAAACAAACAAAATCCCAGGGCCAGACAGCTTCCCAGGGGAATTCTACCAAACATTTAAAGAAGAACTAATTCCTATTCTCCTGAAATTGTTCCAAAAAATATAAATGGAAGGAAAGTTTCCAAACTCATTTTATGAGGCCAACATCACCTTGATCCCAAAGCCAGACAAGGATCCCATCAAAAAAGAGAGCTATAGACCAATATCCTTGATGAACACAGATGTGAAAATTCTCACCAAAATACTAGCCAATAGGATTCAACAGTACATTAAAAGGATTATTCACCACGACCAAGTGGGATTTATTCCAGGGCTGCAAGTTTGGTTCAACATCCGTAAATCAGTCAATGTGATACAACACATCAATAAAAGAACAAGAACCATATCATACTCTCAATAGATGCTGAAAAAGCATTTGACAAAGTACAGCATCCCTTCCTGATCAAAACCCTTCAAAGTGTAGGGATAGAGGGCACATACCTCAAAGCCATCTATGAAAAACCCACCGCAAATATCATTCTCAATGGAGAAAAACTGAAAGCTTTTCCACTCCAAAACTGCTAGAACTTGTACAGGAATTCAGTAAAGTGTCAGGATATAAAATCAATGCACAGAAATCAGTTGCATTTCTCTACACCAACAACAAGACAGAAGAAAGAGAAATTAAGGAGTCAATCCCATTTACAATTGCACCCCAAACCATAAGATACCTAGGAATAAACCTAACCAAAGTGGCTAAGAAACTATACTCAGAAAACTATAAAGTACTCATGAAAGAAATTGAGGAACACACAAAGAAATGGAAAACTGTTCCATGCTCCTGGATTGGAAGAATAAATATTGTGAAAATGTCTATGCTACCTAAAGCAATCTACACATTTAATGCAATTCCTATCAAAGTACCATCCATCTTTTTCAAACAAATGGAACAAATAATCCTAAAATTTATATGGAACCAGAAAAGACCTCGAATAGCCACAGGAATATTGAAAAAGAAAGCCAAAGTTGGTGGCATCACAATTCCAGACTTCAAGTTCTATTACAAAGCTGTCATCATCAAGACAGCATGGTACTGGCACAAAAACAGACACATAGATCAATGGAACAGAATAGAGAGCCCAGAAATAGACCCTCAACTCTATGGTCAAATAATCTTTGACAAAGCAGGAAAGAATGTCCAATGGAAAAAACACAGCCTCTTTAATAAATGGTGTTGGGAAAATTGGACAGCCACATGCAGAAAAATGAAATTGGACCATTTCCTTCACCTCACACAAAAATAGACTCAAAATGGATGAAGGACCTCAATGTGAGAAAGGAATCCATCAAAATCCTTGAGGAGAACACAGGCAGCAACCTCTTTGACCTCAGCCGCAGCAAATTCTTCCTAGGAACATCGCCAAAGGCAAGGGAAGCAAGGGCAAAAATGAACTATTGGGATTTCATCAAGATCAAAAGCTTTTGCACAGCAAAGGAAACAGTTAACAAAATCAAAAGACAACTGACAGAATGGGAGAAGATATTTGCAAACGACATATCAGATAAAGGACTAGTGTCCAAAATCTATAAAGAACTTAGCAAACTCAACACCCAAAGAACAAATAATCCAATCAAGAAATGGGCAGAGGACATGAACAGACATTTCTGCAAGGAAGACATCCAGATGGCCAACAGACACATGAAAAAGTGCTCCATATCACTCGGCATCAGGGAAATACAAATCAAAACCACAATGAGATGTCACCTCACAGCAGTCAGAATGGCTAAAATCAACAAGTCAGGAAATGACAGATGCTGGCAAGGATACGGAGAAAGGGGAACCCTCCTACACTGTTGGTGGGAATGCAAGCTGGTGCAACCACTCTGGAAAACAACATGGAGGTTCCTCAAAATGTTGAAAATAGAACTGCCCTATGACCCAGCAATTGCACTATTGGGTATTTACCCTAAAGATACAAATGTAGTGATCCAAAGGGGCACGTGCACCCGAATGTTTATAGCAGCAATGTCCACAATAGCCAAACTATGGAAAGAACCTAGATGTCCATCAACAGATGAATGGATAAAGAAGATGTGGTATATATACACAATGGAATACTATGCAGCCATCAAAAGAAATGAAATCTTGCCATTTGCGACAACATGGATGGAACTATAGCATATCATGCTCAGCGAAATAAGTCAAGCGGAGAAAGACAACTATCATATGATCTCCCTGATATGAGGAAGTGGTGATGCAACATGGGGGCTTAAGTGGGTAGGAGAAGAATAAATGAAACAAGATGGGATTGGGAGGGAGACAAACCATAAGTGACTCTTAATCTCACAAAACAAACTGAGGGTTGCTGGGGGGAGGGGGGTTGGGAGAAGGGGGGTGGGGTTATGGACATTGGGAAGGGTATGTGCTTTGGTGAGTGCTGTGAAGTGTGTAGATCTGGCGATTCACAGACCTGTACCCCTGGGGATAAAAATATATGTTTATAAAAAATAGAAAAATTTATTAAAAAAATAAAATAAAAATAAAAATAAAATAAAGTGAGAGGGTGGAAAACAATTTACCATGCCAATGGACATCAAAAGAAAGCTGGGGTGGCAATCCTTATATCAGATCAATTAGATTTTAAGCCAAAGACTATAATAAGAGTTGAAGGAGGACACTATATCATACTCAAATCATCTGTCCAACAAAAAGATCTAACAATTTTAAATATCTATGCCCCTAACATGGGAGCAGCCAACTATATAAACCAATTAATAATAAAATCAAAGAAACACATCAATAATAATACAGTAATAGTAGGGGACTTTAACACCTCCCTCACTGAAATGGACAGATCATCCAAGCAAAAGGTCAACAAAGAAATAAAGGCCTTAACTGACACACTGGACCAGAGGGACATCACAGACATGTTCAGAACATTCCATCCCAAAGCAACAGAATACACATTCTTTTCTAGTGCATATGGAACATTCTCCATCCTGGATCACATCCTGGATCACAAATCAGGTCTTAACCAGTACCAAAAGATTGGGATCATTCCCTGCATATTTTCAGACCATAATGCTCTGAAGCTAGAACTCAAGCACAAGAGAAAATTTGGAAAGAGCCCAAACGCATGGAGGCTAAAGAGCATCCTACTAAAGAATGAATGCATCAACCAGGAAATTAAAGAGGAATTGAAAAAATTCATGGAAACAAACGATAATGAAAACACAACTGTTCAAAATCTGTGGGACACGGCATAGGCAGTTCTGAGAGGATATAACAATAAAAATTATTCTCAAGAAACAAGAAAGTTCTCAAATACACAACCTAACTCTACACCTAAAGGAGCTGGAGAAAGAACAACAAAGAAAGCCTAAACCCAGCAGGAGAAGAGAAATAATAAAGATCAGAGCAGAAATCAATGAAATAGAAACCCCAAAAAAACCAATTGAACAAAACTAGGAGCTGGTTCTTTGAAAGAATTAGTAATATTGATAAACCTGTGGCCAGACTTATCAAAAAGACAAGAGAAGGGACCCCAAAAAATAAAATCATGAATGAAAGAGGAGAGATCACCACCAACACCAAGAAAATACTATCAATTATAAGAACATATTATGAGCAATTTATGCCAGCAAATTTGACAATCTAGAAGAAACAGATGCATTCCTAGAGACATATAAAATATCACAACAGAACTAGGAAGAAAAGAAAACCCGAACAGATCCATAACACGTAAGGAGATTGAAACAGTCATCAAAAATCTCCCAACAAACAAGAGCCCAGGGCCCAGTGGCTTCCCAAAGGAGTTCTACCAAACACTTAAAGAAGAATTAATTCCTATTCTCCTGAAACTGTTTCAAAAAATAGAAATGGAAGGAAAACCTCCAAACTCATTTTGAGGCCAGCATTTCCTTGATCCCAAAACCAGAGAAAGATCCCATCAAATAGGAGAATTACAGACCAATATCCTTGATGAACACAGATGAGAAAATTCTCACCAAAATACTAGCCAAAAGGATCCAACAGTACATTAAAAGGATTATTCACCACAACCTAGTGAAATTTATTCCTGGGCTGCAAGGTTGGTTCAACATCAGCAAGTCAATCAGTGTGATACAATACATTAATAAAAGAAAGAACAAGAACCATATGATACTCTCATACTCAAATGCTGAAAAAGCATTTGACAAAGTACAGCATCCTTTCTTCATCAAAACTTTTCAAATGTAGGGATAGAGGGTACATACCTCAATATCATCAAAGCCATCTATGAAAAACCCACCTCGAATATCATTCTCAGTGGGAAAAAATTGAGAGCTTTTCTGCCAAAGTCAGGAACACAACAGGGATGTCCATTATCACCACTGCTATTCAACATAGTACTAGAAGTCCTAGCCTCAGCAATCAGACAACAAAAAGAAATTAAAGGCATCCAAATTGGCAAAGAAGAAGTCAAACTCTCACTCTTTGCAGATGATATGGTACTATATGTGGAAAACCCAAAAGACTCCACTCCAAATCTAATAGAACTTGTATAGGATTCAGTAAATTGTCAGGATATAAAGTCAATGCACAGAAATCAGTTGCATTTCTTCACACCAACAGCAGGACAGAAGAAAGAAATTAAGGAGTCAATCCTATTTACAATTGCACCAAAAACCATAAGATACCTAGGAATAAACCTATCCAAAGAGGCAAAGAATCTATACTCAGAAAACTATAAAATACTCATGAAAGAAACTGAGGAAGATGCAAAGAAATGGAAAAATGTTCCATGCTCATGGATTGGAAGAACAAATATTGCAAAAATATCTATGCTACCTAAAGCAATCTACACATTTAACGGAACCCCTATCAAAATCCCAACCATTTTTTTTTCAAAGAAATGGAACAAATAATCCTAAAATTTATATGGAGCCAGAGAAGACCTCAAATAGCCAGAGAAATGTTGAAAAAGAAAGCCAAAGTTGGTGGCATCACAATTCCAGACTTCAAGTTCTATTACAAAGCTGTCATCATCAAGACAGCATGGTACTGGCACAAAAACAGACACATAGACCAATGGAATAGAATAGAGAGCCCAGAAATAGACCCTCAACTCTATGGTCAACTAATCTTTGACAAAGCGGGAAAGAATGCCCAATAGAAAAAAGACAGTCTTTTCAACAAATGGTGTTGGGAAAATTGGACAGCCACATGCAGAAAAATGAAACTGGACGATTTCCTTACACCACACACAAAAATAGACTCAAAATGGATGAAGGACCTCAATGTGAAAAAGGAACCCATCAAAATCCTTGAGGAGAACACAGCCAACAACATCTTCGACTTCAGCCCCAGCAACCTCTTCCTAGGAACATCACCAAAGGCAAGGGAAGCAAGGGCAAAAATGAATTACTGGGACTTCATCAAGATCAAAACCTTCTGCACAGCAAAGGAAACAGTCAGCAAAACCAAAAGACAACTGACAGAATGGGAGAAGATAGTTGCAAATGACCTATCAGATAAAGGACTAGTTTCCAAAATCTATAAAGAACTTAGCAGACTCAACCCCCAAAGAACAAATAATCCAATCAAGAAATGGACAGAAGACATGAACAGATATTTCTGCAAAGAAGACATCCAGATGGCCAACAGACGCATGAAAAAGTGATCCACATCACTCAGTATCAGGGAAATACAAATCAAAACCACAATGAGATACCACCTCACACCAGTCAAAATGGCTAAAATGAACAAGTCAGGAAATGACAAATGCTGGCGAGGATGCAGAGAAAGGGGAACCCTCCTACACTGTTGGTGGGGATGCAAGCTGATGCAACCACTCTGGGAAACAGCATGGAGGTTCCTCAAAAAGTTGAAAATAGAGATACCCTATAACCCAGCAATCGCACTACTAGTTATTTACCCTAAAGATACAAATGTAGTGATTGGAATGGGCACATACACCAGACTGGTTATAGCAGCAATGTCCACAATAGCCAAACTATGGAAAGAACCTAGATGTCCACCAACAGATGAGTGGATGAAGAAGAAGTGGTGTATATATACAATGGAATACTATGCAGCCATCAAAAAATGATATCTTGCCATTTGTGATGATGTGGACGGAACTAGAGGGTAATATGTTTAGCGTAAAAAATCAATCAGAGAAAGACAATTATCTTATGATCTCCCTGATATGAGGAAGTTGCGAGGCAATGTGGGAGTTGGGGATAAGAAAAGAATAAATGAAACAAGATTGGCTCAGGAGTGAGACAAACTATAAGAGACTCTTAATCCCAGAAAACAAACTGAGGGTTGCTGGGAGGAGGGGTGTAGGGAGAGGGTGTTGGGATTATGGACATTGGGGAAGGTATGTGCTATGGTGAATGCTGTGAAGTGTGTAAACCTGACGATTCACAGACCTGTACCCCTGGGGCTAATAATACATTATATTTTAATAAAAAAATTAAAAATATATAATAAAAAACACACATATTAATCATTATGTCACAAATGTCACAAAGTAAAAGAATCTTCTATGAGACTACTGTCAAAGCCAATATATTAATAGGCTATATACACACATTTAATATGCTGCATACACACACATATATATGCATTGTCTTTCTTGCAAGAGTGACCAAAAATTGTTAGTTGGGTTAAATTTTATAAGTGATTTGGGTATCTATAGATGAAAAAAATCACACGTATCTTACAGATATATATGGATCTATAAATAACTAACTAAAGAAATATATAGCACCCAGGTTTGTTTCAGCAGAAGGGAAAAGAAAGGTACATTAAGTTTTTGCCATGGCGTATGCAGTGTTAATAAGCATCTGCTCCTTATGGTAATAACAGTTATGTTCATTCAAGATTTTCAAAAAATGGTATTTGTTGAAGATAAGTTGTTTGACTGCTCATCACCCCTATCTCTTAAAAAGATAATGTTTTCTTTCCAGTTAAATTATCTCATTTGATATTCCTATCAGTAAAGCAGAGCAGGAGCTGCTATTATTTCCCAAGTGGGAAAAATCAACATCCAAAATACCTTTAAAATATTACTTCAATGTGTTTTTACTATTGAAATAAAATAATAAATTTACGTACCTCCAGAGGATGGGTGAAAATGACCTCAATATATGTAAATAACTAACTTGATTATAGAAATTGCCTTTAGTGCTCAGAAACAAATGTATTCACACACATACATATCTTCCATTTAGCATTTCGGTTCCAGTGTGGTGTTTAGATAGCTCAGACATTTATTTCCTTTACTTTCATTTCCTCTTTCCGTTAATGTTTGTCTGTGTGTCTGTCTCTCCTACTTGTTTGACTTTTATCTGTATTATCCACTCTTCTCAAAATTTGAAGTGAATCAGGAAATTATTTAAAAATTTAAAGTGAGTGAGAAAATGAAAAATACAGCTAAAATCATGTAGTCATTTTCATTAAGATTACTGAAATAGATTAATTTTGATTGATTTTTGATTATAGTAATTCTTTTAATAATTGAATCAAATTATCATTATTCAATCTCTACACAATTCTGAATTTAGTATTTATAATGTAAAAATACAAAAAAATACAAAAAAATCAACCATACTTGATATAATGTTGAAGTGTAAAATCCTAGATAGTTAGCAAAATAATATAGGAATTTAAAAAATTAAATAGCATTTATCATGCAAAATACAAAATTAAATGTAGAGTATTATTTCCCTATATTATTTTATCTATATTTTAAAATACAGCTAAATTTTTCTTCTTCATGCTACTAAGAAAGATAAGCAGAAGTGAAGTGAAAAGTGAATTTTTTTAATAGTACCAATACCTCGTGGATAGAGTGAATTATTGACTTTGGTTCTTCATGCTGTCTTGTAGCCATAATCTTTACCACTTAACATCAAAATCCTTCCCGCGGGTTAGAATACCCATTCCTCTACCTTGATTTTGAATTTAGCTGTGTGAGTTAATTTGTTGGATGGAGTGTTAGTGGATGTGACATAGCAGAGGTTTAAGATGCTTTTGTGCAATTGGCCTTTCCCATTTGCATTTCTGCCATAACCAAGAGAAGAGTTTCCCTCCAGCATCACCTGTGTCTTTAACCTAAGCTTAAGAATGATCTCCTATGGGCATAGCCAACCTAACTGAACTGTAAACAAGCAGCATGGAGTACAGGTGCCTCAGCTATGTCGACTTAAAGCAGTGCGGCTCCCAACAACCATACGTTACAAAGGAAATAAGTATTTTGTTTTGTTTTGTTTTATTGTTGTTTTGTGTGTGTGTATTTCTGTTCAGGGCTGAATTGTGTCATCTAAAAAAAATGTTGAAGTCCTACTTCCTGGTACCTGTAAATGTGAACTTAGTTGAATAGAGTGTCTTTGGAAATGATCTAGTCAAAATAAGGTCACTAATCCACTAATCCCTAAAAAGGGAAAATCCCTAAAAAGGGAAAATTTGCATACAAAGATCAAGGCAGGGAGAACATCATGTAAAGATAAAAGCAGAGATGATGGTTTGCATTCACATGTCAATATATGCCAAACGTTGCTGGCAAACCACCAGAAGCTGAGAGAGAGACAAGGAACACATTTTCACTCACAAGAAGAAACCTCAGAAGAAAACAACCTTGTCTTGACCTCAGACTTCTAGCCTCCAGAAATGTGACAATAAATATCTGAAGTTGCTAAGTGTGTGGCACTTTGTTATTGTTGAATGTGACTGAAATTTTGTGATTTGTACCACAGCAATAAGTGATTTAATGTTATTTCTATTTATGCCACTAGCAGTTTTTTATTTAGAAAATATAAAGAACAGTGAAAAAAAAAATCTTCCATAATGTCCCTACCCAGAGACTCTTTTCTGGCCTGCTTTTATTTAATTGATAATTTTAAATCAAGGATATAAATATATCTATCCATCTACCTATGTATCTACTATATGTCTTTTTGTGTCTATCGATTATATAACTCATCCAATTTTTGTCTTATATTAAACATATGAGTTTAATGAGTCTTCATAAGTAACATTTAAACAATGTCCACTACATTGTACAGAACTCTATAATTAACTGTACATTACCAATACCAATTTTCTTACTCAAAATTACTAACAATATAAATATTGGCAGTGAGGGTAAAAATTCAGGCAACAGAGAAACAAATATCCAAAATAAAAATTGAGCAAACCGAAATGCTATAAATTTCATAAAAGACTCCTGTTACATAGATTAAACCACATTTAATAATTAAATTACGATAATCATGTCTATATATTCAAGATTGCATGAAAATTACATGGCAAGAAAGACCTCAGTTTGAACAGCCACTTCAGAAAATCTAGAAAATTAAAGCAGACTCGTTCACACAAAAACAATGAAACTTTCTAGAAATCTCATTGAGATTAATAACAGAGTGCCAGTAGCTAAAGGGTCTAGAGCTAGTATAACAATATTTACTTAAATTCTAGGTAAAAGTGCCTGGATTAGGACTGCTGTCATATGCAAGTAACAAAACTGAATAGTAGTTAGAGGTTTACTTTTTCCCATAAATAGAAGTCTAGAGATAGTTGATTTCAGGCACTGATTCATGGCTAGCATCTTTACAATTCTCTTGACATTTCCCTCATGCTCCACATTTTATTGTTATAAGATAGTCTATAGCTTCAAATATCTGATGGAGATAATAGTAAAATAGAATAGATGGCAAATGTCTCATTTGTCACTTTTATTCCAGAAAAGAAAAAGCTTTCCCCAAAATACTAGGCAGACGTAAGCCTTTCTTTCATAAACTGAAAGTTAGCACATGGTCAACTCTAAAAATAGAAATATTGAGTCAGAATTTAGCCTATAGAGAAAGAAGTTTGCCAAATAAATAGAAATTACTACAATGAATAGATTTCTGAGAATATCAGGATAAGTTTTGCCAAATTATTTGAGAAAGAAGATTGTAAGATGTGAAGAAACTGAATGTTTTTTGTATTATAATGCAAGTGTTGTAATAGCATCAAGATAGAAAATCTATGTAAAAGCAGCAAGATTAGCATTTGTACCTTCTCTGGCAGTAGTAATGGAAGTTTAAAAAGGTAACCTTTAGTGTGCCTGGGTGACTCAGTTGGTTGAATGTCCAACTCTCAGTTTTGGTTCAAGTCATGATCATAGGGTTGTGCGATCGAGCTCCACCTCAGGCTCCACACTCAGCACAGAGTCTGCTTGAGGTTCTCTCCTTCTCCCTCTGCCCCTCCCCCTTCTCATGCTCTCCCTCTGTCTAAATAAAATAAATAAATAAAATATTTTAAAAAGGGGAAGCCTTAGAACAAAGATTAGACTCCAGTAGCAGCGTGGGTGATTTCTGTGATGGATGAAGTGGCATAAACCCACAGGGAGTATCAAAGAAAAAAGGACAACCTAATGGGTTTGGGATACCATGACTGTACTAATCAAGACTCAGAATTAATTATCATTGGATTTAGTGACCACATCCAAGATTCTCACGCCTCTTTCTCTCTCTGACCTTCTCTAGTCTCCCAACCAATTTTTACCACATCACCAAGGCCGTTGTATTCAGAAATCAAACTATATCCATTGAATTAAAACAAATGTGAGAGAAAGCCATCAATAATACTTGTATAGGCAATTTCCAAGTGAACGCCCTTCAGTATAAAAACAGTTTCATCTTTGATTTTATATGTGATAAATTTTGTGATACCAATATTATTTGATATAAAGGAAGTTATTTCCTTACAATGTCTTTAAATGTAATCTTTAAAAATTGAGTTTTTTCAGTATATAATAGTTCTTGGAAATAAGTTTTGTGTCTTACTACCTACCCAACATATTTACCAGTCAAATATATCTATAATTTTAATACTTTGGCTTTTCTTATTAAGTTAGAGTTCCTATGAACTTCATTATAGAAAATGAAAATATAGAATATACCTTATTTGTTATAAAAAAAATCATCCAATCATAGTCTGGTAAATGATCTGATTTTTATAAGAATCATTTTCTTCCTATCAATCCACATTCTATTATTTAATTATAGTTTCCCATGTGAAATGATAATAATAATAATAATATCTACCATTTACCTTGTAGAGCCACTTGTAGAGTGGCTGCTCTACAAGAGGCACTATGTTGTGTATTAAGTTTATTAAGATAAAGAATATGAAGGATGCTTGAGTGGCTCAGTCAATTAAGCATCTGCCTTTAGCTCAAGTCATGATCCCAGGGTCCTGGGATTGAGTCCTGCATCAGGCTCCAGGCTCAGCAGGGAACCTGCTTCTCCCTCTGTCTGCTCTTGCTCTCTCTGACAAATAAATAAATATCTTAAAGAAAAAGATAAAGAATATGAAACTGGTCACAATTTGAAATTTTTAAAAAATATGATTTATAGTAACATCCTCAAAAATTAAACAGGTATAAACCTAACAAAATATCTATGGCTTATAACCATTTGTTATAAGCCGTAGATATATGGTTATATAACCATATATCTTATAACCATTTGTATGTTGAAAACTACAAAACATATATAAAAATTAAAGATGTATATACATGGAAAAATATTTTTTAATGGATTAGACTCACTATTTTTGAGCTGTTACTGCCTCCCCATATGACCTGTGGATTCAAAGTCAAAATCCCAGCAAGTTATTGTGTAGATATTGTCAGATTCTAAAGTTTATATAAAGAGGCAAAGGACCTAGAATAGCCCTTAAAATACCAAAGAGGAAGAAGAACCAAGATGAATGACTCACATTACCTCATATTACCACTTACTTTATGGCTATAATAATCAAGAGAGTATGCTATTAGAGAAAAAAAGACACAAAAATAAATGAAAAAGAATAAAGAGCCTCTATAAAGACCCATATAAATAAAGTCAACTGATCTTTAACAAAGGAGCGAAGATCAAATAATGGAGAAAGGATAACCTTCTCAACAATGGTGTTGGAACAATTAGAAATGTTCCTCCCATGTAAAGGCAAAAGATACCTAGACATATGCCATAACATTTCATAAAAATTAACTAGAAATGAAACATAGAATTAATAGAAAATGCAAAAGTATAAAACATCCTGAAGAAAACAGGAGAAAATCTTCCTGACTTTGGTTTTGGTGATGAGTTTTTAAATGCACACCAGTAGCATGACTCATAAATAGAAAAATGGTAAGTTGGGTTTTATTAAAACTAAAAACTTCTGTTCTTAAAAGATACTGCTAATAAAATGAAAAAAAAAAAAGGTCACATTGGAAGAAAACATTTTTTTTTAAAGGATTTTATTTATTTATTTGACAGAGAGAGATCACAAGTAGGCAGAGAGGCAGGCAGAGAGAGAGGAGGAAGCAGGCTCCCGGCTGAGCAGAGAGCCCGATGTGGGACTCGATCCCAGGACCCTGAGATCATGGACCTGAGCCGAAGGCAGAGGCTTAACCCACTGAGCCACCCAGGCGCCCCTGGAAGAAAACATTTTTAAAATACATACAGATAGAAGATGTATACAGACTATTTACAGAATGCTTAAAACTCAAAAATAGACAAATACTCCAATTAAAATATAGACAGAAGAGATTAACAGACGCATCGCCAGGGAAGACACATCCATGGTAGCACTCAGAGGGAAATTTATAGCTGTAGAGATCTACATTAAAAAAGAAGAAAAATCTCAAATCAATAACCTTACTTTATATCTTAAGGAACTAGAAAAAGAAGAACAAACTGAACTCAAACTAACCAAGATAAAAGAAGTAATAAAGAGTAGAGTAGAAACAAGCAAAATAATAGAAATACAATAGAGAAAATGAGCAAAACCAAAAGTGTGCTTTTTAAAATATCAACATAATTGGTAAACCAATTTTTTTTTTATTTATTGACCAATAACAAAAGAGAGAAGACATAGATTACTGAAGTCAGAAATGAAAATAGAACCATTTACTACAGACCTCGGAGAATTAAAAAGAATTATAAAAAAACACTTATATATGAACACTTATACACCAACAAATTAGATAGCCAACATAAACTAATGAAAAAACATCTGAATCAAACTATACAAAATAAAAAGGTTGAATTAATAATAAAAATCTTCTCATCAAATAAATTCCAGAACCAGATGATTTCAGGGGTAAATTTTGCCAAACTTTAAAAGAAAAAAATCAATACCAATCCCATTTGAAATTATTCCAAAACATAGAAGAGAAGAGAAAACTTCCTAATTCATTCTATGAGGCCAGGAATACAAGGATATCCAGGTTAAATATTTGTTTTAATACTTCTAGCTTACATGTGTTATAAGTTCTGGTTAAGACATCTCAAGAAAGAGAAATAAATAGGATCCAAATACAACATGAAGAAGTAACACTATCCCTTACATGTAGATAATTGATCTATATATAGAAAACATTAAATAAATCACACAAAGAAACTGATAACTATAAATGAATTCAGCAGAGTTGTAAGATACAAGATCGACACTCAAAAATCAGTTGTACTTCTGTACAGTTGCAATGAACAATCCAAAAAGGAAATCAAGAACACGATGCCATTTACAATAGTATAGCTATAAAAATTAAATAACTGGAAATTAATTTAAGTGAATGAAAGGCTCTACACCAAATACTACAGTACTTTTCCGTACAGTTGCAATGAGCAGTCCAAAAAGGAAATTAAGAAAACGATGCCATTTACAATAACATCACTATAAAAATAAAATAACTAGAAATTAATTTAAGTGAATGAAAGGCTCTACACCAAAGACTACAATACTTTGCCCAAGGGAATTAAGGAAGACATAAACAAATGAAAAAATAATCCACATTTATAAATTGGAAGACATCTTTTTAAAGATGGAAATAGTCTCAAAGTGATCTGTAGATTCAAGGCAATTTCTACCAAAATCCCCAATTGCCTTTTTTGCAGAAATAGAAAAGCCAATCTTAAAATTTACAACGAATTGTAAAGAACTCAGAATAGTCTACCCAATCTTGTAAAAGGAGTTGGAGGACTTATGCTCCAATTTTGAAACTTACTACAATGCTACAGTAATAAAAACAGTATGGTACTGGCATAAGGTTAGATATAGGGATTAATGGAATAGAATTGAGAGTGCAGAAATTAATCCATACATCTATGGTCAGTTGGCTTTTGGCAAGGCTACCTAAATCAAGCATATAGTGATCTCTTGAACAAATTGTGCTAGGACAGGCAAAACAATGATATTAGATTCTTACCTCACACAACATAACAAAAATTAACTCAGGTCTAAATATGAATCTAAATATGAACTAATGCAATAAAACTCTCTGAAGAAGACATAGAAGTACCTCCTCAGGACCTTCGTTTTGGCAAGACATTTTTAGATATGAAACAGAACATACAACCAACAAAATAAAAAATATACAAATTGTACCTCATCAAAATTTAAAATTTTCTGTATCAAAGGATACTTCAAGAAAGTGAAAAGACCACTCACGAAGTAGGAGAAAATATTTACAGATCTTATATATGATAAAAGTCTAATAACTCCTACAATTTAACAACAGTAATAAGATAAACAACACAATAAAACAATGAGGAAAGCATTGAAGAGGCATTTCTCTAAATATATATATATGTACTACATTATATTATTGATATATATTTGCATTATTTTATGCTATATATCAAATATGTTATATATGTTATATATTTTACATATTATATATTATTTTTATATATTTTTTACTATACACACACACACACACACACTCATGGCCAAGAAGCATAGAAAAATGTGTATAATAGCATCAGTCATGAGAGAAATGCAAATCAAAACTGCAATACAATTCCACTGCTCTAGATTAAATATAACAAAGCAAAAAGGAAAGTTAAGTGTTGGCAAAGATGTGGAAAATTTGGAACCCTCATACATTGCTGATGAGAACAAAATGGTACACCTTTTGTGGAAAATGCTTTGGCAGTTCTCCAAAAAATTAAACAGAGAACTACCATATGAGCCTGCAAATCCTGCCCTAGATACATACCCAAAAGAATTGAAAAGAGATACTCAAACACTTGTATACAAATGTTTCTAGCAACACTATTCAAATAGGAAAAAAAAAAAAAAGGAAACAACTCAAATGCCTATCAGTGGATTAATGGATTAACAAAATGTGGTATATCCATACAGAGAAATATTATTTAGCCATAAAAGGGAATTAAATATTATTACATACTACACCATAGATGAATCACAAAAATATTATACTGAGTGAAAGAAGCAGACACAAAGGCCACTTTACTGTATAATTATATTTGTATGAAATATCTAAAATAGTAAAATCTATGGAGACAGAAATGAATAATGTTTGCCATGGACTGTGGGGAGAGCAAATAGGGAGTGGGTACTCAACCCATAGAAGACTTCTGTTTGGGGTGACAAAAATTGCTGGAACTAGATAGTGGTAATAGTTACCCAACATTGTGAATATAGTTAAGGCTGCTGAACTATACATTTTAAAATGATTAAAATGGAAATTTTTATGTTATACATATTTTAACAAAATTAAAAGAAATCAAGTTTGTTCTTAGAATCAATCAAGTGTTTAGAACGCTCCGCAGAGGTCCAGAAGGAGAAGGAGAGAACGGACTTGGAAATAATTCAGAGCCATATTAAAAAAACTTAGATACCCCCTGTTCTATTATTTCCTAAAAGGGTTGTGGAATATGGGTTTTGGTGAGAAACTTAGGTTAGATTTATATGTAACCAAGATTCCCACCCTGAATGTAGGCAAAACTTTAAAGCATCTTTCACCTTCTTTTTCCATTACACCTTTTCCTTGGTATTACTTTGCATTATGCTAACGTAGCTTTCAGATTATTAAAGACATCTACTGAATCCTCTGCTCACTGAAATACCTAAAAGGTTTTTTTCTTCTTCTTCTTTTTCTTCATCAAAATTCTTTGGCCTTATTAACTTATTACCTGAGGTCTCTACCCTTTGGAGTGAATTGTATAAGCCAACTAATGGAAATATATTAGTGACTAAAATATTCAATTGTCATAATTCAATTCAATAAACACTTATTGAGTAGCTTCTCTGGTTAAGCTTCAGTTCATATTAGTGGGACATAAAGTAAATATAAAAGAGATGGTATAAAAAATCATCTAATGGGATGGGAAGTACATTATACTGGGCAGAATAAAAAGAAAAAAGACTCATTCTAAACAATAATATCAATGACAATAATAATAGAGTATATTTATTGGATATTCACTTTGTTCTAAGTTTAGTATTTGTTCTGTGTTTAACATTTTAATTTATTAGCTCATATTTTCAAAATGACCTAACAAATTAGATCCTAGCATTATCTTATTTCTACAGATGAGGAAATTTAATCAAGGACTTTGCATGATTTATTCAAAGTGACTTATTTTGGTAAGTGGAAAAATGGAATTTGAACTCAGAAATACCTAATCTTGAAGTGTTCTCTCTATTGACTCCATTATATTATCTACAGTGCCTAATTCATTATGTGTGCATATAGAAAATACAGATATTTATTATGCATATCTGTTTTTTATATATCAGTCCTAATTATATTTTAAACCACCATTATGTAATTTAGGGAATCCAGTCTCAGCTAATTCAAGATGCTGTCTCTCTTTACTAGAATTGTTCTGAATTTAAGTGTGTTTCAAGGTGTGTGTGTATGTGTGGCAGAATATTTCAGCCATTTAATCAGAACTTTTATCTCTTTATTCAGCCATTGAATTTGATATCATTATTCTGTTCCAAAGTTTAATCTGTGACCTACCAATCTGTTGTCTCTTTATCCTACCCAGAAGTTCCCTTCCCCTCTCTTTTGTCAGATTCAGAATCCAGTCTTCGGACCATGAGAATTTCACATACCCATTTAACATCACTCTTCAATTAATTTTTTCAAAATAGTATCCCACCAGAGTGTGAATATGTGTTTTTATCTGTTCAGTAAACTTGCTCTTTATGTATCTTAACCATGTTAAAGAATAGAACAAGTAATTTTGCATCCATTTTACAGAAAAGAAAATTGAAGCTTTCCATATTATGTAACTTTCTGAATGTTATGTGACTAAGATCTGATAGAATGAGTAAAATGATCCAAATCTTTCTGTTTTTCCAGTGTAGAGTTTTGAAAGTAAAATAAAAGTGCTATGGAAGTGTTGGCAAACACATGAAGCAGATGAAACTCTCAAACCTTGCTGGTGGGGGGCAAAATGACACAACCCCTCTGAAAAGTTGTTTGGTGGAACCTATTGAAGTTAGATGTGTTTATATCCAGAATCCTACTCCTACATCAATCTTAATTAGAATATTCAAAGAAAGAGATTATGTGTGGTCAGGATGGTGAAGTGGGAAGAGAATAGGATCATTAAAATAAGATCAGAAGAGGCTTTAAGACAGAAGTATTATTTGAAGTAGATACTGAAGAAAAAGGAACGTTTTAGTATTAAAGGATTGGGTTGAATGGGTGCAGGAGAAAGAAGAATGGGGCTATTAAAAAAAAAAAGAGTAGAGAATAGTACCAACTTTTCCAGGTTTTTACATATAACAGGGATTTGTATTAGAGCACCTACTTTGGGTGCAGGTATTTTAATAAACCCGAAAGAATCATGAGTTCTGCTCCCTGTATCCAACTAGTTTACACTCTATTTCATCATGAATTAATGTTCTGTTTATGCTTCATAATACATATTTATGTTTACAGGGCCCTTCAATATTTAATTTAAAACTATGAATGATAACAATGCTCTATCACATGTAGCAGTGGAAAGAATATTTGGATACAAGGAAGCATTCTGAAATACCTAAATAGACAGCCTGCAGACTACTTATGCAAAAAGAGATAATGTTATTCATATTCTATGGTAGTAAGGCATCACTGAGAAAGTGAATTAGGGAGCTGAAAAATTTTACAGAAAATTTAGTGGACCATGTCTTAGGCATCCATTATATTAGAAGTACTTTACACAGGCTGATTAATTTAATCTGCATAACCCTACTAGTTTGGCATTGTTTTCCTTACTTAAACAGTAGGACAGATATGGTTTAAGCATAAGAACTTGTTAATAAGTTGGCTGGGAATTGAATGCAAGTCTTTTTTACTCCAAAGTCCTGTAGTTCTCATTTATTTTAGCATGGCAGATTTTCAAACATAGGGAATAATTGAAAGAATGGAACAATGAGCACACATATGCACAACACTTTCCATATATTTTAACATTTTGCCCCATTTGCTCCATCTATCTAGAGAGAGATAATTTACATTAAAAATCCAACTTATTAATAAAGGAAGAGTTTAATGAATTTTGATGGGCAGTTATAGTAATGTAAACATTATTTTTTAAAAATATTTTTATCCATTCACTTGACATAGATCGCAAGTAGGCAGAGAGGCAGGCAGACAGGGAGAAGCAGGCTCCTTACCAAGCAGAGAGCCTGATGCGGGGCCCAGTGCCAGGACCCTGAGGAGATCATGACCTGAGCCGAAGGCAGAGGCTTTAACCCACCGAGCCACCCAGGCGCCCCAGTAATGTAAACATTATTACAATCAAGATCTGAGATATTTTCATAGCCCTGAAAATTTACCATCAGTCCCTTTGTAGTCCATCTGTTTGCCTCATCTCCATCCCTGGTACATACTTACCTGTTTCTTTCCCTCTAGTTTTACAATTTCTCAAATGTCATATCAATGAATTCAGGTCATATTTAATCTTCTGTATTTGGTTTCTTTCACTTAACATGTTTTTGAGTATCAATATTTTGTTGCATATATTACTAGTTCATTACATTTTATTGTAAAGTAGCATACCATTAAATAGTGATATACTAAATTTTTTTAACCACTCTTAAATTGTCGGACCCTGCAATTTTTCCAGTATTTACCTATTATGAATGAAGCTAATGTAAATAATTATTTGCAGATTTTGTATAGTCATATATTTTCATATCTCCTGAGTAAAAGCTAGGAAGGATGTCACAAGTTAATAGGTTAATTGTACATGTAACTTAACAAGAAACTTTCAAGCTGTTTTCCAGATATCTGTACTATTTTCTACTCCTACTAGCAAAATATGAGAGTTCTATTTAATATGCAACTTCACCAAAACTTGAAACTATCATTCTTTTTATATTTTAGCTGTTCTAAACTGAGGGTTGCTGGAAGGGAGGTGGGCAGTGGAACTGGCTAAATGGGTGATGGGTATTAAGGAAGGCACTTCTTGTGATGATCACTGGCTGTTGTGCGTAGGTGATGAATCACTAATTTCTACTCCTGAAACTAATATTACACTATATATTAACTAACAAGAATTAAAAGAAAAACTTGAAACCATAAAAATAAAATAAAATAAAAAAATTTAAGCTATTCTGGTTGCTATTTGGAGGTTTGGCATTTCTCTGATGCATAATGATATTGAACGTCTTTCCATGTGCATATTTGCCTTGGTATATCTTTGTTGATATGCCATTTCAAACATTATTTATATTTTTATTTGATTATTTTACTATAATTCCTGTGTAAAAACGATTTTAAAAATATTTTGAACACACTTCTGTTGCTAAGTGTATGTTTTTCTTAGGCGTGTCTGCTGAAGAATTAAAGATTCTAATTTTTATGAAACCTGTTAACTATGATAGAGTCTGGTTATGGTTTTCTGTCCTTATATAGGAAAGGGGATAAGGAGTTACGTGTGCTTTCTCATTTGGTGCTGACTGGAAGTTCAAAGAAAGCAAACTCTGCGCCACACACAAGTACCCTAGCCCTAATTCCACCTCCTAACCATGATAAAAGCCCAAAACCAATCTCCCTCTGCTCTCTCAACTTTTGAAGTTACTTGAGAGCCTACCCCAATCTCCCCAGAAAACCTTATTATGTGATTAATAAATCTTTTCATTCCCTCTTGGTGTGTATGTGTCATTGTAAGTCTTGATTATCTGTATTAATTGTCTATTGTGGCTGTAACAAATTACCATGCTATGGCTTAAAACAATACAAGTCTTATGGTTCTGTGTAATAGAAATTTCACTGGACTAAGATGAATGTGTTGGCATGGCTTTATTCCTTTATGGAGGGTCCAGGAGAAAATTTATTGCTTTGCCTTTTCTAACTTCTAGACACCACAAGCAATCCTTAACTGATGGTTCATTTCTCTGTCTTCAAGCCAGCAACATAGCATCTTCAAATCTCTTTCTTACACTGATCCCCCTGCCTTCCTATCACAGTTTTAAGAATTACTATTTTTATATTGGACTCATCCAGATAATCTAGGATAATCTCCCTATTTTAAGGTCAGGTAATTAAAAGGATTAATCCCATTTGCATCTTAACTCACTTTTGTCATATAACATAACCTACTCACAAGTCACAGGAATAGGGATGTGGACATCCTCGAGGGGCTATCATTCCATGTACCCCAACATCTGGAACAAATAATTTCCTCCACTGGATGAACACAACAAAATGCAAAGCTACAAAGATTCATTTTTACTATTTTCTTACAAGAATGTTATAATTTTAGTTTTTGTATTTAGGTCTATTTTCCATTTTTGATTAATTTTTTTTGAATATGCCTTATTGTAGAGATAGAGTCAATTTCATATATGTATATTTCCAAAATTATTTCCAAAATAGTAGACATATTTATTAGCATAATTATTTAATTATTCCATCAGTATTTGCTGAAAAGACTATCCTTTCTCCACTGAAATGTATTGGCATCTTTCTCAAAAATCTATTGACAATGTATGTGAGGATATACTTATGGATTATATGCTATTCTATTGATCTGTGTGTCTATCTTGATAACTCCATGATGTCCTTATTATTATAAAATTTTGGTCTGTCTTAAAGTCAGTTAGTGTACACCCATTAATGATGCTGTCATTCAAATTATTTTGGCTACTTTTAGTCACTCTGAGTTTCCACATGCAGACTAGAATCAACTTGTCAAATTCTAAAAAACAAACAAGCAAACAAAACTAGTGGGAAGTTAAGGTCTTGTTGACTTAATAGAGTAATTTGGGAAGAACTGGAATCTAACAATACTGTCTTCTGATCCACTGCACAGTAAAATTATTTCTAAACATTTCTTGTTATTTTTTTACTTTATTATATAAAGAATTTTTCAATTCAATTCCCAGTTATTTTGTTGACAGTAAACAGAAATTGATTTTGGCTTCATGATCTTTTATATGTGATCACATTTATAAACTGTATTTGATTTTTCTTCATCCTCTAGGATTCTCTATGAGTACTTCATGCTGGCCCAAGTGAAGCCTTTGA
Source organism: Neogale vison (assembly GCF_020171115.1). Lineage (NCBI taxonomy): Eukaryota > Metazoa > Chordata > Mammalia > Carnivora > Mustelidae > Neogale > Neogale vison. Next base: position 52,212,203 of record NC_058096.1, read on the forward strand.
TTTTTTTCATACCAGTTGTAGGACTTTTACATCTTTTTCTTACTTTATTATGCTAACTGTGCTCATTGCATTCTGTCCAGTGTTGAAGAGAACAGGTAAGAGTATAGATCCTTGATTTGTTCCCAACCTTCACAGAGAAGGTTTCACCATTCTACTCAGTTCATCATTTTACTCAGTTTCCACATTAATTATGTTGGCTGTGCATTTCTCTTAGATATGTTTTTATTCTCGTTTTTGGATTGTAGAAAATCTTTAATTTTTGTTTTTTGAAAATTTTCATTTTTTATTAAATGAATCAATTTCTACTTTTGTATCTAAGATGATCAGATTCTTTTGTTTTGCCTTTTGTTTCTTGATATGATGAAGTCCACTGACAAGTTTTTGAATTTTCATGCAATCTTGAATTTCTGCCATAAACTTCCTACCTCACCCTTCTTGTGGTCCTACTTAGAATTTTTTCAAATTTGCAATGGTATGAAAGTGATACACATTCAGTAGAGACTGCACTCTGAATTTTGATCTTTTCCTGGCCTAAGGAAATGTAGTACAACACTGTGTCATGATGCAGGGCAGCAGTGGGGAGCTGCAACTCCTAGTTAGCCAGGGGATCATGAAAGTGAATAACTGATACACTTAAACCATTCTGTATTCATACAAACATTCTATTTCTCACTTTCAGTACAATGTTAAATAAGTTACATGAGCTATTCAACACTTTATTATAAGATGAACTTTGTGTTAGATGATTTTGCCCAACTGTAGCTAATATAAGTGTTCTGAGTATATTTAAGGTAGAGTGGACTAAGCCATGATGTTCAGTGAGGTGTATTAAATGGATTTTGACTTATGGTATTTTCCACTTACGATGGGTTTATCAGAATATAACTGATTACTGATCTAATTTGCTAACATTTTGTTAAGAATTTGTTTTAGAGGGGTTCTTTTTTTAAAAAAATTATTTATTTATTTGACACAGAATGAGAGAGAGAGAACAAGAGCACAAGCAGGGGGAGCAGGAAAGGAGGAAGCAGACCACCTGATGAGCAGGGAGCCCCTATGTGGGGCTCTATTCTCGGAACATGTTTCCTGCTGTTTGTTAATTGGGATTTTCTATAAATGCCAATTACATCAAGTTCATTATAGTGTTATCTCAATCTTCTATATACTTTTGTGTTTTTTGGTCTATTTGTTCTATCAGTTACAAAGAGAAAAGTATCAAAATCTCAAGCCGTAATTGTGTATTTGTCTATTTCTCCTTTTGGTTCTATCAGTTTTTATTTTTTCATTCATTTTGAAACCCTGTTATTAAGCACATATCCATTCAGGATTATTGTATCTTCTTGAGGAGTTGACCTATTACTTTTCTATAATGACCACTTTTATCCTTAGGAAAATTCCTTCTTCTAAAATCTCCTTTGTATGACATTAATATTTTCTGTTGATTAGTATTATCATGTAATAACTTTTCCTACCCTTTTATGTCTTTCATTTCTTTACAATTGAAATGTGTTTCTTATAGATGTCATACTGCTACCTTTTATTTTTAAAAAATCAAATCTTATAATATCTGCCTTTAATTGAAGTATTTATATAGTTGATATTCAATGTAATTTTTGGTATAGCTGGGTTTTAAGTCTATCATCTATCTATTTTATTTATTTATCTTTTCTTCTTGTTTGGGGCTCTTTTAAATTGGCTGAGCTTTTTTATGTTTCTATTTTACCTCCATTATTGACTAGTTAGCTATACATTTTAATGTCATTTTAGGATTCTTTAAGATTATAACATGCATCTGTAACTTACAGACTACCTTCAATTATTATTATATCCTCTTCATACGTAATGTAATAAGTCTACAAGAACATAATGTTATTTCTTCCTTCTCATGCATTGTAGCATTTTTGTCACATATTTTATTTTATGTATATTGTAAAATCACAATACATAGTTACATTTTTTTATTAAAACAGTTGTCATTTAAAGAAATTAGAAGTAAAAAATTCAGTTTATATTTACCCAAATTTTTACCATTTTCTATACTCTTCTTTTTTTCTATAACTCAGTTAATTTTGATCTGCCATTTTATCATTTCTACCTAAAGAACTCCAATTAATATTTGTATTAGTCTAAGAGCACTGACAATGAATTCTCTCTCCCACTCTTTTAATCCCCTTATTTTTATTTCATTTGTGAAAAATAGGTTCTTAGGGCATGAGAATTTTCAAGTAATATTTTTTAGTATTTTAAGTCTTCCCACTGATATCTGACAAAGTTTTTGGCAAGACATTTAATTTCACAGGATGAAATAATTACTTTTTTTATTTTATTCAAAATTTCTCATTACATTTGTATTCTTTCAGCAGTTGAAAAATTAGGGGCACCTGGGTATCTCAGTGGGTTGGGCCTCTGCCTTCAGCTCCAGTCATGATCTCGGGTACCTGGAATTAGGCCCCACATTGGGATCTCTGCTCGGTGGGGAGCCTGCTTCCACCTCTCCCTCTGCCTGCCTCTCTGGCTACTTGTGATTTCGCTCTCTGTGTCAAATGAATAAATAAAATATTTTTTTAAAAATTATGTGGCTACTATTTGGTTCATTGGTTTGTTGGTCTTTTTTTTTAGTGTTATTAGTTCTCCTACTTAGGGTTTTCAGATTTCTTCAATGTGGTTTTTAAATCTTTTGTTTATGTTGGAAAAATTTATTTCTTATTACTCTTTCATTCCTCTCTTTCAGTGATGGCAATTACAGACATTTTAGACTATTCAATATTGAGACAATGTTATGTTCTGTTTTTTTCCCCCATTATTCTGTTTTTGTGTTTCAGTTGGATTATTTCTATTCATATATATTCAAAACAGTTGATTCTTTTCTTTGCTATGTAAAGTATAAAAATAACTCATAAAATTACTACTCACTGCTCACTTATTTTTCATTTCTGCCATTTTGGATTTTTAAAAAATATCTGTCTATTGAAATTTCTTATCTATTCATTCATGTCTAGCTTTTTGCTAGATTTTTAAGCATATTCATTGCAGTTATTTTAAAACCCCTTACTGATAGTTTTGCCATCTAGATCATCTCTAAATTTAATTGTCTTAATATTTTTTTCTCATAATAATGCACTTTTTTCTCTTTCTTCCCGTGTTTTGGAATTTTTGTATTAATTGCCAAACATTGTTTATAAAGGAAAAGCAGTGGCCTGCACAAACAACATTTATGTCCAGAAATGGACCCTTCCCTCCTTCTGTTAGGCCATTGGTGTAGTGAGTTCAATCAGTATGCTCTAGGTAGGATTGACTTTGTTGGTGCTGTGGTTACCTTGACCATATAACAGACTTCAGACCTTGTCAGTCTGAACCACTGCTGTTTCCTTAGTTCTTAGTGGAAGACCTAATGTCATGCAAAGTTTTTCAACAGGTCTAGACACCTAAAAACAATCCCAGAGGATCTTTTTCTAAGCTCTTTCCCCAGCCCAACCCAAACAATAGACTATAGTCATTTTATCTCATTGAAAGTTTTCTTGTGGAAGTGGGCTGGGAATGGGGACTTTTCAATTCTGCCCTAGCTTTGGTTGCAGTCAATTCTTATACACCCGAGCTGTGGTGGTGAGACTTCCCAATATACTTGCACTTCTGTCAGTGACAGACAAGCTCTCCTCAACTCAGGGTAGAATCTAGAACTCAGGGGGGTGTCTTGGCCTTCCTTCAGTGACAGCAGACCTCTGCTTTGCATTAGTGAAAAATCCTGGACAGAGTCGGTTGTCCTGCTCTCCTCCAGCAGCACATAAGTTTTGCTCAGTGTTAACGACCTGGTAAGTGGGGGTGGGTGCTGAATTTATTACTCCTCTCTCAGCAGCAGTTGGCTTTTCTTTGGAGCATAGGTTGGGGGTTTTCTGCTTTACCTCCAGTAGTAGACAGACTTTGCTACATATTAGAAAATTTGGTGCATGGGTAAGGTTTGTTTCTGTCATTCAATGGCAGACATTTGTCACTTTGGATTCAAACAGGGCCCTGAGTGGACACGGAGTCCTCCAGAAACTCTAGATCCAGCCTCAAACTTTGGCATCCCTGAATGCCTGTGACACTAAAGGGGAGATTCTAATAAACTTACTGTAACTTTAATATTTCTAGTGGCTTCCTGACAGAAGCTTATTGAAAAGAATTGTCCATGAATTAGATACTTCTTTTTGTTTGGGTCTCCCAAGGATTTTCAACTCTCACAATAGCCTACACTTGGCTTTTAAGAATTTAATAAAATTTCAGAGTTTTTCTGGGGTGTGTGTGTGTGTGTGTTTCTATTTACTTTTATGGTTTCCACTTCTTTTTCTTATCCTCTGCCAATGTTGAGACATTTTGTGTATATCTTTCTTCAGAGGGGTTTGGTATGCTCAGAAATTCAGTTCATATGGTTGCCTTGAAACCGTAGCTTTCAGATAAGCTCAAAATGTATCATTTTGTAATTTATTCAATTTTCTTTTTCCTTTCTTCTTTTTTTCTCTTGTATGGCATTCACTTGAAGATTTCTTCAGTTTAAGTTGGAGATACGACCTGACAAATTACTGTTTAAAGTTCCTTTCAGTATTAACATTTGGGCCCACATGTAGAAGAATAATCTTATAAATCAAAGTTTTGACAGAGTTCTATGGCCTCACTGTATGACTAAAACCATTTTTTCTTTCCAAGTAATAACAACACACATTTTTTGAAAAATTAGAAGAGCTGAACCCAGTGCTAATTGCTTTTCATGCATTTTTCTCATTTAATCATCAAACCAACCCCTTAAGGAAGTAGTATTATGATTCTCATTTATATAAAGAAATTGTGAAATGCCTACAGGTACACAGTTGAAGTGTGGCAGAAAAGGGATCCAAGTTATTTGATTTCAGATATGTATTCTTAATCACTAATTAATAAGGAGTCCTCATTTAATAATCCATTATTTTCCTATATAAAAAGTCACCAACTTTTGCTTCTTTTTGTAGGTCGTGACAGAGCCTGAAGCACAGATTTCTGAAATATGTAATCACACTAGATCTTTCAACCAAGCTTCCATAAATGTGTGAACCCAGTCTAAATCTTCAGTTATGAAAATAATCCTTGTTCATGTTTTTGTATCCCTCCTTTTAATGGGACTCCTGCCACAAGTTTCAGGTTTGTGCCAGATGGTTGTAAATTGAAAGACAAATAAAAAGAGAAATAAAATATCCTTATCCTTCTGCTCCCTGGCCACATGTATCCAATAAAAACAATAGAAAGCAGATTAGTTCTGATAATTAATAGACTATTTTACCAGCTAGCATTTTAGCTTAAGAAAAATCTGATAAAAATGTTTTATGCAACATAGGGAATATAAGTCTTTTTTACAAAATAAGGGAAGAAGAACTCCAAACAGTTATAATTTTTAAAATATATTTCTGGAAATGAAATATAGTTTAGGTCAGTTACATTCTAAGCAATTCATTGGTACTGGAGGTTGGCTAAAGATGGTGATACTGGAAGAGGGATTTTACTGAACCTTAAAAAGCATGTCAAATGGTTGGACTCTCTTTTTGACCTGTTCTTCAGCCTTGTCAGCTTACTTTTTTCATTACATTTAAGAATTTAACAGAGAAGACGCAGAATCAATCTCCAAAAATGCCAGAGGAAAATGTATGTGTCTTCATTCTTTTTGCAAATATCCCCCCTGTAATGGTTAAGGAAAGCCATTCTGACAGAAAAAAGTGAAGATTTTGCTTGCTGAATCTCTTTATTCAATCCCATCTCTTTTCTTCTGTCTACCTTGTCATATTTCATAGTCATTTCTTTACCTTTTCTCATCAAGACTTTTACCTTTTTCAGATCTTTCTTGTTCTTATCAATCTCTTTACTCCATCTACCTTCACAAGATATACCATATTTCATTTTTACCCAGTATGTCCTTTCTTGTTTCTTCACCGTGACACTAATTCCTTACTTCTAAATTGAGTAATAGGAAATTGAATCGCTACCTATTTCCTTCTGGTCTAAGTGAAATAGCTAAAAATCAATAACTGGAGACAGGTCAACCAAAGTCCTTGTAGGAGCCTATTAATCAATGAAATAACAGCTGGTCTGTGTGTGTGTGTGTGTGTGTGTATATGTGTGACTATAGTGTAATACATATTGGTGTTTTTTCACCTATGTGTATATGGTGTTTGCACATACATGTGTCTGATTGTGTTGTGAGTACCTGAATGTAAAAATGCCCAATGCATAGGTAGTTCATGACAGACCTTGCAAAAAATGGTAACTGACTCAGTCTTGAATATACTTTAAGTAGATTTGTGGTTAAAATTAGAAAACATATTTGTCTTAAGTTTAAGCCTGATGTGTGGTAAAAACAAAACAAAAAGGTAAAAAAAAAAAAAGACTTGCAAAAGTAATTCTCTAATAAAGGCTATGGGAATAGATTATTTATGTTGTTTACATATTACAATTAATAATGCAATTTTACTAGCGAGATAAATTAATAACCCCAATTCTCCCATATATCAATTTTATATAGAAAAAGGCAATCTCCATTCACAGAAATAGATAGTTTGTTTTAGGTTTAGTCTCTTCTATATTGTTGTCATTGTGAAATCAATGCAATTCCTACATGTTTAATCCAATTAACAATTAATAGAGTTATGTAAAACATTTCTGTTAATAATAATGACCTTACTGTATTGACTATAGTGAAGTTCCATTCATGAGATCTGAAAATTATTATAATCAGAACTGAAATACTTGCCTAGATACTAGAATCAATTTGGTATATGGACATGGACATGGCTTCAGTGTATGCTCTAAAATTATGTTTTAAATGCCACTTTTGGAGTCTATTGATTTGAAGGCAGCAATTTAAAAAGTGCAATTTTCTAGGCTAAAGGTGGAAAGGTAAAATGCTCATTCCAATATATGTTGCAATATATGTTGCACCATTAATAAATGGTGTTTCTTTGGAAACTGAAATAAATAGCAAGCAACATATTTCTCATAACTCAGAATCCTTGGTTGTTGTTTCTAGTGTACCAGCCTTATATTAAAAACATCCTTACCCTTATAGATGCAGTTTTTCAGAGATCACAAATTTGTCAGGAAAAGAAAGAAAAAGAGAAGTACGATTGAACAGGTGAGGGTGTTGTCTGATATTTGCCGTGGCAGAGATTATGAAGAATCTAGTAATTGAACTAAGTAAGTACTTTGGAAATTAAAGGAAGTTACATCCCTTATTTGATTCCACACCATTATTCTACATGAAAAATTACCACAAAACTGTAAACAGGTATTTCTGGTAAAGAGATCCTGAAAGAAATCTTTTATAATAATACAAACAATAACATGTAGAACTGAAATATTTAATACAGTGAGCTTCCTTTATCTCATCACAAGTGATTCTTAGGTAAAACTCAACACCATAATTTTTCTTTGAGTTTTAAGATACACATAAATCTAGTAACTAACAAGAAGAGCCAAGATACTCAATTAGAATATTAATCACATTCCGTTTTATTTTATAAACTTTTTTCTAGATAACTTGGTGCTTAATGTAATGGAAAGACAAGTGTAGATATGAAGTTATCCAGAAAGGTTTAAGAAAGTAATTTCTTTTTCTTCAATAACTCGATTAGAAACATACAGATTTACAGATTACATTGTCTAAAATAGATAGTAAAGTGAGAAAAATATATGGATTTTCTGTGTCTATAATTGCTGATATGTGCTCTGAATGTAACAAATTCCATTATTTTGAAATCTCTACCTTTTAAATATTTGGTAGGATTTTATCTGTCTTGGTTATGCAAATATATCTAAGTGAGACAAGGCTCTCGGAATGTAATTTTATTATATTCCTATAAAATACTCTCCAAATCTGTGTTGACTGACAATCAGTTCTGACAACTGTCATAAAGTGGTGAAGAACTCTACTGATCAATGCATGATCTAAGACATTTTTAGCTCGTCCTCAAAATATCCATCATCTTCTCTTATTTTCTCTCCTATGTGACATATCTTGGTGAATGACAGCAAAATTACATTTAAATAGTTAACACTGCAGACATTATTGAGTGCAATAAATGTGGAAACAAATTAAAAATCTTGAAATATTCAGTGAAGAGAAAGAGTAATTATGGAATACTATGAAGTTAGAATCAGCCTGCATTGGTCAATAATTGAAAGTGAGAAAGAAAGGGGAAAAAATTGAATAAAGTGCCTGCTCTCTTATTTCACCAAATTAAGTGTAATTATAATAAGAGTATACATTTATTTTAAAACTAAACTAATTTTTAAAATAAAATAAACCATCCCTAATTTGCTCTCAGAAAAAAGTACTACTATCATTTTTGTAAATATTCTTTATTTTATTCCAATATGTTTGATGTGTGTATGTTTTGTTTGTATGTGTGCGTGTCTAATGGGATGAAATTTTGCTATGGGTCACACATTATAGGCACTCAGTGTTAGTTAATGATTCATATATAAGCAAATTTTTACAACCATCAATAACTATACCATACAAAATACTTCAGATTTTAAAAATGTTAACAGTATATATAGCTTGTGCATCTGGGAATAAGGATGGAAGAGTAGGGAATTTGGTATAGGATATTCCACTTCAAAAAAAGATATGTTATTCTTTTCTTGGCTATTATGAGATATGGGACCATCTTTTCTGTACTACTTTCATAAAAAGAAGTGGGCAAAGTTTTAAAAGAAATATTAAATGATATAGTAATTTAACTAATGATATAATTTTAAGTATAACAACAAATGATATATGCAAAATGAAGATTTCATCTGTAAATTCACCTGGACATTTCCCACCCCCCTGTGGAAAACCACTGATTGACTATGTTCCATGCTACCTCATTTCTATTCTGAGATTTATAATTTTTCCATCTCATTTATTAATTCAATAAATGTTTTCCTCAGTAAACCAACTTTGTGACAGGAATTTTTCTAGGTACTGAGACTATGTCAGTAAACAAAAATGACTCAATATCCCTAAGCTCAAAGAGCTTGCAACCTTGTAGGGAGAAAAAAGAGACAATACACAATTGAAATCTTTAGTCTGTCATATGGTGAGAGAGACTAGAGAAAAATTGAGCAAGGAAGAATATTAGCAAAGGTCAGAATACAATTGTTAGTAGGGTATGCAAACAAGAGCTCACTGTCAAGATATCTTTTGTGTAAAAATCTGGAGCAATGAGGGAAATGAACCATGTAGAGATCAGGTGTAGAGCATTCGAGGCTTAAGAAAATACTGGGGGCAGAATCCATAGGGTGGGCACTTGCTTGGCAAGGAAGCCAGTATGATTTGCAAGAGAATGACTTGTATGTTTAGAGAGGTAAGAGAAAGCTGAAATAACTCGTGTATATTCCTGGAGGGAGTTTACTCTCAGTGAGATAGGAAAGTATTGGGAGTTCAAGAAGCAAAACGCTGTTATTAGCCATTTTTTTTTCAGCTTTATTGAGATAATTGACAAACTTTAAGTCTCTTAAAGTGTACAACGTGATGATTTGATCTACTATACATTGTCAGAAGATTTCCTCCCATTGAACTAATTGACATATCTATTGCCTCATGTAATTACTTTCTTTTTCTCATGGTGAGAAATCTTATATTTTTAAAGGAATACTCTGCTCTCCGGCACTTAAGAATAGGCTCTAGGTAGGCAAGGGTAGAAGCTGACACAGTGACAAAGTCTGGTGTTATATTTTTTAGTAGCATTTCTATACTTGGGATTTTATCTTGCCAAGCATTGCCTTATGTTGCTACTTATTTATGGCTGCATAAAAGCCTTTTCCACAATTACATCACATGGTGTTCTGTGGTTTTCTTCTATATTACAACTGATAAAAAACATGGTCCCCTTGAGGGATGTTATATGACAAAGGTGAGTGGCAAGGTAATTACAAAGAATCTCCCTCTATGTTTTAGAAGCTTTAATGAAGTCTTACAGTGTCCTTCTGTAATGCACAAACACTATTGAACCTATTTAGCAGAGGGTGAAAATGAGGCGAGCTGAAAACTAACCAATCAAAAAAGTTCCAAGATCAGAGTTATTTTTTTCTATAAAAAATGTGCTCATACTTTTTCACAGATGAAAAGCTGTTTCATCTACATCATTTATTTCATACTATATTCCCGAAGTCCCGTTTTTGGCTTGTAGACTTTCTCCTCCAGGAGAGAATTAGGACATACAGTCATGTGAGGTGCTGAATTGAGCTCTGAAGTTCATACATGGGAGGTGAACTGTTGGAGATTAATTGCTTACTGATGCTGTCACTGCTGAGCATTCAGGATCTTTTAGCTTTGCTGGTTTCATTAAACCTGTAGTAAATATAGCATTTGGCCTATTGGAAAATTATTCATGCATCTGAGGAGGAAGGTAAGGATATGAAGAGGCAAAGAAAATATCAAATCCTTGAGATTATTAGGTGTTTCTTTGTGAGAGGTGATTGAAATTATATAAAAGACACTTCCAATCACCACATATTGATTATTTCAAGACTTATTCATTTTACCAAAAGCATTTAACATCTCCTTTATATTGAGATCTGTGCTCTGCACAAAGAAAATAAGAAGATAGTTTTTGTTAAAAGTATAGGCCCAAGTCAAACAACTTGTTTTTGAATAGAGCCTCTGCCATTTAATAGTATTCCTTTGTAAACATTAATAACCTCTCTGTGACTCATTTCTTCAGCTAAAAAAGTGGAAAGAATAATAACATTTGATTCATTGGGTTTTGCAAAACATAAAATGTTGTTGCTGTTGGTGGTGGTGGTGGTGTTATCTTCATATAAGGCATATCTCTGTCTCAAGGGTTTACAGTCTACCCTGAATTTAAAGCTAAAACGTTCAACAGTGTTGTGACATATATGGTAAAACCATTAGTTCTGCAGAAGTTCTGAATAGGAAGGGATGAGTAACAGGGACAATGATAAGAGCAGGATATGAAAAACTTTAAATCTGAGCTACGTCTTAAAGAAAGAATTGTATTCGCACTGAGGTAGAAAGGATTCGGTTCAAGGAAAATGGCAACACAAAACAAAAGGAACGGGTGTAAAATTGAAAGAGCTGCAATGAGTTTGCATGTTTTATATGAGAAGAAGAATATAAGATCATATGTTAGAGTATTATTAAACTATGAAGAACACCAAGACTATATGGATGACTTTGAACATGATAGAAAATATAAAGGAGGCATTGGATGCTTTTGAGCAGAAAACTCACATAATGAAAGAAGTAGGATAATATGGCATCAGAGTGGTGGAGAGATGAATAATTTCAATTTGAGTAAGCAGCTCTGAGGTTGATTCAATAAAAGAAAAGTTTTCAGGTATGAGGATCCAAAGCTATAATGAAAGCAGAGGTAAAGATTAGAAATATTTCCAAAAATTTCTTTACAACTGACTAATCAGATATAGAGGAGAAAAACCAAGGAAGCATAGGATGAGTAGGAGAAGCTCTGAAATTTTGAACAAAGGTCCTCTGAAAAATGTTGATAGAGACTTGGAAATATGAGGAGTTATTAGAAGGAAGGGAAGGGAAGATATGTTGCGAGTTCCAATCTAAAATGTTAAGTTCACTATGACATAGAAGATTGGAATAGAAAATGTCATTCATTGGACTGGAGGTCAGAAAATAATAAAGATAAGAAATACAATACAGTAAAGGTAAATAGTTTCTATCATTCATTTAAATCAAAATACTTTCAATGTTTCCAGATATTTGTTCTTCTAATAACATACAGAAGTGTGTGCAAAGTTTAGCATAATTAAAATTGATGAATATAGTGAAATTTTTTTGCATTGTCTTATTAAGTAAATAATTTTTTAAGATAATGAATACTTTTGGGACACCTAGGTGGCTCAGTGGGTTAAAGCCTCTGCCTTCGGCTCAGGTCATGATCCCAGGGTCCTGGGCTGGAGCACCACATTGGGCTTTCTGCCCCACGGGGAGCCTGCTTCCTCCTCTCTCTCTGTGTCTGCCTCTCTGCCTACTTGTGATCTCTGTCAAATAAATAATTTTTTTTTAAAAAAAGGTAATGAATACTTTTCAAAAATCTCTACTTTGAGCTCACGCTCTTCTTTTTTCTATCTTATGTCTATATATAAACTAACTCACCACCACAAATTCCTTCATACCCAAATTTCTAGGCTCAGAGCTGCCTTCTGGGATTTAGTGCTTCATATCTAACTTGAATAGCCAGATTGAAATACCCCATAGGTACCTCAAGATCAGTATTTCTTAAAGTCTCCTACATCTTCTTGCTTCCAGATCCATGTTCCTCAAATCATGAATGATACCATAAAATTAGAGGTCCGAATTCTTCCCTAGTTCATCACTCTTTCTGTCACGGCACATCCAACTCATCGCATAATCCAACTGACACTATTTTTCACACACATGTGCCTGACTCTTGCTTCTTCCATCTATTTCTTACCTGGCCTCACTAATTTCCCATTAGCTCCCTTTTGACCCATTTTTCATGCTATAGTCCAGGTTGATCTCAGTATAAAACAAAGGCAAATTATGTACTACCCTTCTTGGAAGCTCTTCAATAATTTTCGGTGCCCTACTATATAATTTCTGGTTACCTTATTTCCATTCAGCTCTAGAGAGTAAAATCACAAGGGTAAAGCCATGCTTATCTGTCTTATTTCTAACATTTTCCGAAAACTACACTTAGGATATAGCACATACTAAATACTCAGTAAATATTTATTAAGTGATTGAAGAAATAATAAATGCAAAAGTACTCAAGTTAAAATGATAGTGAAAAATAAAATACACACTGAAATCAGTTTAATTGGAAGAAAAATGTTAGGATTAGATGACCTTTAAAGATCCAATGAATTCTAATTGAACCAGTGATATTTGTAAAAAATGAAAAAATATCTTAATAAAACCATCTAATAATGTTTATAAAATTTATTGCTTGCTAAAATTATTCTTTTGTCTCTTAAAATATCAATTCTAGGGCGCCTGGGTGGCTCAGTTGGTTAAGCAACTGCCTTTGGCTCAGGTCACGGTCCCGGCGTCCTGGGATCGAGTCCCGCATCAGGCTCCCAGCTCCTGGGGAGTCTGCTTCTCCCTCTGACCTTCTCACCTCTCATGCTCTCTGTCACTGTCTCTCTCTCAAATAAAATAAAAAAATAAAAAAATAAATTAAAAAAAATATCAATTCTATTAGGAAGTTTGAACTAAAAAGAATATAATAACCCATTTGGAGAACTGACATGGAAAATCGTAGCTTTACACTGAGTATTTCATTGCATTTGTTGATTGCTATATCCACAGAGGATTGAAATATTTCTTTGTGAAAATTTTTTCTACCCCATGGGATTTCAGCTTGAAGGTGCAGAGGGTAGAGCGACATGGTGCTTGACACTAAATGGAGGCAGCCAGTTGTTTTTTGAGTTCTTGAGATAGCTATATTGACTATGGGAAAGTAGTAGCCATTAGTCAAGTTTATTAGATGTATATATACTGAAAGCTAATAGTCTTGAGGGCGCTTCAGTAAGGAAAAGGCATGAAATTTTAAAGGTTAGACTTCATGCAATTTCTTTTGGTTGCTCAAACCTATTTTGTATTTTTTGTTCCAGGGTAAATTTGGGAATAATTTAAATAGAGTGTTACTATAAATGAATCTCTGCATTTCTTTTTTTACTGCCATTATAGATGCTTTATAAAAATGTCTTTTTAAATTCTCAAGTTATATCTAAAACATGTCGAAAAATGGAATTTTTGTTGTGCAAATTAATATTTAGTTCATTAAGAATGTTAAATTTAGTATTGAGTAATATTATGAATTGAAATACGCCAAATTTAAAAGTATCGTTTAAGACATGTACTATTAGGACATGTACTTCTGAGGTATTCAAAATTTTACTAAAATTAGGGGCACCTGGGTGGCTCAGTTGGTTAAGTGGCTGACTTGTGATTTCAGCTTAGGTCATGATCTCAGGGTCCTGAGAATAAGCTCTACATTGGGCTCCCCACTCAGCAGGGAGTATGCTCTAGGATTCTTTCTCCTCCCCTTACTCCTGCTCACACTTTCTTTCTCTCAAAAATAAAAAAATAAATCTTTTAAAAAATTTACTAAAATTGGGGTGCCTGGATGGCTCAGTCTGTTAAGCGTCTGTCTTCCACTTAGGTTACGATACCAGTGTCCTGGGATCCAGCCCCACATCAGCATTCCTCCTTGGCAGAGAGCCTGCTTCTTCCTCTCCCTCTGCTGCTCACCCTGCTTGTGCTCTCTCATTCTCTCTCTCAAATAAATAAAATCTTTAATTTTTTTTAATTTACAAAAATTATTTTAATCCCATTTTATAAAATTGAGAATGAATGAATTCTGACTATCTTATACCAACAAAAATGGATGGGATTTCTAGTGCAAGAGTGTTTCTTCACTTTTCAAGTTACATTGTGAAATTTCAAACCCCATCCTATGAGGTTGCCAGAAGGCATTAACTTCAGACTTTTCAGCCTTATACCACACATATATCTTCATCACATGTGGCTAGATTCTGGGAGATGAATATAGCACCAGTTAATTATTTGAAAGTGTTTCTGGTATTAAATTATTAGGTGATATCAATATCAGATAGGATTCCCTTGCTTCTGGACCATGCTTGAACCAGGAAGTGATATGACTATTAGAAATTTCTGCATGGGGTAATGGTAACAGGTATTCTTCTACCATCTCTCATACCACACTCTTACCACTTCTACTTATTCTCCTCCCCAACCAGCAAATCCTTGTTTATAATGAGATTTGAGGTAAAGTTGCAAAGCCTTTTCTTGCTTCTTTCAAGTATATATATTTCTTTCTTTTAGAAATAGAATCCTCTTAGTTCCAATAAAAGTTATGAAAGTAAAGCCATGGAAATCAAACTCCTTTGTGCTTTATGCCATACAATATACCTCCCCCTTGGCAAGAACACAAGACCCAGTTCTAATCATCTACTTGTATTGGAATAGAAAAAAGGGGATACCATGGGGAGGGAGACTGTAGGCCATGAAGGTAACACATTGAGAGTAAGGGGAAACAGGATAGATTAATACTCAGAAATGTTTTATCAAAATAAAATTGGGCTTAAATATATTTTTAGATGAACTATGTACTTTCTGATTTAACACAATCCACTAAACCCCCATTTTCTTAAACATAATTGCTTCTATTTATTTTACACATTTGTCCTTATGTTCTTGTAGGTATTTGGGTTTGAAATATTATGCTGTCACATAACTATCACCAGAAAAAATAATACATGGGAAACTCAGCATGCATAAGAATTGTTAGGATCATATTTGGCTCTCTTCATTTAGAAGCAGAATCTCTAAATCAGCAGCTCTCAGTAGGGGAGTTTCATTCCACCATAGCATATCAGAATTACCAGAGTTCATGTCCAGAAAAGCTTGTAGCAATAAAACATTGTTAAGCTTAATGGAGATACCTTTACCATCACAACATTATCTTTCATTTCCTTAAACTTCTCTTTTGAGGATTTCATATGCTTACATGTAATAATTAGAAATTATCTATTTATCTATTTCTCTATCTTTAAATAGGGAACAGTAGATGGCCTGAGATAATTTATTTTAATAGTAGGTTACTGAACAACAGCTCTAAGTTAAAATGATTCTAAAAGATTAGGATAGCAGAAATGGGTGGTCTTATTGTGATGGAAGGAGTGATACTAACAAAAATTCCCCAGACACAGATGTAAAAAATCCTGCTTATTCATTTTCATTCCTCTTTCAAATCACCTTCAATACACCATGGGGAGGGAGACTAGAGGCCATGAAGGTAACACATTGAGAGTAAGGGGAAACAGAAACTAAAGAGGGAAAAACACCAGCTATAATAGTTTATTCATTAGCAGTAGAGCCAATTTGGCTTCTGACTGAAATTCAAACTAATAAACTCTCCATAGGCAAGTTCCCTGCCCACACACCCGTTTATATTAAATATTAGAAACTAAGGTCAGTGAGACTTTTATTTTTTGGTTTACTGATCCCCCATACCCAGAATAGTTTTTGGCATGTAGTATTCATTCAGGAAATACTTGAGTAAATATATACATGTATTTTGTTGTCAACCTATAGAATACTGTGACATTGTAGGTAAGAATGCAGATGTATTATAAAAATATAGTTCATGTATATGTGTGTGTGTGTATAGACACGCATATGTGCACATGTGTATCTATGAAGGGATGCAGTGTTGATTTGAAATTTTTATGTTTTAATTATACAAGTAAGATATGAAAGCATTTTTCTTCTGTAAATATTGAAGCATTATTCTATATATAAATTTTGGCTTTAATTCCTTGTAAGTGGTACTGGTATCATTTTGGTACCATTATTTTCAACCTTTATTTGGAAACCTTGGTACGTTTAAATATCATGTATATTATAGATCATATACCATACAGACATTTTGGTAGGAAAGTGGGAGGTATTTGTTTTACATTAATGTGTTAGAATATTTTTTATCAATCTACAACTTCTTTTCTCTCAATAATATATTCTAGAGATCCATTAGTGACACTACATATATCTACCTTATTTTAAAAATCTACATGACACGCATATGCTACTGTTTGTATAGTCTTTCTCTAATCTAGATGCACATTGATATCTAATATGTCTTTGCAAACAATTAGAATAATAAGTCCAAATGTCCATCGACTGATGGATGGATAAGTAAGAAATGGTGTGTATATGTTATATACTATATATATAGTATTATATATGTATATATATGTGTGTGTATTTATATATACACATGCATGTGTGTGTGTGTGTGTGTGTGTATTATATATTACCGAACCATCCAAAAGTATGAAATCTTCCCATTTGCAATGACATGGAACTCGAGTGTGTTATGTTAAGTGAAATAAGTCAGTCAGAGAAAGACAAATACCATACGATTTCACTCATATGTGGAATTTAAGAAATGAAACAGATGAACAAATGGGAAGGGGAAAAGAAATAGAGGGAGGGAAACAAACCATGGTAGATTCTTAGTGATAGAGAACAAACTGAAAGTTGATGCAGGTGTGTGGGAAATGGACTAGATGGGTGATGAGTATTAAAGAGGGCATTTATTGTGAAGAGCACGGGGTGTTTATGTAAGTGATGAATCACTGACTTCTGTCCCTGAAACCAATACTGCACTATATGTTCACTAACTAGAATTTAAATAAAAATTTAAAATAAAAAAAAAATAGAGAACAAAAATATTTTGAAAACTAAAGTCTAACTTAGCCACTTTAAAAAAAAAGAGTCCACTTTAAAAAAAAAAAAGAGTCCACTTTTATACAACTTCATGTGCATGTTTTTTTTCTAGAAAATGTTCTGAAAATTCTTAGAGTCTATGCATTTTCTTTTTTAATTATACAGTCAAATTGACCTCCAAAATGTATGCACCACTTTACGTTCTTACTCTGTAAGAGTACTATTTTCCCCTCCTTAGCTAACCATTATTTTATTTTTTGAAGATTTATTTAATTATTTTAGAGAGGTGGTGGGGTCAGAGGGAGAGTGTCACAAGCAGACTCTGCACTGAGTGCCAAGCCACACACAGGGCTGGATCTCACAACCCTGAGATCACAGTCTGAGCCAAAACCAAGAGCTGGAATCTCAGCCAACTTTGCCACCCAGGCACCCCTTGCTAACCATTATTTTAAGTGGAAATTTAGATTAAATTAAACTTGTATCAATATAAGACGTTATCTCATTTTAATTCCTTAATTACTTTAAAGATTTGTTTAAATTTTTAAAATGCATTTTGACTGTTTTTGAACTATCTATTAATAATCTGTGTCGTATGTCCCTTTTTTTTTTTTTCTTGTGGATCTGTAGTTTGTGGCACATTAAAGATATTATTCCTCTATCCATTAGGGATGTCAAAATTATTTCTACCAGTCTGTTTCTTTTTCTTTTAAACTTATTTTTGATGAGTTTAGAATTTATAAATTTTTACTTAAATTTTATAAATTTTTTCATGTCTTCTTTTCTAGCTTATTGAATATGAACTTCCTTATTCAAAATTTAAAAACATAACCTCTCTACATTATGCTAATATATATGGATTATGTGCATAATATTTAATATGCATACATTCATAGGTAAGGACATAATTGAGAAATCCAATAAAATAATTTTCTCTTTTATAATTTTGTCCTTTTTGATATATTTGATTTGATAATATTGTATTTGTGACTTTTGCATTTATGTTTATAAGTGAAAACGTCTGTTTTTATTTTCTTAAAGAATCTTTATCTAATTTGGATACTAGGAACACACTAGACATGTAAAATTAATTGAGTCCCCTCCATTAATTCTCATAACAAATTGTATAACATGGAGTTGATCTGCCCCTGGTGACTTGGTGGAATTTGACTTTAAAAGTGTTTCTGCCATGTCTTATTTGTTCAATTTGTAAGTGTTTGGCTCAGGAACTGGCAATTTTACATTTTGATTTAATTCCTTCAAATAACATTATTGTATAAAACATTCTACTTATTCTGGTAATTTGAAGATTTATAACATTTTCTGAGATTTCATATTCATTATTATAACTTATTCATGGAATTCAATTGTAATTTTTGGTTCGTTTAGAAAGAGAGAGAGTACACATACCCAAGTAGGGAGTTGAGGGGAGGGGCAAAGGGAGAAGGAGAGAAAGAATGCCAAGTAGGCTCCATGCCCAGCCTGGAGCCATATGCGGGGCTTGATCTCCCAACTCTGAGATTATGACCTGAGCCAAGATCAAGGGCCAGATGCTTATCCTACTGAGCCACCAGGGGTCCCTCAATTATAATTTTTAAATCAATATCATATGTACAGTAATGTTCCTTTTTAGGAGTTCTAATACTCCAAACTCTGCTTCATGGTGGACATTGAACAGTATTTCTGAAGGTTTAAATTATAAAACTTTTCAAAAAAACCAGCTTTCAGTTTCATTTATAATAACTACTTTTTTTTTTAATTTTCCATTTTTTTCTAAATATTTTACAATAAAGTACATGAATAATAATTATGCAATGTAGTTGATATGAATGGAAATATGTGAATGTCGTCTTGTCATTTGGTCTGATTTTGCTTGCTATAGTCTGAAGTATATTGCTGGCTGAATATTTCTACCTTAAAATTGTGTCACAGCGTATTGCAATTTTTCCTTATCTTTCTTTCTGATTAAATTTAAGATCTTTGAAGGCAGGAATTAAATATTCATATGCCTCGTGTTTAGCACAGTACTTGAACATCTTAATTAATATGTTTCTGAGTGAAGGAAATGAATTACCTTAATTAAAAATTGTGTACATTTTATACAAAAACACTCTTTTTTGGAGACTTTAAACAAATTACCCTGCCTTCCCTCCATCTCACATGTAGTGGGTATTCCAAAGCCTTCCTCCAAATATCCACAAATCATGAAAGGTTTATAGTAAAGTGTCCATTCCAGTTCTGGGGGTTTTTTTTACCAATGAAATGTTAGTCTTCAGGTTTCAGTGTCTCAGTCCTGTTGTCTCTAGCATATAGCCAATAAAGTCCTCAGCTCCTTTTTTGATTTGCTACTGTCACCCCAACTATTCCCACAATTCATGTTTGTGGCAGATTCTACTGAAAAGTTAGGGGTAATGCAAGGTTTTTAAATGCAGCAATAACAACAGTTTTAAATAAAAGAAAACAAACAAAAAAAGTTAAAACCCAATCCATACGCTATCCACAATGCATCAGCCCAAGTGATTCACATATTTTACCTCATTTGATTCTCAAAACAATTGCATCAGGTAGATTCTACAATGATTACTTTCTTTTTTCCATGTGAAGAAATGAACACACAAAGTAAAGCAGAGGTTGTACAGCTAACAGTTGTAGTCCTAAAATAAAAACATATTAATATATGTTGTAGATTAAGAAGTTCTTTGAATCCACGCTTGGCTTTTGCCACCATTTAGAATTTTTCACGAGTTAACTTCTCCCACAGTGGCAGCCTCCTATTATGTTTTTTTTTTTTTTATCTCCCTCCATTATTCTCCAACCACCTGCCTACTTCCTTCACTCACCATCCCTATACATTTCTCTTGACTAATAGGGAATTTAGCCATCCCTTTTTTTCTATCTACTTCATATATCAGAGATTAAGTCCACAGACTCAATAGTACTTATAAATTTATTTCCAATACAAAGATAGGTTCCCTACCTATGAAGAATTCAAGCATTAGCTGTTGAAATAGTAATAATTTTTTCTTTCACCTATAATATGTGGATATAATTTACATTGTTTTATTCAAGATCCAGTTAGCTATATTTCTTTGCATTAGCACAATATAACTTCCTGAAAAATGGCTTTTTTCTTTTTTTTAAGATTTTATTTAATAATTTGACAGAGAGAGACAAAGAGGGAATACAAGCAGTAGTGGGAGAGGGAGACGCAGGCCTTCCACCAAGCAGGGAGCCCAATGCTGGGCTCTATCTCAGGACCCTGAGATCATGACCTAAGCTGAAGGCAGACGCTTAACAACTAAGCCACACAGGTGCCCTGAAAACTTCTTTTTCTTTTACTTCCTGGGAACTTGGAATATATGGTTGGTCACTCAATAAGACAGGTCTTTTATTTCTTAGATGTCCAATATCACACAAAATATTGAAATTAATTAAGATATTATCCAAGTCCATTCATACTGACATTGCCCTAATGAACATGAGTATCCTTTGCAGCTCATTGGAAATATCATTACAGTTTTTAATCCACAAATTCTAAGGAATATATTGCCTTAACAATTTCCAATAAAATGAAGCAAGAAAAATAGGTCTCTGTGGAAGTAAAGGAATTCAAGTTTATGCTACTAACACAAATTTGTAGTTTATTGACATGTGTGAAAGAAATTTGGGGTTGTTATCTCTGCAAATTGATATATTTAGTAGGTTTTATGATAAATCCTAGTGAGATTCTACAGAGTGACAAAAAATGAACAAAGTTTGTTTACAGGATACTTCAGAGTAAATAGCCCTAAACCGTATGTGGTTGTTTCTAGATGCTAAGTAGAAATTACCTTCATTTGATCAAGAGATGAAAAAAAAAAAAGGTGAAAATAAAGCAAGCACAGTGATCAGAAACCAGAGCATAATATGAAATGGAGCAAAACCTGGATTTATCCTTAACGTTTCACACTCTTATTCTATGATATGCACTTGACATAAATATTGGCATTACCCTCTAAAAGACTGGATAAGACTATGACTAACTTGACACTGACTAACTTGATACTCTCTTCATCTTAATGACATCACTCCCAGTTCCCCCAGACAACCCAGGTTAATAACTTACTGGGTCTCCTCCTTTAGTTTCCCCCATGTTTATTAAATACAGACCAATTGTATAAATAATATAGCTATATAACTTCATGTCACAATTTGCTTATTTTCAAGATGGAGTTATTTTATACACAATTCTCTGCATTTAATTTTTCTTTTTCAAAATTTTAAAATCGTTATTTATTTTTTTATTGAGGTATAATTGACATATCACATTTTATTAGTTTTGGATATACTTAATTAACAATATACATAATTGTTCTATTACTTCCCTGTATTGCAAAATGATCACCACAATAAGCCTATTTAACATCCATCACCACACATAGTTACAATTCTTTGTGTGTGATAAGGACTTTCAGGATCTATTCTTTAGCAATTTTCAAATATACATTATTGTTAACTATACTCACCATGCCATAATATTTTATACTGGAAGCTTGTGCTTTTTGATTCCCTTTACCCATTTCTAACAAACCCTAACCCTCCCATCTTCATACCACTAGTCTGTTCTCTTTATCTATGAGATTTTTTTTTTCTTTGCTGTTGTTTTTGTTGTTGTTATCTTAATTCTACATACCAGTGAGTCATACAGTTTTTGTCTGTCTCTGTTTGACTACTTTCATTTAGCATGATTCCCTCCAAGGTCCATCTATGTTGTCACACATGGCAAGATTTCATTATTTTTATTGCTGAATAGTATTATATACAGTATGTGGGTAGACCACATCGTCTTTACCCATTCATTCATCCATGAACACAAAGGTGGTTTCCATATCTGCAGGGGCAAATATATATTCAAATTAGTGTTTTTATTTTCTTCAGATAAATACCCAGAAGTTGAATTGCTGGGCCCTATTATAGTTCTATTTTTTTAATTTTTTGAGAAATCTCCATATTATTTTCCATAGTGACTGCAGCAGTTTACATTCCTGCCAACAGTGCATGAAGGTTCCCTTTTCTCCATATCCTCACCAACAGTTCTTTTTTTCTTCTTGATAATAGCATTCTGCGTGAGTTAATATCTCATTTTGGTTTTGATTTGCCTTTTTCTGATTATTTGTGATGTTGAACATCTTCTCATGTACCTGTTGGCTGTCTGTAAATCTTTGGAAAAACGTGTTGAGATTCCCTGCCCATTTTATTAATCACATTGGTCTTGTTTGTTTTTGCTGTTGAGTTGTATGAGTTCTTTATACATATTGTGTAAATACTGTATGAGCACTTTATACATATTAACCCTTTATTAGATATCTCATTTGTAAATATTTTCTCCCATTCTGTTGCCTGCCTTTTCATTTTATTGATGAACATTTTGCTTTTCTTTATAAGATCTTACAAAATCTAACCAACTACCATCCCTAGCCTGTCTACTTGCAGAGTGCTTCTTTATTCTTGTGAATAGCTATATGTTATTTAATAGTGGACATACAACACAATTTATT
Organism: Neogale vison; assembly: GCF_020171115.1. Taxonomy (NCBI): domain Eukaryota; kingdom Metazoa; phylum Chordata; class Mammalia; order Carnivora; family Mustelidae; genus Neogale; species Neogale vison. Next base: position 52,234,988 of record NC_058096.1, read on the forward strand.
TAACCATTTCCCTGTTACTGGTCATTCATTTTATTTAAGTTTTGGTCACAATGGACAAATAACTTTGAACATATAATCTTTCCAACTGTTGCATTATTTTTTTTAAAGATTTTATTTATTTATCTGACAGAGAGAGATCACAAGTAGACAGAGAGGCAGGCAGAGAGAAATGGAAGCAGGCTCCCCGCTGAGCAGAGAGCCAGAGGTGGGACTCGATTCCAGGACCCTGAGATCATGACCTGAGCCGAAGGCAGAGGCTTTAACCCACTGAACCACCCAGGCACCCCTGTTGTATTAATTTTTTAAGAATGGATTTCCTGAAGTGGATTCTTCTGAAGGCACAGCATTGTTTTTCTTTTTCTTTTTCTTTTTTATTTTTTTTACAGCATTGTTTTTCTTAAAGGATGTTGTGAAAATGCTCTCCTAAAAGGATGTAAAATTTCCTAAAGGGATGTAAAATTATAGTTTCTATGAAATGTATATAATATTATACTTTTACCTACATCACTGCATGTATTTTAAATATTTTCCAGTCTAAAAGGTATAAAGAAAAATCTCACTTTGATTGAGTTTCCTTTAATTCTAGTGAGTGTATTCATCTTTTTATGTTACTTGACCATTTGCTATTTTATATTGTCTTATATACCCATTTATAGACTGTAAGTTTTTATTTTGTATTATAGACATCATACTTTATGTCATTTTTGCTGCACATTTTTTCAAATCTATCATTTTTATTGACTTGTATGTTTTACCACACAAAGACTTTCCATGTTTATGTAGTCAAATATAACTTTTATGTTTTTGACTTATGACTTATGACTTTTGTGTTTTTAATATTCTCTGTCATAGAGTATATACCACCAATTTTTGGTTTTTTGTTTCAATCCATCTAGAACTGACTTTGTAAATGGTTTAAATAGTGTTCTAATTTTCCAGTCTTTTAAATGGGTAACCTGTATTGTTTTATTTCTAAATAATCTATTCTTTTTCCACTGAATCGAAATATCACATTCTTCATATATTAGAATCTCATTTTGGGGAATCTATTTCTGAATTGTATAGTCAGGTCACTGGTCATTCACAGGTCACTGGCTTAACAACGAAGTTCTGATAGCTGAAAAAAAATTAACACTCCATCACTCTAATTCTTCACATATTTCTTAATTCTACCAGCATTTATCTTTCTATATGACTTTTAAGAAGAATTAACAGCTTAAAACAAAGGATATTTTAATTAGAACTGTTTTAAATGTGTATAGTATTTCAAATTTAGTTGAATTATTATGCTAAACATACCATCTTTACATGCAGGGAAATGGTAAACATAATATGCACTATTCACTTGCTAAGGCTAGTTTTCCTTCAACAGATTTTTAACTTTCTTTATAGGTCCTAGGTCTTTATTAAATTTAATCTTTTTTAAATTGTTTAACTTTTTTAAAATTTAATCTTTAAAGGTTATAAATTTTTCACCATTATGACAGCAACATTTCCCATTTTATTTTTCAGTGTTTAATTTAGTATAAAGTTATTATTTTTATTTTTCCTCCAGTTTTATTGATATAATTGACACATAACATTGTATGAGATTCAGGCATACAGTGATATTTTAATACACATATTATTGCAAAATTATTAACTTTATTACCTCAAATAACTTATTTTTTCTTTTTTGTGGTGAGGACATTTAAGATCTACTCTCTTAGAAACTTTTAATTACATAATACAGTATTTTTAACCATATTCACTATGCTGTAAAGTAGATCCCCAGAATGTACTCATCTTTACCTGGAACTTGGCACCCATTAGCCACCTCTGTATTATTGTATCTCTATTATTATCTCTCTATTTCTCCCACTTCCAGTTCTTTATAATAACCACCATTCCTCTCTCTGCTTCTGTAAGTTCAATATTTTTAGATTCTGCTATAAGTGACATCATACAGTATTTGGCTTTCCCTCTATGACTTATTTCATGTAGTGCCACATCTTCAAGGCCCATTGCCATACATGTTGTCACAAATCACAAATGGTATTATTACCTTCTCTCTCAGGCTGAATTATGTTTATAGGTACATAATTTTTATATGTATAAATATATAATACATAAATATGTAAAATATATAATATAAATACATATATATAAATTCTTCTTTATCTATTCATCTATAGATGAACAGTTAGGTTGTTTCCATATCTCGGCTAGTGTGAATAATTCTGCAATGAACATAAGATTGCACATATCTCTTTGATACATTGTTTACATTTGCTTTGGATATACCCAGAAGTAAGATTGTTGGATCATATGATAATTCTCTTTTTAGAGTCTGTTTCTTGATTTCTCTCTTTTTTATTTTGTTCCCTTTGCTTGTTTTGTTTCTTAAGTTCCACATGTGACTGAAATCACATTGTATTTTGTCTTTCTCTGACTGACTTATTTTGCTTAGCATTATACTCTCTCCTTCCATGTTGTTGCAACTGACAAGATTTCATTTTTATGGTGGAATCATATTTCATGTATATGGATACATATATGCCACATCTTATCAACTGATGGACATCTGAGCTGCTTCCATATCTTGGCCATTGTAAATAATGCTGCTATGAACAGAGGTGCATGTATCCCTTTGGAGATAGTATTCTTGCATTCTTTGGGTAAATACCCACAGAGCAATTGCTGGATCATGGAAATATTTTTAACTTTTTAAGGAACCTCTATACTGTTTTCTTTTTTGTTTGTTACAAATTTTTATTTAAATTATGGTTAATTAGCATATAGTATAATATTGACTTTAGGAGTAGAATTAGTGATTCATCACTTAGATGTAAAACCCAGTGCTCATTGTAACAAGTGCCCTCTTAAATATCCATTAACCATATAGGCTATCCCCCACCCTCCTCCCTCCAACAACCCTCAGTTTGTTCTTTATAGTTGAGTCTCTTATGCTTTGCTTCCCTCTCTTTTTTTCTTCCATATGTTGATCTGTTTTGTTTCTTAAATTCCACATATGAACAAAATCATATGGTATTTGTCTTTCTCTTAGTTCACTTAGCAAAATATACTCTAGGTCCATCCATGTCATTGCAAATGGCAAGATTTCATTCTTTTTTTGCTTAAGTAATATTCCAGTGTGTGTCCCTTCAATATGTATTTTTAAATATTTTGGGTAAATAGCTAATAGTGCAATTGTTGGATAGTAGGGTAGTTCTATTTTTAACTTTTGGGGGAACCTCCATCCTGTTTTCCAGAGTGGCTACACCAGTTTGCATTCCCACTAACAGTGCATGAATGTTCTTTTCTCTGCACATTCTCATCAACACCTATTGTTACTTGTTAATTTTAGCCATTCTGACAGGTATAAGGTGATACCTCCTTCTAATTTTAATTTGAATTTTCAAGACAAATAAAGATGAGAGCATCTTTCTATGTGCCTGTTGGCCATCTATATGTCTTCTCTGGAGAAATGTCTGTTCATGTCTTCTGCCCATTTTTTTAATTGGATTATTTTTGGGGTATTGAATTTTATAAGTTCTTTATATACTTTGGATACTAACCCCTTTTCAGGTAGACAATTTGCAAATATTTTAATTCACTCTTTTGGTTGCCTTTTCATTTTATTGTTTCTTTTGCTGTACAGAGGTTTCTAGTTTGATATAGACCCACTTATTTATTTTTTGTTTTATTATTTGTCCTTTTGAGGTCATATTCAAAAACAATTATTGCCAAGAGCTATGTCAAGGCAATTTTCCTGATGTTCTCCTCCATGAGTTTTGCAACTTTAGGTCTTATGTTTAAGCTTTTAATACACTTCAAGTTAATTTTTGTGAGTGGTGTAGAGTAGGAGTCCAATTTTACTTTTTTGCATCTGAATATGAAGTTTTTCCAACACCATTTATTGAAGAGACTATTTTTGCCCTTGAGTATTCCTGGCTGCCTTGTCAAATATTAGTTGGGTTTATTTTTAGGCTATCAGTTTTATTCCATTGATCTATCTGTCTACTTTTACGGCAATACCATGCTCTTGTGATTACCATATCTTTGTAGTATAATTTGAAATCAGGAAGCAGAATGTCTCATGTTGTGTTCTTCTTTCTCATGATTGTTTTGGTTATTTAGGGTTTTTGTGGTTCCATACATATTTTAGAATATTTTATTTCTATTTCTGTGAAAAATGTCATTGGACCTTTGTCATATATAACCTTTATTATTTTGATGTACCTTTCTTTTATATGCAATTTGTTGAGAATTTTTATCAGGAAAGGGTATTGAATTTGGCCAGTGCTTTTTCTGAATCTACTGAGATGATTATCTTATTTTTGTCTTTCATTCTATTAATGTGATATAATACATTTATTGATTTTCATATGTTGAATCATCCTTGCATCCTAGGATAAATGCTATTTGATCATGGTGTATGATGCTTTTATTATGCTGTAGAATTTGGTTTGCTAATAATTTGGTGATAATTTTTACATCTATATTCATTAGGAATTTTGGCCTGTAGTTTTCATTTCTTGTAGTGTCTTTATCTAATTTTGGTATCAGGGTAATGCTGGCCTTGTATTATCAGTTTGGGGGTTTTCCCTTCCCCTTCAATTTTTGGAAGCGTTTGAAGAGAATTGATGTTAATTATTTAATGTCTTGCGGAGCTCACCAGTGAAACTATGTGGTCCTATGGCTTTGTTGTTGGTAGGATTTTTACTACTGATTCAATCTACCTATTTGTTATTAGTCTGTTCAGATTTTCTATTCTTCATGATTCAGTCTCAGTAGATTGAATATTTCTAGAATCTATCCATTTCTTCTAGGCTATCCAATTTTTTGGCATATAATTTTTCATCATAGTCTCTTATTATCCTTGATACTTTTATGGTATCAATCATAATCTCTCCTCTTTTGTTTCTGACTTTGAATCTTCTTTTTTTCTTAGTTTAATTAAAGATTTGTCACTTTTGTTTATCCTTTCAAAAACCCAGCTTTTAGTTTTGTTTTTCCTAGTGTGTTTCTGAT